>NC_089234.1:7403821-8100321 GCF_963924675.1 Phocoena phocoena | reverse complement strand
GCGCCGGGCGGGCGGCGGGCGCGGACAGCGGCGCAGGGCAGGGGCGCCGGCCTCAACAGCGGGGCGCACGGGACGCGGAGACGGCCGGCCGGCGGCGCGTGTGACCCGCTCTCCGGGCTGGGCTGGGCTGGGTTGGGCTGGGCCGGGCCGGGGCGGGCAGGGGCGCGCCCAGACGCGGGGCGGGCGCAGGGGGCCGGCCCCGCCCTTCCCTCCTCCCTCCCTTTCCGGCCGACCCCGCGGTGGCGGGCCCTTGGAGCCGGGTGTCGGGAGCCCCCTCCACCCCATCTACTGTCTCCAAACCTCCCCCTTTGCCCGCACTCCCGAAGCCGGCCAGAGCTGGGCGCCTGCTTCCCCAGAGGAACCTCGAGCCGTTTTACAGGTTGGGGAACCGTGACCCACGATGAGAAAGGATCGGCCCAAGGTCCTAAAGCAAATTAGAGCCCGAAGCCTAGTCTCCAGCTCTCCTGACCCCTACCCCGTCCCTGGCTCCACATCAGACACGGGTTCCCCACCGGCCAGACAGACCTTTCCTCAACCTGCCCATGATCCTATTTCAGGAACTATGAATGAGGAACCCAGGTCCCCAGGGCTCCGAGGAGTAAAGTGTCGGGAGGAGGGGGGCGGAGCCCTGCTCCTGACTGAGAAGTGACCCTGTTGGGTGAGGAGAGAAGAGGAGTCATCCTCTGGCTGACGTCCTGGCGGTCACAGGGCGCATTTGTTCATCGGATGAGCAGGTTCCTGTCTTCAGGGCAGGGAGCTCACACTACCTTTTGAAAAAGTAGCTTATGTTCTTGGAAGACTCTGTGCTCATCTCTCAGGCTGGGATGTTGGGGAAATGGGGCCTGCATTGGTTTTCTATTGCTGCTATAACAGATTACGACAAATTTAGTGGTTTAAAGCAACACATACTTATGGTACAGGTCTGCAGGCTAGAAGTCTGAGCGGGGGTCACCAGGCTAAAATCCAGGCTTCGATCACCAGGCTGCACTCCCCGGTGGGGCCTCTGGGGAAGAATCTTCCAGGCTCACACAGGTGTTGGCTGAGGTGAGTTCCCGGAGGTGGTAGCCTTGAGGTCCTCTTTACTGGCCGGCCATCAGACTGGCCAGTCTTCACTCCCAGGTGCTGCTGTGTTCCTTCTCTTGCTGGCCATGAGGCGTTTCCAGCAGCCTCTCTCTGGTCCTGTGTGGGGCCTCTACATCACAGAACCAGCACTGGCATGTGGAGTCCCTCCAGTGGCTTCAAATCTCTCCCCTCCTGCCAAATCGTCCCTCTTCCCAGCTGGGGAAAATTCTCTACTCCTGGATCGGATGGACCCACCCAAATAATTCAGGATAATCCCCTTCTCTTAAGGTGGTGACCTCAATCACATCTGCAAAGGCCATTTTGCCATGTAAGCTAACCGGTTCATGGATCCCCAGGATTCAGGTAGAAATATCTTTGGGGAGCCTTTCTGCTGACCCCAGGGACAGACTGACCCTCAACTCGCAGTTGGGCTATCACCTTCCCAGTCCCTGTGGACCCTACCATTCCAGGGTGCCACTGAGTTGGGTCTGGGCACTCAGGCAAGGCCTCCCCATTTCCCTGGAGTCACACTTCTGAGCCCACACAGTGAGCAGGCTTGGGCCGTCCTCTGCCTCTGGCCTCTCCTATTTGCCATCTGGTTTTCTCTCATTATCCCCACACAGACCGATTAACCAGGCCATCCTTTAGGGCAGGTTTCCTGGGCTCCCAGACCTCAGGCCAAAGCAGAATGGATGGGGGTGGGGGGGGAGGGGGGCAGGTTGAGGCAGGGCCCTGCCCTATCCCCAAGGGCCAGGAGGCCTTGGACTTGGTTGTCAACTTCCCAGGACATTCTGGAACCCAGAGCCCGCAGAGGTCTCCAGAGTGAAAGAAGAGGAAGGCCCCCTTCCCTTCCCTCTACTCTCCAAGTAGGCCTGGGCTGGGCTGGTCCATGACCCGCTCTGGATGCCTTCCCACCCTCTTCCAGGATATATCCCCCGGGGCTCACTCACAGGAGCTCTTTTATCTAAAGCCAGGCACTCCAGACAAAAAAGTAAGTCCACAAGGGGCTTCAGTGGCCAAAAAGCAGCAAGTGGCACACCCAGAAGATCCAGCTGGCTGTGCAAAGCACAAGCGAGAGGGTCACCTGGAATCCTCCATCCAGGCAGGGTTGCACCCTGCACTACCTCCACCAGAGACCCCAGAGCTTGCTAAATACGCAAATGCCCAGGACCCACCCCAGACCTACAGGATCTCCTGAGGGGTGGGATTGGGTGCTGGCACGTCTAGAAGCTCCTCACATAATTCTGATACAGTTAAAGTTTGAGACGAACCTTCTCCCTCCCATTGTACGGAGGAGGAGACTGAGGACCAGACTCACCCAAGGACACAAAGCAAACTAGTGGCAGTCAGACTAAATCCTTCTCTCCTGCCTTTATCCAATCGTCAGGCAGCCTGAGTCTTGATGGCCCCAAACCCACAAGTTTTGAAAACGTGTTGCTTTCCTGTCACCTCTTAGGTAACTAAAATAACATACACCTCCTCTGCAGCGCCTGGTAAACGATCAGAGAATGTCCCACTCAAACGTGATTCTCGGCACATCCCTCGAATCAGGAAATGAGTCCCACTAATCACTGTTCTCTGTATTATTGCTTGCTTGTTTGTTTCCCGTGGAGAGGCACATAATTAAAGCAAGCAGAACAAACAGAACAAGAATTGGCACTGATGCCAATGTAGCAACCCGCTGCACGGTTCCTGGAGCTGCCTTTGTCTCCCTCTGACTCTCCACCTCTGGGGCTGCTCGCCTGGAAATTTGCAGGGCACAGCCAGAGTTCATGAAGTTTAGGAAGAGGGGTTGGCCAAGCTGACCTCCTTCCTTTGTTCACCAAGCCGTATCCTGCTTCTCCACCCCAGCTTATCTGCCAGGGAGGATTCCTTCATTCTTCAGCTTCCCAGATGAAGACCTTGCCCCATTTATGCTTCACCTTCTAAGACTGCTGACACGTCTCTGAATCCTGTTGCTTCTTGTGGCACATCTTTAACTCGCCTCTTCCTCCATTCCCACTGGCAGTATCCTGGTCCATGGCTCAGAGCCTCGTGTCAGATTACTGGGACACTTGCTTGGCAGGTCTCTCTGCTTCTGGCCTCTGTGACTTGCTGTTCACCCGACATGGGAAGCTACCAGCTTTCTCCCTGCAGCACCCATGTATACTGTTGCTTGCCTATTGAAAAACTTAAAGTGCTTACGCATCTCACGTTAAGTCCAACCCCTCTGCATAGGACTCAGGCTCACGCACCCACCCAAACTTAGTTCCCCCAGCGCACCAACCAGCAACAATACGCTTCACTGCCCCTTGCTCAGTGTCTATAAACTCTTTATAAACTGGTAATTATTATAATCTGCTAATTTCACATCCTCCACAGACACAATAGAGTACAAGAAAGATGGAAAATTCTCAGTAAGTCATTGTTGCGTGACTCATGATGAGTGAGGGTCTTTCATGGCATCAGCAGAGAGCGCTTTTTTCTGAGACCTTTTTGTTCTCAACCTAATAATGTATTTATTTAACTTAAGTCTAGGACCCTAACAAACGGCTGTTTTCCTCTCCCAATAGTGTAAGTGGAGCTCAGTAAAGTACTAACTAATCTTGGATATTTGCCAAGCTATGAAAGCGACCCCTCCGGCTGGGTGTGGTAGCTGGGGCAAATTTGGAAACCAGAATGGCAGCTCAGAATCCCCTCTGGTTTCTGAGTTCTTCAAATGGTGTTTTGTTTTGTTTTGTTTTTAAGTCAACTCGTGGTTTGCTTCCGTTGGGAATCTGTTTATGTGCATTTCTGTGAAGCAAGGTGAGCCGGTGTTCATTCATTCATTCGTTCCCGAGGCTCAGGGTTCTGCTAAGCCAATTTCCGTTCCACAACAAATCTGTACTTGTCAAAAAATCCTCAGACACCTCACAGAGCTAGTAATTTTTCAAATATTTATGAGCCCCATTCATTCGTTCATTCGTTCATTCATTCATTCGTTCCCGAGGCTCAGGGTTCTGCTAAGCCAATTTCCGTTCCACAACAAATCTGTACTTGTCAAAAAATCCTCAAACACCTCACAGAGCTAGTAATTTTTCAAATATTTATGAGCCCCATTCATTCGTTCATTCGTTCATTCATTCATTCGTTCCCGAGGCTCAGGGTTCTGCTAAGCCAATTTCCGTTCCACAACAAATCTGTACTTGTCAAAAAATCCTCAGACACCTCACAGAGCTGGTAATTTTTCAAATATTTATGAGCCCCATTCATTCGTTCATTCGTTCATTCATTCATTCGTTCCCGAGGCTCAGGGTTCTGCTAAGCCAATTTCCGTTCCACAACAAATCTGTACTTGTCAAAAAATCCTCAGACACCTCACAGAGCTGGTAATTTTTCAAATATTTATGAGCCCCATTCATTCGTTCATTCGTTCATTCATTCATTCGTTCCCGAGGCTCAGGGTTCTGCTAAGCCAATTTCCGTTCCACAACAAATCTGTACTTGTCAAAAAATCCTCAAACATCTCACAGAGCTGGTAATTTTTCAAATATTTATGAGCCCCATTCATTCGTTCATTCGTTCATTCATTCATTCGTTCCCGAGGCTCAGGGTTCTGCTAAGCCAATTTCCGTTCCACAACAAATCTGTACTTGTCAAAAAATCCTCAGACACCTCACAGAGCTGGTAATTTTTCAAATATTTATGAGCCCCATTCATTCATTCATTCGTTCATTCATTCATTCGTTCCCGAGGCTCAGGGTTCTGCTAAGCCAATTTCCGTTCCACAACAAATCTGTACTTGTCAAAAAATCCTCAGACACCTCACAGAGCTGGTAATTTTTCAAATATTTATGAGCCCCATTCATTCGTTCATTCATTCATTCGTTCCCGAGGCTCAGGGTTCTGCTAAGCCAATTTCCGTTCCACAACAAATCTGTACTTGTCAAAAAATCCTCAAACATCTCACAGAGCTGGTAATTTTTCAAATATTTATGAGCCCCACAGAGAAGATTTATGTTAAGCTGCTTGAAAAGGAACAATAGCGTGTACAGGTCCCGGGAACATTCTGTTGAAACAAATGTTGTCAAGACATCAATACTTTTATAGCATTTTTCATAACGAACTTTCACACTTGCTCATTTCCCTAATTATCCCTGAGACGTTTACACTCAGAGAGAATGAAAATGGATTTTTTTTTAAATCGGTAATTTGAAAAATTAGCTGCTATATAAAGAAAAATACACGTTCAGGCACAGTCATTGCTAAAAATATAGTCTCGAGATAGCTGCTCACAAAGAGAGATACTAAGTTGTTATGGCAACGATGATTATAATTACGAAGCTGGAGGGTTTTTCCCGTTCATCAGTCTGTTGAGATGTGGTAGTTTAAATGGCAGTGTCCTTTGTAATGTCCTCAATCTCATTACTACATAATCACCCATTTCATATTTAATTTTCAACATGTTTGTTCTCACTCCTAGACTCTATAGATTTGGCATCTTTTGATAAGCTTCATTCTTAGTTCATGGGTCCCGTACCCCTGCAGCTCATTTTCTCTCCTCAGTATTGCCTCTGCTCTGTAATTTCATTTTTAGTTTGACCTGGGGAAACTTGCTTTGGCTTGAGATATTCCATTTGTAAACAATAAGATGCTGTTGTCAAAACTGTTAAGAAATCATACCAACAGACACTTGGGGAGACATTGAACTCAGATTAGTCAGAGGCTACCCAGTATCCCTGGAGATACAGCATTCCTTGGTCACCTACTATGTACAGGACAATTTGCAGATATGATCACATCTAACCTTTGTGCTGATTTCTCTCCATGTATCCATTTCCATCTCTATCCCCCTCGGTCGTCTGCATCCTAAAAGCTGACCCTTGTGGAATGAACATCCTTGCCCTCTGGTTTCTGATTGGTTATGGTCAATAAGAGGTGTCAGTAGGAGATGGGGGGTGGGGGAGAGAGATCTGGGTACTACTCCTTCCCCCAACCCTTCCATGTCCCTCCCTACTTTGGCCCCAGGGGTCCTACTTGTGGCTGCATCTTTGTGCTGCCCTGAAGCCCCCCTCCTCAGCTCCTGTTCTGCAGGCTGATGGGCAGTAATGACTTCCTGCAGGTCTAAGCCTGTTCCCACTAGTCTCTGACCCATCACAGGGCCCAAGATGCACTTAGGCACAGGCCCACCCAGTGCTAGTCATGAGGGGTTCTTGGGGGGTGGCTTTAGCTGCCAGCAAATCTCTAGCCCCTTCTTCCAGTGGGATTGCTTAGGATCTAAATTCCTCACAATGGAAATTCTGGAGCTGTTTCTGTGGTCACTTAATGCATGAAACCTAAAAGAGAAGGGGCGTTCATCTCTGTGGAATCACTGTTTGCATGAAAAGGAACTCAGTGTGAGAAACCAGGACACAAAGTCTAGGAAGGTTCTTTCCTGTCCCCCCAGCCCACCACCAACACATGGGGCTGCCGCACTCTAGCCCAGTTCAGAAAAAAAGTTTTCAAAGGTCTGAAGCTCAGGCCTTCCCCTTTCTCTCCCACTGTCAGGGTACAGGTCTCTCTGAAACAGCAATGCCAAACGCACTTAGTCCACAAACTCAGAGAGGCCTCAGAAATGGAAAAGACCACCCACTCCTATAGCTTATTCTCATGCAACCAAACCCAAAACCAGGTGTTGTACTGCAGTTTCTGCAAGAGAAATCCCTGATCTGTCCACATCACAGAAGATACTGAGCTTCATAGAATAGAGACCAAAAATATAACAAGAAAGTATTATAAGCTTAACAAATTTGAAAATCTAATAAATTCCTAGGAAAAATATAAAATGCCAAAGTTGACATAACAGGAGAGAACCCAAAGAGACCAACAATAGTAAAGAAATTAAAATGGGAGTCAGCCAGTCTTTGTAAAGAAGTTCCAGTGGTTTTACAAGTGAATTTACCAAACTTTTTAAAAGGCCAAAATTCCCATCTCATAACAGTTTTATTCTAGGAAACAGAACAAGAGTGAAAGCTGCTTAGATCATTTTATGTGGCTACTGTAATCCTGATTCTAAAACCACAGGATGAAAATATATGAAAATAATATAATGAGCTCATTTTACTATGAAAACAGATGCAAAGAAATCCTTAGTCAAGTGTTAGCTAACTGAACCCAACAGCTTCTTTTTTAATACAGTATAAGAAAGCTAGCCTTGCTTTAGGAATACAAGGTTGGCGCAACAGGAGAAACCCTATCTATGTAGTTCATCACAGCAATGGACCAAAAGACAAAAATTGTCTGATTATCTGAATCAATGGACTGTCAATGCCTTATCTGAATCTGAAAAGCATTTCTTAATATTCAACACCGAATTAGGAAAGAAACTCTTAGCAAACTACAGATAAAAGGGAACTTTCTTATCCTGATAAAGGTCATGTACCAAAAATCTATAACAAACATTATAATTAATAGAATCAATTTAGATGCATTCCCTTTAAGACTGGATTCAAGGCCAGGTGTCCACCATCACTGTTATTGTTTCACAGGGTCCTGGAAGCTGTGGCCAATGATACAGGGGAAAAAAGGACAAAAAAGTGTAAATTTAAGAAGGAAAGAGAAAAAATCTTTATTATTAAAGATTAATCATCTGATCATTTATCCAGGAAAGACCAGCAGAATCGTCAGGCAAAATAAGACATAGTTTTTGCAAGATAGGTTGATGATTAAAAACCAGTGATAACAAATCAGACAATATAACACAAGATAAGATAAATTCACAGTAGTAGCTAATTATGGCTGCAACTATCAATACTTCGGAATTTATCTAACCAAGAATACAGAAGACCTGTAAGGAGGCAAGTCTGAAATTTTAGTAAAGAACTTAGATGATGTCCTGACCAAATGACAAGATAGAATTCCATGCTCTTTCATGGATAACTTAGTATCGTAAAGATTCAATTCTCACCCCTACATATTAATCTATAAATCAATTCATTGTAAATATAAGTAAATTCTATACAGTAAAAAATCTAGTTGGATTTTTGAGAAATTCAATACAGTTATTCTAAAATACGTATGGAAAGAAAAAAGTCCTGAAATAGCTAAGATAGCCTTAACTTGTCCAACTAGGTATTAAGATACATCACAAAGTCACAGTTGAAAAAAAGGGGGCAAAAAGAAATAGAAATCATGGTACTGGCACAAAAACAGACCACAGACAAACGTAACAAATGAGAGAGCTTAGATACAGACTTACGTGTAATGGGAACGATACACAATGTGAGAATGTTATGAAGCAAGGTAGAATTTTCACTCTGTGGCATTGGGAAATCTGGCTTTCCATATGGGGAAAGCTAAAACTGGATCCTTACCTAAGACCACTCAAAAAAGTAAACTCCAAATGGATTAAAGAGCTAAATGTGAAAAGCAAAACCATGAAGATAATTTAAGAAAATATAGGAAAATATCTTTGTGACCTAGAGATGGGGAAAACTTCTGAAATAAAACCTCAAAAGTACAAACTGGGCCTCCCTGGTGGCACAGTGGTTGAGAGTCCGCCTGCCGATGCAGGGGACACGGGTTCGTGCCCCCGTCCGGGAAGATCCCACGTGCCGCGGAGCAGCTGGGCCCGTGAGCCATGGCCGCTGAGCCTGCGTGTCCGGAGCCTGTGCTCCGCAGCGGGAGAGGCCACAGCAGTGAGAGGCCCGCGTACAGCAAAAAAAAAAAAAAAAAAAAGTACAAACTATAAGGCAACATAATTGGTGAAGTTGCTTATATTGAGATAAAGGGCACCCCGGACAACATGAACAGACAGATAACATTGAGAGCCGACACCTGCAATGTTTAAATCTGACAAAAAATCAATACCCATGATATGTAAGGAAGAAAAGCCCCAGTAGAAAAAATGGGCAAAGGATCTGAACAGGCTACTCACAGAAGAGAAAACTCAAAAGACTAATGATGTATAAAGAGATGCTCGAAGTCATTAGCAATGAGAGAACTAAAAATGATGAGGTACCAACTGGCAACTATTAGCTGCACAGAAACGAGAAAGCTGGATAGTGTCAAGGGTCGGTGACGATGTGGGGTTATATGACCTCCCCTCCAGCATTGCTGGTGGGCATGGGGGCAGGTGACCTCCATCTGGAAGGCCGACTCATGTTCCCTGATGCATTCCTAAAGAACTCATGCCCACCACACCTGTGCTCGTTATTTGTATAAGACAAAACGTTAAAGATTATGAACCCAATGAAAAAGAAAAATGTAGCTGAGAAGCATTTTTTTCCCGCTAAAATGCTTCTGCCAACAGAGAATATTACATTAATGCGGGATCAAATCACAGAAACGATATCTACATTGCCATTTGCACACAGAAGACTTTGGTCAACCAGCTTAACTTACTTTCTTCTTTTCCACTGAACTGAATAAACCGATCAATTTTGTGGCACTACCTTCTAGAGTCAACCCAAATTAATGATTTGGTAACGCCAATAACTTTTATTCTTCCATAACTTTCGGGTGACTTTTAGGAAGTAACAGATGTAGGAATAGGTAAGCAAATGCAGTATATTAAAAGCATTTGTAATATGCCCTTTTGCCATTTAGGGACTATATTATATAAATACCCCTGTACCGTAAGAAAAGTGGATCCCTGTTCTCAAGCTACCATAACCTGATTTAGATCACAACACTAGGCGTATATCGAAAGCGGGGCATAGTATTTTTTTAATTCAATTTAATCACATCTACTCTTCGGGGTACAATCAGGAAACAATTTTTTTAAGTCTTGGGCCTTTCCTTCACACCTGGGTATCACTGATGGTTTGCTCCAAGTTGTAATTCACATGCTGAAAGGCAGAGTGCTTTAGAAGGGCTCAGGCATAAAGGATGGGGAGCTCTGGGAGCAGCAAACACTTCCTTTCCCTTCCCCTGAGCACATTTTCTCCTCCACATGGAAAGGAGGGTAAGCCGTCACATCCAGTTATAAAGTCTGTAGCTAAGAATCCATTTCTACTTCTAAGAAGGTTGAAAATCCGATGCTTTGTGAATCCAACCCAAATTGCAACCACTGTAACAACCTGGATAAAATTCTTAAATCTTTTTTAAACCCAAGCTACCAAACTCCAGTGGATAAAGCAGAAAGCCTGTTTGTTTACTGTTTCCATCCTCCGTCCCAGAGGTAGGAGCGAGGGCTGTTCAATATTGAAGTGCTTAAATCTCATATTTTAATGTATAAACAGCCTCCAAACAATTACTGATCCAGGAGAGGCCCATCTGAGGACCTGAGGACCAGGGCACAGACAGGTAGCCCATCAGAGTCAGACCAACATGGGCCTGAGGTTCTCCCTCACCCTGACTCTACCCCTCAATAGCTGTCAGCCTGGAGCAGGGGCTGACTGCACCATCCTAGCCTCAGTTATGCATCTGCAAAGTGGGAGAAACCCTCCTGACCTAATAGAGAATTGTGGTGAGACTTTAATTATGAGATGCATGCAACTGCTTGGCCGAAAGCTTGGCACATAGTAGATGCTCAGCGAAGGTGAGCTGCCGCTCTTGTGATTATCTCGTCCTGGCAGAGCAAGGTGCATGTTCATCACTGCCTAATGGAGAAAGGAGACCCCACACCATGGCCTTCACTCTTTCTGGCTCCCCCCGCCAACATCACTACCACCCCCAATTTGCACACACTGTGGCCACTACCTGGATGCTCTCTGGTCCTTCCTTTCCTGGCAAACTCCCACTTGTACTTCAAGGTGCCCCCCTGGGGAAGCCCTCCCTGACTGCAGGTCTTCTCTCCACCCCCCAGGCTCCCACAGCACCCTGCACATGGCTCCCACGACCCTCAGGGCATTGTGAGTTCCCCACTGCCCAGTGAGGTCCTCCAAGGGAGCAGAAAGCACTTGGCTTCTCTCCCACACGCAGAAGGTGTCCGGTACACGCTAGCTGCATGGCTGCATGAAAAGAACTTAGCAGCGTCCAAAGCCTGATTTCTCTCTGGGTCCCCTTCAGCACCTATCCCAATGCCTGGCACACAGTAGGTGCTCAATAAACAGTCATGCATTGAAATTGACTTTCAAAGTCCACATCACCCAGACTGCATCTGCCTCCAAGTGACTCATCTGGCCTTCCAGTGCAGCCTGGGACCCGGGGTACCTGCCTATCCTCTATCATCACCTGCCACCTTTATCATCACCCAGTCCTCAGATCGTCCCCTGACATGGGTGAAGCCCTCCTAGGGATGGGTGCACAGTGTGAGGAGGAAGACCCTGCTACTCCCACAAGAACAGAGACCAGGGTGCCTGCCCCCCACCTCAGGCTGGGGGAGGGGGCTTTGCAACGTGCAGAGAGCGCTCCCCAGCTGCCCCGGCCACTTTACATTTTACAAGGGATCTTGTTCTCAAAAGAGGAAAGGAGGAAAAGCCAGAACCAAGCCAATTAATTTTTTAAACACCCCAGAGATCCAAATTAAACAAGGTTTGCCAGACACAGCTATAGCCTGACAAAGATAGGAGATTTTCAGTCTCTGGCGTGGGTTAGCCTGGCCAGGACCCGTCCTTCTCCTGTCAATTCCCACCCAGTTAGAGGAGATTCCTGAGTTTGCCCCACTTCAGCTAACGCAGCTCTTAGTTCCCTCTTTGGAGAAAAAAATTCATGAGACTTATGAAGTGAAATAAAAATAGCACAACAATTAAAATCAACATACAAGATTTTCTTTTTCAAATGAAACCTTTGCAGTTATAGTTACATAAATGAAATACCTTTCAGCCTTCAGGTCTCAGTTTAAATGTCACTTGCTCAGAGAGCCCTTTCTGGAAAATTCTATTTCATGCAGGCCTTACCCTGCTCTCCTCATTTCCTGGCTCTGCATCCTTCTTTTCCTTCGTGGCACCCAGCATACTTTGTCACTCTTTTCTGATTGCTCTGATGCTTGAGTCAGTAAGAGACAGGCTGGTTCGGTGACAGAGAGAGGGGACCCTGGATCAGCTGCTGGAGTTCAGAGTCTGGCTCAGTCTCTCAGCAGCTGTGCCTCGATGTCCTCATCTGCAAAATGGGGGTAAGAGTGCTCCCTCATACATATACAATGAAATATTACTCAGCCATAAAAAGGAGGAAATAACGCCATTTTCAGCAACATGGACGGACCTAGAGATTACCATACTAACTGAAGTCAGACAGAGAAAGACAAATATCATATGATATCACTTATATGTGGAATCTAAAATATGATACAAATGAACTTATTGACAAAACAGAAACAGACTCACAGGCATAGAAAACAAAATTATGGTTAAAGAGGTGAAAGAGGGGGAGGGATTAACTAGGAGTTTGGGATTAACAGATACAAACTACTATATATAAAATACATAAACAACAAGGTCCTACCGTATAGCACAGGGACTATATTCAATATCCTGTAATAAACCACAATGGAAAAGAAACCGAAAAAGAATAAATACATACATGTATAACTGAATCACTTTCCTGTACACCAGAAAGTAACACAACACTGTAAATCAACTATACTTCAATTAAAAATTATATAAAAAGAAATTTAAAAAATAGTGTCCACCTCACAGACCTGTGGGGAGTAAATGAGTTAATTTGTGTAAAATGCTTAGAACAGGGCCTTGCCATGGGAAGGGCTAAATTATAACTCCCACTTTTAGCTTCAGTGCTTTTATTCACTAAGATACGACCACACCTAGCACCACTCCTGGCACAGGGCACGTGGTCAGTAAAGGATGGGTTCTCCTCAACCCCGGCCTCAACCTGTGCATCCACACTCACCCCCTCCTCTCTTATCCATAAACCCCTTCTCAGGCCAAACTGAGCACCTCCTTCTGCATTCACAGGTCGGGCTCTCCCACCTCCCTCCAGTGCTGTCCCCTCCGCTGCCACCTGTCCAGCCCTTCCTTCTGGTTATGTCATGCCTCCCCCAGCTCCCTACCCCATGTCTACCCACGGCAGCGCCCAAGCACTTCTTCCTCCGTCCTACTCTTTCCTAGTGAGGAAGTAGCCCTCCTGGCCGTGGGAAGCTGGAGTCCCGGGCAGTGCAGCCAGTGACCACGCTCTGGGCCAGGCAGGTGGCAGCTGCACCAGGAAGTCACCCTAAGACAAGGACAGAGCAGGGCTTTTCAGCTCCCTTATCAGGTGCTTGCCTTCCCAATACTCTGAGCTCCCCTCAACCAGGCTGTTTCTAATGGGCGCCTGCAGTGAGGTGGTCCCTTCAACAAAGATGAAGAGGGAATAAGAGAAATAATGAGGAACGTGACACAGCTGGGTCCTTAGCAGCCAAGGGTTTCCAGATTTAAGGATGATGTGACCTTGGCGATGAAGCTGTGGTCCCAGAGAGAGCAATACAGAGACAGTCACTTTGGTTCCAGAGATGCGGCGCTCTGTGCCTCAGCCTTTCAGAGCCTCAGTTGCTCCCTCTGCAAACTAGGCAGCTGGGCAGGTGACCCTGAAGGCTCCTCCTCCTACTTCAGTCCCTGGCCTTCTGGTGCACAGTGACCGAACCACTGAAGCTTTCAGTCCAGGGCACAGCATGCCCATGACCAAGAGATGGCCCACCCAACACATCAAGTTCCAGACTTCCCTGTGGCTCCCAGGGCCCAAGCTGCTTCTCGTCTGCCCCACCCATCACATTCGGCTCCTCCTTTCCACCCAGCCAACCCCTTCCCCATCCCTGTGAACCCCGGTGTCACCATCACAGCCCCTCCTGCCCAGTGATTTCCCTCATTTCACCACCTCCCTGCCTCCCACCCCCAACCTCACCCCACTCCATCCTCCATCCTCCATCCTCCATCATCTTCCATTCTCCATCATCCATCCTCCATCTTCCTCCATCTTCCTTCATCTTCCATCCTCTATCTTCCATCCTCCATCCTCCATCCTCCATCTTCCTCCATCTTCCATCCTCCATCCTCCATCCTCCATCCTCCATCCTCCATCCTCCCTCCTCCATCCTCCATCCTCCATCCTCCATCCTCCATCTTCCATCCAGCTTTGAGATTTGGGTGCTTCCCTGCCATCTGGAGGATGATGCCCAAACCCCAGGGACTGCATGAACTGGCCACCTGCCAACACTCTCCCCACGTCTTCACCCCACCAGTGATGCCCAGGTACAGAAATGAGGTCACACTATCTACAACGCTCCCCCACATTCTTGCCCACCCACGTCCACTGCCAGGAACGGCATTGCCAACTCCAGGCAGCCTCCCCCTGCCAGCTGCTCCACCTGCTCCCACTCCAGCTTCCCACATCTCCATATTTCATTCCAGAAGTCTCCTCAGAAACATGAAAGAAAAGGGAACATGGGAAGACCATGTGCTAACCTCATCACTTAACTTTATCGAGCCTCAGTTTTCTCATCTATAAAATGGGACACTAATGCCTACCTAGCTCAGAAGAGAGCTGGAATAAGGATGCTTCACAAACTGGAAACACCGTATAAATGTCCGGCCGGTGCCATGTCGCACCTCGCTTATCCCTCCTGCCTGCCCACAGTAGCCTCCACACTCCAGTAGAGGTAGCACCTCATGTTCCAAACAGCTAAGGATCCTGAGGGGTCTGCCAGGTCGCCACTCCCCAAACATCCCTGATATAAATCATGTCAGTCTCCCTCAGCTGCCTCTGAG
This sequence comes from Phocoena phocoena, assembly GCF_963924675.1. NCBI lineage: Eukaryota > Metazoa > Chordata > Mammalia > Artiodactyla > Phocoenidae > Phocoena > Phocoena phocoena. The sequence continues at coordinate 8,085,682 of NC_089234.1, read as the reverse complement.
CCTCTGGGCCTGTGTGCAGGATATCAGAATAAAGTTTAAATTAAATCCAGAAGCTGCAATACTTCATAAAAATCACACTGCAGATTTCCCACCAGGGATGCCAAACCAAAAAAGAATAATAATAAATAAATACTACATTTTGCCCCATGGGCACCAGATTTCCCCCAACTTGGCTCCACAAGGCCTGGAGCCCCTCCAAAGATGAGAAATCTATGCAGGAAACCTCTCACATTTTCTTCAGGATCCAATTCATTCCCAAGCATTTTCTGGAAGGAGAGCGAGAAGCAGGGTCCCAAGCCACCAAGAGCCAGAATGATGAAAATGACTCCCAAATGGTGCCGGTGGGAGGGAGGGTGTCAGCACTTCTTTCCGCATGGCCACCTCCCCTGCAATAACCAGCCCTTGTTTTCTACTGGTGAAGTTTCCAACTGCCCAGCAGCTGCTGATGGGAGACTTCTACCCATCTGGAGCTCACTGGCAGGATTTATGAGTTTCTGGCCCTACATGTTCAGCACAATGAACTTTGTGCTCAGAGGTACCTGTGAGAAGCCCCAGAGGGGTGGGTGTGTGTGTGTGTGTGTGTGTGTGTGTGTGTGTGTGTGTGTGCTCTAATCAGCTGCATTGGGACTTCTCTGGTGGCGCAGTGGTTAAGAATCCACCTGCCAATGCAGGGGACACGGATTCGAGCCCTGGTCTGGGAAGATCCCACATGCTGCAGAGCAACTAAGCCCACGCGCCACAACTACTGAGTCTGCGCTCTAGAGCCCACGAGCCACAAATACTGAGCCCTCATGCCACAACTACTGAAGGCCACACGCCTAGAGCCTGTGCTCCGCAACAAGAGAAGCCACCACAATGAGAAGCCCACGCACCGCAATGAAGATTAGCCCCCGCTTGCCGCACATAGAGAAAGCCTGTGCACAGCAACGAAGACCTAAAGCAGCCAAAAAATAATAAATAAATAAACAGCTGCATTTCCTGGGGAGCTCCCCGCTGCGTGGAGTGTTTGCAAGAGGCTGCCTAGGGGTGGTAGGACACCTGTTCCTGGTGCCAAAATGATTTGCTAATGTAGTTAACATATGGGCTGAATCTGAAGAAGGCGATTCCAATCACAGTGACTATTTTTAGAGGTCTCCTAATGGAAAACTCCTTTCCTTTCAAACCACACAGCTTTCTATAATTAGGATAGAGACTATTATTCAAGTCAGATCCTTTTTTCCCCCCCCCCCCTCAAATCTCTGTGCTTTATACGATGTTATGAAAATGCATTTAGTTGGGATGGACGACACACAGAGTGAGCCGCCTGGCCGGGGCAGTTGTGATCAGGGTACCCACGGTGTCCTCGCCCACCCCATGCGGCAGAGGCAGGACAGTGTCACCACCACAAGCCCCCTAGCGCCACCCCATGGCCCACCCTGACCCTGCCAGCGATCTCTGGGTGACACGGAACCATCCATCCTGCAGTTTTCCCTTAGGAAGCAGCTGAGGGTCCCTGAGAGCATTGACATATCTAGAGAATGATTTTTTAAATGTTTTTTCCACTGTTCTGGTTATAGCGCCATAGATATCCTCCCACAGGTTCATTCACACACTCAGAAATAGTTCGTGAGTGTCTGCTTGGTGCTGAGAGGGCTTGGACCCGGTGAGGGTCTAGGACACACACATGCGCATGGGAGCCAACCCCGCTGCCTTAGGTAGCTTATGTTCTAGAGGGGGGAGGGGTTAAGTCAACAAAGCAATATATCAACAAAAGGCAGCTTTGGATAAATACTTAAGTAAGAAAAAGAAGGGAGAGAGGAAATGAGAAATGAAGGTAGGGTGGGGTGAGGAATAACAGAAGGAAAGGGGAGGGGAGGAGAGAGAGGAGATGGGAGGGAGGACCAGGGTGCTCTGACAGGGACAAGGGGAAGGGGTCCGCTCTGGGGTAATGCTGGGTGGGGAAGCCCTCTCTGAGCAGTCTCAGGACCACCACGTGAGTCTGCCTGAGGTGCCAGAGACACTGCACGGGGACCAGGCAACCAAGTGGAGTCTTCCAGAACAGGTGGCGTCAGGCAAAATCCATCCCACCCAAATTCTGTCTCTATAAATTCAGACTGCAGTCCACACTACGCTTAACATTTTTTTTAAGCCATCTTTTGCTAAAGTACCGAATCCAGGTTGAATAAAATAATTCGCTGGTGTCATGCCAGAAAGCAGCGATGTAATTTATGTTCTGCACTGGTATGCTTGACACATGGAAGCCTGTGTCCCTGCCATTTGCCCCCTTTCCCCAGCTGTTCTCTTGGTTCTCTGTGCCTTGGTCCAGGGCTCCTTGTATCCGATGTGACTTAATTGCTGGGTTATTCTCTTTCCAATATTTCCAGAATATTTCTCTTTCCAATCGCATGTTACTAAATTTCTGTTGACACATCCTCAAATGTAGAGGTTGACGGTCAGTCTCTGATGTCTACGGCAGGACTCGAATGGAAAGCCAGTAAAAGCTCCCTACGGAACAGCTTTCAAGAAGGCATCTGATTTCATTTAGAATAAGCCAAAGCACAAGTGAATGACTCTACCATGCTTCTCCCCCTATTGTGTTCTTTGACCATGGAGGGGAGGATGTGGGCCTTTTCCATTATGTAGGGATCATACCACCCAGGAGGGCCTTGGTGGGAGTCAGTAGGTAGGACCACCACAGGCCCACTCTGCAGACCAGCCTGGAATGCCTGGATGGGGCTCTGAAAGCCACGTCCCCTGAGCCCAACTCTACCAGGTTGGCCAAACCACACAATTGGGCCCCAGCCCCCACCTGGCTGAATTCTTTTATTCTGTTTCCCTCTGTGCATCCATGGCTTTGGATGTGGGGTCCCTCTTCAGGCAAATGACCAAGATCACGAGCTCTATCCCCAAAGAGCCCTTGGATATCATATCAGCATTAATCAAGCCTGACACCTCTCCCCACCCCGTAGGTTCTGGAGACTGCCCCCCGGTCCCCCGGCCCCTGCCTCACCTCAGAGCCAGGCCCACAGGTGGGGGCATTCTCCAAGCCCCCTACTTCTGCAGGATCCCAGGATTCTCCACCTCAGCAGGCCTCCCAATAGTGCCCACCAGATACAAGCACCAGTTTGGTTCAGACAAGTCAATTACAAATATCTGTGGAAATGACCTAGACTGTAACAGACACAAGACACGGGTATCAACAGCTTCTCATCCAACGACATGCAACTCTCTGACTCACCATTGACTTTGTATTAGTTTCCTGGGTCTGCTGTAATGAAGTACCACCAACTGGACGGCTTCAAACACATGAATTTAGCCGTTCCCAGTTCTGGAGGCCAGGAGTCTGCAATCAAGGTGTCCACAGAGCCACGCCCCCTCCAGAGGCTTGTGGGGAGGAGACTTCCTTGCCTCTTCCAGCGTCTGGAGCTCCAGGTGTTCCTTGGCTGTGGCTGCATCGCTCCCACCTGTGCCTCCATCTCCACACACAGTCTTACCTCTGCCTGTACCTCTGTGTTTTCACATCCCACTCTCCCATGTATCTGTGTTTGTGTCCAAATCTCCCTCCTCTTACAAGGACAGCGTTTGTATTGGGTGGAGGTCCATCCTAACACTGCTCCCCCCTTAACTAGATTAAAGCTGCAGAGACCCTATTTCCAAATAAGATCACATTCATAGATACCGGGAGTGAGGCCTTCAACATGGCTTTTGAAGGGCCACAGTCTAACCCATAACAGACCTGGCTGATTTTTCCCCTGATGTATATCTAGTTTGGTGGCTCTTTCATTTACTAATTCATTCAACAAGTACTTATTGAGCACCTACTGTGTTCCAGGCATTGGGCTACGTGCCAGGGTCTCCTGGCCTTGGGGCTTCTCGGTCCAGTGGACAAGAGAGAAGGTAACAGTGATGAAGTGTAATTCGGGGATGCTGAGTGGGGGCAGGGCAGCACCTCCTCCAGGCGGAGCTCCTCCCCCAGTCCTAGAGCATCCCGGCTGCTTCCCAGGGAGCAACGATGGATCTGAGAACTGGGGTGGATACCGGCTGTCCAGGCAGAGAGATCTGGATGGAAGGATTCTCAAGAGCACAGCGGGGAGAGAGAAGCTTGGGGTCTTTAGGAGACGCGGGGGATCCAGAGAGGCTGAACAGAGACGTGGGGAGAGGGGAGGCTGCAGAGATGCGAGGGGCACACGTCCAGAAGGTCACGTCAGGCGCTCACGGGTCACCCAGTGCCTCAGATAACAGGGGTCACTGTTGCCCACCCGCTGTGGGCAAGCTCTACGCGTACCGCCTCCTGGGACCCCCGTGGCAGCTCTGGAGGGGTTCTCATGAGGAAACAGGTTCATCACCCAGGGTCACACGAGGCGTAGCAGAGGCTGGACTCTGGGACTCTGCTCCAAAGCCCAGGTGACAGTCCCGCCTCTGCAGACTGGTCCTGCCAAGACATTTCCCAAGGGGCACAGGAGAGCCAGGGTTCGTTTGTTTTTACCTTGACACTCTCTGGCGCACTCACCTTGGGCCTCCCCCTTTGGGGAGCACTGCCTGCCAGGGCTCAGGAGCCCCAATCCAGTCCAGCCTTCAAGGCAGTTAACTCACTTCATGCTGGGCCCCCATAAACAATCCACTCTTGCCACTTTACCTCCCATGACCTATGAATACATTCTTTAAAAGCATCCTCAATACAGTGGGCCACCTAGTTACTTTTGTCCCTCTGAACTCAAAGAACAGGTTCTATGGTTTTTTTGCTGTGGTTTCCGCTGCCAGCTGGCTCTACAGGTCATGAAGGAGAGCACTCTTGTCTCTTTATCGCCCTCTGTTGCTGTATCCACAACTCTGACAAGGCCAGTCCACACTGTACGTTTCTTGGTGGTCCAGAAATGCCCGGTCTGCTGCAAGACCGCTTAGTGATACAGAGGGTCCCAGGCTCTTCTCTGGAGAGAGGAAGAACTCTAAATCCACACAGTTCTTATACTTGTCAGCCATTGGGCTCTCTGCCCTGATTTGATTAATGAGTATAGCGTTTGGCGGAGGCGTTCTTGGAAGAATCTGGGTCGGTCATGTATATACATAAAATAAAAGACGTGCTCTGGGTATTTTTAGTTGAGCACCGCGGATAGCTATGTTTATTAAGATAGGAGCAATCAGACTCTGTTTTAAGTTATACACCGATACACGAAAGAAGCGCGGCCTCATCTAAATGTGGGTCACAGGATCATCTAAATGAAAATCCCTGTGTTCCAAATAGCATTTGGTGAACGACAAGGCTAGGATACATCCCCCGCTCTTGATTCTCTTCCTAATGACGGTTTGGGTAGCACTGGCTTGGAAGAAGACACTGGGATTATCGCGTTGTGAATGCGTTTATGTGTGTAGGTGGGTGTGTGCACACGTCGAAATGAATGTAAATGTGTGCCACTTTGCTCTCGCAGGAGAAATTAAAGGTGGCTCACAAAGCTACGCAAAACAGAAAGGAAAACAGACAAGGGAATTAGGGCAAGTGACATAGAAGGTGGGAAAGAAAAATAGAGAGAGGAGGGCTTCCCTGGTGACGCAGTGGTTGAGGGTCCGCCTGCCGATGCAGGGGACGCGGGTTCGTGCCCCAGTCCGGGAGGATCCCACATGCTGCGGAGCGGCTGGGCCCGTGAGCCATGGCCGCTGAGCCTGCGCGTCCGGAGCCTGTGCTCCGCAACGGGAGAGGCCACAGCAGTGAGAGGCCTGCGTACCGCAAAAAAAAAAAAAAAGAAGAGAGGCAGTACGTGTAAGGACAGGAAGCAAAGAAAAATGGGAGGAGGGGGAGGAGAAAAGAGAAGAGGAAGTGGTGAACACAAAGCTTCTGTTTCCATGGTGACCATCAGCTCCAGGTCCACAGAAAGAAAGCTCCGGAAGATAGCATGGACTGTTTAACTAGATGCAGTGGATATCCTTCCAAGTGTCAGTCCAGCCCAGGAGGCAGCATCCTCCTTGCTCTGGAAGCTGGGAGCTGCCCTCAGCCCATGCACTATGCCACGTGCTGGCCCTTGGCCACACCTGATGGATGTGGCGACCACTGCACATTCTCTCCCTTGGGGGTTTGGAGTTCAGGCAGTCAGTGTTGGCTGGTGGCTGGACCTGTGGATGGAGCATGTAACCCGGGAGGGGCTCTAAGTTGCCCTGTGGGCTGAGAAGCAAGGAAAGTGGTTACGGTCAAATTGAAGGTCGAGGGCTTCCCTGGTGGCGCAGTGGTTAAGAATCCACCTGCCCATGCAGGGAACACGGGTTCGAGCCCTGGTCTGGGAGGATCCCACATGCCGCAGAGCGGCTGGGTGCGTGAGCCACGGCCGCTGAGCCTGCGCGTCTGGAGTCTGAGATCCTCAGCGGGAGAGGCCACAGCAGTGAGAGGCCCGCGTACCGCAAAAAAAAAAGAATGAAGTGCGAACTCCTTTCTCAGGCGTTTGCGCTTGGACCCGGTCTGGTCCTGCCCCGCCGCAACAGCTGCTCTGGCCGTTCCCCATCCCTCCCCCCGACCAACTTCTTTCATTTTCTCCAATATGCGGAGGGCCTTTGCACACACCATTCCTCCGCCTGAACGCTCTCTGCCCTGCCCTTCATACTCCTGCTGCTTCCTTCTCTCTCTTGCTCTGCGTGTGATCCCCCAAGGAAGACCTCCTCCCACCCCTTTATCCAAAATAAGCCCCACCTACTGCACTCCATCACGGCCATCTGCTTGTTTCCTCCCTGGCACTTAACACAACTGGTAGGTTTTTATCAGCTTGTCGCCTTGTACAATGTGAACTTTCCTTGCTGGTCTGTAGCTCCCTGAGGACAGGGACTGTGTCTGATTCACCATCACTATATCCTCAGAGTCCATCCGTAGTAGACATTCAGTGAGTATGATTTTGAAAGCTAAGCTGAGAGAAGACAACAGGAGATGGAGAAAGTGTTCTCCAGATGTTCGAGCTCTGGTTCTGGTTGCTCCGGAAGCTGGTGTGCATCCCCAGCACTGGAGTTCCACTGAAGACTTCAAGAATCTCCAAGAAAAGCCCCCTCCTGGGTTTGAGCAGGTTTCTGCCCCTGAAACCAGGGTCCTCTCTAGCACCTGGACCAGAGCCTCTATTCGTGCCCTCTGGGAAACCAGCATCAGCTCCGGAAGCTTGCGGATTCCAGGGCACTTGGCATAAGGCTTGCTCTGTTCTCAGGCTTAGAGTTTGACGGGACACTTTATGCCTTGGGAGGAAATTAAATTACTGCGAGAGGGGAGATCATCTCAGCCACCACTCACTTCCAGCCCTGGGAGCATTATATTGGCCACTGTGGAGCCTGGAATTGCATCCCGGGGGGAAGGGGCAAAGTGGTGTTATTTGTGTGATGGGGGTGGCAGGAGAGGAGAAGGAGCCTGGGGTGAGGGCAGGGGTCCTGACGAGCTGTGAGCCAGCTAAGACTCTGGGTTCCCCTGGGAACCCATATCCAGGTCTAGGTTGAGACAGCCAAGCCTTCAAGACAGGCAGTTCAATGCATCCCCCTCCCACACACACACACACACACAAACACACACGCACACATGCATATGCACACACGCATGCACGCACACACACACACACGCCAGCCAGGAGTGACAGACAGATCCCTGCACTGGAAGGGATGACGTTATAATAGGAACACATACCGAACAATCAATGAACATGACAACTTCATATAGAGATCTGAGCCAGGGAGAGACTAAAACAGGGCCATGTTATCATCCCACAGTCCCACGGGAGTTTCCATGCACTGACTTTGGCCTTTTATCACAAACCGCCTTAAGTTTTCTCTGACTGTTAAACCTCCCGTGTGTGTGTGCGTGTGTGTGTGTGTGTGTGTCTGATCTCATTAACGCAGAAGCTCCTCAAGGAAAGGGACCTTGGGGCTCACTCCTCCCTCAGCTCAGAGCCTGGCATACAGTAGGCATCAAATTAACGTTTGTTGGTTTGATCTGGCTAAGTTACGGCAAGGGTCCCTTCCATAACTCAGATGGAAAGATAGGGGGCAGGAGCGAAGCAAGGAGAGGCGGGGAGAGGAGAGGCTGAGCCTGGCTTTCTGGAAACTGAGTGAGGTTGGGTGGAGGCACAGACATTCAGAAAGAGCTTGAGGCAGAGCTGGAGGGAGTGGGAGGTGGAAATAGATCTACACAATCTCCAGATGCCAAAATATTCAGAATGTTCGTGCATCTCCTTGGAACATCTCCCTAGAGAAGCCCGTGGAAAAGATCCTTCACTCCATTTCTAATTAAGGATCCACTTTGATGTGCTCAGCCACAGAAAGGAAAGTTACAGCGACTAACATTTTTAACGTCATTCAAAATAATTACATTACACAGTCATTTCTTACACCTGGTCTGGACATTTCCCCAGCACTTTCCTTCAAAATGAACCATTGCAAAGACATCAGGGAGTTGGCGAGACCACGGACAGAACCTTCATTTTAACTGCCACCCTTGGCAGAGGGCTGTAATGGGCTTCACAATCCCTTTGAAATATTTTTGCTTGTGTACCCATAGTAACAGACATCATGCCTCCAATTTGAATGGCGCCTTCCTTCCTGACAACTGAACGTGCTCTCACTGATATCCTCTTTTTGTACATTGAAGAGGGACGAAGAATTACTTGCCCCAGTTTACAGAAGGAGCAATTTGAAGCAGCCCAGTAAACACTAATGTTCACTGAAAGCTCACCAGACCCCAGACACTGAGCTTCTCATATGCTGTCATTTACACCCAATCACCTTTGAGGTCTGAGCCAGGATCCAAACCCAGGCTAAGAACACACATGCTTAAACACTGTGCTATATCATTTGTTCAACAAGTGTTTGTTGAGAATCTACTACGTGCCAGGTACAACGCTGTGTGCTGGGGAATACAGTCGTGAGTGAGAGAGACAGATCCCTGCACTGGAAGGGATGACATTATAATAGGAACACATACCGAACAATCAACGAACATGACAACTTCATATAGAGATCTGAGCCAGGGAGAGACTAAAACAGGGCCATGTTATCAAGAGTCTGTAATGGGGGGGGCAATAAATTATGAATTTGGGATTAACTGATACACACGACTGCATATAAAATAGATAAACAGGGACTTCCCTGGTGGTCCAGTGGGTAAGACTCCGCACTCCCGATATAGGGGGCCCGGGCTTGATCTACGGTTGGGGAACTAGATCCCACGTGCATGCCACAACTAAGAGTCCGCATGCTGCAACTAATATTTTTAAATATTAAAAAAATAGGTAAATAACAAGGACCTACTGTATAGCACAGGGAACTATATTCAAAATCTTGTAATAACCTATAATGGAAAAGGATCTGAGAAAGAATATATATATATATAAAACTTAATCACTTTGCTGTACAGCTCAAACACTGTAAATCAACTATACTTCAATTTTAAAAAAGGACAATGAGAAAAGAAAAAGTATGCAGCAAGTGGAGGAGGAATTAGCGGCCTCCCTGAGGAGGTGACATTTAAACTGAGAATTGAATGACAAGTAGAACCCAGTTGCAGGAATATAGGGCAGAGCATTCCAGACAGAAGCAAGCACAAGGGTCTAAAAATGTTCATATTATTTGACTCAGTAATTCCATCTTAAATATCTACTGTAAGACAATAATTCTTTTTTCCCCACTTCTCTAAGCTTTATTTTTGCATGTAGTAGATTTTTCAGAACACGTATATACCTTTCATTTATTGGGCAATAATCTCCTAATAAGTAAAACGTATCTTGCGGGCTGAAAAATCTGAACTCTGTAGGGCAGGCCTGCAGGCTGAAAACTCTTGGGCAGGAGCTGACGCTTCAAGGACAGTAATTCTTAATACAGAAAAAGATATTCATGACAGCTTATTTATAATCATGAAAACAAATAGAAATGACCTAAAATCCAATAGGAGAAAATATCAAGGAATCATGACATATGCGCTCGATGAGATATGATGCAGTCATGAAAAATAACTTTACAGGCTTCAATTCTGGAGGGGAGTTACACCCAGTCTATCCTTCCCACTGATTATAACTAAAAAGTCCAATAGAATAGATGAAATAGCTATCAGAACACTCTAAAAATAAATAATAATAAGCAAAGTGGAGAGAGAAATCAAAATTTGAAGAAATGCAGACATGGTAGTGAATGTTCTGGGGTCCCCCCTGCCCCTCTATTTTCTGGCTTAGACACTAAGGCAGCCAAATCTTGGAACCGTGCAACAGATGTGAACAGAATAAGTTCCAAGAGAAATCCTCTCTTTCTGGGCAGAGAATCAGCAAGGCGGGCCCTGCAGTACAGATTGTGGGGGGGAATCCCCATTTTGTTCTATTTTTTTTCTCCTTTTCCTCTTCCAGCCCTGCCCTGAACAAGCCCCAGTTGTAAAGCTATAATCTTTTAGCATCAGTGGGCATGGCAGTCATTCGAGCACTTAAAATTCTGAGGAAACTATTTCCTCTGACTAGTGGAACTTGGAAAGGGGAACCTGTGGTCCAAAGAGTGAGGGGGAAGGATGCCTGTTATTTCGTCTTTTTTTCCTAGTTGCTTTGCCCTCACGGTGGACCCAGTCCTGGGGAGTGGGTGAGAACACAAGGAAGTTAAAAACCCCAGCTTTCCAGCCAGAGCACCAGGAGAGGGACCCTGGGAGCTGGAACATATGGAGAACACTGGAGAAAGAGATCCCGGAGTTCAATCTGTATATGAAGTCCCAGGCTCACCTCTGAGCTGTGTATGTGTGCAAACTGACACAAAGCAGTGTAGAGAAGGCTTTGAGAACGTAACCAGAGGATGACCACTATCCAGGTCCCAGACCGGACCCTGTGTCGTGCATATGCAGAATACATCTGAACAGGACTGCAGAGGCTTTGAAAACTAAGCTGCATTGAACCTGCAGCCCACAGAAGATGGGTAGAGACTTGTGGTCTAACCTTAACCAGGCTGGTTGCCTGCTGAAACAGAAAAAAATCAACATTTACCAGAGGCTTTTAACAGCACCCAGAGTCTCATGACATAGTATTCAATATCCTCAGGATACAATCCAAAATTATTCAACATACAAAGAATCAGACAAACTCTAACAACTCTCGAGGGAAATGACAATCAACACATACCAAACACAAGATGACCCAGATGTTGGAAGTATTAGACAAAGACTTTAAAGCATGTATGACAACCATACTCCATGAAGGAAGGATGAACACTCTTGAAACAAACAGAAAGTTTAAGTTCTCAGCAAAGAAATAGAACCAATAAAACAGAACCGAGTGAAAGACAAAGTACTAGAACCAATTTTTTTTTAATCAGTAGAGGGCACAATAACAGAATGGAGATGACAAAGAGTCAGTTAATTTGAAGATAGATCAATAGAAATTATCCAGTGATAGAGAGAAAAAAGATTGGAAAAAAAGTCTTGGAGTCCTTTAGGACAACACCAAAAGGTCCAGTATTCATGTCATTGGAGACCCAGAAAGATGTAAAAAAATTTTTTAATAAATAATGTTTTTTAATTCCCAAATTTGGTTAAAAAACCATAAATTTACAGATTCAAGAAACTCAGCAAAACTCAGGCAAAATAAACTCAAAGGAAATCATGCCAAAATACATCATAGTCAAACTGCTGAAAACCAAAGATAAAGAAAAAAACCTCGAAAGCAACTAGAGAAAAATGACATGTTACAAATAAGGCAACAATAATCTGAATGAGTGCAGATTCTCATCAGAAACCATGGAGACCAGAATACAGTTGACAAATTCTTAAAGTTCTCAAAGGCAAAAATGGCCAAGCCAGCATCCTATATGTAGCAAAAATATTTATCAGAAATGAGAATGAAGGACTTCCCTGGTGGCGCAGTGGTTAAGAATCCTCCTGCCAACGCAGGGGGACACGGGTTCAGGCCCCGGTCTGGAAAGATCCTACATGCCGCAGAGAAACTAAGCCCACGCGCAACAACTACTGAACCCCTTGCACCTACAGTCCATACTCCGCAACTAGAGAAGACACTGCAGTGAGAAGCCCGCGCACCGCAACGAAGAGTAGCCCCCGCTCGCCGCAACTAGAGAAGAGCACACGTGCAGCAGTGAAGACCCAATGCAGCCAAAAATAAATAAATAATAAAAATTGATTTTAAAAAAGAGAAAAAGAAATGAAAGTGAAATAAAGATCTAAAACCAATATAATTTATCATTAGTAGTCTGTAAATTTAAAAAGAACAACACAAAATTATTTCACAAAGGGACTGTAGTAATTTTGAAAGTTTTCTATGACATAATGTTTTTTTGTTCGCTTGTTTGTGCTACTTAAAGTGTATTTTTCCAGGAAAACCCTCAACACCGCCTGGTATTCTGATGAGTCTAGGCTGTGTTTTTGGTCCCCACCAAAAGGCCTGTTGTCCAGTGCATTCTGACCCTGCAAAATCCTCAATTCTTTTTTTTAAATTCATTTTTTCTTGAAGTATAGTTGGATCACAATGTTGTGTTAATTACTGCTGTACAGTAAAGTGACTCAGTTATACATATATATACACTCTTTTTCACATTCTTTTCCATTATGGTTTATCCCAGGATACTAAATATTGTTCCCTGTACTATACAGTAAGACCTTGTTGTTTATCCGTTCTATATAAACCAGTTTGCATCTGCTAATCCCAAACTCCCAATCCAACCCTCTCCCACCCTCCTCCCCATTGGAAACCACCAATTTATTCTCTATGTCCCTGATTCTGTTTCTGTTTCATAGATAGGTTCATTTGTGCCATATTTTAGATTCCACATGTAAGTGATGTCATATGGTATTTGTCCTTCTCCTTCTAACTTATTTCACTTAGTATGATAATCTCTAGTTGCATCCATGTTGCTGCAAATGGTATTATTTCGGTGTTTTTATGGCTGAGTAGTATTCCATATATGTACACATATATGTACCACATCTTCTTTATCCATTCATCTGTTGATGGACATTTAGGTTGTTTCCATGTCTTGGCTATTTTAAATAGTGCCGCTATGAACATAGGGGTGCATGTATCTTTTTGAATTATTGTTTTGTCTGGATATATGCCCAGGAGTGGGAGTGCTGGATCACATGGTAATTCTATTTTTAGTTTTCTGAGGAACCTCCATACTGTTTTCCACAATGGCTGCACAATTTATATACATTCCCACCAACAGTGTAGAAGGGTTCCGTTTTCTCCACACCCTTTCTAGAATTTGTTACTTGTAGGTTTTTTGATGATGGCCATTCTGACCAGCGTGAGGTGGTACCTCATTGCAGTTTTGATTTGTATTTGTCTCGTAATTAGCGATGTTGAGCACATTTTTACGTGCTTATTGGCCATCTGTATTTCTTCTTTGGAGAAATGTCTCTTTAAGTCTTCTGCCCAATTTTTGTTTGTTTGTTTGTTTGTTGTCGAGTTGTATGAGCTGTCTGTATATTTTGAAACTTAAGCCCTTGCCCATTGCATCATTTGCAAATATTTTCTCCCACTCTGTACGTTGGCTTTTCGTGTTTTTTTTTTTCTTTTTATGCTTCCCTTTGCTGTGCAAAAGCTTGTAAATTTGATTAGGTCCCATTTGTTTATTTTCATTTTTATTTCTATTGCCTTGGCAGACTGACCTAAGAAAGCATTGGTATGATTTATGTATGACCTAATGTTTTAAAAAATTATGATGCAGAGTTACATAAACCACGTGATTCCAATTACATTCAAAAATAATATTTCTAGAGAAAAGGTTAGGTGAAAGTAAAATAAAGATTTTAGTGACTTCTTTTGGTAAAAGAACTATTGATAATTTTCCACTTCATTTTATTTTTCTATATTTTCCAAACTTTCGGTGGATAATCAACTATTTTTATAATGTTAAAAAATTACCTCTAAAAGCTATCTCTGGTTAGTTTGGACAAGGATAAAGTAGATGTTTCCATTTTAGTACAAGAAAAATAACAAGTCTAGAAAAAAGACGTAAGACAGAGTGCCTACCAGTTGAAGAATACAGCAAACTCTTCCAGGTTTCAGCCATTTTCATGAGGCTTCAATTTCCCAAGATAACTGGACAAAAGAAATCACCTAAAGTTCAAAGTCATTACACATTATAGGTTTGGCCTGCCTGACAGTTCTTAATTCTGTTTATATGGGGAAAAAAGGTCTTTACAGAGAAGAATCTCCAAGACGCTAATGGTAACCACTGCTCCACAGCTGATAATGTCATCAACTGATAGGAAAACAAACAAACAAAAATCAGCTAGGCTCAACAGCCAAAGCAAATTTATAAGCTTAAGGGATGCTCAGTGCGGGAGACAGACAACTGGCAGCCCACCCATCCCACGAGACAACTGTGTAAAGGCAACTGACAAAGCAGCGTGAGTTCAGGCTCCAGAGAGGCTGGGTTGCCAACATCCCATGGGCTGAATAATTCAGGAGCCCTATGGGATGGTGATGGAGGCAGCCACGTGTGCCATTGTCGGCCTGAGTGAGGAAGGGAGAGACAGATACTTAGGGAGGTAAGAAGAACCCCAGGAGGCACTGCAGTTCAGAACCAAGGGTTACAATGCGTGGCAGCTTCCAGCTCTGGGGAGGAAAGCAAATTCCTGGCGTCTGCCTCTTCCAGCAGCTGAAAGGGAAGAGATGAGGTCTGAAAACTGTGATCGCTGACATAAGCCCTCCCGCTTCACTCAGCTCTTTTCCACCAAGAAAAGCAATGTCTCCCCCGTCCCCATCTTGTTCCATTCCAGGATTTCTCAGTCCGCACACTCTTGACGTTTGGGGGCAGATACTTCTTTATTGTGGACCTGTCCTGTGCACTGTAGGATGTTTCGCAGCGTCCCTGGCCTCTAACCAGTAGGTGACAGTAGCACCTACACCCCCGCACACAATCGTGACAACCAAAAATGTGTCCAGGCTTTGCCAAACGTCTCCCGGGGGGCAAAATTGACCCTGATTGAGAACCAGTGTTTTACCCATTTTGGAAACTCCACGGGTAGTGATTTCTGAAGAGCAAGAGGTGGGTCCAGTTGTCTTAATCATAGGTATAGTTGCTGAGATCAGAAGAGCCCAGGGAATAAGGTCAAAAAAATGTAAGATTCAAGATTTTTCAAAATTTAAAGTGGGTAAGATTTTGTGGGGCTATAATGCAGTTTTCCCCATGTTAATTTGTTGCTGTTCCCCTGGAACCCCTGTGTTTTGGGTACTCTTTCATTCATTCAAACAACACGCGTTACGTGATGAGTTTCCAATGCTCCTCACTCAGCAGCAGTCAGCCTCATCAGCTTGAAATCGTAACGACCTCCCCAGTTCTGCGTAAACAAACACAGAACTTCATGGTTTATAAACTACTTTGCCTTACCAAGTCTCACAACGTTTCTGAGAGCTGAGATTAATCTCCCCAGAGAAAAGGTGGCTCAGAGAGGGGAGAGGACTTTCTCAAGTGGGTGGGATTGGGGGCGGGGAAGCTCTTCCCTATGGGATATTCTCAGCTCTAGAATGCAATAGGAACAGAAGGGCTCCCTTTCAAAACGCCAATGCAGCCATGGATTCAGGCCAGAATCATTGGTGAGAAGTTGCTGGAAACAAGACATCCACACGATACCAATGTACCACCCCATGGATGACTAATCACTAAGGAAAAAGTGGTCTTAACATGGAGCCATCTCCCTGTTGCCACCTTACCCAAGTGATCAGATCACCACCAGTGGTACAGTCTGATGCCGAGGGCTTCCTGATGCCTACAAAATTCTCTGATGCCTACAAGTACATCTACCAAGGAGCATTTCACCAAAGAAGTAGAACAAAGCCTCTAGAGTAACTCCCAGTGCAGAGGAAATACAGAGGCTAGAAGAATATATCAAGGCCACAAGGACAGAATCAGACGAATCCAGGACGTGGGGCATCCTACAAGACAACTAGCCTGCACGCTTCAAAAGTGAATGTCTTGGAAAAGAAAAACCAAATGGAGAGACCATTCTAGATTTAGAAGAATTAGAGGCAAAACAACTGAATGCAATATGTGTGTCTGAACTAGATTCTGGTTTTTTAAAAAAAAAAGCTGTGAAACGTAGTCTTAGAAGAGCTGGGGAACCATGAGCATAGACTGGATATTATCAGTTAAAACCACTGTTACGTAACTGTGTAACATTATTATACAGTTAACATCATTATTATAATATTGTTATTTTAACTGTAATAAAAGTATTGTGATACAAGAAAGCATCTTTGTTCTCAGGAGATCGGTAGTGAAGTGTTAGGATTTAGGTGTGAAATGTCATAATAGCCAGAATTTATTTCCACACGATACATGTGTGTGTACTGTGTATACAGTACATATATATGTCCAGTAGGTAGAGATACCAATACAGACACAGTCTTCTAGAAAGAAAGAAATCAAAGATGGCAAAATGTTCAGTTGAATCTAGGCGAAGGGTACAAGTTTGAAACTTTGCTGTAGGCTTGGCAAATTTTATTAAAGTTTAGAGGTTTCAGTTCCCATAGTAATTCACTAATATATATCCATTCAACCAATGACAATGAGCAACCAGTGACAATGAGTACCTGCTGTACACAGCCCAGCACTGTACTTGAGCCAGTAACCTCAAGCCCAGCCGGCAGGGTCACTGACCTGAGGAAGCCCACCGCCCACAGAAGGATGGGAGGAAGATTTTAGCCCCAAATCTGGCACTTTTTCTACCACTTCACATACAAAGTTGTAGCAGGGAGAGATTTGGGGTACTATCCACCGGCTAGTTTTCTCAATTCAGCGTTAACTTCTAACACATAAAAACATCATCTACTTTTGAAAAGCTGAGAGAAAACAGGCTTGAATGCCCGGCTAGATCTTCGGCAAATTTCCAGAACTCATTAAGCAGAGATTATTAGAAAGAATCTCACACACTGATTAATTCCGTTTTCCAGCAAATCAAACATCATCTTTGCCAGCCTTTGCTAAATCTGCAAAACTTGTCAGCATTTTGATTGCTAATTAGTGTACAGAGAGAGCGATTTCAAGAATTATTTCACAGAACACAGTGAATTTAACTGAAATGCATAAATCCAAAAAACACTCTACTTTGTAAACATCCTCTTGGAAATCTTCTGCCTGTGCCAACATATTTGTACACTGCACACAGCTCACGAAATTCGCATCTCCCAAGTCTCTCTTACGTGTGTTTCCAGGGGGCTCCTCCAACCCCGTACGTCCTCACCCACCATGCTTAAGACGCCTCGCTTCCATCTCCCACTTTCCTGTCTCGCTCCTCCTCTAGACTGTAAGCGTTGCTCATTCATCATTCAAATATTTACTGACAACCTGCTAAGTGTCCAGGATCTGGAAACTGGAGATACAGTGGCGAATAAAACTTGTGGAATTTAAAGGTAGAACCACAACAAATTGCAAAAACTTAACATAGTCAAAATTAGTCTCCAAGATCTGTATGTTAGACAAAAATGCCCTATTTTCACTGATTCCCAGTGAAATTTCAGAAATATTCGTCTGCATAATGCTTTAAATGTACAGCAGGATTTCAGGGTTAAAAGGGCTGCAGGGATCATATATCTCCAGCCCACCACCCGCCTCTTTTGAGAAACTACCCTGGACATGTCCTTCTCATGGCAGATCCCAAGAGGGCCAGAGGGCAAGGCCAGCAGTGCCTGTGCCACGTGCTTAATGGTCCAATCGCCAAATCAAGTCACCAGCCAATCCCAAACCCAGGGGCAGTGAAGAGCTGGGAACGTGAACCCGAGCGTCCCATGACCAGCCTTTCAGTGGAGTTCCCTTCCCCCTGTCTTCCACTCTTCTTCTCTGCTCACTCCTACTGTCCCCAAGTTTTAACCAGACACCACCTTCTCTGAGGAGCCCTCCCTGGGTCATGCCCCTTGCTGGGCTCCCCAGCACCCTTGGCTTACCTCTTCCATAGCAATTATTGGAATCATTTGTTCACATCTGTCTCTCTCCCTCAAACTGAACTCCCATGGCAGACACTGCTGGTTGCCTCCCAGACAGCCATTCTCCCCTTCTTTGGACCTTAGGGGACATTAATTTTGTCCAGGGCAGTGGACAAAATGGCAGTGGGTCCTGTTTGAAGTATTCTCCTTCCTGTACTCTTTTGCAATTAGACTGGCCCACAACATAGTCTGGCTTTCTGCAAAGCTTTCTTGAAGAGGATAGATGCAGCTAGCCTGGCCTCTCTTCTGTTTTTGTCCTTAACTCTTCTCCCACTCTTTATGCCTAGAATATGAATGTGACATCTGGAGGTGCAGCAGCCATTTTGCAACCATGAGGATGAAAGCCACAAATTAAGACTGGTGTAGCAGAAAGATGGAAGAGGATAGAGTACCCAGTGGCTTCTGACCTGCTGCATCAGCCCTGTACTGTTTGGCTCCAGATTTATTGTTATGTGAGGAAAATCCTTCTACTTCCTTGAGTTATTTGCTGTTCAGGTTTCCTGAGTCCCAGCCGAATGCACCCTAACTGATCAAGCCTCAGAAAAGAGACAGATTTACTGACTGGTATATTCTTAGACCAAGTTCAAGGCCTAGTGCCTAATATGAACCCAGTAAACACTCATCTGTGGATAAGCACATGGGCCTCACCAAGCCCTGCCGACCTTTTTCCCTCATTCCCACCACTACTCCTTCTTGATGTCCAGGCTCCAGCCACACTCCACGGGCAGCTCCATACATACCCCATGCTCCAGCTCAGCTTTGGGCTCAATATTGCCCCCCTTATAGAAACAACTGTCTCTCTTCTCCTCATCTCCCTTGAGGTCTCCTTGAGGCTTCTTCTCTGGAAGCTTCCTGTGTCCCACTCTCCAATGATACTAGGCCAGCAAAATGGCCCCGTGCCTCAGTTTCTTCATCCATAAAATTGGCATCATAAGGTACCTGCCCCAAAGGATTGCTGTGCGAATTGAGTGAGATCACTCTAACAGACCATCAGAAGAGCATAATTGCTTACTGCACGCCAGGCACAAGTATAAACTCTTTACACGCCACTGATTCGTTTACTCACCACTGATTCATTTACTCTTTTTCATGATCCTATCAGTACTAGCGCCATCCTCACCACATAGATGAGGAAACTGAGGCACAGAGGGTAACGCACCTTGCCCGAGGTAACACAGCCTTTGAGTCTTCTCAGCCAGAAGATAGAGAAGAGCCATCCATCCCTACAGGCGTCTTTCCAGATTACTGGCCCACAGAATCTACAAGCATAAAAAAGTCATTGTTTTATGTCACTAAGTGTGGGGTGGTTTGTTACATAAGAGCAGTCACTGGGACACGGGGCTGCCCCATCGGGTGCCCGGGAAGCCACCTGCAACCCTGAGTGGAGCAGGGGGCACTCCTGCAGGCAGCCGGCACTGGTCCCTTTGCCAAATGGGAGACTGAGCCAGGGAATCCTCGAGAAGCCTGCAGGCCTGACGACAGAAGACTCCTGAGGTCCTTTCAGGAGATCTGAGAAGGGGAGCTGCCACCGGAGATGGGGTGGGGCAGGCAGTGCCAGGCCAGGTGACGGCCAAGAATGCCAGCAGGACTGGCTTTGGGCTGGCCACAGAAGGGGTCTGAGAACCAATGGGCTGGGGCCCTGGCTAATCATCCCCCAGACTGAATGGGGCTGACTTGGCCTCTGGAAATTGGAGGCTTCCAGGTTGACCCCATGGGTGGCATTATGAGTCAGAGTCCCTGGGGCTGCTGCCCAAAGGGAAACTACAGAACAGCAACTGCATCTGAGACCAGGTAAACTGAGGACCTGGCAGACAACATGCATCGGAGGAGGCAAGCTGGGAGGCCATCCCAGAGGAGGCCGCGTTTGCCCCTGGACCAGCTGCTTCACACCGCTTGGGGTCCTGTTTTGAAGGGAGCGCTCTGGCCAAAGTTCCGGTCACTGTTCCTGCCGTCCCACCTCTGCCCCTGCCGGAAGTGTTCCTCTGCCTCTCACAAGCCTCCTCTGCGAACGGCTACCTCCTAGTAACCTGCTGCCTAGGAGCTCCCGACTGCATGACAGTCCAGAGAGAGAAGCAGCCCTTCCTGGGGCAGGTGTGCACCACACACGTGCACAGCCCGCCCCCTGCCAGCTCTCACTCACAGCCAAATACCTGTCTACAAACACCAGGAAGGGGCAAGACCTCGGGGACACACAGCCCCAAACGCTGGTCCTGCACCCCCGTGACCAGGGCCTCGGTGCTTTGCCTGGAGACCCTGCTGAAGCAGACTTGACAAATACCGCCCCCTCCCCCCTCCCCCCTCCACCTGCGTGACCTGACCCGGAGGGGGCCGCCTTCCCGGGGAAGCCCAGCTCGGCCCCGCTCAGCCTCTCTCTCCAGCACAGCTATACCCTGCCCCCTTCTCACCCCGGATAAATAAAGGGTGGGTTCACACCTAAACACCCTGATGACTCTACTTTCTTGGGAGAACCCACGCCCACGTGCACACAGGGGGCCTATAACGCAACCCCCAGCTCTTCCCATGAGCCTTTGGTGTGCCTCCCAGACCTGCTTTCAAGTTGCTGTTGTGAGGCCATGGGCCGGCTTCCCAATGCACCATCTGACCTCGAGGCAGAGGTGCCGTCAGCGGAATGAAAACACACTGGGGCGCGCTCTGCCAGCAGCCCCGTGGCTCCAGCTCGGTTTATCTTGGGCCTGAAACATTCCAGAGGAACGTAGTCCTCCCTCTGCCAGGGACGGGCCTGGAGGAGTGGCCAGCGGGAGAGCACTTCCTGCCAGTCCCCTCGCTCGCTTAGGCAGGCAACCGCGTCTTCAGAGCAGCCTGGCCTTCCAGGGCCGTCCAACCTCTAAGTGCACATGACCCAGAGATGACAAGCACTCAGACCTCCAGCTGGGGAGTTGGGATCTCAAAATTCAAAACATGCCTGAGAGCTGCCATGTGCTTTTAATTTCCCTGTTCCTGTAAAAGCCAGGGTGGGAAAAAGACATCCAAAGTGTGGATCCAACAAGTCACTAAAAGAATGCTCCCAAAACAATTCACGATGGCATTTCCTGACATTAACGTTAATTGCTTAGTTTAATGTTCAATTATCACCATCCTCTCACAGCTGTGGAAAATAAGTGGCCCAGGAAGTTGCCGGAGCTTGGTAATGCACTAATAAATCTCCACAACAGCAGATCTGAGTGCAGGTAGGGGACTTAACCACACTGGATTTGCAGTCATGTCCAGGTTTATGGCCCGGGCTTCTGAGTACGCAGTCCTATCTGTGGGGACAACTTGACCACAGCTGACCTCAACGTTGAGTATGGACCAGTGAGGTCCCCAGTTATGGGCTGAATGCTTGTGTCCCTCAAAATTCATATATTGAAATCCTACACCCCAATGTGGTGCTATTGAGAGATGAGGCCTTGGAAGGCAACTGGGGTTAGATGATGTCATGAGGGTGGAGCCCCCTGAAGGGGATTAGTGCCCTGATAAGGGCCGCAGGAGAGCTTGACTCCCTCCCCTGCTCTCCTCCACGTGAGGATGCAATGAGTCTGAAAACTAGAAGAGGGCTCCCACCGGTACCGGACCATGCTGGCACCCTGATCTCAGACACCCAGGCTCCAACTCTGGGAGAAATAAATTTCTGTTGCTTATAAGCTGCCCAGTCTGTGGTGCTTTGTTACAGCAGCTCAAGCAGACAAAGACGTCAGTCAAGGAGGGTCCTGAAAGCTTGGGGGGAGGGACAGACCACCACCACTGACTGGCCAAGAGACCGGCAGTGGGAGGGGGCGAGGGTGGGAGAGAGCCCCAGGTGTCTGTTTGTTACTTAACAAAAGAGAAAGGGAGGTGAGGGGGACCTTTTGGGAAACAACTCCTTGGACAGTTGAGAACTTATGGAACTTCCATTCCCGGATGTCTGCGCGTAGATCTGCATGGCTGTGGACATGTCTGTACTCAGGTACTTTGTCATAAGAAATTAACATTACCCAAAGAGAGGTCTGGCCTTGCCCTCGGCTCCTGGGAGGTGACCTCTAAAGCCTTGGGACGTCCTGCCTAGTAAGTGACTTGGTTTACCTGGGGGTCCTGAGCCACAGCGGATAGTCTAGCACTGTGATTTATGGTGGGCTTTTTCTTTGGGCCATGCTTTGTCCGCTCAACCACCAGAGAGGCTACAGACTGAGGTCAGCCATGGGCAATCAACCAGGTCTACGTGACCCAGACCCCAAAAAATTCTGGACCCTAAGGCTCAGGTGAGTTTCCGTGGTTGGCAAAATTTTACGTGTGTAATCCACATCACAGCCAGGAAAAGCCCATGATTCCACCGGGGGAGATCATCTGGGAGCTTCACGCCTGGAACTCTCCTGCGCTCTGCCCCGTACACCTCCTCCCACGGCTGATTTTAATGCTTCCTTCCCCTGTAATAAACTATGACCCTGAGTATAACAGCTTTCAGCCTGTTCCGGGGTCCTTCTTGGGAACTGTCAAGCCTGAGTGAGGGTGTAGCCGATGGGTCTTCAGTATTGTGAGAGGTTTCTGGCTTCTTTTCCACCCCTGCACCTGGGGAAGAGCAGCCCCAAACCCGTGAAGAAGTGGCATTTGCAAAAACTGATAAATTGGACTTCATCCAAAAGGGACAATGCTGGGCTTCCCTGGTGGCACAGCGGTTGAGAGTCCACCTGCCGATGCAGGGGACGCAGGTTCGTGCCCCGGTCCGGGAAGATCCCACATGCCGCGGAGCGGCTGGGCCCGTGAGCCATGGCCGCTGAGCCTGCGCGTCCGGAGCCTGTGCTCCGCAACGGGAGAGGCCACAGCAGTGAGAGGCCCGCATACCGCAAAAAAAAACAGAAACAAAAAACAAAAAAAAAAGGGACGATGCTTATCATCTCCTCCCACTGCACTCATTTGAAACAAACAGAAGCATGATAAACAGACCAGAGTCACAGCCCACCAACTGAATGGAGAGTAAGACACTTTCTGCGAAATGTTGTCACCAGGGTATCACTGAGAGGAACACCGCCTTCCCCAGACCAGGTGCCACGCCAGGAACGTCAGACAGCCACCGAGGATGAAATTCACAAGAGTCTGACTTAACATGAGAAACACTTAGGCTGTAGTATTAAGAAAAAAGAAAATCAGGACTTAGGACCATATACAGAGCATAAGTCCGCATGTGTTATTTTTAAACAGGGTGATAGGCATTGATGAAGTTAGAGACGGTGTGAGTGTCACGGCAGCCACCTTGAAGTATTTTTCTTTGTCCAGCGCTTTGTCCAGAATTGGTCCTTGGTTATGTAAGTGCAGGGTCAGGAGGCGCCCTTGCCAGGCACCCTGGTGTTTGTGTTGCAGGGGGTGGAGGGCAGTACTGAACTGCTCTTGGGCACCTTTCCAGAGGCCTCTCAGCCCACTGCTCTCTTCACCTCCACAGCAACCAGCTCTGGGCAGGCTTTGCACTACCGGAGAGCTCTCACCCACAGCTTGCAAGTGAACACCCCAAGGGTCACCCTTGACCAATGGGGTCACGAGCTTCCCACTTTGTTTGTTGGGTGGACAGTTCTAAGACACATCCCACAGGTTTCTCAGAAGGTCTGCAGGATCAGGCAGTCAGCTGCCTCTTGCACCCTCCTACTCAAAAATGCATCTTTGTGGGCTTCCCTGGTGGCACAGTGGCTAAGAATCCGCCTGCCAATGCAGGGGACATGGGTTCGAGCCCTGGTCCGGGAAGATCCCACATGACACGGAGCAACTAAGCCCATGCACCACAACTACTGAGCCTGCGCCCTAGAGCCAATGAGCCACAACTACTGAGCCCGCGCACCTAGAGCCTGTGCTCTGCAACAAGAGAAGCCACCTCAGTGAGAAGCCCGCGCGCCGCAACGAGGAGTAGCCCCCGCTCGCCGCAACTAGAGAAGGTGCAGCCGATAATTAATTAATGAATTAATTTTTTAAAGAAAAGAATTCATCTTTGTGTTGGCTCTGCATCCCTCTGTGCTTCCCCTGGCCACATCCCCAATGACACTAAGACAGTGTTCGCTGAGAGTTGCCCCTTCCCGGGAGCACAGGGCTCTGGGTACAAGAGGGACCAACTTGCATAAGGAACACAAGAGCCTCTAGGGAAGGAGGGTCTAGAACTCCAATGCCTGTACTCTAAGCCCCAAGTGTGGAAGTGTGGGTGATACCTAAGAGATGTTTTCCTAGTATGGAAGGTAGCAAAATATACCAAGCGTTCCCACTGGGAATACACAGGAGAGGGGGGACGCTGAGCTGGTGGCCCAGACTCAACACAAGGCTGCAGGGCTCACACGGGGAGGACTGGCTCTGTAAAGCAGCGTGAGCTATAACAACAGGACCCTAGAGCACAGCTCCAAAAGATAATGTGCCTGGTGTCTGCTGGAGTTGAGACCAGTGGCAGAGACGGGAAGATCACAGGATCCTGCCACCCTGGCACAGTGCTTGTGCATTAGGGATAGTAACTGATTCAGGAGGTGTAAATCAAAGGTCCCCTTAGATGTGACCTTGGAACCAAGCATTGTGTCCTGGGCAGAGAATGGAGAATGAAAACAACATCACAAGGATGGAGAAGCAGGACCATCCAGTCTCCATCAACGACACCACATGGCAGCAGGAGGCAAACCAGTCCTCTGCTGACCACCCAATGCCCAGGCCCCCTGGTCTAGCACTGACCCAGGTCTGGTTGTCTTTGGATGAAGCAAGTTCCAAGTGTTCTGATCCTGTGATGGGAGGGGGATGTCTCGAGATGGATGAGCTAGCGGAGGGACCAAGAAGAAAACCAAAAACTGATGTCACCATATTTGTACTTCAAGAAGCAAGCAAAGAAGCCCACCAACATCTGGGCAGCAGCTCTTTTGGGGAATGGCCTACCAGAGCCTTATGCTCTCCTACTCGGCCATGGCATCTGTTCTGACCTGCCTACCTCTGCACCTAGGCCTGCGGTGTCTGTAAGGATGCCTTGGGTTGCAAAAAAGAAAAAAGAGACTCCCAACTCAAGCTGGCTTAAAATAATGATGATTCATTATCTCACAATATCAGAAGCTCAATTCCGCCCATGTTGGCCCCTCCCTTCCACACTCCCAGGTAGGTTGCAGGGGGCCAATGCAGCCTTAACGAGGTGCAAAGTCCACAGGAAGAAGGGGCATCTTCTCTCCCAAGCCTCCTTCTTGAGAGAGAGGAAACCTTTCTTCCCAGAAGCCTCTCCTCCAAACTCCCTCACCTCTTGTTGGCCAGACTGGGTCATGCCTGCTCTAGAACCAAAATGACCCCACTGTCCCCACCCCTGCAGCTGGATGGGGAGAAGGCTTGCGGGAAGGAAGGTTCGCCTTTCTTTTAAATAGAGCTAAGATTTCATTGTTCCTAGCTCAGAGAGACATAAACACAAAGATACCAAGAAAAATCTCCAGAAAAAGCCAGTTCTTAAGAGGTTTCCCCACCCCGCTCCCTCTCCTCTCTCTCCCCAGGGCTTCTCACACTTTTATGTCACATTAATTACTTGGAGATCTGTTTTCAATGTATCCTCTGGCTCAGTAGGTCTGGGGCTGGGCCTGAGGGTGTGCATTTCTAGCAAGCTCCCAAGTGATGCTGAAGCTGCTGACCTGGGATCACACTTCGAGTAACAAAGACTCAGACCATAAAAGGCATTTCATAGCATCACGGAGCAAGTAGCTTCCGGCTCAACACTGTCCGCACGCTTGGTCAGCGCCTGTGATTCTCCTGGTCTCGAGATGGCTGCAATCCTCCAAGAGTGACCCCCAACAGGAGGCAGAAAGGGGCTCTTTCCTCATGTCTGTTCCTCTTACGAGGAAGGGAACAATTTCCCCGGAAACCTCCAGAAGATGCCCCCTGATATCTCATTGGCAACCGCTCTCGCCTCATGGCCACCTGGGCTATAGGGAGCCTGGGGGAGTGAGCACCTGGTAAAAGAGAACGGGGGTTACCATGGCAGAGGTAACCAAGCGGGAAAGGGGAATGGCTGCTCGTGACCAGCCAGCAATGTCCACCACAGCCGTCTTTCAAATGCTCCAGGCCACCCCTATATGCTCTGTCTACCAGGGGTCAGTGGAAAGGGAGAGGGGTCATGCCAGGTTTCAACATGAGACGGGTAGTGGCAGCGACACACAGGTGGGACACAGCACGGGTGCCCCACAGCCCAGACAGAACACCAGCCCTCCCAGCCCGTCTCACCAGACAGCCTGGAGCCAGTGTGAACAACACACCCGGACTCCCCAGCTCCCTCTTCTCTGGGAGCAAACACATCATGTTTCCTGGTAACCTGGATACCGCATCAGGGATGTAAAGCCGAGAAGCGTATCCGCTGAGCCAGCTGCGAGCGGCGGTGCCCATTAAACTTGCCCCGCAGAGCCACGGGACGCTAAGTGTTGGGAACCGAGGTATCATTTTTTCCCAGAAGTCATATGCTGCCCCTTGGAAACAAGGGTTACCATGGTGATGTTTTCTACCTGGGCCTGCCTCCGGTGAGGTTGGAAATGAGACCCAGGTGTTTAAGCCAAACCAGTGAAGAGGCACAGAGCAGGGCCCAGTGGGCGGAGGGCTGGTGGGTTCCACAAGTCTCTCCTCTTGGTGTCCTGGTGGGTTTGGACCTTCTGGCTCACGTGGCCGTTCTTGGTGACACAAGAGGAGCCCAGCTTTGGAGTCAGGCAGACCTGGATTTAATCCTGCCTCGACCACTGACCTGTGTGTGGCCTTGGGCGAGTTATTAAACTGTCCTGGCCTCAATTTCTTTGTCTTTATAATGGAGGAGGGCAAGGCATAGACCCTGATTTGCAGGATTGTTGGCATGTAAACGAGACTGCGTATTAGAAGCGCGGAGCCCGGCGCCTGGAGCGGAAGCTGGCAGAGCACCAGCGTCTGGGCGCGCAGAGGCCACGGGCGCAGAGGGGGCGGTCTGATGTGACTCCCCTCCCGCCCAGGCAGGCAGGCAGACGCATGCCAACTGGCACGAGAATGAGATGAAGGTAAGCGTGGAAGACGTTCTCAGTCTGCCGTGAGAATTCCTGTCCCGGCGACTAGAAATGCTCTAAGTGTGCGTGATCCGCGCTGCCGGGGAAGCCAGGCTCAGGACCAGAAGCCACGTGACCGGCTCTCCGTGAGAAACGCTGTGAGACACCCCGGGAGCCGACGGATCAGCCGGCACCCCTTCCCGTCCACAGGCAGGGCTGGCTGGGCAGGTCCACGGGGCGTGGTGGTCGTGGAATCAGAAGGAGAGCCTTAGAACAGATGCCAAACGGCCCCACCTCACCATCGAGGTGCCTCATCCCCAGAACCAGGATCCTCCCAGCGTCCCGACCGCAAAGCCCCTGCACCTCCACCGTCGGGATCCCACCCTCCCAGGCTACCCGCACCCAGCTCATGTTGGAAGCCGCAGTCCCAGCCAAAGGGCAGGGAGGACTGAAAGTCTGCAGCCTGGTCCTGGCCCTGGGAGGGTCCGCCCACATTTGCCCCAAGGCCTCCTCTTACACCCATCCCGTGACTGAGAAACCCTCATCCTGAGGTATTCAGACATTCCCAGGAATTCAACCTGGTGCAGGAGTTTCCAAGCCCGGGAATCACTGTCCAGCAAGTCTGCACATCTCTGATCTAAACACTCTTTATGTTGGTTTTAATAACAGCACCCAATGAACAGGTTTACTTCCCTCTTCTCCAAGTTCTCGGGAGATGCCTCAAGGTCCATCCAATAAACATTTGTATGTCAGTAGTTTCTCTCTTTCAGCTTCCAGCATTTAAAGCCAACACTGAATTTTTGGAGTGGGGACAGGGGAGCAGTAGTTCATGCTGCTCCAGAGCCATGGATTAGACCGAGATTCCGACACTGGTGGGTCCAACACAGCGGGTAGGGGCCTTCAGAACCACTGGATGAGCCGGGTCCTTCTTCCTGGAGCATCTGTTGTCTCCACAGTGAGTATCTCCATTTCTTAGGGCTGCCATAACAAAGTACCACAAACTGGGCATCTTAAACACATATGTATATTTTCTCACAGCTCTGGAGGATGGAAGTTCAAAATCGAGGTGTTGGCAGGACCAAGCTCCCTCTGAAGGGTCTAGGGGAGGATCCTTCCCCGCCTCTTCCAGCGTCTGCTACTTGTTGGCCTTCCTTGGCTTGTAGATGCATCACTCCAGTCTGCCTCCTTCATCACATGGCATTCTGCCCTCATGTGACTATGTTTCTGTGTCTCTGCTCCTCTTATAAGAACAGCAGTCATGTTGGATTCAGGGTCCACCCTACTCCAGTATGATCTCATTGAAATCTAATTACATCTGCAATAATCCCATGTCAAATAATGTCACCTTCTCAGGGACTGGGGGTCAGGACCTCAACATATCTTTCTGGATGACACAACTGAACAGTAACAGTGAGTAACTGAAAAACACTGTTTTTGTGTTTAACCCAAGATGGATAAATGAGGGAATAAAATGTAAAATTCGCATGAGCTAAAATGAAGACCCTCATGCCTTCTGTAGGCTGGACCCCAGACATCCTTCGCCTTCCTCTGCTTTGGGGTGCGCTTAGGGAAAGAGCTCAAAAGCCGGAGTCTGGGGCCATAAGACCTCGTTTTGTCACTTACCTTGGGCAGAAAGCAACCAAAATACGTAAACCGGCAGTCAGCAGGTGTGATGTGCTCACAAGCACGCGTGTGGGATGATTTGAGGGCAGACAAGCTTGCGGGTGTCCTTTCTGGGTTATTTGATTCCTAGGGGCCTGCACTTCTCATTTTCTCTGAGCTAGGTGACAGCTCTGTAAGTCGTAGAAAGCTTAGAGAATGCAAATGATTTGTCTATACATGTGCTGATGAATTTTGTCCAGAGGAATGGCACACGCCTGGTTCAGAGCAGACTCTACCTAAATATTGGTTCCCCGGCTGTTCCCTCCTGTAGGGTGGAAGCAGAAGGTCCGATGTGGGCTCTCAAAGCACTAGATTTTGCCACGTTATGCTTCTGGCTCTGACACAAACTTACTCATGTCTGCTCTCTGGGTCTTTAAAATAAGGGGACCTGAACAAGGTATGGAATTCCAGCATTCCACCTTGCCATTTTTCAGGACATGGGAAAACTGAGTTGTTTTCTAAGGAATGACTGCAAAATTTCAACAAAAGCTGTCCCGACTCTTTTCCTCTTGACCCTCCCCAGAGAGACGGGAATGTCTGGGAGGGGCAGAGCAAGTCTAAGGAAGGCCCCTCAGAGTTATCTGCAGAATTTTCTAAATCCTCCACACCACTGCCCTCCAGAAAGCAGACAGAGTCTCGGCTGCATTTCCAACATTCTGCCTCCAAAGGGAAGAAGCTGCAGCGCTGCTTTCCCTCGTTAAGATGCTCGGCCACTGTCAGACATCCCAGGCCAGAGAGTGGGCTCCGCAGAGCAGGTACGGGCATTCAGCTGCCCCGGAGAAGCCAGCTAGCCGCAGGTCAGTGTGGGCAGCTGGGCTTATTGTTCAAGGTGATGTAATTCACTGGCCTGGAAAGTGCACTGCCTCCGTGAAGGAATCAGCCTCCCCGTTTCTGCCAGAGGATTAAAATATTCAGTGAAAAACATTGCTGAGAATCAAAGGGAACCAGTGCAAAACGTGTCCTGAAATAACTCCTGGGCTGCCCCTCTGACAACTCTTCACCCCGAACTTCTGGTAGCAACATCAAGTTCAGGAGAGACCCAGGAGTGCAATTTCCTTCCCTCTCCTACAAAGACCATGCTTTTTCTGGAAGACATTTTCCGCCTTGACAACTATTCTAAGAATGCAAGGAGAGTCCTTATTTTCTTCTACAAATCATGCCTCCAGACTGGGAGCTGTGCTAATACGCCCGCATCAACAGCTAAGCTGAGTGGACAAGACGCTGCTGATGTGAAAATCTGAGAGCACAGAAGGGATGGATTTGGAACTGCAGCCCCACCCCAAGGTCCCTCTCACGAGCTATGTCAAGTGCATTTGAAGCGATTCTGTTAATTGGAATCCATGCATCTCCCTGCCTCTGAGAAACTGGATACATTCTGCACTGACCCTTGTTCCGAGGTCTGTAGAAGTCCACGCGTCTGGTGGGGGGCCAGGAAGATGTTATGTTAATGCCCTCAAGGTCACCTCTGGCCCTCAATTTACGGTCTGTGCCCCCTCCCATCTCCTCCCAAGCACACCCTCTGTTGCTCAGACCTGCAGTTTCTACACCCACACCCACACACACACACACACACACACACACACACACACACGGCATGGTACCACTCATGCACGGCATTTGTGTGTTTCTAAATTTTTATGGGGCAATTGGAGCCAGGGAAGGAGTGCCTGGGCAGAGATTACTACCTGTTCACCACAATAGGCTCCCTTCCTCTGGGCACATAGACTACATACCCCACCTGCCCTTGCAGTGTAATTTGATCATGTGACCTGAGTTCTAGCCAATGGAAGGAGAGCAGAAGTGAACACGGCTCAGTCTAGGCATACAATAGAATATTTTCTGGCATTAAAAAGAAACGAAGTACTGACCCAAGCTGAACCTCAAAAACATTATGTCAGGATGAACCTCAAAAACATGCTCAGTGAAAGACATAAGAGACCACATGGTTTTATGGTTTTACATACATGAAATGTTCAGAATAGGCAAATCTTGTATGGTTTTATATACATAAAATGTTCCAAATAGGCAAATCTATAGAGATGAAAAGTAGATTATTGATTACCTACTGGGTAGGAACAGTAAATGGATACAAGGGACCTTATGTGGGGTTAATGTGGAGGGGATAGTAAAAATGTTCTAAAGTTACTTAAAAATTACTGAATGATACATTCAATGAAATGGGCAAATTTTATGATATACAAAATATACCTCAATGATGTTGTTAAAAAATAAATAGAAGAAGTGAGCATGCCATTTCCAGGACTGGTCTGTAAAAACCTCCCACATGTTTTGCTCCAGGCCCTTTCCCTTCACCCTGGCCGATTCAGACTGTGGTGGAGAAGAGACCGAGGAGCCTGGGTCCCTGAGTGACTCCGTGGAGTACAGCCACACCCACCATGCTCAGCTGCTCTATGTTGAACCACTACTTGTTTGTACAGACAGTTCCAGGGCAACCACCGTATTTCCATCTGAATGGCATTCTGGTTCTTTGGTAACTACCACCACTGGAGCTGTGTTTCTTCCAGAAGCCCTTCATTTTCTCCACATCTCACTGGGTCCTCTCTTCACTTCACCCCTTCCCCAGTACCTCTTGAATTGCCTTCAGGAACTCCAGGTCCTTCTGTCTCAGTCGTGCAGAGCATCCAAGTCAGTAGATGACCAAGCATGGCAGGTTGTTTCCAGGGCAACCACGGGAGAGAAAAAGGAGGTGAGGAAATTATCCCTGTGAGTGCTGCGGGTGGGGGCTGAGCCCTTTGTGGGCTGCGGGAAGCCGGGAAACTTATGGCGTTCGATTCTACCAACTCTGCTGCCTTTTTCCCATCTCAAGCATCCAAGGGTTCCTGCATCTCCAGAACTGAGATGGCAAGAGGTTGGTAGGAATCAAAAACATTCTTTGAGTTATAGAAGAGAAAAGGTATTGAATGTTAGCATGGAAGAGATATCGAAACAAAGAAATACCTCCAAGCTACAAGGATCTATGTACAACATGTGGAATATAGCCAATATTTTATAATAATATAAATGGAATATAACCTTTAAAAATTGTGAATCGCTATCCTGTACGCCTATAATTTATATAATGTACATCAACTATACATCAACCAAAAAACATTTTAAAAAATGTCCCCAAGCGTGCATTTTATCTGCAATAAGCAAAACGATTTTTTCAAGCATCGTTGAAACTGGAGGAGACAAATCCTGGAAAGTTTCTGGGGCAAAAGCAGTGACAAATGGGAGCTAATTTTACAGGCCTGTTGTTCACTGAAGGGATGGGTATTTTCTTTATTCGGCGCGCTGACGCTGTCAGGCTCTGAGGCTGCGGAATCCACGCCCACGTACAACACGCCTTCCTCTCCTTTCTGCCCGCACTGCCTAAGAGCACGCCTCACCTAGATTACCGAGCCCTCTCTCTGCTGCTCCAGCCTCCTCGCTTGTCTCCTGCAGCCCACTCTCCACAGCCATGCTCACAGCCAGGCTGCTGTCCTCCTTACAGCCCTTTGGGCACTCCTGCAGTGGTGCAGTGCACAACCCACCCGTCTGTACCCTGTGGTCCTGGGTGTAACACAGAGAGACTTTCAAGCTCTTTGGGCCCCCAAATCTCTGTGACCTCACCTGTCACCGTGTGTGACAGGAACCTTCCGTCTAACCACTTAGAATCCCCGATGGTGCAATGGTGTGCCTCTAGATCTTTCCATACCCTGTTCCTTATGCCTGGAACTCCTCCCACCTCCTTTCCTCGCCCAGGTATTTTTCATTCGCTCTTCAAATCTCAATTCAGCACCCCGTCCTCCACAAGGGTGCCTCTGTCCCCCTCACTCAGTCCTCTGCGCTCCTCGGGGCACGCTGGGGACTGTCCTGTGTGCTCCCTGAGGACAGCCATCGTGTTGGGAGGTGTGAGGTGAGGTCGGGGCCAACCCAGGAGGAGCCAGAAGTGGAGTCACAGATGGTTCCGCCTCAGTCAGGAGGAGGGCCAAGACGGAAATGCTGAGGGAAACTGAGGCCAGGACGAGGGCCCTGGGGCAGGCAGACTGAAAGGCAGTTCAGCACTGGGAAACCGGAATAAAGGTGGCAGCTTATCCCGAAAATGCTCCTCGTCCCCTCCCCGCCACCACCACGCCTCTCGTCTCCGCCCACACCTTTCCTGGACAACGCCCACCGAGCCCTGCTCACCCCAGGGCCTGCAGGTCACCTGGTAGAAGTGCCCTGGCAGGGGTTGGGGGTGGCAAGGGTCAATATGGGCAGGTCAATGCCGGCCTCTCTGTTGGCTAGTGGGAGACGGTGCAGGCCTAGGAGCTGACCCAGCAAGGTTGGTGTGATACAAAGCAACAAGAACAGGGCCGAAAGAACCAAGGTTAAGCGTACAGCTTAATCTCTTTGAAGTGAGATGCAGAACCCATCTCAGCTGGAGCCACAATAGCCTCTCCTAGGACCACAGGGCGCTTGGCTCCCAGGCACTGGCAATGAACATCTCAGAGAGAGCATCCTTGTTTACCTACGAGAGATAATAAAACCGCATAATCACGGAGATTCAAACACAGTCACAGAGGTCACCCAAGAGCAATTCGGCTGGAACGGTTACAGTCCTCCAGGTGGGTCTTTGTTACAAAAGGTAAGACCACTGGATTCTCTCTGCAGGGAGAGCTTGTTTCTTCTGTATCCACACAGCAAATACCCACTTGAGAGGTCAGGCCAGGAAGGCTCTGTGGGACAAGTAATAAAAACCCAGGGGATGTGGGAAGGGCTGCACAGAGAGAGCTGGCCAGGACAGTCGTGATAGCCCTTCCTTAGGGAGCCAGGCGCCTTGTTTTATTATTTTATTTTATTTTTTAATGGAATGGCTAAGTTAAAAGCTTTTGGTTCTATACTGGGTTTCTAAGTTGGGCTTGTTTTTTTTTCTTTAAATGAGAAACAGATTACAATGAAGGCATTTTGTTATGTATATTACATGCAGACACATCCAGAGAAAACAAATGAAAAGGCAGACATAACACAAGCCTGTGCATCAGTGATCGCATGCATATGCATTAGCTCATGGTCCCTTAAAACAAGCCAGTTTCTCCAGCCTTTCATTACGCAGAGAGGGGAGTATTTTCCAAACGCTCTCACAATTAAGGGGAAATGGCCCTGGCAGAGCTCTCCCCTGACACAGCCCTTCATTACGCGCTCCTTTCCTCCCTGCCCACTCTCCTGTCTGTGTGAATTGACTAGTTCTTCCCCTTTGGTATCTTGTTCCTCACCAGCTAGAAGGAAAAAATACTTATTATTTAAACAGGTCACAAATAAGCAGACGAATATACTGACTAAATGCAAGGGATGTGGAGTTAGAAAGCCCAGGTACAAATGTCTCTGCCACTTACTACTGGGCAAGTGACTTCACTTCTCTAGCCTCAGTTTCCTCATCTATAAAATGGGGATACGAATACGAGCATTAAGTAGAATGATGCCTGAGCAGGGGTGGCTAAATAAACATATAATATATAATTATATTTTATAAATTGTGCACACTGAGTGTATCACTTACCCCAGAGAACTCAGTGTCTTGGGCTGAAAAGGGGTCTTAGAGATCATCTCTCCTTACAGGAGAGACTGATCTGGGGGGCAGGGGACTCACTAGGGCAGTTGGAAGCCAATTCTTATTGAGCACCTACTATGTGCCTAGCCCTACACTCAGCATCTGGTCCTGGTGATTCTCCTCTTTCCAGCACTCTGTGCTCCAGGTGAAAGGCATGAGCCCAGACTTGCTCAGCTCTGCTCCTGCCCATGAAGCCCTAGAAGGCATCCTGCAGCCACTACCCCTGCACATCCCCATCCCCCGATCTGGGACACCCTTGCAAGTGACAGAATCCCACCATTATCGTCACCAAAAAAAGGAATTTATCATAAAAATACGGGTTGGATTATGAACTCCAAGAACTAGAGAAAAGTCGGGCTTCTGGAAGAAACAGAACCAGGACTGGTGTGCCCTCGGGGACACAGGACACCTCCAATTCCCTGGGTGCATCTGTGCCATTATCTACAAAGCACCAAGAATGGTACCAAATGTTTTATGTGTATTATCTTATCTGATCCTCCCACAACCCAGTGTTCACACTGGGAAACTGAGGCACAGAGCAGGTACTGGCTTGCCCAATCTCTCCAACCCATCCATCATGCAGCTGGATTCTGAACCACAGCCTGGTACCGTTTCACTCTGACTGGGCCAAGTGGGTCAGGTGCTCCCAGCACGGGACCTGTCAGCATGGCCTGGAGGCAGGGAGACACAAACAGCTGGAAGTGGCCCTAAGGACAGAGGGTACTTCTGTGAGGGAAGAGCCAGGAAGAGACACAACGTGACCCACTCCACTGTCACCCTCTGGTCATCCACTGAGACCCAGCAGAGAAAGCTGTCCTCCAGGGAAGCAACCCTCTTCCCAGCCTGGAGCCACCATCGTGCCCACTTTTAGGACAGTGCCTGGCACACAGCCACCCCCACGACTCCCATGGGGCCCTGAGTCCTATGTGAGGTTTCCCTGGTGGTCTCACACCTGGCAGAGATGTCAAGAGGCCTGAGAGTGTCGGGTCGGACCCATCTCTGTCCCCAGAGACTGTACAAGCCTGTACACAAGGGCTGCTCAGCACAGGAATGATTGAATGAATGAATGAATGAATGGTTCCCCCTCCATGTCTCCCTTCCCTCCACACATATCCCCAGTTTCTCTCTGTTCAAGCCCCAGTTTGACAGGGGCACAGCCAAAATTGGAGAAAGGAGGGCCAGCAGGCAGGGTGGCTGCTCTGGGTAAGTCTGAGGCCCAAGCCATATACCTGGTCCAGATATGAAGAGGGAGCCCTGATGAAGAAATCGGGGAGCGGCAGAAGGAGGGCCCCAGCAATCTCCTTCCAGGAGGCCTTCAGATGCTCCTCTCCTTGTCTACCTCCCAGGGTTCTGCCCTACAAAAGCAAGCCCCCGTCCAAGCTCAGGGCCCCCCACTGGCCGTCGACTCTTTCTCCAAGGACCAGGTATTCACAGAGCCTTCCAGCCTGGCCTAGACCCCTGATCTCCAGCCAGCAGGAAGCAAGGCGACCCCCATCCACCCTTCACAGCCTCTGATCTGCAGCCCTCACCTCCTTCCTTGCCCTGGGTATGTTGAGTTATGACAGGCACCTTCCAAAGGCATGGAAATTCTTTCTTCT
Source organism: Phocoena phocoena (assembly GCF_963924675.1). Classification (NCBI taxonomy): domain Eukaryota; kingdom Metazoa; phylum Chordata; class Mammalia; order Artiodactyla; family Phocoenidae; genus Phocoena; species Phocoena phocoena. The sequence goes on along the minus strand of NC_089234.1, from coordinate 8,050,002 downwards.
TCTTTTTTCTTTAATGAAGCAAACCAGATGGAAAAGAGAAAACTTGAAATGTTTTAAGAATAAAAACTTTATTGTTGTTGCTGTTAAAAGAAAACATGCTCATTAAAAAAAAAAAAAATTCAAGCAATGTAAAATGGACCAAAAGATCTCTTCAAAGTTAAGGGAGGAAAGGAGTATAAAAATTATAAGAACTCGAGGTTATTATATTTTGATATGACAGTATGTTTCATGTTTGACTTCCTGCTATGAAAGATGAGGGAAATTCCACCTTCCTCTCCCCTCCCCTTCAAATTCAGTTACTGGCGTCATTGTTTACACGGGCCTCATCCAGAGTGGAATGAACCCTGTGCTCACCACCAGTCCTTTTAGGATGGTGTCTCGTTTCTGAGATCTGGAGTTTGATTCCTCAGCTTCTGTCAAAAAAGGCTTTCAGGAGCTGTGTGTTCATGCTTAATGATGTCCGTTGTCTTTATATCCCAGGGAGCGCTGGGTCACATTTCCTTACCCGTCCAACTCTGCAGGTCCTGGACGCCATCCTCAGGCACTGGACGCTGTGGGGGAATTTTTGTCTTGTTTTGTTTGGCTTTGTTGTTTATAGGATTCTGCCTTTGTGTTCAGTAGCTAAACATGGTTATGATTGATCACTCTGTGCATTTTTTGTCTGGGATACAAGGACTTTGTTGAATAGAAGATTTGAGTCCTTCTTCTGGTGAGTTTACATCTCATATTCCTTTCATTCTGTTCTCTTCTCTAGAAGCACCACCATCCTTCTCCTTCCATATAAATCATCTCCACAATCCTTTTGGCATCTTTGTGCAGGCTTGTTTTGCATGGTTTTGTCGAACTTGTGTTTTCAGGTTTTTGTTGCTTTGAATGAGGTTTCCACCTCTGCAATGTTTTATTTTTCTTTGCCACTTGTTTCCTAAGCTCCGTCCGTCAACTTGCCGTTCATCTCTTTCGGTCGTTACAGAATCTCTTCCTTAAAACGTACACAGATGTCAGTGGAGCTCAGGTTTCCAGCCCTTTTTGCCTGCTGTTTCTTTGGATTGTGGAGGATTCATTTGATCTTTCCCCGTCCTTCCTTCAGCAACCCCTCTTTGGAAACATGTTATTCATCTGACTTTTTCTTACATCCCTTTCCTCCTTGTTTGCTTTCTTGCTGTATCTGTGCATAGGTGTTATGTGGACTCCTTTCTGTTTCTCACTGAGTTTAATGGGCTCAGCTATGTTCTGAAAAAATAGATGTGGGTAGGAAAAAATGGCATGAAAGCATCTAATCAAGTCCAACCTTTTCCTGGGGCCATGACTCTGCCCATGACTCATGCCCAAGAAGCAGTGTGGCTCTCCACACTGCCCCACCTGCAGCATTGCCCTGAGTTAGGAAGATGGTCACAGACAAAACAGTGGCCAGAAGGTGTGGCCACCTCCTCCTGCTTCACCCCCTGGGCCCTTGACCATGCTGTTCACTGAGGCAGGACACCAGAGGATGCGTGCATTGGAATGGAGGGAATTACAAAGGGGGATGGGGTGGGAAGAGTCAGAGCTCTGTTTTGGCCACTGTCTGGACACACTCTCCACCCAGATGGAGACATCACGTCAACAGTTGAATTTAAGAATTATTTCTTCGATCGTTTTCTTCTCTCCACTTCCTTTGCTATTCTCTTTCTGGTTTTCTTCTGCAGATATTAGACTTTCTAAGTTGATCTGCTAATTTTCTTATCTTCTCTCATCTATTTCTCCTTTTTCCTTTTTTTTTTCCTTTTTCCGGATTTCTTCTGATTCTTCTATGGATTGTGCACATTTATTTCTAACATATTTTGAATCCCGAGAGTTCTCCTTGGGGTTCTGCACTGTGAAGTGCAGTGTGGCCACAGCTGTCCCCCAGTCTCTCCTCCCTCTCTCCCTTCCCACACGTGGCTTACCCTGGACCACCTCTCATGCACACGTGACCACCCCCAAGCTCTTCATAGTCTATGGAATTCCCCCCATCATGCAAATAGTCTCCCTTGGCCGTGCCGTGGGCCTAGAGGTGCTCATCCAACCAAGTGGCCCACTTGGGGGAAATGGACTCGGGAAGGAGACCAGCGCAGGCTCTGGAAGTGCTTTGGGGCAATTAGGACAGGCACTTCCAGGATTCTGAGAACTGGAGCCTCACCCAGAACGAAGGGGACACAGGCTCCAGATGGGCATGTCAACTTGGTTTTTGGACTCTTTGACCCTCTGGGAATGGACATGGCCAAAGGAAGGCCAGGGAGGGGTAACACAGAAGATTCAGAGCAGGCCAGCTCTAGGCATCTTAGGACATTTTCTGATCTCACTTGTGTCTGGGACAAAGGAGAGAAAACTTTTCTCCATCCCAAGCTCAAAGAAACAAACTTCCACAGAGATTTTGTTGGTCCCAATCTTATAGCATCATCTAAACCCTCCCAATTAGTCCCCACCTGCCATCACTGTGATAATGCACATCTTCCAGGGGACAGAACTGAGGAGACAAGGAAGCTGTGGAGTTCGCCTTTTAGGGGCCCCACCTTCTACGCAGACGTGCCATGCTCTCCAGCACAACCACTTAAGTCCTGATCTCCCATAGCCCAGAATCTCCTGTCTTCTTGATGCCTAAAGCCCATATGTCAAAATTCCAAGTTATATCAACATATATTCTAGCCAGGGAGACAGTCAGCCATCTAATTAGTTGTTCTCAGCCTTTAGGATTGCTGGAACCAGTGCTTTTAATTTTTTTTTTAACATCTTCATTGGAGTGTAATTGCTTTACAATGGTGTGTTAGTTTCTGCTTTATAACAAAGTGAATCAGTTATACATATACATATGTCCCCATATGTCTTCCCTCTTGAATCTCCCTCCCTCCCACCCTCCCTATCCCACCCCTCTAGGTGGTCACAAAGCACCGAGCTGATCTCCCTGTGCTATGCGGCTGCTTCCCACTAGCTATCTATTTTACGTTTGGTAGTGTATACATGTCCATGCCACTCTCTCACTTTGTCACAGCTCACCCTTCCCCCTCCCCATATCCTCAAGTCCATTCTCTAGTAGGTCTGCATCTTTATTCCCATCTTGCCCCTAGTTTCTTCATGACCATTTTTTTTTAGATTCCATATCTATGTGTTAGCATACAGTATTTGTTTTTCTCCTTCTGACTTACTTCACTCTGTATGACAGTCTCTAGGTCCATACACCTCACTACAAATAACTCAGTTTTGTTCCTTTTTATGGCTGAGTAATATTCCATTGTATATATGTACCACATCTTCTTTTTTTTTTTTTTTTGCGGTATGTGGGCCTCTGACTGTCGTGGCCTCTCCCGTTGCGGAGCACAGGCTCCGGACGCGCAGGCTCAGCGGCCATGGCTCACGGGCCTAGTCGCTCCGCAGCATGTGGGATCTTCCCGGACCGGGGCATGAACCTGTGTCCCCTGCATCGGCAGGCGGACTCTCAACCACTGCGCCACCAGGGAAGCCCTGTACCACATCTTCTTTATCCATTCATCTGTTGATGGACACTTCAGTTGCTTCCATGTCCTGGCTATTGTAAATAGAGCTGCAATGAACATTGTGGTACATGACTCTTTTTGAATTATGGTTTTCTCAGGGTACATGCCCAGTAGTGGGATTGCTGGGTCGTATGGTAGTTCTATTTTTAGTTATTTAAGGACCCTCCATACTGTTCTCCATAGTGGCTGTATCAATTTACATTCCCACCAATGGTGCAAGAGGGTTCCCTTTTCTCCACACCCTCTCCAGCATTTGTTGTTTGTAGATTTTTTGATGATGGCCATTCTGACCAGTGTGAGATAATATCTCATTGTGGTTTTGATTTGCATTTCTCTAATGATGTTGAGCATTCCTTCATGTGTCTGTTGGCAAGCTGTATATCTTCTTTAGAGAAATGTCTATTTAGGCCTTCCGTCCATTTTTGAATTGGGTTGTTTGTTTTTTTTAATGTTGAGCTGCATGGGCTGCTTGTAAATTTTGGAGATTAATCCTTTGTCAGTTGCTTCATTTACAAATATTTTCTCCCATTCTGAGGGTTGTCTTTTCATCTTGTTTATGGTTTCCTTTGCTGTGCAAAAGCTTTTAAGTTTCAATAGATCCCATGTGTTTATTTTTGGTTTTATTTCCATTTCTCTAGGACGTGGGTCAAAAAGGATCTTGCTATGATTTCTGTCATAGAGTGTTCTGCCTACGTTTTCCTCTAAGAGTTTGATGGTGTCTGTCCTTACATTTAGGTCTTTAATCCATTTGGAGTTTAATTTTTTTGTATGGTGTTAGGGAGTGTTCTAATTTCATTCTTTTACATGTAGCTGTCCAGTTTTCCCAGAACCACTTATTGAAGAGGCTGTCTTTTCTCCACTGTATATTCTTGCCTCCTTTATCAAAGATAAGGTGACCATATGTGCATGGGTTTATCTCTGGGCTTTCTATCCTGTTCCATTGATCTATATTTCTGTTTCTGTGTCAGTACCATACTGTCTTGATTACTGTAGCTTTGTAGTATAATCTGAAGTCAGGGAGCCTGATTCCTCCAGCTCTGTTTTTCTTTCTCAAGATTGCTTTGGCTATTCGAGGTCTTTTGTGTTTCCATACAAATTGTGAAATTTTTTGTTCTAGTTCTGTGAAAACTAGAACAGTGGTAGTTTGATAGGAATTGCACTGAATCTGTAGATTGCTTTGGGTAGTATAGTCATTTTCACAATGTTGATTCTTCCAATCCAAGAATGGTATATCCCTCCATCTATTTGTATCATCTTTAATTTCTTTCATCAGTGTCTTATAATTTTCTGCACACAGGTCTTTTGTCTCCTTAGGTAGGTTTATTCCTAGGTATTTTATTCTTTTTGTTGCAATGGTAAATGGGAGTGTTTTCTTAATTTCACTTTCAGATTTTTCATCATTAGTGTACAGGCATGCAAGAGATTTCTGTGCATTAATTTTGTATCCTGCTACTTTACCAAATTCATTGATTAGCTCTAGTAGTTTTCCGGTAGCATCTTTAGGATTCTCTATGTATAGTATCATGTCATCTGCAAACAGTGACAGCTTTACTTCTTCTTTTCCAATTTGGATTCCTTTTTCTTCTCTGATTGCTGTTGCTAAAACTTCCCAAACTATGTTGAATAATAGTGGTGAGAGTGGAAAACCTTGTCTTCTTCCTGATCTTAGAGGAAATGGTTTCAGTTTTTCACCATTGAGGACAATGTTGGCTGTGGGTTTGTCATATATGGCCTTTATTGTGTTGAGGAAAGTTCCCTCTATGCCTACTTTCTGGAGGGTTTTTATCATTAATGGGTGTTGAATTTTGTCGAAAGCTTTCTCTGCATCTATTGAGATGATCATATGGTTTTTCTCCTTCAATGTGTTAATATGGTTTATCACATTGATTTATTTGCATATATTGAAGAATCCTTGCATTCCTGGGATAAACCCCACTTGATCATGGTGTATGATCCTTTTAATGTGCTGTTGGATTCTGTTTACTAGTATTTTGTTGAGGATTTTTGCATCTATGTTCATCAGTGATCTTGGCCTATAGTTTTCTTTCTTTGTGACATCTTTGTCTGGTTTTGGTATCAGGGTGATGGTGGCCTTGTAGAATGAGCTTGGGAGTGTTCCTCCCTCTGCTATATTTTGGAAGAGTTTGAGAAAGATAGGTGTTAGCTCTTCTCTAAATATTTGATAGAATTCACCTGTGAAGCCATCCAGTGCTTTTAATTTTAAGTGAAATCAGGGACTGAGATTGGGTTGAAAGCTTAAAACAAAAACCTAAATAAAACAGAGCAACAACAATAACCAAACTTCCCTCCACCCACCGCCACAGTCCCATTAAAGAATGCGAGTCGAAACACGACAAGAGAGGAACCGTATACTCTCAGTGTGGAGGGTATTACTTTAAGCTGAATCAACTTAGCTTTGTGAAAAGCTCATTATATCTTCTTTATTTTTTACGTTTTGCCTTAGACCAGGGAACACTTGCTTCTTTCTTCATTTTTTCCACATAGTCCAATGTTTGGAAATCAGTTTTTTAAAGCATGTAATGGAAAAAAAATTAAAAAGCCATCATGTTAACAGAGTCATGCCAATGCCCAGATTCCTAAGGCAGTGGTGGGAGCACATAGAAAGAATGGAGAAGGACTAGATTTGAAAGCTCTGCTCTTGGACTTGACTTGTTTCAATTCTGTTTGAATATTCAGCCTCTGTGGGCTCAAGACAACCCCTGATACAGGCAGGTACCTCTCTTGCACCTTCTTTAAATCCAAGCTCATCTCTCCCAGGTAGAGACTAGACAGAAAGCTCTTCTTGTCCTCTGCCTGCAATGTCCTCCCTTCGCACCTTCCCAAAGGTGCTTTGGAGGCCAGCCCGGGTCCTCCCCCCAGGGAGCCCTGGGACCTCCCTCTCCACTTAGCCAGCCCCTCTTCCTTCTCAACTACCTCCATCCCGTCTCACATCCCTCACAAGGGTGTCCACTGGTCGAGAGCTAGTGACGACGTCACTCACCTTCCTCTAGGAGAAGGAGGGGAGGGGCGTACTCAGGCTTAGGCTGCCTTCTCCTCCCCAGGTGGACTTGGGCAGGGCTGAGCCTGACCAAGCTCTTAGACTGGGGACCAGACTAAGATGCCCTGGCTGTCCCGCCTACCCTACTTGGAGGTGGTTCTCTCACTTTAATCCACATTCCTCCCTGGTGTGTTTCTGCAAAGTCTCTGGTCACACTCCAGCACTGCCATTACCGCTGATGCCATGTCTATAAACGTGATGGTCCTGGGGCTATATTAAGATTTTATGAGTCTCTTTGTAAAAACAGATTAAGAGATTCAGTGTGAAATTCTTCTCCTTTTTAAAGTTTCCCCTTCCCCTCAGCTCCCATCAGGCACACCAACCCTGGCCCCAGTTGGCTTCTGCTCTGTGATTTGCAAATTAAAGTAAATGCTGCTTTTTCTGGAAAGAGATGGGGTGGGCTTCCCTCCCTTCTCATCCAGTGTTACTACAAGATTGGGTTCCCAGTCCCATTTCTCTTGGCACACAGGCATCAGCGAGGCTTTCTAAATGGTGTGCTTTTCCCTCCCCAAAGCAAGCACGGCTCAACAGCCAAGCTGCACTGTGAGAATGTGCTAGGATGGCCAGCTGGCCTTGCTTGCCTGAGACACCCCAGGTTTCAGCACTGAAAGTCTCGTCCGGTAAACTCTGGGTCCCAGGGAAACCTGGGAAGCATTGTTGCCCTAGAATAAAGGCTTGTTTCAGAATCATCAAATGTTAGAGCCAGGAAAGCCCTCTGAGCTCCAAGGATTTCCAAATGACAGAGAGCTACAGAATCCTTCTTCCAAATGAAAACTTACAGGAAGAACAGTAAGCAAACAGCCTGGAGCGCCTCCAGTGGACAGAGGGCAGGAGGCTGCAGACCATCTCACCTCCACTCTGTGGTCCTAGAAGAATAAGGCATCAGCTGGGACACTAGGACTCCTCTGACATCATCCAACCCCTACCGGGCCCCCAAGAAGCCCAGCGGTCCCAACTCACCCTAAACTGGATGAGAAACCGCAGCCCCAAGAGGGAAACGCTTCCCCGTGGTTGGAGACAGTGGGACTCAGACGAAGAACTCCTCTTCCTTAAAAAGAGGCACCGAGATGGACCAGCCAACACCCTTTGCCAGTGCCCTCTCCAACTTCCCACGCATTTGCTTTCTAAATTTGGAACAATCCATGTGCTCCAAACCCAGTCTCCAAGTCACCACCACCTAAAACCCTCACACACACATACCACCTGGGCCGTGGCTATCTAAGGGAGGCCAGCCACCCCGCTACTCAGGGAATCTGACCGGCTATGGCTTGGTTTGAACAGATGGAAGAACAGGTGGTGCAGGGGGTGTGGTCTGCGTGTCTACGCTGGGCTGTCTGCACTCTGCATCTCCAAGGTTAATATCCACCTTCTTCCAAAGGCCGTGGGTGTTTACAAGCTTCTGCTCCCACCTGATACCCAAATCTTCATGTCCTCTGGGGAGCACCCCTCGGGCTGAACCTTCAGCTACTTCAGGGCAAGAGCAGGCTTTCTTGGAAACATGCATCCAGGGTTGACAACCTCCTCAAGGGCTCTGAGCAGGGGCGCCCCCTCTCCATCTCCCCTGGGAGCCCTGCTGTCCCCACAGGGCTGGCCGAGGCTGCTGTCTCCCTGAGAAAGGTGCTTAGTGGTAAAAGATATACGAAGCACATTAGAATTTTCAAGAGTTTATTTGAGCATACATTGATTAAAATCAAAGGGGGTTAGGAGCGCTCCACGGACAGGAGCAAGGGAGGTTTTCATAGAGAAGATGTGGAAACAAAGCAAGGAAGTAATGAGACTGGCTACAGCCTGCCTTATCGGCGAAAAGCTAGTCGGCTGTTTGGGGTTGGCTGTGCTACGTCTCATCTTCTCCTATTCGAGTGCATTGTCCCCGGCTTAGGTTTCGGCCAGCTTACCTGGGCTACCGGTCTAACGGCCTCCTTGTTTAATTACTTTACATCAGTGACATGAACCTTTAATTCCTCACTCTAACCCTCAAATGGTCAGGACCTGTGAGTGGATGTCATGATAAAAGAACTGTGAAGAAATCTCAGAGATTTCTTTTTATCATTACAACACCGTGAAACAAGTTGCAGTATGAGCCCCTCTTCCGTTTGTAGGTGGAGAAACGGGGGTCCTGATCTGCCCGAGCACCCCGCCCCGCCCACCTCCCCGCGCATGCGTGAGTGTCACGTTCCTGACCTGCGCTCACGGGCACCGGCCACCAGCGCCGGTTCCACTTTCTAGTCTGAGGTGAGCCTCTGCGACCGGCAGAGCCCTCGCGTCACCCCTCCCCCAGCCCATGGCACCCATGACCCCAGGGTGTCCCTACGATGAATGACTCAAGCAGGGAAGGTAGGGATCTGTTTCTCCCCCCTTGTCCCACAGCCACCCCAAACAGTGGCTTCTCTCCACCCCAGGCTTCCTTTTCAAGAGGGTCGGAGCTCCTGCCGCGGCTTCCGGATTAACCAGAGGCTTCCTGCGGGCCTGCGTCCGTCGGGTGCTTTGCCACTTGCACGGAAATCGGTACCAGAGATGGGGGCCGAGTCAGCAACGGAATAGAAGGAAGCCCCTGGGACCGCAGATGGGTCTCCGGAGGCCCCGGTGAAGCCCCCAGCCCCACAAGGGGCTGGGAATCCAGGCCAAATCCCTCCCCCCACCCCAGGCCTGTTTCCTCCCTGTTAAATGGAAAGCCAGACCAAATCACGTCCACCTCTCTGCGTCTAGCCTTCTCTTTGTAATTAATATTTCAACTGATCACATGAGTCAGAGGAACCTAAACAGAATGAAGATGATGAAGCCAGAAAGGTTTGGTACTGGAACTCACACAGTGCACACACCATGGGATCATTCCCCCATAAAAAACCGATTGAAACGTGGTCCGACTCAGCAGAGGCCAGCCCGTATTGTTTAAGCAGAGAGGGAACGGGAGCTGCTTCCAGTGAACTTTGTTGGAAAGAATGGCCTGCCCAGGATGAGGTGGGGTGGGTCGGGTCTCAGGGGTAAACACCGGCTGGGGGACTAAAGGGGCCTCGTGCAGGGTCCAGTTTGGGTCCATTGACCCAAACGGAGGACGCTGGTGCCCAGGCCCCGCCCACCTCTGGACACGGCTGAGCCCCGGAGGAACATCCCCTGTCAGTGCCCAGTCCATCAGGGCGGGCAGTGGGGAGGCTTCCCATCTCCCGGTAGCTCTCAGTAGCTTTGCATATCTCTGGGGACTTTTGGACCGATCCAGACCTATATACAATTTCAGGGTCTCCTTACTTTGCCAGCGTCTGGAACTGAAATTCAACCTCTAAGCATTTAAAAGAAACAAGAAGAAAACTCAATCCCCTTTCCTTCCATAGCACGCTGGGACAGAGCTTTGCGGTTTCAAATCTCCTCAAAGAAAATACAGCAACTGCGGTGGATGGAGAAGCCCAGAGAGCCAGGAGGGGGGCAAGTGTTGCCGCCTCTGCCTGCGGACTGGCAAAGCCCAGGCACAAGCGGGTTTCTGGTTGTTGAGTGGGTCAACCCTGGCTCAAAGTGTCAAGTGGAAAAACAGAATGTTCCACAGTTTGAGAAGACTTTGTATCTATTGTGAATGAAAAACGTTGCCCGCCATATCAGTAAACAAGGGCTGCTGCAGCCATCAAGCCACTGCCGCTGCCCCGAACGGTGAGCCCTCAGGGGACTCAGGACGGGAAAGAACAGAATACTGGCCCTAGACAGCTAAGGTGCACATCAAGGAAATGATTTCAGTGAGCCCAGACGCTTGCATCTTCCCATACACAGAAAAGTGTTAAATTCATTAACTTGAGATACCTGGTTTTCTTTTAATTAACAATACTCTTTTGATGTTTCGACTACCCGGTATTTGTTGCAAAATCCCCTATATATCCTGGCTCTTCCCTTACCTCTTCGGAGCAGTCCCTCTGAGCGATGTAAGAGGCTGTGTCCTGGGCTTAAGTCCTCAGTTTGGGCTGCCAAATAAAACATAGTTCTCAACTTTTAGGCTGTGCTTTTTTTTCAGTCGACACTATCCATCCATCTCTCACAGATTACATAACAGATACTCTTCTAAGCATTTCTCAAATGTTAACTGATTTAGTCCCATTTTACAGATGAGAAAATCAAGGTGTGGGGAGCTGAGGTCCCTTTGCTACTGGTGGAGCCAGGAGTTGAGCCCAGGCAGGTCTAGAGTGAAGGCTCTGCCCTCTGTGCCAGGCTGTCTAGGCAGCTGGGGGCTGGAGCCGAGGTGGGCAGGGCTGGCTCAGGGCTGCCACATGGGCTCAGCACCTGGAGCTGGCTAAGAGACACAGACACAGCGGCGACCAAGTGATTTGGCCTAGAAGGACAGCAGGAGGGAGGGAAGGAGGGAACAAGCCCTCTCACAAGACTCCAGTCCAGTACCCCAGGCCCCAAGAGCCAGGCCAGCCAGGACCAGGTGGTGGTATTGGACAGGCACTGTAGGAAGGGAGGGGGACCTGGCTGAGAACTGCCAGAGAAGATTTTCTCTTTGACCGGGAGCAAGTCTTTGGAGAGAGATTCCGGCATCCTTGGATTCTGCCTGGGAAGCAGCTGCCTCTCATTCCCAGCAACTCCAGCACATTCCCAGGTTCAGCCTGCCCTCTGCTGGGCCTGTTGGGGGACGAGAAAACAGAGCATCCTCGGGTGACTTCTCAGAGGCCCATGCTCGTAAACTGAGTGATAATTCACAGAATTGCAGGACGGTACTGCTTACACGTTTATCATCATTCTAACTACTTATTTGGGCTGAGAACTTTTAGTTTATTCCGCTTGTCAGTGAAACCATTGCTTGAATTGTATAAAATGTGTGAATGGCACATTTCTGTCACAGCTGGGGTCAGGGAGGGGAGTGTTGAGGGGCAGGGGTTAGAGCATTGGGCTCCAGGTCACCTCCCCACCCCCAGCATGTCGGGGCCATTCAAATTTACATGGAAGCAAGGGTATTGCTCTGCTTTCAAAGTTAGAGCCACTTGACCCCCTGCTGGCAGGTCCTTAATAAGGGACCTTGTGATGGAAGACATGGTCCAGGCTCCAGGGCCATTGACACCCAAGACCTAAGAGCCCAAAACACTTGACTTGGGGCTTAGCTGAACCCTGGGGAGTTAGGAACAAGGGTGACAGTGTGTTAAGGCAACAGCATGTTGCTAGTTGAGAGAGATTTTCCGCCCTGGTCATGTCATTGTTTAAGCCTGGCTCCATCTTTTCCAAGCTCTATAAACCCACTCTGATCCCACAGGAGAGTTACAGAGGATCAGAAGTCCAGCTGACTTGCCTCTTTTCGTGACCCAAACTTAATCACCAATGAAATCTCAGCTTCCAGACAGACTGGCTTCCAATCAGCTGCTAATATTTGAGTAACTGTGGAAGAAAGTCTAACTTGGCATTCCCTCGGCGAGGACCCTGGGTATTCGTTTTCTAAACCTAGACTTAATTTGACAGTCAAGTCCCTGTTTACCTAAAAGCAGCGAACAGAATCCCATCACCTCGGGCTCATGTCAGGAGGGACCCTGTGTCTCAGCTCTAGAGATGCTTTCTCCTTCCATGGTCCCTGTCTCCTCCTGGCTCACGTCACACCTTTGCTTAAACTCACCCATCATCTATTCCAGTGAACAGAAAGAAAATTCCAGTTCCTTTTGTGACCAACCAGGCCTCATGTTCATCCAACATTCAGCAACACCTTCTGAGCCCCAGCCATGTGCCGGGTGCTGACCTGGGGGCTTTGCAATAGGAGATGTCAGGGAGCGACAGTCCAAACTCCCCCCTCCATGGAGCTATTTAGTGGGAGATGGGAAAACAGTAAGCCAACTTCATGAGTAAATGATGAGCATGCAGAAGGTGAGAAGTGCTTGGACATAAAGAAGCAGAGGGATGCAGCACTATTTACGATAGCCAGGACATGGAAGCAACCTAAATGTCCATCAACAGGTGAATGGATAAAGAAGATGTGGTACATATATACAATGGAATACTACTCAGCCATAAAAGGGATGAAATTGTGCCATTTGCAGAGAAGTGGCTGCACCTAGAGACTGTCATACATAGTAAAGTAAGTCAGAAAGAGAAAAACAAATATTGTATAACATCGCTCACGTGTGGAATCTAGAAAAATGGTACAGGTGAACTTCTTCGCAAAGCAGAAATAGAGACAGATGTAGAGAACAAACTTACGGATACCAAGGGGGGCAGGGGGGGTGGGATGAACTGGGAGATTGGGATTGACATATATACACTACTATATATAAAATAGATAACTAGTGAGAACCTACTGTATAGTACAGGGAACTCTGCTCTGTGCTGACCTAAATGGGAAGGAAATCCAAAAAAGAGGGGATATATGTATACGTATAACTGATTCACTTTGCTGTACAGCAGAAACCAACACAATATTGTAAAGCAACTATACTCCAATAAAAAGTATAAAAAATTAAAATAAAATTTAAAATAATACAATTTAAAAATTAAAAAAAAAAAAAAGCAGAGGGAGAGAGACCCAGAATGCCAGGGGATGGCCATCAGGGGGCCTTGCTGCCAGGTGACGGGGCACATAGCGGTGCAGAGACCCCGAGATGTGGGCAGCCCTGGGGACTGAGGACCAGCCAGAGCGCCCGTGGGCCTGGGTGAGGGCGTGAGGGGACATGGCAGGAGCCAAGGTCGCAGAGGATGACAGCAGGCCGTGCAGGGCCCTGGGGGCCACAGGAAGGACTCAGCAATCGTCCAGGCGAGGGGGAGTCTCGTCAGGGTTCCAGCAAAGTGACAGCCCCCAGCTCACCTCTGCCAGGCTCCCTCTGGCTGCTGATTGTAAAGACACAGGGGTGGGTGCTGAGGGCAGGGAGACCACTGCCCAGCTACTGGGGAGCAGCGTGGACGTGATGAGAGGGGGTCAGAGTCTGGGCTTAGTTGAGGGATGTGCCCACGGGATCCCCGGCCAGAGGGGTGTGGCGTGGGAGAGAGCCTAGGACGGTTCCCGGCTGGGGGCCTGGGCCACGGGAAGGACAGAGGGGCTGGCCCCTGAGGCAGGGAACGTGGTAGGCTGGCAGGTTTTCGGAGTGGGTGATGGGGAAGGTCAGGAGGCTGAAGTGCCCACTGGACCCCTGCGGAGGAGGTGGCCGCTCTGGAGAGAAGTCCGCCCCCCACCCGACACGTGGCCTGAAGGTTAAGTGTCAGCCCAGGCGACGTCCACTCCTCTCCCTCCCCTCACCCTGAGCCTGGCCACCCACATGTCCTTTATCACTGCAAACGTTCAAGCTCACTTCCCGCTCTGGCCTCCCATCCAGGAGCCCCCCATCTACCCGTGCTCTCCCGAGGCACCCTGTCTCCCAGCTGCCGTAGCACCCGGTAGCCCTTGACATGACCCTGAGTGCTTACACGGTGGTGCCCAGCACCCGCCCCCAGGACAGCATCGGCTCCCAGAAGACAGACACTGGTCTCGCTACGTTCCCGCCGCCCGTGGACACTCAGTGGCTGAACACGGCCCCCCGGCCCCCCCACAGGCCTCTCTTTGCCCTCTTCCCCTCCGCCAGAGCATCCCGGAGGTGACCTGGGCCCCCACGGTGAAGCCCAGGGACCCAGCTGGTCACCGCTGCTATGGGGGATCCTAATGAAAAGGGGCCTCCTTCCCGCACGCTGCAGGACCCTGCCCCGGGGGCCTTGGGGTAGAAGACCTCGCCATACACACTCACACGCACATTCACACACACACACTCACAGGATTTAACTCTTTTTTTCCTCCTCCCCCTCCCTTTCTCAGCCCTGGCCCGAGGGTTTGCTGGGGGGAAGGGACTGGAGAGGCCTAAAAACCCAGCTCTACCCGTGTGCATTTTTTAAACGTAAAGAAGTATGTTAAGTATCAATTATGAACTTGATGTGTGATGGGGAGTGACGCTGACACTTCTTTAAACAGTGGAACCACTGAACAGGGACACAGCAGAGGATACAAGCTTGGCCTTTGGGAAGTGTGTCCTGTCCAGATCCCCGAGCCAATCCCACAAATCTCTCAAATTGTCAGGAAGACATTGAAAATGATGACAAACACAATAGGAACAGTGCAAACGTATACAAATATATTTTGGGAGTGAGGGGTGGTAAGGATGTTCTGAATTTCAGCATCCCATTGTCACTGCAAACCCCTGACGAGGGAATACCACAGTGCTCAGGGCTCCGGGCTCAGGGCAGGAAGCTTGGCCGCCAGCTCGCTCCTCGCAGACCGCTTCCCAGGCCCCTGAGGTCTGTTCTCTGCGGAGAGGGAGCCAGCTCGGCGCATGGGGTGCTGCTTCATCTTTTCTCCTGGAAAGGACGGTCAAACTGTTTGGGTGCTATATTTAAATATTTAAATAAATGTTCCCTAATTCCCAGCCTAGGAAGCAGGCTCAGGGCAGAAGGGGAGGGGGGCTTCTGTGCCACCATCCCCCCAGGCTTCCCCGCCTTGCCTCGCACTGGAGACACAGTGGTGAGGACAGGGGCCTGAAGATGCTGGGCACCGAGGGATGTGCATGTACCACCATCAGCTGCAACCAGGGAGGTGCCTGCCTTGTCTGAGAACCCTGCCCTTTGCCCTGCTGGTCTGTGTTTATGGAAAGCTTTCCATCAAGTCCTTGTCCCTCCGCATACACTCAGGTCATACAGATTTCCGTCCAGGTGTCGGATGGGAAGTGGCAGCAACGAGAAGAGGGACTCTCTCCCCGTGCTCTTCAGGGACCAGGCTTGTCCCCCAAACGCTGCAGGTGCCCCCAGCCATGGGGGCTGCTGGGAGGCCTTGCCCCTCGAGTCCCAACCCACAGCCAGCCAGGTGAGCAGGACCCAGCAGAGGGACAGAACAGGAGTCCATGGCTCTCCACTGTCCTGCAGTTCCAGCCACCAGGCCAACCGGGTGACCGGACCAAGGGGGTTTCCAGAATGCAGGACTTTCAGTGCTGAATTCAAGAAAGTCCTGGGAAACTGGGACACGTAGGTCACCCTAGGGCCGACCTAGCCTCCATCCACCCCAAATGTAACTCTCCAGAGATTTTGTTTCTCTTGGTCTCTCTTTGTGTGACTCTTTCTGGATCCCGGCGAACTCTACTGGGGCAAGAATATGCTTTTGATTCTTATAAGCCCAGAGCCACTTATAAATTCCTTATTTGGGGCCAGTGGTTGCTCCAATTTAGCTCCTGGCACCAGGCCTGTTCAGCTCCTTGAAGTTCAAGGTTACTGCCGACAGAAGGACGAAGGAGGCCCTGTGCCTTCTGCCTGGGTTTTTGGCAAGCTCTCAGCGCTTCTCCTGAGTGCACCAGGCCTGGTCATCTTCCACAAGGATGGTCGCTGCCTTTGTTTTCAGCTCCTTGCCTGATGCTCTCGGTGAAGTTGACATGCTCAGTTCAGGAGCACACGTCCCCCGTTCAAGTTCAAGTTCAAGTTCAGCTGTTGAACATCCTTCTCTCTGCTCCTCCTAGGAGGTCTGGAAGGGGAGTTCCTGTTGATCAAAGAACATGTTGTTGCGTAAATTTCTGAATTTTTTGTTTATTCCCAGCCAAAGGCTCTTGAAGTTAAAAGCCAGGATTTTGCCACCTGCACACTTTCCTTTGTGACCTGCCCCCGGGGCAATGTGGGCCTCCTGACCAGCAGCCCAGTTCAAGGGTTTGGGGGTTAGAAAGAGCCCATCTGTTCATGTATCACAGGTCATCCTGCTGGCATGACACAGGAGGGCTCTGATCTGTCTGCTCCCCTGGCTAACTGGATGATTTCTGTGTCTTCTCCTCCCTGAAACAGATGAAATGCAGTGATGTCTCCATTCCTCACCTTTCCTGTACCCCACCCTTTGCCATGACACTTTCAGGGCCCCCCATTGTGGGCCTGGCATCCTGCCCCAGAGATTTCAGTCTCTACCCCGTGACTTGCTTTTACCAATGGGATTTTAGCAAACGTGACAAAAGCAGAAGCTTGAAGAAACACTTGCATCTCTCCCTCACCCCCTTTTGCTCCTCAGCCTTTTCCACAAGAACATGCCCAGGACAGCCTGCCAGAGGGTGGGCCATGTGGGGTAAAGCCAAGGTCACCAGTTGTCCCAGCTGTGTCCACCCTGGGTCTACCAACCTGCAGCCAACTGGCAGACATGTGGGTGAGCCCAGCCACAACCAGAAGAACCGTCTGGCAGAGCCCAGCCTAAGTCACTGACCCCCAGACTGATAACCTGCTAAATCAATGCTAACAGTGTGACACTGAGGTTTGGTAAGGTTTTTGTTATGCAGCATCGTCGTGGCAAGTGATGACAGATTCACTCCAACTCCAGCTGCCAGAGGAAGCTTTCAGTTTCTCTGAAGTCTCAGGACCCAGCATGGGGCCGGGTATGGCTTGAGGCTGAAGGTGGAGATGGAAAGAGCCTGGGGTCGGGCAGACCAGAGTGTGGACCTCAGGTATGACTGTAGCAAGTTAGTTAACCCCTCTCTAGACTGGGGGCACTACTGATACTACTGATCCTAAAATTCTAATAGCTACAATGTATTGTGTACAATGTATTGTGCAGTTATGCCTCTGGAATAACGGTAAGAGCTTTACCGTTGGATTTTCACCACAACCCTGTCACCATATGTCTGTTTTTCAGAGGAAGAAACTGGGGCTCTATGTGGTGAATTGGTTGGGCCAGGGGCACACAGCACATGCTATACTAAGTTTTGTTTTATGTGTGTTTTGCCTTGAGCAGCATATAGAATTGTCTATATAATATGACTCAACAAATCAAAAGTGTAGAAAAATAAGATTGGAAAAAAATATGACGATAGCAGTTGCCACAGAGTGCAAGGGCTTTTTTTTTAAATTTTAGTTTATTCATTCATTTATTAAACAAATGTGTTTTTTAATTTTTTTTAATTTATTTATGGCTGTGTTGGGTCTTCGTTTCTGTGTGAGGGCTTTCTCTAGTTGTGGCAAGCGGGGTCCACTCTTCATCGCCGTGCGTGGGCCTCTCACTATCGCGGCCTCTCTTGTTCTCTGTGGAGCACAGGCTCCAGACGCGCAGGCTCAGCGGCCATGGCTCACGGGCCCAGTTGCTCCGTGGCATGAGGGATCTTCCCAGACCAGGGCTCGAACCCGTGTCCCCTGCATTCGCAGGCAGATTCTCAACCACTGTGCCACCAGGGAAGCCCAAACAAATGTTTTTTTAAACACCTGTTTCTTCTAGGCATTGGGTCTGTGGCAATGAACAAATATATATATGTGTGTGTGTGTGTGTGTGTGTGTATATGCATACATGTGTTTATAATATATGTATAGTGTTATATGTATAGTGCTGGGTGTAAATGCCCTCTAGAAACTCCCACGGGCCAATACTTAAAGGGATTTGTTGGATAAATAGCATAACTCCCTGACTCGATGAATGCAAAACGCTGAGCTTTGTGTTCTACGCCAGGGTCCAGAGTTTCCAACATGAGCAAGCTTCATTGGCTGAGTACAAGGTCTTGACATATTTTTCTTTATTTTTGTATTAACTTAAAATATTTAATAAATGTGTATTATCTTTTTAATAAGACATATCATTTTTAAACATTTCTCTTCACACGTGCTTAACTGTGTATTCTGTACCACGTGACCAACGACAGTATGTCCTTCATATTTTCTAATTGTAATCAGTATAAGGTCCTTTGGCTCAACCAACTGGAAGACTAGTTATTATGGATGACTTCCTCCTAAAAATATATAGAAATGCTGGTAAAATATGTATTAGTTAGGATAGGAAAGGTTGGGGTAACATATAGACCCCAAAATATAAAATGGTTGAAACATAATACAAAGGGACTCCTGTTTCTTGGAGATCTTGCAGAGGACCAATATGGAGGACAACAAGAAGGCTGATGACACACCAAAAAACATTTGTTTGAAGGCACTGGAGAAGCAATCAAGCCTAAAAGGCCAAGGTCCTGCACTGGCACCTTGAACAAGGTTCATTTGCTGAGTATTAGGTCTTGAATTTTTTTTCTTTATTTTTGTATTAAACTTAAAATTTTTAATAAATGTGTACTTTTCTACTCAGGGCACTTGGGAATCCTGGACAGAGCAAGAGGCAAGGGGTCCAGGTTAGAGCTACCAGGGGAATCAAGGAAACTAACAAAGATGCTGATAGGCTTATGGACCTGGAAAGACAAAAATGAGATTCTTGGGGGGTGGCAGTGGGGCAAAGAACTAAGCCCAGCTCTCAGTCAATTTCCCCCTCAAAATATCTGAAGATTTCTGAAGCTGAACAAGATGAAAACTAGAAAGGTAAACACAGAGCCTGAAAAGTAAGTGAAGTTTTTAAATTTTCTCACTGTGCTGAGGACACAAGGACTAGAGTTCAGGACCTATCATGGGGCAAGAGCCCTGATGAACACACCTTAAAACCATGCTGTAGGAGCAGACATGAGCAGAGGTGTTCCAATCCTGCCACCCAGCCCTGAGTAGCAGTACTTGAATAGCATCCACTCAGTTCCTGATTGGATTAAGATGACTAAGCCCCACCCCTACACACACAGTTTATCCACCCATCAGAGAAAAGGATGAATGATGCCCAGAATTCAATGAAAAATTACTAGGCATGCCAAGGAACAGGACCAAATGGCCAAATACCAGGGGGAAAGGGAAGGGGAGCAGACAACATAAAACAGGTACAACAAATAGAAAGCAAATAGTAAAAGTGTAGCTATAAATCCAAATATATTAATCGTTACATTAAATGTAAATGGACTAAATACTCCAAATAAGACTAAAGCTTCACATCAGATTTTTAAAACTTGTTTATATTTTGGTTACAAGAGATCTACCTCAAAAACAAGCAAAAAATAGTGAAAGTAAAGGTTGGGGAAAAAAACTATGCCACATAAGCACTAAACCAAAAGGAGAAAGAGACAAATCTATAATAATGTTAGAAGACATTAGCACATGCCTCTCAATAAAAATAGGAAAGCAATAAGGTTATAAGTATGAACAGCACAATTAGCTTGAACTATATTACATCCAACAATGACAGAATACGCACTCTTTAAATGCACAAATATTTAAGAAAATGAACCATATGTTGGGTCACAAAGCCAACCTCACAAATTTTAAAGGATTTACATCATTCAGAGATGTCTTCTGACCACTGCAAAATTAATGTAGGAATTAATAACAAAAGTTGACTAGAAAATTCCCATCTCTGCCCTGCTAGCCATCTCTGCACACCCAAAACCTGTCAATTTCTTTCTAATTCATAGGCAAGTTTGAAAGAAGGAAAGAGGGCACTTCTTGAGCCAGAAATAAAGTAGGAACCACAAGCCAGAAGGATCATTCATGAGCCAACACCACAGAAGCCCAGGGAGGGGTCAAATATAAGTATGTGTCCTAAGGGCTAGGGGCTGGGTTTTAACACTCAGGGAAGAGAGGAAATACATCCCTGACATAGAAGAGGCAGAGGTGAACTGGGTACTCTGAATAAAGTCAGGTCCCTGGAAGACTGGCCCTTCCTTATAAGAAAGACTCAGAAAATACAAGCGCAATCTCGGGAGCAAAGCTTGACTCTGCTCAGAAAAGATGAGGGTGCATAAAAGTTCCCATTAAAATTGGGAGCTCCAAAATATTGGCTCTCAACTGAAAGCAGATATGAGGACCAATGCTGTTTTAGTTAATGTTAGACCACCACACTGTAGGAAACAAATAAGTATCAGATAATAACCATGCTCTCACTGGGCTTTTCAGTGATTTTACACATTATGCACAAATGGAAAATGGGATAAATTGTGCCGGATTTTTTCCAGAATAAAACATTTTTTGGAGAATAAAACAAACAAAAACAAAACAAAACGGAAGCTCCAAACCCACCCCACCCAACCAGATGGACAGTTTTAATTTATACTTCCCATAAAACAAGGACATCCCAAACCAAAAAGTTATTGCAAAATTTGTTTTTAGACAAATGATCCCTTGGATCCAGACCAAAGCAAAGATAAAATCCTTTCCTGGAAATACCTCCCATCCCAGGGCATGTGGGCCTCCCCTAGAAAAGAAATGGTAATACACCCCAAGAAAAACTCAAAATAATTTTTTAAAATCACAAAATACACAAGGAAACAATTCACAAGGGAAAGTCAGCAGATTAAAAACTAAACAGAATGATTAATCCCCCAAGCACTTATAATAACAGTTCAAATGAAATAATAAATCATGTTTAAAATGATTAAAGACATAAAGAAGGAATTAAAAACCATATTTAAGGGACTTCCCTGGTGGTCTAGTGGTTACGACTTTGCCTTCCAATGCAGGGGGTGCGGGCTCGATCCCTGATTGGGGAGCTAAGATCCCACAGGCCTCATGGCCAAAAAACCAAAAGCATAAAACAGAAGCAATATTGTAACAAATTCAATAAAGACTTTAAAAATGGTCCACATCAAAAAAATCTTTTAAAAAAATCTAAGAAACAAGGTTCTATGAAAAAATAACAGATGGACTTGAAAATGAACCAAATTGACATTCTACAATTGAAAATCACCCCCAAAAAAAGTCACTTAAAAATTAAAAAATTAATAGTTTAGAGAGCAGAATTGGTGATGTAGAGAAATAGAAAGATTTGGTGAACTGAGACATAACTGGAAGGAAATTTCACAGAATGCAGTGCGGGTATAAAGAGGTTAAACATCCGAAAGAGACTGACAGGTGGGAGAATGAGTGAGAAGGGCCAGGGTAGAATCCAGTGGGGGCTCTGAGGGAGCTGGGGGACACTGAACGTGCCCCGCCCGACATCAATTCTCCATCCAGCTCATAGCAGCCTGCCCATCCCTTGGCTGGAGGGGGGCACGTGACAAGTCCTGGCCACTGAAACATGAGCAGCCTGGACAGGGTCACCTCACAGCTGAGGCAGGGGCTGAGAAAGTCACATGTTCCAGAAGGGGCAGCCCCCAGCTGGGGAGGAAGAAGCCCCCCCTGGAGCTTCTGGGATGGAGGAGCCCGAGGAAGAGAGCTGTGAAGAAGCAGAGTGAGGGCTACAACTGTGGCAGGTGCTAATAAAGTGGGCTGGTTCTCTTTGCTTGTTACCCAGTCCTGAACACCCTGGCAGGGCGAGCACAGCGATGTATCCGGGTTACGCTAAGCATGGCTTGCCATCGAGACCCTGGACCTTCTCAGAGCTGCCCCGTGGCAGCAGCTCCAGACCTGCCTGTTGGAACCACAGCCCCAGCCCAGTACAGCCTCACCCCGTCCGGCACGCATGTCACTGCTGGAGGAAGAGCAAGCCGGGAGGAAGGAGGAGAAGGGACGGAGAGAGGAGAGAGCAGAAACAGCTGGAAGGCAAATGGGACAGGGGAGAGGTCAGGTCTGCCTGGTGGACTAGGTCAAGAAGAGGAGGACCGGGCTTCTCTGGTGGCGCAGTGGTTGAAAGTCCGCCTGCCAATGCAGGGGACACGGGTTCGAGCCCTGGTCTGGGAGGATCCCACATGCCGCGGAGCAACTGGGCCCGTGAGCCACAACTACTGAGCCTGCGCGTCCAGAGCCTGTGCTCTGCAACAAGAGAGGCCGCGATAGTGAGAGGCCCGCGCACCGCGATGAAGAGTGGCCCCTGCTCGCCGCAACTAGAGAAAGCTCTCGCACAGAAACGAAGACCCAACACAGCCAAAAATAAATAAAATTAATTAATTAAAAAAAATAAAAAAGAAGAGGAGGACCCACTGCCACGTGGAGGTCCCAGACCTCAGCTCATCTACACTAAGGCAGGATGGGGGTCAGCACAGGACATCTCGGGAGAGGGTGTCCCCTAGGACCCCTGAGCTCCTCCCCCACATCTGGGAAGGACAAGGGTAACAGAGGAGCCTGCCTGCGTAGGGCTGAGAGGCCACAGAGCACTGATTATGGAGGTGGGGCCTGGAGCCGGGAGCCAGGAGGGCCATCTTGCAGGCAGGAGAGAGGAGAGCCCAGGAAGGAGGTGATGCTGGGAGGAGTGGAGAAGGCAGAACAGGGACGGGTGAGGGTGGAGCTCTGCAGGTCTGCAGGCAGAAGCTTCAAGCCCAGCCCCTTCCCGTCACCAATACTCCCACATCTGAGGTCCCCCTGGGGCGGGTGAGGGCTCCCCCAGGGCCCTCTTGAGCCATGCACAGTCCTAGGAGGGTGTCCGAGACCCAGGTTCAGGTCAGCTCAGGACAGGGTATTAGGAAGGGTGGCATAGAGGACGAGGGTTGAGAAGGGGAGGCCTACGCGTGGGAAGGATCAAGATGGAGAGAGGCTGGGGAGGTGCCTGACCACTACCAGTCCTAAAGGGGCAGAAGGGTCTCAACTCAGCCCACTAGGAGCTGTGCTCTGGCCGCGCCAGATAGAGCGGCGGGAGCACCTGACGGAGAGCCAGGCTGGCCCTCTCCCAGCCGTCCTTTCCCTGCAGGCGCTGTGGGTGTGATCCTACACGGCCTGCAGGCCACTCGGTGGAGGTCGGGGCGGGGGGAGTGCCTGGAGACCAAGAAGCACATGTGAACACCTCTGGGGGCTCCTACGACCATCCTTCTCGCCACATAATGGCACCTCCAGAACAAGGCTCCTGGTTGGCTGATCTGAGACCACAGTCCTTCCACCCTTGGACGCCCTCTTATTAGGGTTACTGCTAGTCCCCAGGAGCTCCCTGGCCCAGGTGAGCGTTGAGCAAGAAGACAGTGGAGGGTCAAGCGGGCCGTCCAGATTGGTGATGTGCATCTGCCAGGGCTGGCTGAGACAGGCCCCCTGGGTGCAGTGCCTAGAGAGGACACACGGGGGCAGCACAGGGCTGTGTTTCGGTGCCTTCTGCTCCCAGGGCAGCCATCCTGGAATCCCAGAAGAGTTGGGCGGGGGGGCTTGCCATCGCGGCCCAACCCCTTCTCCAGACTCTTCCTCTGCAAAACACCTTGGGCTCGTAAGCAGCTTGGGGAAAGGCGACAAAGAGAAAGGCAGATCTGAAAGGGCCCCTTGAAATCCTCCAGGCCCCCACCCTGCTCAGTAGCTGGGGAAACAGGCTCAGAGAAGTTAAGTCACTGGCTCAGTGTCATCCAGATCCCTAGCTCCCAGGTCAGTTCTCTCTCTAGGCACTCACTGCCTCCCTCTTGGGGACATCACTCCACGGCTGGGGTAACTGCAGGTGGGGGAAGGAACAGCCTGTGTGCCCCCAGGATTTGCTGTCTGGGTGCGAGATGAAAACACAGAAATGACTGCAGAGTCACGTAGAAAGTAATCAACACCACACAAGATGGGAGAGAGACTAAGAAGGGGAAGAGGCCTCAAGCAGGTCAGGAGGTGGGAGGCAGGAGGCAAGGTGGAATCCAGGAGGCCAGCATGGAGGAGGAGGTAACACTTGCCCTTGGCCCTGGGGTGAGATAAGAAGCTGGCTCAGTTGAACAGTGGGGAGGGTGGGCCCTCCTGGTGGTGCATTGGCTTGAGCAAAGGCACGGAGGCAGAAAACGTGGAGCAGAGGAGAAGCATGTGCTCTCTTAGGGGAAGTAGGAGATTAGAGGCCAGAGAAGTTCGCCTGCATCCTGAGGTCTTGTGCAGGCTGCCTGGGTTGCTGCCTTTAGAACTGGAGGCTGGCCTGGCCGTGGAATTTTCCTGAATTCCACTATGTTGAAAGTGTAGAAAACGGCAGTTCTGCAGATTATCTCACGTGGAGGCGGGAGTAAACAAAAGATCTCCATGGTGACCGTGGCCCCTCATTTGGGATGTCCAGCTGCCCCTCGGAGATGTGGAGGGCAGCTGCCACTCCCCATTCCTCAACCACGGCTCCAACCCACAGCAGCAGCAGCGGCGGCTGGCCACGGGGGGCCACAGGGGTCCCCTGAACAACCTCAGAACTGGCAGGATGGGACCAGCCCGGGATTCCCGGGCTCTGAGAAAGCCTCAGACGGTGAGACGGAAGGGCCCCTGGAGCAGCTGGTCCCACCTGTTCAACCTCCCAAAAAGTCAGGGGCTCCTCCTGAGGGTCAGCACACACGCAGCTCAGCTTCCTCCCATCCAGGTGGACACAGGACACAGAAGGGATGCAGTAAGAGGGCGGCAGAGGCCAGGATCGAGTCCCTGCCCAAGGGCCCCTGCAAGACTGGGCACCGACGGGGTGCCAGGAGGTGGGGTGGGGTGCTGTCTCGGTCAGTTCTGCTGCTTCCACAAGAAAATGACCTTGAAGAGGCCACCTGGCCCTGACCTCGTCCCCAGTGCGTGTGTCGGCCTCCCAGCCCAGACCGTCCCGAAGGTTCCAGCAGCCCCCTGATTTCACCTGAGGCTCTGCCTCCTTAGAAACTCAGAGACTTCAGGGACTCAGAGGTGAGAAGTGCAGGTGAAGACTCGGGCCCTGGAGATCAATAGCCCTGAGATCAAGGACTAACTCTGCTCCTTAGGGGCTGGGGGCCTGGGGCTCGTTGTTTGGCCCCTCTGAGCCTCAGTTCCCCCACCTGTGCAATGACAGAACCAGAAGAAAGATAGGACCTCTCTCCTAGGGTGGCGGTGAGGATCTAAGGCAACACGTGGAGCTGCACTGAGCCCGGGGCCTGGCGCTCAGCATGTGCTCAGTAAACAGCTAGCACCCGTATTACTGCTGTCACCACTTACACCGTAGATACCTCTTATCCAGCCCCCCCACTGACAGATGCCTGCCTCCTCGATCCCTAGGCACCCTTGCTGATGTTCAGGGCATGCTCAGTGCTCTCCAGTCGATTCTGAGTTTATTACAAGTCAGTTATGTTTGTTCCCAAGTCTTTCTTATTCCAGTTGTGCTTGATATTAGAAATATGTGATTTAATAAATATTGAAACCAGCAGTTCTCAAACTGTTAAGAATGAAGACTCCTTTACACTCTCAAAAATTATTGAAGATTCCCAAAGAGCTTTTGTTTAGGTGGTTCACACCTATCAGTATTTACTATATTAGAAATTAAAGCTGAAAGAATTTCAAAGCCCAAGCACAGTCCACCAGGCATCAGAGTGGGCCTCAGCCGCTGGAAATTATCACTTGTACATCATGAGGAAATGAGGGGATAAAGGGCGAATGAGGTCTTGGTGTGGGCATGCAGAGTCTTAGTTTTGACTGGTGGATCTCCCCAAAGGGCCTCGAGGGTCACCCTCATCCTTGGACCACACTTTGAGAACAACTGATGGAAACAAATGAAATACAAGTACAAAACATGAGCCAATCTCTAGAAACCAGGTCAGAAGCTTCGGAAAGTCCCAGCACACGAGGGAAATAACCACATATACGACGGAAGACCGTTTTCAGAGGCTTCGCAAGGGCCTTCCTGTTCTCAGGCCCCTTTAGAGAACCGAAACCGGAAGCCAGCGCTGATGCCTCGTGATGCAGTTTCAGCCATAAAGATGACCCAAAACTCCAACGGGCAGACTTATGTTTGGGCCAAAGGCTTTGGCCCTTTTATCAAAAGACAGACAAATTAGTGTACTTTAAATATTTTAAGTAAAAATAAAAGGTTTAAGAAATGTATGCGTGGTTAAGTAGGATTTACAGATGCTCTGAGAAGTCTGGCCCAACCCAGCCCGTCCTCCCCAACGCGGACACCAGCTGCACGCCTCAGCCTGGCCTCTGGCCATGTGGCCTTTGGCCTTCCCACCTCCCGTTTCACGCAGACTGGGCTCCACGAATACGTGGTGAAAGAACCAGTGAAAGAATCACTGAATGAGCAGACGACCAGCCCCCACCCACCCTAATGCCTGGCCCAGCGCCTTGTGCAAAGGAGATGTTCAGAAAACCCTTGCTAAAAAAATGAAATTTTGACTCTTTGCAGACTTTCTAGCTGAGTATGTCCCCTGGTGCCTTTGAGGCCCACAGGAGGGGCTGAGCCCAGGGTCAGACCATCCACTTCTGATGTGACTCTGAAGCCCCCCGCTACAGCCAGCCCGAGGTCCTGTGAGGCCAGCCTGGTCCTGTGAGTGGAAGGCTTAGCCGGCCAGGGCAGGGAGGACGCCTCTGGCAGCAGGACTCTCAGCTGCGAGACTTTTCTGGCAAAACAAAGCCATGTTTATTTCCCTTTGTTTTCCCTAGAAGCCCCAGTCACCACCTAGATCCCTGGATGGGCAGGTCTGCGGAAACCTCTGCCCCAGAAGACCCAGGAACTGCTGCCCCATCCTTAAGGGGAGATGAGATGAGAGCTGACAGGTGAAATGCAGACAGGCTGCTGGGGATGGGAGCCTGATGGGGGAGTGGGGGGGATGTCCGCTGTAGGACCATGGTTAAAATCATTGACTATGAAGTTAAAAAGTGAAAAATCTGAGTTGACATTCTGCTCTTTCTGGAGATCGGAGCTGTGTGACCTCAGGCAGGTGTGTAGCCTCTCTGATCGTCACTTTATACTTTCATGTACCATTGCCTCGTTAACTCTCAACACCCATTCATGAGGCCCATAGACCTGCAGATGTGGAAGGGACCCACAGTGGCCCCAAGGTTATGGGATGGACACAACCCAGGCCTTGAACCCAGCTCATCTGGCTCAAGGCCCAAGGCTCACCCCTTCCCCACACTGTCCTGGGGGAACCGAGTTTGATGGGTGCAAGTCAGACTGTCCCTTTTAGGAGAAGACTGGTGAAGAAAGATGGCTCATGACTCCAGGAGAAGATGCTGGAAGTCTCCCCATCTCGATTCCCTGGACCCAGCCTTTCTCGGCTCTGTGAGAAGGGACTTGTTCAGGGAGCTGAAGTGCTGGGTCCCCACTACCACCTCAACGTGAGGCCTTGGGAAAGTCTTGAGACTCAGAGAGGCCCAGGCTTTGGACTCACCTACTTCTAGATCTGACCGGGGCCTGATCTCAAAGGGGCTGCTCAGAGCACACAGAGCCGGGGGTGCACCAGAAAGCCCCAGGAGCCCCAGCGGCCTCCGTGTTCCCTGTGCCACTGTACCCATGGGGTCCTCCACCGTGGGAAGGGAAGACCCCTTCCTACTCTCCTCTGTGCCCCAGACTCGGAGCTGGGCACCCACAGAGCAGGGCGGTCACACGGGATGGACCACCCTACTCCTTGCTTCGCCCCAAGCGTGCGGGTAATGAGCACAGGTGCAGTTTGGGTGGGTCCTGGGCCCCTGGCAGGAAGACTCGGACACTCCCAGGTGGTGGCCGAGGAGAAACTGTTCTTCCTCGGGGGCCTGCTGCAGTCACTGAGATGCCACCACTTCCGCCTCTGTGGCGTCCTCGTCACCTGCAGGCTCTCAGGACAGCAACCTGCAGGCCTAAGAGACCCAGGACCGCCCAGCCTCCGCCCTGCCACTCAGAACCTGAGCAGGGGCAGTTCTGCAAAGGATGGGAACCCCGAGGGGGAGGGGCGGGAGGGCTAGAGACAAGGGCCAGGCTGACGGCGCGGGGCTTCAGGAGCAGGGACAGGGTCGAGGTCGCGGAGTCAAGGCCAGCTCGGGGGCCATCAGGCACGAGCACTGAAAGTGAGGTTGGAGGTTGCCTTCCAAAGGCATCCCTGGAACATGGGGCCACGAGGCCACTGGCCCCTGAGGCTCTCTCAGGGGCCAGCAAACATTCTAACCACATTTGTAGTTTTCACAAGCTGCTCCCTTGGGAGCATAACTCACTCAGAAACAGCTGACCTGGAGAAACTCGAAACTGCCCATGTGGCTTCTGTGGGTCTCCTGAGGGAGAAAAAACCCTATCCGGGCCTGGGGCCATCACTTGGCTCACTCGGGAGAAGCATACAAAACGACAACTTGCCGTTCACCCTGACCCCCTCACTCCAGTCACAAGGTCCTGCCTGGACAGGAAGATTCGCCATCTCAGAACAGATGTGTCGGGAAGCTCAGCCCTCTGCTAGGCACTCAGACCTGCGTGGGCCCCTCAGGGCACAGCCGAAAGGGACAGACCAGTGGGCACCCACTCCATCCTCTGACTGCCGACCAGCCTACTGGACCCACCCCCCTATTGCTGGCTGAATAACGGCTCCCAAAGATGTCTGCATTCTAATTCCTGGAACCTATAAATGTTACGTTATCTGGCAAAAGGGGCTTTGCAGATGTGACCTTGAGATGGGGAGATGATCCTGCGTTAGCATCCTATGGACCCAGAGTCATGGCAAGGGTCCTTGCAAGAGGCCAGAGGGGGAGAAGCAGAGAAGGTGACAAGACGAGGGAAAGAGTGTCAGAGAGAGTCTCAAGGTGGAGGAAGGGGCCACGTGCCAAGGAATGCAGGCGGCCTCTAGCAGCTGGAAAAGGTAAGGAAACGGATTCTCCCCAGAGCCTCCAGGAAGCACCAGTCCTGCCCACCGACATCTTGACTTGAGCCCCGTGAGACTGAGCTTGGATCTCTGAGCCCCAGGCCTGTGAGGTAATGGCCTTGTGGTGTTAGGTTAAGCCACGCGGTCTGATGTAACTGCTGCAGCTAACGTAGCTCTGCAGGCAGCCCTGCCAGGTGAAGCTCTGGGAAAGTGAGGCCTTTAGCCTAGAGTCTCAACAGGATCTGCCCACAGGGAGAGGATTCTGGAGCAACAGAAAAATACCCGCCCACACACAAGGCCTCTCACCGCTTGACGAGGCCCAGGTTCCTCCAGCAGTGCGTGGCCTTTGCTTCAATTCCCAAACGGAGTCATCTGGGGAGAGGTTATTCCGAGGGGAGGTTTACACGAAGACGGAGGTTATCCTCGTCAGAACGGTCCCTGAGAGCTGGTTCCCGAGTCAGGGCGGGAGGTGGTCCCACAGCAGAGAGGGTTTTGGATAGGCCCCGGGGGAGGGAGTTGTGCCATCAGCCCTCCAGACTCACCCTTCTGTCCCGACCCCCGTCTCCCACCGGCCGCTTCTCCTCCCAGGCACAGCATCTTCCCTGCTGAGTGAAGCCGTCCCTGGCTTTGCCATCAAGAGCTGGGGTCCTCCTCATTTCCAGGTCTGGACCCACCAGCCCCTCTTCCCCCAGCACACAACCCATGGGGGGCAGTGCTGGGGAGACACTCGCCCAGGGTGAGTCTTCCCAGAATTCGGGGACCAACCCAGGCTCCCCGCTGCCCCCAGGATGGCCCCGGCTTCCAGAGCCCCGAACTTGAGAGGACCTCATCTCTCAGGCTTGTCCTGGCTGCACTGGGGGCCTTGAGCGTCCAGTGACAATGCCGTGCACCCAGTGACACCAGGGGTCTCAAACTCGCAGCCCCCAGGGGCCAGGTAGGCCCCGGGAATGAGGGCAGCAGCCTGCTGGGAGTCCGGGGGTCACCCAACCATCAAATCTAAATGTCTGAGGATGACGTTAGGTCCGTCTGTGGGTAGGGCTGGACCTCGCCGCCCTGACTCACGCCCCTGGCTGGCCTCACGAGGGCGTCCGTGGTAACGTCTGACCTCTCCCGCCTGCTCTACTCTCTCGCACCGTCACCACGTGCGGCGGGTCCCCTGCGTACCGGGTGCACATCACACGCAGGTGAGACACAGAACTGCTCCCGTGGTTCATTCACGCACAGTGGACACGGCGGAAAACCCCCCCCCAAGTGCTCTGACGGCTTATGAGGAAGGGCATGCACCCCCGGGTCCCAGTCACAGGGGTCCACATTTAATTATGTTCAGTATTAATAAACGTACAGCATAACAGTGGTTCATTAACATACCTTACGCGACTAAGGGAGTACAATTTGATACAACCCGATGCACAGCTTTGGGGACACAAAGGAACTTCCAGACCGGGTCGTGAGAAATCCTCCATTTCGCTTTGGTTTGGGATGACAGGCTCGAGGACCACGGCTCGAAAGGGCAGCTGTGCTGTCACCAAGAGTGGGGCCTCGAGTGAGAGAGAACAGAGGAAAGCAAAGGAACAGACAGACAGCCCTTTGGAGAAAGGCCCCTGGAGAAACCGGGTCTGCACGGCGCTGATCGGCACCAAGGGATCGTCTATAAAAAGATCTGTATAGTAAACCAAATAATATTGGAAATAAGACTTTCAGTAGTGCTTCTGTAAGAAGCAGAATTACGTTACACGTTCACATGCACAGGGGTGCGTAAGAAAAGTCCTTGTAATTACAGTCGGGGCCGAAGAGCAAAAATCTGGGCTGAAAGTGACAAGCGAACTGCAAGAGAAATCAATCCGTGAAGGGGTGTGTCCAGAGCGGAGAAAGCTGACCAGTAACAGAACTGAAGGGAGCCCACTCAGAAACGCACACACACACACCCACGCACACCGCACCTGCACGGCAAATAAATACACACGCACATGCGAGTGACGTCCCCTACGGCACCTTGTGCTCAGGCCAGGTTTGCCTGCTGGCTGCTGCTCCGAGGGCCACCAGGAGAGAAATGGGGGCCTGTCCCTGAAAGCGGGTGTTCAGGCCCATGGCTCCTTCACAGCAGAAACAGCCCGGCCGTGCCATTCAGAGCCCTCCATACGCCTTCAAATGGGCCGAGCACCCCATCTCCAACGGCACTAGGGCTGAACAGCTCAGCAAATCCTCACTCCCACGACTGGCGGCTGGGCGTGCAGGCATTTGCATTCTCTGGCTGGTGTGCATCCGGGACCTCGACTTGGGGACCTCTGCTTCGCAGAAGCGTCCCTTGACGACCACGTGCAAAGCTTGGTTGGGGTCCCGCCTGGGGCTGCGTGCAAGGACTGTGTTCAATCTTTCCCGTCACCTCCAAGTAACAGCAAGACCTTCAGCCCATCCAACAGTAAACCAGGATGCCAAGTGGCCCAGGAAGTTCTGTCAAGGACACAGCTCCCGGCATTCTCGTTCCAAATCCCAGCACAGCATGTCTGGCCCAGGCATAGCTCACGTGCTGTGCTTCCGAATCAGAAAAAAGCATCCTGCAGTTCGTTGAGTGAGGAAGGACCTCTGTCCACACACGGCGGAGAATGTGCTAACAAGTTCACTTGGGAGGAAAGGCAGAGCAGCGGAGCCTGTCGCACCTACAACTAAAACCTCAAACGGCTGCGGTTCTCTGAGGACCTCAGATGCACGGCGACGGCCAAGATGCCCAGATTTTCCATCAGTTCCTTCGAGGTGCTCAGTCTGGCATTAACAGCAAAACTTTCCCTTCCGATTTTAAACTGAAGTTATATTCCAATTAGAAACTGAAAAAACCCTTGAGAAAACATCTAAAGGGCCAGAAAAGAAAGCTCCAGCCAGTGAAACGTAGAAAGTGGTTTGTTTTAAATGTGTTCGTTTTCTGTTAAACATAAGTGAAGTCCACAAGGCCAGAAGGGGAGGAGGTCCCAGACACGAATGTGCTACCAAAAATCGACTTTTGTCTTTGTTCTCGTCAACAGTGAAGTTAACAGGGTTTAAATCTGAAGAGACGGAAGGGCTGACTTTGGGGTAAAAGGGAAAAAAAAATGAGAGCCTCCATTCTCTGCCAAAATGAGGTTAGTGATCCAAACAGAGGGTTTCGACGCTGAATGTATAGTATACGTCTGGCCAGCCCCGGGGCAGGACCTCCACCCAGAATTGTCAAAGCCCAGACTCCACGCTTCCCTCCCGGCACCCAGCCCAGCGTCCGCCGGCCTCACCCCGGACCCCAGCCACTCTCGGAGCAGAAGGGGACCCTTTCCCAAGTGGAATTTCCAACAGCCTCCATCCGAGGCTCGGTGAAGGGTCCATCACCGGGCTGTTTAACATCACAAAGGAAACTCTGAATTGGTTTCCATAAACGTGGGCCGGGGAGGGGTTTTCTCCAGGCTCTGAGCGAAAGGGTTCCCCACCAAGAGAGATTTTCAAAGCATGGAAATCATGGTGGCAGCGGGAACCCGGCGTCACGTCTTCTTCCACAGGAAGGCCTCGTCGGCGAGGACCTGCGCCAGCCGGGCGTTAAAAGGCCCGTAGAAGTCCCGCAGGAGCCTCTGTGTGACCGGCCACATGGGCCCCAGGTTCCGGTCCTCGGGACGCCGCGCGTTGGATGCGGGGCTCTTGGTCATCAAGGCTTCTTGTTTCTCACTTAAGGGCCCTGGAACACAAAGGAAAGAGCCTATGAGGCAGGAGGCAAAAGAAACTTTGAGAAAATCCCAGCCGTGCTTCCTGTTGAGACAGGAGTTTCCCATAAGAATGTGTTTGGAGGTTCAAATTCTTTGGCTGGATCCATTTCTGAGTTGCTGAGGGTGGAAGGTGGAAATTCCAGTGTGAAAGAGCAGAGATTCTGTGGTCCGGTGTGTTACCCCACCCTTGGAAGCAAGGCTGGGGCTCTGGGGCGCAGTTTCATTTCCAACTGCCCGTAAACGGGAGCCAGCCTGTCCTTGGGTAACTGGGCGACCTGCCACACACAGTCCCTGCACGTAGCCTCTCCTGCTCACCAGCCACTGGAAGTCTGCCCCCACTGCTTCTACTTCAGGCCGATGCAAAGGGCCTCCTGATGGGGCCGTATTTCATCCTGTGTGTCGTGCTGTCAATGGCCACGGGGGAAGGGGAGAGGCCACCTGTGCCCAGAGACCCCCACTGGCTGAACCTCCACCTGCAGCAGGCACATCCATGGGGAGAGGCCTCGTGCTGCCCCCTGAGGCTGCCACTTCCACCCTCAGCCCTCGGGACCGCAAGCCTCTCACTCGCTTAACCCCCAGGACCACTGCTCAGCCTCTGTGTCCCGGGTCCTCGCGATCAGTCTGAAGTCCTGAGCCCATGCACAGAAAAACGACATCCCAGTGTCCTCGGGTTACGTGACAGGGAAGGGACAGAACTGGCCTTACTGTCCATCTTAGGGATTAAAGACAAGCTCATGAATGTGACAGAGTCTACAGGTGGCCAAATCAAAGAAAAATGGTTCTAGGCCTTAAAAGGAAAAAGTAATCACACTCCATCACGTTACAAGCTCTCCAAGAAAAGGAAAAAGAAAATCAAATGACAAAAGGGTCCCGAGTCCCAGTGGTGGGCAAACAGATTTCAGGAAAAGTTCAATTAACAAAATTCCCAGGCAAGCTCGTGAGACAGGGCCGTGGGGGCTTCTGGGAGGAATGTGCAGGATGCTCCAGCCTCTCCAGTGGTCCTGGGTGCCACCTACGGGGGAGCACCCTGCACCCACGTACACTCCTCTACCAGCCGTCACCGTGGCCAGCAACTTGGCCTGCTGCCACAAAGTGCCCCTTGGGACTCAGGGGGATGGTCTCCTCTGGCTGGGGGCAGGCTCCCCTCCCTAGAGGCCCAGGAGCCCAAACCCAGCCACAGGGCTGTGCCTCCAGGGGTTCCCAGCAAAGCTGAGACAAGCACGGACCTGTCCATCCCCCCCGACCCCCAGGCCCTGAGGCCTCTGCGAGACGGTCCCAGGAGCCCAGACACCCTGTCCAGGGTGGAGCCCAGAGGGTGTCCAGCTCACACCCTCCCTTCCAGGATCGCTTCAGCGGCTGGGCCCCCAAGTCACGTGTACGGACCCACCGTGAGATCGCTAACCTCCCCCATGTCACTCTACCAGTTACTCGGCTATTCGAGCCTCGGCTTCCTCCTCTCCCTCCAGTGAGGGAGCTCCCAGACGAGAGGCCATCTCTTCCTCCGCAGAGACGGCTCCCCACACCATGCGCAAGGCCCCGTGTGCACGTGGTGCTTGACAAACAGGTACTAACTGGCCTCCCGGCTCAGCCCCGCCCTGCTCGGCTCAGGGGTCTGCGTGGGACGCGGGGAGCGCCTCACAGAGCCGGTGTCCTCGGAGCTCGCGCCCTGCTCCGTGGGCCTCCAGTGCGACATTCATACCGAGGCTGAGAAACTGGAAGACCCTGTGCATGGTGTACTTGACGTTAGAGGCGTGGTCTTCCAGGCGGAGAATGAGGAACTGTTCTTTATTAAAGACCGTGAGCCAGTCCAGAAGGTACACGGCGTACAGCCCGACCTGCAGCCTCACCTAGGACCGAAGAAGGCAGGCGTTAGTTCAGGGGTAATTCCTCCGACACCAAAGGCGCTTTTCCAAACGTATTACACACGTCATTATAAACCAACAGTGAAGAGTTGTCCCAGCGAACAACTGCCTTCAGAAGTTGGATTTTTTTTTTTTTGGCGGTACGCGGGCCTCTCACCGCCGTGGCCTCTCCCGTTGCGGAGCACAGGCTCCGGACGCGCAGGCTCAGCGGCCATGGCTCACGGGCCCAGCCGCTCCGGGGCATGTGGGATCTTCCCGGACCGGGGCACGAACCCGCGTCCCCCGCATCGGCAGGCGGACTCTCAACCACTGTGCCACCAGGGAGGCCCCAGAGGTTGGATTTTAAATGTCACGTGTTCTTGCTTCTCCATGATGGGTTTGGTGCCCCCCGCACAAAGGATTCCCACCCTCAGGGTCCCATGCCATCCTCAGGTCAACCCCGCAGGTAGCTCCACACCACTTCATGGTGAGGAGTAGGGAGAACGGAGAGGCCAAGGTCATACCCACCGATGGCGCAAATGTTCTTTGCACATATCCCGGCTGCCTCAGCTCCTATGCCCAGCACAGCACAGCCGTGAGAAACGGCGGCAAATGCTCCAGCAACAAGCCCCGAGAGGGAACAGCCAGACGCCTGGCGCCACACGGACGTCCATGACCTTGAGTGTGTGAGCACACCCCAATATAAGCAGAGCTGTACGAAGCCATCCCTTTCCGCCTACGCATCGGGGTCCATCCTCCTCCTGTACCTTGTCTCATGCCAAGCTGCAAGTATGCGTGGTGAAGCGTGAACCTGACCACAGAGAGGTCTGGCCCTTGTCCTCGGCTCCTGGAAGGTGATCTCTAGGCCACCTGGAATGTCCTGCCTGGTAAGGGTATCTTGCTGGCCTCGGGGGGTCTGGCCACTGGACAGTCTAACAGTGTGAGTTATGATGCGGGCTCTGGGCCATGCAGTACCGGCCTGACCTCCAGGAGGGACTGGACAATAAAGGTCGGTCAGGCAGGTACTACGTGAGGGAGCCTCAAGAAGTGCTTGGGACACCAGAGGCTTGGGTGGGCTTCCCTGGATGGCAACACTCTGCGTGGATCATCGCACGTGCTTCCTCCCTTGGCTGAGTTTAGTCTGTGACCCTTCCCTGCTGTAAACCGCAACCTCGAGTATAACAGCCATCAGCGTGTCTTGTGATTCCTTCTAGTGAATTACTGAACCCGACAGTGGTTTGGGGGACTGCACCCAGCTTGCACATGGAGTCAGAAGGAAGAGAGTCTTGGGGACTGCTCCCTCTAACTTCAAAGTGGGCTCTAAACTCTTGGCAAGGCTCCAAAAAGGAACAGGCCCTTCCCTTTCTGCTCGGAGGCCCCCCTTCTCCGGCACTCCCACCCCTGCCCCTACCCACCACGTCCTCTGGGACCCGGCTCTGTGTCCTGCCTCTGGCTCTGCCTCACTGTGGTCTTCCCAATTGCTTCTCATTTGCCCCCGTCTCGTCTCTGTTCAGGCCGCATCGGCGCCTGTCTGGCACTGTCACAGCCCCCTGACTGGCGCTCCCACCTCTAGTCTCTGAGCGTGAGCTTCCCACACCAATGCCTGGCCTCGCCTGGCTCTCCACGTGGGGCAAGTCCCTGGTCTGACTGGACTCCCGGCCCACCCCCTCCCAGTGCCCAGTCTCAGTTCCTGCAGCCGACACTTTCACATCCTACTTCCTCTCCTTCCCAGCTTGACCTTGAGCTCCTCCAGGGCGGGGACCAGGCTCTTCCATCATCCCAGCCGCAAGTGGCCTGCGCCCAGCCACTCACACTGAACGCGGTGGCAACAATAAGACGCTGAAACGCTTGACAAAATAGGTACAGGCACTAGTTTCATCTCTTGCTAGTCTCACTCCATTTCATTGTTTTTCTAATTGTGTGGGAGGTGGTGGAGGAAGAAAAACAATTAGAGGGGAGAAGCTGTCTCCAAACTTCATTAGCTGTCTACAGCCCTCAGGTTGTCACTACCTTAGACACCAGCTCAGGAAAAGACGTCAAGCTGGACCAGAGCTAAAGAGAAGATGAGCACATGCCAGCCTCGGAAATAAATACACGCGTCGCCTCCAACACAGACAAACCGCTATGAGACCGTCTCCTTGTTAAGCCAGCGAGAGCTTTCTGGTTCTTTGTCAGCCTCGCAGGCCGGCCCCTCCCAGGGAGGACCAGCCTGATGAGCTTTATATCTTCCGGGGAACCCGCCTTTGCTACTCAGAACCTTCTAGAAGGAAAGGAGCTGGGAGTTTGCGGCAGGATGAGGGTGTTTTAAAGTAGCTGCAGAGGTCCCTGCACCTGTCCACGGGTGACAGTATTGCCCTGAAAGCGGGTCTGTGTCTTCGTGGGGAGAGCCCCCTCCCCTGGCCCAGGCCTCCAGCAGCTGAGTCTTCTCTCCCAGGAGGGCTGGTCCGGCAGCGGAGGGGCCGTTGGGGGCAGGCAGGGAACAAATCTGGGGGCTCTTCAGGGGAAGAGAGGTGGGGAAGCCTCCCCTGGCCCCCTGAACACTCCATCCTCTGGCTCACTCCAACCCCCAGACCCCTTACCAGTTAAGGGAAGCGCCGCTCGCCTCGAGCGACAGTTTACAGTGTGCACAGCGTAAGTACCAACAAACCTAAGACAGCCACTCAACACTTCTTCCGCACCCTTCCCCAGTACCGGCCAGAGAATCAAAATGGAATGAACATAAAAAGGTTATTTAGGGGAAGTGCCCGGTACATTTAAAATTTTAAAACACCAGAGCGGAGAGAAGCCTTTGAGGTTACCTGCTTCAGCCGGCTCTTGATGGAAAAACCAACCAAGGCCCAGGGAGTGCGGGGTCCTGCCTGCCCAGGGTCAGCGGAGAAGACCCTCCAGAGCCTGGTCCTGAAGCCAGGTACTTGTGCTTGGGGCCTGTCCCCGCCCCGTGCTGGGAAACAGCTAAGGAGCCAGTGCAGAGTCTCCCCTGACAGGCACATGCCAAACCTCTCTGGTCCCCATTAGGGATTTGGTTGGAACTCTCTACTCAGCCTCTCCACTAGTTTCACAAACTCCCCGTTCATTCATTCTGCAAATAATCTAGTGCATCCTGCACGCCAGGTACCCTGGTACGCAACGGAGAGACGTTGCTATGTAACAGACGTGGCCCCTGGCCACGTGGCGCTTGTAATCTAGTGGAGACAGAGCCAAAATGGTGAAGAAACAATGATCTATAATCGCCAGTTGTGACACATGCTGTGGGGAAATGAATAGTGTGGAGAGAGAGAGAACAGAAGGTCAGATTGAAGCCAGACCTGAAAGGTGAGGAGTCCTGCAAAAACCAGGAGAAGCACGTGCCGGGGAGGGGAGTGTGGAAGGCTCTGGAACCAGGCTTCTCCAGGCCAAGCACAAAACATACCCACCTGGAGGGCTGTTAAACAGACTGGACTGATGGGCCCACCCCCAAAGTTCCTGATTCTGGGGTCTGAGGCTCGACCTGAGAGTTTGCATTTCTGACAAGTTCCCGGGGGGACGGATTTTCTTGGTCCAGGGAGCACACCTTGCAAAGCCCTGCTCTGAGGCACAAGGACCTAGCAGGAGAGAGCGTGGCTGGAGAGCAGCAGTGGACAGGGAGGCAGGGGAGGTGGCCTGGAGGAGGTGGACAGGTGGGCGGGGCGGGCTCGTGCGCTCAGGGGCCACAGGAAGGCAGGGAAGGTCTTAAGCGGGGTAGCACCCCGCTCCACGTATGTATGAAAAAGATGGGCCTCCCCGCACTGTGGTTGAGCTGGGATTCACAGCTGGAGGGAAATTCGCTTCTCTCATCCCAGAAATGAAGGTTCACCCCGAGGAGGAGGGTTTCCGACCGCTCTTGCCTTCCTGGCTCTTCCCACTATGCAGGAGCTCTCCAGGGACCGAAGGGTCACGGCGATCCGCGTGACCTCACGGCCCCGCCATCCTGTCACTGATCCTGCCCTGGGGTCTCATTCTGACCAGAGATGCCTCGTCATCCTCAGCAATTCATGGAATTGAATTAAAAAGCACGTGCCTCCCGCCGGTTCAAACCCTCCTTTTTAGGAGCCAGCTAGGGAAGGTGGAAATGCCGTGAGCCTCATCAAAGGCCATGGGACCTGCGATTAAACCCTGAGCCTGCCCATCACAAGCTACGTGACTCTGGGTGGGAGAGTTAACCTCTGTGAGCCTCTGTGTCCTCATCTGTAAAATGGGCTTGGATTTCAGGGAAACGGAGAGGACCGAACAAGATGATGACCTGCAAGGTGCCCCTCATCCTCTCTCTAGCAGGAAGGACAGAAGTTAATCACCGGGGACACCTCTAGACCCTGATCAGCCTGGAGACAGCACCAAAGGAGTCCACATGACAGACCTTGCTAAAACTAGCCCTTATTGACCACTGGCTCCCACCTACATCTGCCTTCCCACAATTTGCCACCCTAGAAAGTCAAAGTCCTTTTCCTTTGTCTTGTCATTTCTCTACATATTTATGGTTCTCTTGTTAAGACGCTATATAAGCCCGAGTTCTAACCAACCACCCATCCGAGTTACTCATCACCCGGGCTCCCGTGGAGATGTGCACGTGTGCATACACATGTGTTAATAAACTTCTGATTGCTTTTCTCTTGTTTATCTTCCGTCAGTCTAATTTACAGGGCCCCGGTCAATGAACCTGAGATGGGTAGAGGAAAAGGATTACCTTCTCGCCCCCTACACGCGAATGAACTACCACTCTCTAACCCTTACCACAGCCTAGTGAAGCAGTGCTATTACCCCATTTTATGATGAAGCAGCTGAGTCTCAGAGAAGCTAAGACAACTGCCCAGAGTCAGCTGCCCGAGTGGGAACTGAACACACACCACTCTCTGGCTCCAAAGGCCACTCCTTCTACCCCACACCCCCAGCCAGATTCTGTGTCGATCCTCTGTGTGCGTAGCAGGACAGCCTGGAATCCTACCTACGGCCTCTGTGCATCCTGCCAGATA
Organism: Phocoena phocoena; assembly: GCF_963924675.1. NCBI lineage: Eukaryota > Metazoa > Chordata > Mammalia > Artiodactyla > Phocoenidae > Phocoena > Phocoena phocoena. The sequence goes on along the minus strand of NC_089234.1, from coordinate 8,010,778 downwards.
AGATGGCCTAGATAATGAGGAAGAGGGGGTGAACCCTCTTGACTTTGAACCCCACCGCACCTGGGGGTTCCCAAGCCTCCACCTCAAGCAGATCTCACCACATGGCACGCTCAGCAGAGCAAGGCTGTGAACCAGGCTCCGGGGCAGGTGACATATTAGCTTCGCTGAAGAAGGCTTACCCACTGCGGCGAACCTGCTGAAAAGGCACTTAGGACAACCCCGGGTGCTGTGTAGCAGAAAACCATCCCTTAGCTAAACCGCGCTGGATTCACCATTAACAGCTTCTTGTGCTTTAAAAGAAAAAAACGGGCAAGAAACGTACAGCTATATTCCTGAAGGCAAACCATCCCTTAGCTAAACCGCGCTGGATTCACCATTAACAGCTTCTTGTGCTTTAAAAGAAAAAAACGGGCAAGAAACGTACAGCTATATTCCTGAAGGCAAACCATCCCTTAGCTAAACCGCGCTGGATTCACCATTAACAGCTTCTTGTGCTTTAAAAGAAAAAAACGGGCAAGAAACGTACAGCTATATTCCTGAAGGCAAACCATCCCTTAGCTAAACCGCGCTGGATTCACCATTAACAGCTTCTTGTGCTTTAAAAGAAAAAAACGGGCAAGAAACGTACAGCTATATTCCTGAAGGCAAACCATCCCTTAGCTAAACCGCGCTGGATTCACCATTAACAGCTTCTTGTGCTTTAAAAGAAAAAACGGGCAAGAAACGTACAGCTATATTCCTGAAGGCAAACCATCCCTTAGCTAAACCGTGCTGAATTCACCATCAACAGCTTCTTGTGCTTTAAAAGAAAAAAACGGGCAAGAAACGTACAGCTATATTCCTGAAGGCAAACCATCCCTTAGCTAAACCGCGCTGGATTCACCATTAACAGCTTCTTGTGCTTTAAAAGAAAAAAACGGGCAAGAAACGTACAGCTATATTCCTGAAGGCAAACCATCCCTTAGCTAAACCGCGCTGGATTCACCATTAACAGCTTCTTGTGCTTTAAAAGAAAAAAACGGGCAAGAAACGTACAGCTATATTCCTGAAGGCAAACCATCCCTTAGCTAAACCGCGCTGGATTCACCATTAACAGCTTCTTGTGCTTTAAAAGAAAAAAACGGGCAAGAAACGTACAGCTATATTCCTGAAGGCAAACCATCCCTTAGCTAAACCGTGCTGAATTCACCATCAACAGCTTCTTGTGCTTTAAAAGAAAAAAACGGGCAAGAAACGTACAGCTATATTCCTGAAGGCAAACCATCCCTTAGCTAAACCGCGCTGGATTCACCATTAACAGCTTCTTGTGCTTTAAAAGAAAAAAACGGGCAAGAAACGTACAGCTATATTCCTGAAGGCAAACCATCCCTTAGCTAAACCGCGCTGGATTCACCATTAACAGCTTCTTGTGCTTTAAAAGAAAAAAACGGGCAAGAAACGTACAGCTATATTCCTGAAGGCAAACCATCCCTTAGCTAAACCGCGCTGGATTCACCATTAACAGCTTCTTGTGCTTTAAAAGAAAAATGGGCAAGAAACGTACAGCTATATTCCTGAAGGCAAACCATCCCTTAGCTAAACCGCGCTGGATTCACCATTAACAGCTTCTTGTGCTTTAAAAGAAAAATGGGCAAGAAACGTACAGCTATATTCCTGAAGGCAAACCATCCCTTAGCTAAACCGTGCTGAATTCACCATCAACAGCTTCTTGTGCTTTAAAAGAAAAAAACGGGCAAGAAACGTACAGCTATATTCCTGAAGGCAAACAAGAACAAAGAAAAAAGGGATCAATGGAAAATATGTTTCCATTAAGACCCTGTCGGAGACACTGAAAGTCACTGGTGGGTAATTTTTTAAACCAACAAAACAATCCAGCATTGGAGAGAACGCTCTTAAGACAATCAGAGAGTCGGTCTGCCAATCCTAATTGCAGGGTGTGCTTTCCTAAATGCGCCCTCATTCTCTCGCAGAGGGAGGAGAGAGCATTGTAACTGGGAGATCGGCGCGGGAGAAAGCAGGGAGCCAGCTGAAAGGGTCCGTCAGCTTTTACAGTTTTTACATCCATGACTATTTGTTTTGCATTAGCCACCGCTCAAAGGCACGGGGAGAGGCATTTGCACATGAAAATGCTTCTCTGTTTATCTGCTAAGATCCCGATGCACAATGCCCTCGCATAATAACCGCCGAGCAGCCCCTCCGCGTACGCACAGGCATGGCGTTGTTAAGAGTGTTGTTGTAGACACAGGCGCGCAGTGAATAACCCAGCACGCAAGTTTCAAACAGCTGCAGCGCTTCTGTCACTTTCTCATGGAAGTCATCCGCAGATTTATTCGAACTTGCAAAGTAGAGATAGTCTGAGTACAACCTGTGAATAAAACAAATGGGTATCTTTTACCACCGGGAATGTGAAATCTGGACATCTGAGTGACAATGGAAATCTACAAGCAATTATATGGCCTCATTTGGTTCATTAAAACACAACCATTCCTCTCGCCACCCCCCGACCTCCCGCCCCACCGCCCCGGCAGAGAGCCACTTCCTACCACCCTGGACACCCTCACCCATCCCAGGGCCACCCGCTCTCCTGGCCCCAGACAAGCCACCCGTAGTTTCTGTGGTTTCTTTTTTTTTTTTTTTTTTGGTTCTTTCTAGGCGCCTCAGGCCGTGACTGTTTTCACAGTAACAGTGAACTTCAAAACACCAGAATACAAAGACCGTACAACAGCAGAGAGAGGCCGTGAAAATTTTACGTCCGCTCCGGTTCCCCTCTCCTCTGCCGGCGGCAGTAATAACGGAACAGCTGTCGCTCTTCCCGTATTACAATTCCGCGTGAAATTCCCAGCCCTTACCACAGACTCTGAACGTTAAAACAAAAATTATGAAACGTATCTTTCTAGGTTGATAGGGACCTATTTTTTAACACAGTGTAAAAATACCCCCATGTACGCATGCAGAGTCCACACACATGGATCTGTTCACACAAACCCCACCGCACGTATGTAACAGTGTTTTCACACAGGAGCAGACAGCGTCTCTCTTTGACCAAACTGTTCTCAGGTTCCTCTGAACCTTTTTCCCAACATGGCCTTGAGTTTTAGACTTCCTTGTGGGTCTCTGTATCGCCGAATTTCAACAAGAATCCTGCTAGGTCCGTTTAGCCAACCTCCCCCCCCCCCCGCCTTACCCCTGCTGTTTCTTCTTAGTAACTTCCCATCCACCGATCCACATCCTCCTTGGCTATAAATTCCCACTCTTCCTTGTATTTGGAGTTGGCCACGATCTCGTTCCCCTACTGCAAGACCCGACCACAGGGGTCCCTGCACCTATTGCTACAGCCCTGAATAAACTGCCTTTTACCATTCTTTAACACGAGTCAGAATAATTTTCTTTCTCTCTTTCTTTTCTGCAAATCTTCTGAAAATATACTTTACTGGACTTTCAACATTACAGATAGATACTTTCTTTTACCACGGGATAATTCTTTTCTTATATCAAATAAACAATAAGTAAAACAAAGCAAGTTACAGCACTGTAACGAGCGCAGCCTTGTTTTAACGTTTTTGGCCCCAGTTTCCCCTGTGGCCCCAACTTTTGATGCCCAGGCCCGCTCTCTCTCCCGTACTCTAAGTCATAGCGGGGACGCGGTGTCTAGCATTAAATTCATCTGTAAAACAGGAGTACTAATTGTGCTCTCCTCGTGGCGTATAAACAAGATAATCCATAGAAATCCCAGGGGTGACCCTCGTTATCAGCTTCTTATATATCCTTCCAGAAGTTTCCCGTGCACAAACATATATCTGCATATTTTGTAGTTTTTTAAAACATAGATGTATCAGGTCATATTGGATGGGATCAGTTAATGTATCTATTATTACGGCACTCCCCTATTTATTTAATTTGGGGGAATTTTGAACATCCGTAAAAGTAGATAAGATAGTACATACACAGCAGCCCAGTATAAACCTTATTCCATTGTCACCCAGTAATTTTTTCTTTCTTTGTTTTTTGGGGGGTGGGGCCATGCCACATGGCCTGCGGGATGTCAGTTCCCTGACTAGAGATTGAACCTGGGCCACAGCAGTGAAAGCACCAAATCCTAACCACTAGACCACCAGGGAACTCCCCAGTCTTCTTTTTTTTTTTTTTTTTTTTGTGGTACGCGGGCCTCTCACTGTTGTGGCCTCTCCCGTTGCACAGCACAGGCTCCGGACGCGCAGGATCAACGGCCATGGCTCACGGGCCCAGCCGCTCCGCGGCATGTGGGATCTTCCCAGACCGGGGCACGAACCTGTGTCCCCTGCATCGGCAGGCGGACTCTCAACCACTGTGCCACCAGGGAAGCCCCCCAGTCATTTTTTCTATTAACAGAACTTCTGAGTTCTGTTGTGAGTTTCCTATGCCCTTTTCTCCTCTGTTTCTGCAGGCAGAGAGGGTAAGTCTTTAACTTTTTTTGCTTTTCAAAAATCACCCCTTTGTTTCTGTCTTATGCCTTTTTCTTTTTTTTTTTGCGGTATGTGGGCCTCTCACTGTTGTGGCCTCTCCCGTTGCGGAGCACAGCCTCCGGACGCGCAGGCTCAGCGGCCATGGCTCACGGGCCCAGCCGCTCCGCGGCATGTGGGATCTTCCCGGACCAGGGCACGAACCCGTGTCCCCTGCATCGGCAGGCGGACTCTCAACCACTGCGCCACCAGGGAAGCCCTCTTATGCCTTTTTCAATGCACACCCTCTAGGGCCCCCCACTGCTCTGCCCGACACCCTCACACTCAACCCCCAGCTGCCCAGAAACCAGGCTGATTCAGACTGGCTCCCTGCTCTGTGGTGTCACGTTTCTCTCTTTCTCAGCTCCATACTTTCTATTCTGCCAACTTCTCCAACCTATAGCTTCCCTCTTTCCAGGGAAGGAAATTCAGCAAATCGTATTAGGTACCCACAGGTCTGGGGATTGTAGATGTGCACCGCTGATTGCACCCAGGGCTTCCGTCGTGGCACTCAGCCAACCTCACCCCTGCAGAGACGGCAGTACCTTTGGTGCACAGGTCAGCTGCAAACACTCCTTCCCCAGCACCCCTCACCTCTCGCTACAGCTGTAGGCGTTTCCAAAGATTTCCTAAAAAGAGCAGAGCTTCTCAGGGACCAGACTGTCTTCCCCTCTGGCGTTTGGCACAGTGCCTTCTACACGGCCCTTTAGAAATCATCCACTGCCAGTGTCCACAGAGGACACCTCTGAGAAGTCTTGAGATGTTTGGGATCTGCTCACAGATTGCCTAGAATCCGAACACACTGGAAAGTGTCCGTACATCTCAGCCTGGTCAGCCAAACCTCCAAAATGACTTGCTTCAAGACTAGTCGTTAGAGATGCTCAGGTGAGTAGATCCTCCCCCAGATCCATGTTCACCCAAATACAGGACCCAGATGACACTACATTTGTCCCCCCATTACAAGTGTCCCCCCACATTGGCTGTGCTGTTTTCCCCCTTCAAAAACAGGACCTCCATCAAGACAAACATGGCACCTGTCACTGCAGGGTCGGTCATAGGATAATCTAAAAGCTGATGGATAAACGCCAAAACCAGATTTGCATGGACCTCAAAGTGCAGTTGAGCTGTACGCAACCGGGCACCTTGTGGCAATGGGTCTGATGGAGGTTTCTTCTGGCTCACACATTTCCTATGAGTACTGTCGATATTACGACTTTGCCCAAGAAAGACGCCTCTGAAGCTGTCATCAAAATCTGTGCCTAATTGGAAGTCCAAGTCCAGAGTTCTTACCAAGGACTCCCACACAGCTATCCAAATTTGTTGGCAGAATTGGAATTCTATCACGTAAACTGCCACTTAAGAACCCAACCCTCGGCTCAAGCCTTCCATGCTGTTTATTTTGTGGTAATAACATTTCTTATAGGCGTGGGGCTCATGAATAAAACAAGAGCCTCTAAACCTGGCTGAATTTTAAACACATAGTAACTTCATGAAGAATATTAACTTCATGAAGAAGCTTTCCATACAATTTTTAGAGATCAAGAAGTAATTCTAGGGGACAAACTGGGACGTGTTCAATGGTCCAACCAGGCCAGCCCAGGCCCAGCAGGGTGAAAATACTGATCGTCATCTGTTTGGGGTACAATGAAATGAACTCAGGACCCCACCTTCTGTGAATCAGGTTCATGGCCAGGCCCACCTCCTCGGGAGGGTGACGGGAGATTTCTCCTGCCCCTCAGTCCCCCAGAGACCCTGGATCTGCCCTCAGGGTGGGTGGTGGGCTTCCTAGAGCCCACACACATGCTGGGATGCATGTCTGTAACAAGTCCTTCATGCCCTATTTGAGCAGGGACCTCTCCCCTCCCCCTCTCCCATTTGGATTCTATAGATTTCCCAAAAGATATGCCCAAGTCCTAACCTCCAGTACCTGCAAATGGGATCTTATCTGGAAATAGGGTCTCTGCAGACCTAATTATGTTGAAGACCTCCAGATGAGATCATCCTGGATTTACGGTGGGCCCTAAATCCAAGCACCGGTGTCCCTATAAGAAGAGGCTTGGACAGGGACACATGTGAAGGCATGTGAAGGCATGTGAAGACAGAGGCAGAGACTGAAGTGTTACCTACAAGCCAAGGGATGTCAGGATTTCAGAAGCCACAGGAAGCTGGGGACCCATGGAATGGAATCTCCCTCAGAGCTTCCAGGAGGGGCTAACCTTGCCAGTACCTTGATTTTGACCTGTGCCCTCCAGAACCATGAGACAATAAGTTTCTGTTGTTTTAAGCCACTACATTTGTGATAATTTGTTACAAGAGCCCCTAAGAAACTAGTCCAGATTCTCAACCCTGATTCCCGAGGAGTCATTTTTGCCAGCCCTCTCTCCCACCCTGAGACCCTAGAAGAGTGACCTGTGTGTACGGGAGGACGATGGCCATGTGGACGATTGCCATGTGTCTTCAACGAACCATACTATGATTTCCCCACAACTACTCTCTAGAGAAGAGTCAGATAATGACCTTGGATTAGTGCAAAGCCACTTGGACGGGCTAAAACCATTCAGAAAACGTTGAGAAGGACAGCAAACATATCATGAATAAGTATCCAAACGGACCTCGAAACGCTAGAGTAGGCATGAAACGGAGGAGCACCCTAGGGTCCTCGCCCCCCGTGTCCTCCGCCTGCCTTTTGTCTGTGGAAAAACTGTAGCCGAAGAATAAGTTTAATCAGAGAAGTGAGAAAATGCAGAAACAAAGGAAAACAGTCAAAGGAGACCAAATAATAATAGTTTAGTCATTAAGCATAGTCAAGGACCTTTAGTTCCTCCTCAAGGGCTACAGATCATATTCTGAGCCACATCCTGCGAGCTGTCTTATAGATACTGGAACCCTCACCAGGTGGAGGAAATTAACTACATGGTGACCGGACTGTAGCCACGACATAAGCTGCCACAATTCCGAGAACTGGCCTCAAAGAAATGGAAACAAACCGACCCTGGAACTGAAGATTAACTCTACCTAAAACAATCGAGATGACGCTGGTCAGACCACCGACGACCGATTTCAAGATGACTGTCAGAGCTGGCTGTGCTGCTTCTGCACGCAGCCCCCTCCCTCCGTCTATAGAAGCTCTTGCCCCCTGATTGTTGGGGGAGGGGGAGTCAGCCTTTGGACAGGCGTCCGCCCTCCCCCACCCCGCTGGTTGCCGGCATTCAAAGTAAAGCAAACTTTCCCTTCCACCAACCTGGCCTCTTTACTGGCTTTCGAGCAGCGAGCAGCCAGACCCCCCCTTTCAGTTACAGGCACACTCATGTAACAAGTGGAAACGTAAAGAAATCAGCCTAAGTGTCCACATTTGAGTCTTTAAAACCAACTGTACAATGATGAAGTAGGGGAAAGAGGCCAACCTGGAAAATGCACAAGGGGTTTAGTTGACATAAGTATATAACGAATCCTCACAGAACTGCAGGGACACTGACGCGACTCCAGGATGCATTAACAAAGGTACGGCATTGAGAATGTGGGAGGGCGTTGCTTCCTCCACCCTGGCGGGTCCCAGCCCCAAAGGACACTTGCCTTCAGTGCTGGCTGACAAACAGTAAGGGGGAAGGGGCCGTTCCATCTGGAGAAGCAGGACTCAGCAAGAAGGGTGCCAGCTTCAACAGCTAAAAGGGTATTCGGAGCTGGGAGAAGACATGTCCCAGACTCCTGAAGGACCGACCCTAGGTAGAAGGGCCAGGAAGAAAGGCTGGTTTGATCCCGTCCAGCATGGCGGGAGCGGCCCCAGCGGCAAAGGTCAAGGCTGCAGGGGCTGAGAGCTCCTTGGCTGGTGAGGGCCAGCTGACCCTGATCCCTGCCCCCAGCCCTGAGTTTTGGTGCTGCCAACCCCCCTCCTGCGGGACCACCTCATCTTCTGACTCTCAAACCCTCCCAAACAGATGGGTGTTATATGTGGCCAGAACTGTTTCCAACAGCAATTCCAAATATAAGTCCAAAGACATTCCAGGCCTCTGTGCTGCGGTTATTTTGAAGGCCGCTGGGGTGGCCCTGGGACGGCAGGCCTGCTCATGGGGGCGAGACGCCTTTTCTGTCCGGGGCAGAGGTCCCGGGACCCCAGCATGGCTGGGAAGGGGAGTGGATGTGGCAGGGGCTCCCTCCACCTGGTGCCTCTGGAAGGGATCGCGTCTCTTCCCAAGGGAACAGAGGAGTGGCCATCAGTGAGCTTGCAGGTCTCAACATGTAAAATCTTGGTGGTTACCCAAGGTCACAGCTGAATGCACCCAACAGTGACAGGGCACTGCTCTGAGCCCAGGTGAGCAGAGATGGGTGTATTGATCATCCGGAAAACAGGGGCAACCACTACTCCGTGGGCCCCTCCTCCAGCCGGGCTCACTCGAGTGCTGTACAGGTTCAGCTCCCAGAATCCTCTTGGTGTCCACCCGCCGCGTGCCTGCTCGTGGCCACTGAGGGCTGCCCTCCCCCGGCCCTGTGCTCGGCACTGCACGTGCATCCTCCTTCCCTGTTCATAACCAGCCTTTGAGATGTGCACTGTCGTTACCAGTCTTACAGAGCTTCCTAAGGTCATGCTGCCCAGGAAGCCTCAGGGTTGGCCCCAAACCCACCCAGGCCTGCCTGACCCCAAAGCCCACTGACCCAGCAGGACCTGGCCCAGCCTCACAGTTTAGGGATGTAGCCAAGTCAGCAGCTGACTTGAGTGGGGCACTAGCCAGCTGATGCTCTGGGGGTTTTGTTTGTTTTTAAGATTTTATTGTTTTAGGTGCAGAGTGATTTGGTAGCAAGAGTCAGTTCTGTTACAGAACTACTCAGTAAGTTACAGGAGACTGAAGAGCAGTTGCACGTGTAATAGAGCAGCAAACATTCAGGACGAACAGGAGTGGCACTGGCGTGACCAGGAACAGCAGATGCGTTTACGGAGCACCGCACGGGCATCTAGAAATCACAGCAACAACAAACAGAGGTTCAGGTACCTGTCACAGTTTCCGTCCTCACTTCCTGACCTTTCATCACTTGGATAAGCTACCATTCATTGGTCACTGCAAATAGTTCATTCGATTTTACCCGTCTGGCTCTGAGAGGACAAGGTACATGTTGACCAGCCTTCCCTCAAGGCGGGGCCCCTGCAGGTTCCGGCTCGGCTCGTGCGTTACTTGTTCAGTGAGACCACCCACTGCGGCGGGTTTCTCCTCCTTTTGTGATATTTTTGTTCATACCGTGTTTAAATTGAGAGGTAATCCACACACTGTAAAATTCACCCTTTTAAAGTGAACGATGTAGTCGTTTTCAGTAAATGCACAAACGTGCGCAAACACCAGCATCATCTAATTCCAGAACATTTTCATCACCCCAAAGGGACTGACGGCTTTCACCTGTCAGTCCCCAGAGGGCCTGGGTCAGAAGTCGCTCGGATCCTCCAGCCCAAGAGGCCCCCAGAAGCTCGAGCCTCAGGGTCAGGTCCGCCCAGCCAAGTGCAGGCTGTCGGAGGCCTGGAGCTTCGCCATCTCTCCTGGCTTCCGCTCACCCCTCGGCCGTCTCAGAGAGCCGTGCTTGGAGGAAAGACCCGGGGCAGACGCTGAAGCTGTGGATGGCTGGGGGCGGCCACGGCTGCTGGATGGGCTCACCCCAGGCCGTGCTCGCCCCGGCCTCCCTGTGCTCCCGGAGCACCTGCCGGCCAGCCACATACGTGTGAAAGGTCACATTTCATCACCAGCAGCCCCGCAGAGTGGGCTCACTCACATCTTCTAATCCACCCCCTCCCCCGTGAGAGCACAGTGTTCCGCGGCTGTGGAGGGTCACATACACGTGGTTACCAAAGTGACAGCCAGAGCAGCCGGACATTACTCTCCATTTGCTGGCGTCCATATCCAAATCACTGATTGATCACTTCCCGACCTCCGACACGGTGTCATCAATAATGATTATATTTATTTTTCCTACAGGAAAAAGTACCCTTTAATGTAGCTGGGAAGGAGGCCCTTTCGTCCACTGAATCACACACCGTGAACATCTCATCACGAGGAACACTGAAGCAGGACTGGCCAGAGCAGCTTATTTGGAGGAAATGTCTCGAGTCACCCAGGCTGTGCCTGCGGGTGACACTGATGAAGTTCATTTTCTGCCAGAGAAGAACATACAGGCTTGGACCTAAAAAGGTCCAAAGGGATGCAAAGCTTCTGGTTCATGAGGGTTGCCTGGGCCAGGTCTTCTGCTCCCCTTGAGCACGAGAGGGGTTCTGGGTCACCCCCCACCACCACCACCACCGTTTCTCCCTGAGCATCCAATCACGGGGCCTTGGTGAACATCCACAGATGGAGGCAATGCCAACATCCTCTCTACCTACGAGCCCGGTATGTCTCACAAAGCACTTTCACTTGATGCGCCCGTGATCCCGACACCAGGTGTCTCTACAGGTGAGGAAAGGCAGGCGCACAGAGGATGGGTGGGGTACCCCTGGGTAAGGCAGCAGCGAAGCCAGACCTAGATCCCCAGGTGGCGGACCTCATTGCAGAGCGATGGCCACCACTCCCCAGGCTGGCCGGGCCGTGACACGGGCCGCGTTCACTCATCAGCCCCGCACTCTGGGTAGCAGACGTCCCTGAACTCCACCTGGTGGCCCAGAGTCAGCGCTCCGTGCCCGCATCACCTTCCAATCTCTGCAGACCGAGGACAGCGCTCCTCGGCACACAGAGCCTCCCTCTGCAGACCATCCATGTGGGAACACTCAGGTCTGCCAATGACTTTGTAAACACTTCTCCCAAAATAAACAGCATTCCACACACAGGAATTTTCAGCACGATGGTTTTCCTCCCACCAACAAGATGCGGTCCCTCCTGAACGGCTTTCAGAGAACAGGGCGCGTGGCCCCAGCCCGGAGCCGGCCAGCTCCCCCTCCCTGCCCTGGGCAGCTCACAGCGCAGCTCTATCGAAGTGACCTCACACCACTTCTAGGGCCCATACAAAGGTGTGTCAGTGACACCCAGACAGGCAGCTTCTCAGAAGCAAAATGCCTGAATCCACCAGGAAATTAACAAGCAGCTTAGGACGCTCCCCAACAGTCTTCCGCAAGACCGCTGCCTAGGATTCCTAACCCTCCAAGGCCTTAAAGCGGGAAGAGGGAAGAGAGCAGGACCTGGGGGGGCGGGGGAGTGGAAACTGATCTGTGGCTGTCGTCACGGCCTTTATACTCCAACGCCCCTACACTCCACGGCTACGTCTCTTGCCCACAGGGGAGCTCTCCTAATCTCCATTTGAGACAGTTTACATTAAAAATCAATCTGTCGGTGCTAAAGAACAGCCTGCTTTTTAATCCTCGTGCAAATCTGTTATAGAGAACACATCTCACGGCCTTGGAGCGCCAGAGCTCCTCTTCTGCCTGAGAACATGTCTCTGGCACTAAATCGGTGCTTCCAGAGACCTGGAGAAGTTGGGCTGTTTGGAGAAGGTTTTTGGCACCTGTTGAGTCACAATAGAGATTCTCGTCCGGAGTCAGAGGTCCACAGCAATCCCGAAGCTTCGATCCGGCTCAGCTCCCTCCTACGAGACCTGGTTATTGCCCTGGGTCAGCATCCTGATGCCACTGATACGGAGATAACTGAATGAGCAGAGTCCAGGCTTAGGTACCTACACAGACTGGCACCCTTACTGCTCACAGAACTTTGCAGAAGTGGGGAGCCATCCTGGTCCTGGCTGCAGTTCAGTCCCTTCACTGAAAAGCCCTGCCCCACCCGAGGTTCAACCTCCCCAGGTCAGACACAGCCAATGGCTGGTGGGTGGGAGATGCCTCGCGGAAGGGCCATCTCAGGGGCACAGCTCCCCGTGGGCTTGGCTGAGACCTCTGTTGTGACCCCTCCCTCTGTCAGTCCTGCCCTGTCGCCCCTCACAGGGGTTGTCCCGAAAGCACTCATAAACCTCCTGCACACAAAACGCTGTTTCAGAGTCTGCACCCCACTAACTGACCTACGGTAGAGGTGGAAAGCTTGGATCCTCGGTCGGACTGACATGGGATTGAGTCCCAGTCTGGCCACTTATTAACCAGGTGACGGGTGGATAGGTGACAACCCCACTGAGCCCACACACCTCACCTGTGACGCATCATGACAGCCCTCTCACCTGCTTGCAAAGTTCAAAGGAGGCGATGCCTGAAAAGGGCTTAGCACAGAGCCAGGGTGGAGTAAGTGCTCAATTAATGCTAGGTTCCCACCCCTCCACCGGATGAAGACTCCAGGAGGGCAGACAGGAAGGACTTTGCTCTCCAATCCATGCAGTGCATCCAGCACATCAAGGGTGTTCAATAAACGTCTCATGAGTACATGAGTGCTTAGTTTGGTTATTGTTATTATTTGCCACTAATGTGGCCTAACAATAATGGCTAATAATTATATAATATTTACCATTTGCCCAGCACTGTTTAAACATGCTACACGCATTAAGTCATTTAATTCTCACAACTCTAGAGGTAGGACTATTTTCCCCCATTTCACCGATGAGGAAATGAGGCACAGAGAGGTTGAGTAACTTGCCCAAGGTCACACAGCCAGTGAGTGGCAGAGCTGGGGTTCAAATACAGACCATCTGGTCCCTGAGGCTGTCTCTCTACCACAATGATCTTGGGTCCTTGTTCACCACCCACACATGCCACCAGCCACTCTGGAGATGGAGTGAAATTCATGAAAGGTTCAAGGTTCTAGTCCAAAGGTTCATCCCCACTCATTACTCTCTGTTTGAATGAACAACGGTACATAAATGGATGCATTTCATTTAGAGCTTCATTCCTTCCATCCCTCGTTTACCACCATAAGTAGAATAATTATTTAACCAGCCCAGTGAGTTGTTAAAAGAAATCAGTTTATAAAAGCACAGGAAGAAAAAAACTCCTTAGGTTCCAAGGCTCAAAACATTTGGGTCAAAATCAAGTTCTACTCTTAATGGAGCTGAGCTCTCCTTCCCTTCTGACTTACCTTCATTAACCGTGAAAACCAAAGGCTCCTGAGGTGGTCATTTCCATGCACTGTGGTAAGACTACACCCAGAATTAAGACCAAGACACAGAGACGGTAAAGTCCGGGACCGATGGCGCAGGACCACTCTCCGAACGCCTTCTGAATGAACTACATTGGAGACAACCACCTCTGCGTTAAGAGTCAGCCTCTATCAACCGTCTCACAAATGAAGAGACAGGAGGCCAGTGTGAGCACTGTTGAAAAGAAGTCTTTTCCACTTAAGCACTGAACTAAATGAAGGAAAATCCTGCTTGTAATTGGTGGCTTCTTTTTAATTAACTGGGCCGATTTAGCCTAGTTAATTCAAATTAATGAACTTGAATTTTAAAGTATCGTTATCTCTAACATAGAGAAACTTGCAACAGGAATTCCTGGCTGGCCCTTTTGGCCCTTAAGAAACATCCCATCCGCTTTCCACTATTCTCTCTTCCCCTCCAGAAAAATAAATGGACTTGCTGTTTACATCCTCCTCTGGAAACTTTAAAGTGATTGATTTGATTTTGCTTACAATTCCAACATTTTCAAACCGTCTGCCTTTGATCAGTTATAGAATTAAAGGCTAAATGTCAATCTAAAACTAGAAATAAAGGTTTCTCCCCACTCCTCTCCGAGCCTATCTGTAGAAGGAAAGAACAATTTGGTCCAATCCCACTGGCAGCAAGCAACTCAGGGAATCTCCCACTTGCAGAAGTGCAAGGTCACGGAATGGCTGAAGTGGCTAACGGCACAGGACCCAGTTAGACTAATAGAAACCTGGGTCCCAAGTGTTTGTTTCTTCAAGAGTGACCTAACCACCCAGAATTTATCATCCTTTCTGGTTGGGATGGGAAATAAGCCAGTCATTTCAGGTTATGAGTCACGTGGTTCAAAAAAGAAGAAATTCCTATTGTTACATACTTTTATAAATGTTTAAAAAGCAATAGAACAGCTGCTACTGTCGGTAACCCACACAGAAAATACACACATGCACACACACTCCCCAATGCGTGTGCGGGCCCTGCCACTACACATGGTGCTACACTGGTACTTGCTCTTCTTCTGGCTCTAAGGGTGTGCTTCCCTGGAGGAACAGAGAGCAGCACGGGCAAAGGAGGTGTGCAAGGTAACTTCCTTTTTAAAAAAAAATATTTATTTACTTATTTATTTATTTGGCTGTACTGGGTCTCAGTTGCGGCACGCGGGATCTTTTAGTTGCAGCGTGCGGGATCTTTTAGTTGCGGCATGTGGGATCCAGTTCCCTGACCAGGGATCGAACCCAGGCCCCCCTGCATTGGGATCGTGGAGTCTTAGCCACTGGACCGCCAGGGAAGTCCCGGGAGGCAACTTCTAAGATGGTCCCCAAGAGCCTCACTTCTTGGTATTCACTCCCTGTAATCTCCTCCCCTTGACTATGGCCTGGACTTCGTGACTTGCTTCTCATCAAGAGAACGTGGCAAGGGTGATGGGCTGTCACTCTGGTGCTCAGATTACCAAAGATGAAGGCTTCCAACTTGGTAGCAGCTCTCTCCTTTGCTGGCGCTGATGGAGCAAGCAACCTCTGATGTTGTTGAGGCCCAGTGGCAAGGTACTGAGGGAAGCCTCTAGCCGACGTCCAGTAAAGAACGGTGGCCCTCCTTCCAACAGCTCTTGAGGAACTGAATTCTGCTAACAACCACACAAGCTTGAAAGCAGATCCTTACCCAGTCAAGCCTTCAGATGAGGCCCTGCCCTGGTGACACACTGACTGCAACCTTGGGAGAGACCCTGAAGTAGAGGATCCAGGAAAGCTGTGCCGGGTTCCGACCCACAGAAGATAGTGTGAGGTAGTAAGTGTGTTGTTTTAAGCAGCCAAGTTTCTGGGCGATTTGTTACACAGCAGTAGATGACAAATACAGCAGGCAACCCCACGACTGGGTCAGCTTCCTGATGAGGCTGTCACCATGGCAACCTGCCCTTCTCCTTGGCACCATCACATGCATCATGAGAGTCAATGTCTCGCTTTCCTGACAAAGTACAGCTCCCGGAGGACAGGCACCTACACGTCTGCTCAGCACCAAGCATGGTGCCCAGCATGTGACTGGGAATCGATGAACATTTTAACTGATGATCTCTTTCTGTTAAGTGAGCACCAGGAAGTTAAGAACCTTCAGTTTCTGGTATAAGTAGAGTATCTGTTCCTTAAAAAAAAAAAAAAAAAAGGAAACAAGAGGACACCATGTTGGGCCCAAGAGCCTTCTGAAAGGGGGATTTGGGGCTGGGGTCTGAGAGGAGAGTCAGGCAGGTCCAGCTCCCCACTCAGTGCCTGAACCCAGGCAGCATGACGACCCTACCTATTAAAAGCTCACCTTTATGGTGCGTGTGTCCTCAGAGGTGGACTCAGGACTGTGGGGAGAAAGGGACACACTCAGGGAAGCTGGCCCCGCTCTCCAAGAGAACACGCGGTCCTTCCCTTCGTGCTCTCCCTGCTCCCTACTCAGAACACTCCTTCCCCTTGACCACCTTGCTACTCTGTTCACTTGGCAAACTCCTACTCAGCCCTCAAAACCCCGCCTGGCCTCAGCTCCTCCAGAATGGCCTTTCTGGACCCCCGACTAGGAGCTCCTTCCCTCTTCGGTGCCACACTTCGCCCTCCCTCCCCACCCAGGCTGAACCGCAGATGGTAACGACCATGGCCACGCCTGTGAGCGCCCCATCCCCAAGGCTCCCACCTCTGTGCCCAGGGAGTGACAGAGGCTGAAGTTTCACCCTCTTGGCCCTCTGGAGTCAAGGCAGTGTGACCTCCCACAGAAGGAGGAACAGGGAGATGTGACAGGAAGACACTGGACGAGCAGCGAGCACCCCCGAGAGAGAATGTTCCGGCCTCGTGAACTACAGGAGGGGCGGCCCGGGGGCGGGGGGGCGGGGGCATGGCAGAGCAGCTGTGAAAACACCTCAGTGGGCAGCGTGGGGTCACTTAATCACCAGGCCTTTCAAGGCTGACGGTTATGTAATCTTATCCACACAAGAATATGGCTGGTTTGTGTCAAGTGTTCTCAAGCCGTGGGGGACCAGCCCACGCTCTGAGCAGAAGGGTCAAATTCCTGCCTCCCGAGGTATGGGAACTAGCAGGCAGGACGTGGCAAGCTGCTCCGAGGTCAGGGCTGCCTCCTTAGCAGAGCGGATGGATTCCCGAGGCTGAAGGAGGTGCAGCATCGAGACAGGCCCCATGGTGCGACACAGGAGGGAGGGCTGCAGGGGTGGAGACGGAGCAAGGGCCATCCAGCTCTCTGACCAGATGACTGTGGTGCCCGGGGGCCGTTCAGAGACGCCACGATGGGGACAAGGAGGTAAATCAACAATTCGAAATGAAAGAAGCTGCAAGACTGAACATTCACACAGCTGCACATCACACACGCACGCACACACGTACTACACTTACCGACAGAGATACGTACTTTGGAAGAAACTAAGCAAAATAAAAATAATTACTATCTGGGTAGGAGATTATAGGTGTTTTTAAAATCGTCATCATCGGCAAGGCTACGGGGCCAGGAATGTATGCCATCCAAGGAAGGAACTGGCGGGTATTAGTGTCCTAGGGCTGCTGTAACACTACCACAAACTCGTGGCTTATTACAGCAGGAATTTATTCTCTCACAGTTCTGAAAGCCAGAAGTCTGAAATCCAGGTGTCGGCAGGGCCGGTTCGCTCTGCGGCTTCTGAGGAGAATCTGTTCTGGGCCTGTGTCCCACTGCTGGGGCTGCCGGCCTCCCCGGGCAGGCTCGGCTTCTGGCAGAATCACTCCAACCTCTGCCTGCATCGTCACATGTGTCCTCCCTGTGTCTGCAGGTCTCGGTGTCCAAATGTTCTCTTCTCATAAGGACACCAGCTCTTGGATTAGGGCCCACCCTCATCCAGTGTGACCCCATCTTAACCTGAGTCCGTCAGCAAAGACCCTATTTCCAAACAAGGTCACATTCACATACATCTTTGTGGGCGAGGGTGTAATTAATTAATTAAATCCATAACAAGAGGCATTTAGCTCAAAGGAAAATAAGACACAGGGCTGTGGCCGCCATCTTCAATATCTGGCAGGCTCTTCCATTTAGAAGGATTAGACATGGTCTGCGTAGGGAAGAAATGGGTCCGAAGTGTCGATGCTCCCAAAAGACAGACTTGTGCTCAAAACAGGAAGGATGCTCTCTCAGAGCTGTCTGAGCAGGACTGGCCATCCTGGGTGGGGAACTCCTGGACCATACTGGAGCCTCTTATCTCTGGTGTAGGGGTACTGGCCGGGGCGGGGGGCGGGGCAGGGGTGGACTAAGTGATTTTAAAGTCCTGGCAGCCCTAAGACTCTGCCATCCGCACAGGTGTCGTCAGTGACCTCAGCATCACCCAGTGCCGGCCTGGCCACCCTCAGACAACCCTCGGTTCAATACCGTGCTAGCCTGGCCTCATCTGCACCGGGCACCTCCTGCCCTCTACAACAAAGCAGCTCTGTCAGTCGTTTTCTGCCTTTTGGTGTCTCAAGGAAAGGTGGAGCTTGCACATTCAGAGCCAACAGGATAAAGGCATCAATCAAGTCGGGAGACAAGGAATTCTAGGAGTTAAACCCTGCGGAGAACTTCGATATCCCCAATTCTAAGGGCATTTTTCATGGCCGGACATCACCCAAGGGGCATGTCCCGAGGTCAGATCGGCCGAGGCCGAAGGCCCACAGACCAGGGTCAAAATGGCTAAGAAAAAAGTCCTCGGTTTATTTAGATGCAGTGAAGATTGCCCCAAGAATAATGTTTACATAAGAAATAGCAGTAACATTGCAAGTTAAGCTTGTTTATTTAAAAAAAAAAAAAAAGAAGCAGCAGCAAAATCTTGTTTCTGATGAGAAAGAAGACTGTTCTTCAGAACTGCCTTTTCTTTTCCCAGAACGAAAAATCTACACTGCTCACCTCTCCACAGGGTCCCTCAGCATGACGATCAGTTTCGCGTCTGGCTGAAAGGCGTGGATGAAGTCCTGGGTCAGAAAGGGGGGCTCACCATCCGTGCTGTTGTCGTAGAAGAACGTCCAGGCATTGTTATCCCACATGGTGGAGGCGCTGGCCTCCCCTGGAAATGGAACACGAGTGAGCAGTGCTGAGTTACGGGCTCCCACAGAGCAGCCTGAATTAGGGGCCAAACCTGGCTGTGATACCTTCTTAAACAGGTGTTAGCGGGTGAGCTGGTCTGCCACGCTGGCAGACGGGACTCCGGGAAAAGGAGGCTGATGACCACCCTCTGCCGCTGTGTCACCCCCTCCCCCCCTCTGTGACCTCCATCTGGAGATCAAGGTGATCCACGCAACACTGAGCATCCCTCTTCCTCCCAGCTCCTCTCTCCAGGATGTGCCGAAAAACCTCTACTAGCATCTGGCCTCCCAATTTCACGATGTTTAACTTGCTAACGGTGCATAGCTCTGTGGCATTTTAAGGGTCCGCTGAGACTGTACTAGACGGTTCCCTTCAGAACGTGTCAGGGATGAAGGAGAAGTTCGGGGATCCGAACTTCTGGGTTAATCATTTTGCTCCTTGAAATGGCTGTGGCGGCCTTTTTCACTGATCATTTACTTTTCTCCCTCTCAATGACAGTTATTGCTTCCGGCATTGTTTTTATCCTCATTTCTCATTAGGAAACTGCACGCAATCTGCATCAATCTTCCCTTGAAATCACAAGGGTCAGTCCCAGTGCACACTCTAAGACCAAACGAGAGGAAGGCTTTGCGGGAAGGCTCATGCGACCTCCATCCTGCGTGCCCACCCACCCCGTCACCCTGCACACAGGTGGCGTTCACTCAGTGCTGACTGCGTGAACAGGAAGCCGGTTCTAGCCCCTGTTTGATCACAGTCTGTGTGAATGAAGCGTGTTAACGTTAAACACACATTCTAGGACAGGGGAGAGGACAAGACACAGACATTTCGACATTTATATCTCAGATAACTGAACCAATTCCCTGACTTTTTTTTTTCAGGACCGTCTTCAGAGATTTAGAAAGAAAAACAAATCAATCAACTAATTATACACTCGATTTCAAAACACTTTACATGGGATTATATGATACATCTCCGAGTCACTTATTCAGTGAAAATCTGAGCCAAAAGTCTCTTTGATCAGTGATGAGCACATCACAGCCATGCAGAGTGTTAGCAGGGCCCTATGTATTCTGTTGGATGTGCAATCATGTCCAGGTGAGCATTACTATTCTGATCTTTATTTCTATTTTTTTTAAAGAGATAATACCATAGAATACAGAAAAAACAAGTCAATCAGAAGTCCTTTGAAAATTCTACTGAAAATGAATAAGGGAATATTAGGACAAGGGAAGTATGTAAAACTAAGTTGGCACAAATTTTGTCAGTCCCATAAATGAACTGGTTCTATGCTTGTCCATCCACCCATCCATCTATCCATCCTTCCTTCATTCATCCTTCATCCATCCAGGCAGAAAGCTCTGATTTGGTGTCTAATATGTGCCCGGCACTATGCTTGGCATTGGGGATAGATGCAGGAAACAAGAGAGACCCTTCCCTCTCAAACCTCACAATCTAGGGGAAGATCAATAATTCAATAAACAATCAGAGCCCCACGTGAGCACTTTGACAGGGCAGAGCCGGGCGGCCATGAGAGCAGAGGCAGGGGCCTTTCTCTGCACTGGGGAGGGGTTCTCTGGCCTTTCCCCAGCCCAAAGAACCCAGCCACTTGAGTCCTTCATGACTCCAGCCATTAGCCCAGACCATCGAGAAAAGGCCCTCTCTGACCCATCAGCCAAGATGAAGGAAGACCAGTATGCTTCTGCCAAGGATCTAACGAAAGAAGCTGAAGCAGAGTTAAATCACATTTCAGGGCTGGGAAGAGCCCAGAACTGATCCGGCCCAACAAGTCCATTCTACAGATGAGCAGACTGAGTTCACGAACGCAAAGACCGACGTGTCACATGGCACAGAGCTGGCTGGTGGCACTATCAGAGCTGGATGCCGGCTTTCCATCTACCGTAAAATTCAATGAACTCTGCTTCAAGTGAACATCAGAGCTGTAGATATATTCCTTAGTTTTCATTTCTAAATCCAGAAGTAAATAAAATTAGGAAACCAAACTAAAGCCTTCCTTTTTCATTCATTATCTTAGGCTCTATTTCCGGACCCTAGGATGCATATTTTTAGCTCTTTCCTAGGAACATGAGATTTTCCCAGAGGCATATGGTATGGGAGTCACAGTCAAATATTAATTAAGGTTTGTAATTTGAGGTGTTAGAACTCAAGGCTGCAAGAAAATAGCTAGTAGCCAGTTCACACTGGGCCAGAGGGTGTGATCTCATCCGGCTCCTAGGACCTGATTTCTTTGAGTTAAAAATAAATAAATAAATTGGGGCTTAGGCATGTAAGCCTGTCCCCCTGGATATGGGAGTCAAGTAAAGATCCACCTTTCAAATGGTTGATTACAATTCCTTTTAGTCACTAATAGAGTCACCGAATTTAGAGAATCAAAATATAACAGATTTAGGAGAATACAAAAATAGATCACTGCCTCAGGTAATCAATTTAAGCAAAATATGTGATTCAATTTCTCCCTTTCAGAGGTGTACGTGGATAAATGTCTTCTCCTAAGCTGAATCCAATAGAGAGAGTGAATAGGTATGTTTTTTATAAAACACTCTTGTGAATTTTTTTTAAATGGCTATTAATCAAACCACCTCATTTTGAATGTCTAAAGGCATCAGCTTGACAAGGCCTAAGCTTTTTCAACAGCAATTAGTCACCCACGATGCAATAGGGCGGTGTCTATTTCAGGAGAGGCCACCTCCGTCTTTGCAGGGTCCCAGCGGCCAGGGAGTACAAAAACCACAAGAATTAAACTGATGACTAACTGGTTCATTTTACATTCATGATCCCCCAACCAAACTTACTCAGGTGGGTGTACCATGAAAAGAAATCAAGCATGCAAGCTTAATTCAAGTAAACGCAAAGAAATGGCAACTTTTCCAAAAAGCCAGTTCCGGTGTGCTTGAGTCTCCACAGAACTAGAGAGTCTACTAAACATTTCTGCTTTATTGAAGTTGCACGAGCACTATGAACCTTTTGCACGGGGGTGAGAGTGATGGCTAGCGGGGAAGTGCATGCACGGCAGCCGCCGGCAGGCATCATGCAAATGCTCGCAGGTGCAGTGAAGCCCCGCCTGGCCCAGGGCAGAAGCAGGGGGGCCCTCGCGGAGTTACACGGAAGCCATACCGATAATGATTCTATTCATCTTGCTCTGTTCCTTTGCAGAGCTGGCCTGCAGTCCTTGATGAATCTGGTGTGCAGCCAGGTCAAAGAGGTCCAGATAATCTTCCACAGGATAGCGGTCCCGCAGACCATCTCTCAGGCGGACGATTCCTACGAGAACCAGGAAGCCGGAGTTAGGACAAAGCTGCCACGGCTGGGCTGATGGCTTCCGGGGAGTGACCACGGGGGATGGAAAGGTCCAAGGGCCCAGCTGCAGCAGCCAAGGCTCAGCCCAAAGAGCTGCAAGAGAGGGAGGGGCGTCTGTGAATGGGCCATGAGCTTTTAACCCACGTGCACTTCGAGGGGTGGAATGCACCACCATCAAGCTGCACGGTAGCCACTGAAAGGCTGGCATGCCTGTTCAAGAACTAGAATCGAGTCTACTCGGAGGGACAGAGAGTCTGGGGCTGGTTAACATGTGCACCAGGTGAGGCCCCCCAGGGGCGGGGCAGCAGTGGTGTCAGGATACACACGCTGGATCAAAAGAAAAGGCAGCCCATCGGAGGGGCAGCATCCTTTGAAGCTCAGATGAGTCTTCTACACCAGGGCCGACCAGCATCTTCCTGAGGTTCTATTCCTTCAAGCAGTCTGTCCATCTGTCCAAACAATAAGGGGAATCGATGGTCCCCGGACGGACACCTGCGTTATTCTGGCATCAGCCACATGCAGCCTAGATTTTGCCCTTGCCTCAGAAGTGGGTACATTCCACTTGAAAATGTACTAACAACACACTGCCCTAAACCACAGCCACCAAGGTTAATGGAAAGTGGAGAGAGAGCATCCAGGGGCAAGAGGTTCAAAGTGACACTGGAGGCCAGACACCAGAGGCCCACATGCCCCTGTGCCTCTCTCTCCTCTGCCAGTGGGAACCTGGTTTTCACGGGGGAAAATGGTGAGCTGCGTAGGGGAGGCCACTCTTCAGACGAGTAGAGAAACCCTGGCTCCCATAGCTGCCGCTGCCAAGCACAGAAGACACATGTACGCTTCTGTTCACTCCAGGAGGAACATCAAAGGGATTAAGTCAAATGCTTGTCGGGAAACACATTAAGAGTTGGTCTCAACTTAGGCTGTAATACGGAAAACGTTCAAAATTCCCTTCCAAGCCACCTAGGTCCTTTGCACGGAAACCACCCTCGACGGCTTCCCGAACTTCGGCATTTGTCATCCCTTACCTCCAGTGACCAAACGTCTCCTGGCAGAAGGGAAAAGGTTAAGGAGAGGAAACAGTGACCCAAGGGCGGATGGGTGGCTCGAGCACAAAGCAGCCTGCATGCCAACCCCGCGGGAAAGGGGTGGGGCGCTGTGAGCAGGGTCTCCCAGAATTATCTCCCTGGGGCTTTCATTCTGACCCTGCGAAGCCGAAGGGTCAGGTCAGAGAAAAGAAGCCCGAAGCAGCTCAACGACAGACTCAGGGCCCTGGGATGAACTGGCAGGAAGCGGAAGCCCCGCTCATGCAGCCGTCTTTCTCCCGCCACCTCCGGGGGTGGGCACGTGGGTGCCAGGCTCCAGCAGGAACAGCACGGAGCTGGGAGCTGGACGCACAGCCCCCGACAGACGTCCACCCGGCCAGCACTCACCACTCCCGGGTGCTGCGCGTGCCCTTCCGAACAAGAGGAGCTGCTGATCCTGACCCCTTGCCCTCGCCCTACCCACCGCCGGGGCTGCATACGCGCTCACCGGGTGGTCGGGAGCTGGGTGCTCGGTCCTGCTGGATGTCTGCCCGGGGATCCCTAAACCAGAGAATTGTCTGATCGCTGCATCTCGGCCTGTTTTCTCATCTCCCCGCCCTGCATCCCTCCTGGGGCCTCGCACAGCCCCGCTCGGGTCAGTCTCAGGGCTCCCACGCCAACCCTGACCGTGACCCCTTATCCCGACCCCCACGTGCGCGTAAGGAGCGACTGGATGAAGGAGGCAGATGCACCGGGCTTGGCGAGAGACCCCCACGTGCACCGTCGCCACGGGGACCGGGGACCGCGCACGCACCGAAGCGCTTCCGGGTCCACCAGTGCGGCTCCTTGATGGCGGAGAACTTCACTTCCGGGTGCAGCCGCAGGCGGTCGTAGAGGTCGGTGGTGCCGCACTTGGGCTGCCCGATGATGTAGAAGTGCGGCAGGCAGCGGAGGCGGAAGTGCTTGCCGTGCGCGTGCGACAGGTGGCCCCAGAAGGCCTTGCGCAGGGCGTCGAAGGTGGAGCGGAAGCGCTTGGAGTAGAGCACGTAGGAGTTGGTCAGATAGGGGTCGGTGGTGTTCCTCCCTGTGAACTCCTCGTACCAACAGGGGCTCTTACTGTTGGGGAGGAATTTGTGCGGGATGACCGAAAACATCTGCAGTCGAAAAGACAAAAAGGGGGAGAGACGCACCGAGGGGAAAACATTAGCACAGGCACATTCTGTCCACAGTATGATCCTGTCCTGAGGCTTATTACAGCGTTCACATTGGAAGTATTATTGGATGACGGCTAAATACTAAAACAAAGCAAAACTTGATAAACAGCCAATGACCATGCTTTTCCTTAACCCCAGATAAAAATAAAATTTGGAGAGAATGAAAATAAAAGTTCAAACTCCATTCTACCATGATTTACCTTGCACGCACACACACACGCACGCACACACACAGCAATCTAACTAAATTAAAGAGTTGGAACTTTTGACTATGTAGCTGGATATTTAAATGGCCGTTAGAGGCAAACACTGTGATTAGGACAGACTAGAAACAAGATGACGGTAATCTACAAAAGCAACTTTAACTGCCAGGGCCACATTATAAGCAAAAAGTCCCGGAAAGGAATTATTAGGAGGGGCGTCCTTCAACACTGCTTGCTGCGCCATTCAGTACAGAATTCCCTTCTCTGGGCTGACAGCGCGGACACGGACCTCCCAGTGAGCTCTCATCCACAAGGCTGTCAAATTACCATTGCTACACTTGAGAAATTTTTGGTCATTTTCTTCCCAAAGGTGGTGACAGGAAAGGAAGCAGCAATTTTTAAAAAATGAGTCCACAGAAATGAGCGCCAGGCTACTCACGTGCAATTCCTGCTTCTTGAGATCTTCCACGTCTGGGAGCTGTCTGGTTGTGAACTCAATCCTGGCTGTGATGCTGTTGATAATTAATTTAATGCCTGGATCGTCCTTCACGTACGAAATATTATTTACAGAGGGCTGGTGATGATGCTCTTTTGTGTCACTCGGATTTTCACCATCCATCAAGCTGGGATTGCTGGGGAGGGCTCCGTAATGGAAAGGCGATGAGATCAGAAGCTCCTGGTGGACCCCAGAAAGGATGTAAGAAGCCATCACCAACGTCATTATTATCAATCCAAAAACGAGGCTGCATCGCTTCCCCTTCTTGAAGCGCAAAAACCCACTCCAGCTCTCATTCCCTTCAGCCCTCACTTCGAGGACGGCAAGCAAGTTCATCTGCTTACCGTCCACTCGAAACACAATTTTGTTTTCTCCTTTGCACATGGGGCACTCCTGGCGACTGCGATGGGGGCCTCCTCGGCAGCTGACCTGCTGTGTGTGTGCTTCGTCGGGCAACAGCTGGATGCAGCAATTAATGCAGTGCCTCATCGTAACGCCCTTGGGCTGCTGGCCCGCCGAGCCATGGGCGAGCCCCCAGGGAGTCCGGATGCCTGCAAGTGGTGCTGGAAAACTTCAAGGACGTCTCGTGATCACATACGATGGTTGAAAGGCACAAGCAACAGAAACAAATATAAAAATGATCAGGTGCTAAAACACCAGAGAACGAGGAAGCGTGTTCTTTGGTTCGACTCCGAAAGACAACACGAATGATCTCCAATTGTCATGGTCTGTAAGAGCCACTGCAATCCTGGAAAAAGCCACAAGGTCGGGAGCAATTCTTCCTGTCCTTCAGGTTTTTCCCATGGCACCAACTGAAGTGGAGGAGTTCTCACTGGAGAACATGGGAACACCCAAGGGATTAGAAGATCTCATGGCCTCAGTGAAGGATGGATTGGCGCACCATCCACACAGAGTCCGTGAGGATTTCTTCTTTTACAGACTGTGTTCCTTTGAAATGTCTCCTCTTCAAAATCTTTAAGATGTCAGGTCGCCTAAACAACAGAGAAAAGAGGTTGTATTACATTATGTGATGATAGCAATAACCCTGGGACCATCTTCCAAGGAGAGACGTTCACGCTTCTTTTCCACTTCTCAATTTTAGCCAAGCCGACTGGGGTCACAGCAAGTTACAGAAATTCATATAGGATAAAGGGAGAGGTTTCAGGTCTTTGGTGCTTGGCTTTGGAGTTCAGTCTCTGCCTCCAAATGTGGCCCCAACACCAGCGCCACCAGCACCATATTAAACACCTCCTACTTTGCACAACCCACATATTCTGTTATGCCTTTGCCTTGACACATCTAAGTGACTGGATCCCCCTGTCCCAGGACTTGCAGTCATTCTCAGATTCATGCACAGTCAGACTATGAATTTGAGGGATGAATTGAAATATCAGTGCTGTTAAATCAACAAAAAATCCAAGAAGGCGGATGTTTAGGGTGGGAGCAGGCAGAGAAAATGGTTTTTACTCTCCCAGTAGCACCAATAGTCTCTTAACCTAGAGCTAACATTTATTACTAGTTTAGGACGCAAAAGTTAATGAAAATTTAGAAACACTGAAATGATTCTCTCCTTCAGTAGAATGTATCATATTAAAAAAATTTTTTGACTTTAAGTAATTAAGCCATTAAATCCAACGTGCAGTATTCCCCTGAGCAACAGAACACTTTAGACCCTAAAACAATTTTTCACTTTCATCATCCTGGGGAAAACATGACTCTTCAAAATCCATTAATAGAATCCTGCGGTTATAAAATGTATCGTTGCCCAAATGACACTTCTTTGTGGATGTTGTAAAAAGAGCAAAAAAGGAGACCTACTTAGTTTGCAGCAGTGGTATAACAATACTAGCTAGCTGTGTGACCTTGAGCCAGCCATATAACCTCTCTGAGCTCTGGTTTCCTCACCAGTCAAATCAGGACAAAAAGTACCTCCCTTTCAAGTGTGTAACAAGTAGTATATCAGCTGATGCATGTGAAGACTTTGCATAATGCCTACACGTATTTAGCATCCCATAAAAGGTAGATAACATGAATAATAATAGCATCATCAATGACTATTGCTCTTCTTTTTTAATTGTCAGTGAATGCCAAGAACATCTGAAGTGAATCAAGGATGGGTAATCCCACTCCAGTATTTTTCCTTAGCACCTCAGAATTACCCAAGGGTGGCAGACTCACCTCCAATTCTGCATACACACACCCCTCCAACAATCCTAGAGAAGGTGATATTAACTAACCCTGCGTTAAGCCCCCTCTCACGTTGGCTGAAAGGCTGAACAATCAAAACTCACCAGCAGAAATATTCCCTTCCCTTGGACCGAAAGGCCCATGTTTTGTCAAAACACAATGACCAAGAAATAGTCAAGCAGTTTCCTAAAACATCTTCCACAAGACGTCCTGCGTGTTGTCGACAGGTCGGTGCTTAAATGACCTGGAGAAAAGGTGAGATGGACCAAACTACACAGACTTCTTTAGAGTAGGACTTTTCACAGGAGAAGAATATAATACACAATGTTTCCAAAACATAATTGGCCAAAGAACTCTCACTACTGTCTCAAGGAAGCAGTTTGAAGAATGCTAGCAAGCAAGGGCTGAGATACAGGTCAGAGCAGTTCTGAGAAGAGCAGAGGAGCAGGGGCTGTGGGAGGGTTCGGCTGGAACCAGGCCAGTGCCTCGGGCCGCCACCCGCTCATCCCAGAGAGCAGTGGGAGGACGTGCCAGGAGCCTCAAGGCTCAAACCTCTGCCCCCAACTTGTTCAATCACCCCTGACCCATCACTGGGTACAAACAATTCTCCCCAACAGGAGAAACAACAGGGCAAGCTCCCCTACTTGGAAACCCACTCACTAAGCCAAGAAAACATTTTTCACACGCCGAAAACAAGGCCACGTGGGGTTAAAATGAGGCTCCAACCAGCATCGCAGCGGGGAGCCGGTCGCACCCTTCTGTCTCTCTGGCTACAGGAGGCCTAATTCAATTTTTTTCCAAACATGGTCTTTGAAGCTCCAAGACAAGAATGTACAAAATCTGGACCCAACAGGATGGGCAAAACATTCCTCAACAAGAACAAAGGTTTCCTTTGACAAGCAAAATAAACAAATAGACCTGAGTAGGCAGAGACTCGGACAGTCTCAACTGAGAGGCCTGGGACGTGGTGAGCCAGAGGATTTGTCCCCTGGGCAGGCTGCACCCTCCAGCCGGACCTCCCACTCCACATCTCACTTTTTTTTTTTTTTTTTTTAACATCTTTATTGGAATATAATTGCTTTACAATGGTGTGTTTCTGCTTTATAACAAAGTGAATCAGTTATACATATACATATGTTCCCATCTCTCTCCCCTCTTGCATCTCCCTCCCTCCCACCCTCCCTATCCCACCCCTCTAGGTGGTCACAAAGCACCGAGCTGATCCCCCTGTGCTATGCAGCTGCTTCCCACTAGCTATCTACCTTACGTTTGGTAGTGTATATATGTCCATGCCTCTCTCTCGCTTTGTCCCAGCTTACCCTTCCCCCTCCCCATATCCTCAAGTCCATTCTCTAGTAGGTCTGTGTCTTTATTCCTGTCTTACCCCAGGTTCTTCATGCCACGTCTCACTTTTTAAATGTAAAACGGGGAGCAGAGAACTGGGGAGACAATTCCAGATGCCTTAAGGGCCTCAAAGAAACACTCTCCTATAATTCATTCATTCCTCCCTTCTGTGATTCACCAGATCCCTTCTGAAGGTAGACTGTGCACTGGGCACTGCCCGAGATGCAAGTCCAGGTGTGGAGGCCTGAAACCAGCATGTGATGGGGGCTGTGATGTCATAAAAAATACGTATTCGGTCTTTGTCCCCTGTTCCTGGCGCAGAGCTTCTAAAACCCTTGGAACTTCCTGAGTGATAGGGATGACAGGGACAACACCTTTTGTTATTCATAACAAGCCCCTTTCAACCACACCTCAGTTTATGCTTGTGAGGTGACTATTGCTGGGGCCCCCAGAGAGCTTCAGGATGGGGCTGGTAGCCAGAAAGACCAAACCTTGATTAGAAGCTTGGAACTTTCAGCCCTGCCTCTCCAGCCTCCAGGAAAGGGAGAAGGGCTGGAGATTGAGTTAATCACCAATGGCCAAAGATTTAATCACTTGTGCCTACACAACGGAACCTCCCATAAAACCCCCTAAATGACACAGGATTCCGAGAGCTTTCTAGTTGGTGAGCTCATGTCAGTGCTGGGCGGGTAGTGCAGCCAGAGAGGGCGTGGAAGGTCCAAGACCCTCCCCGCAGACTGCCCCGTGCATCTCCTCCATCTGGCTGTTCTTGTATTATCTCCTTTGTAACAGTCAGTAAGGCACTTTCCTGAGTTCTTTGCATCATTTTGGCAAATTATGGAACCTGAGGAGGGGACTGTGGGAACCTCTGAATTTGCAGCCAATTAGGACAGAAGTGTAGGTAGCCTGGGGACCCAAGACTTGTGACTGTGGCCTGAAGTGGAGGCAGTCTCAGAGGACTGAGCCCTTGACCCGTGAAGTCTGTGCTAATTCCAGGGAGTTACTGTAAGAATTCAACTGAATTGTAGGACACCCAGCTGGTGTCTTAAGAGTTGGAGATTTTGTTGGTGTGGGAAAAAACCCCGGGGGTGCTCTCTTGGAGGAAAAAAATGTAAAACTATCTTACACTTACAAATTCCATCAAAACATATGGCCAGCATATAGTATGTCAAATACTTGATTGAAAACAACAGCCAAGCCTTCCCTGGTGGCGCGGTGGTTGAGAATCCGCCTGCCAATGCAGGAGATGCGGGTTCGAGCCCTGATCTGGGGAGATCCCACATGCCGCAGAGCAACTAAGCCCATGCACCACAACTACTGAGCCCGTGCTCTTAGAGCCCGTGAGCCACAACTGCTGAAGCCCGCACGCCTAGAGACCGTGCTCCGCAACAAGAGAAGCCACTGCAATGAGAAGCCTGCGCTCCGCAGCAAGGACCTGACACAGCCAAGAATAAAAAATAAATAAATAAATTTATTAAATAAATAAGTAAATATAAAAACAACAGCCATATAACCAGGTGAATACATTGCTGTGAGCCTTTGTAAGTGCAGGACCTGGAGCTTGGAGGCTTCCAGGCCACCCTTGTCAGCCTCGACAGCAATGGTGCCGGAGTGACCATGACAGGGAGGGCTTTTCTCCACCAGGAGTTAGGGGCTGCAGGGCAACAGACAATAAAAAGTCACAAATGAATAACACCATCTCAGATGCTAATAAAGGGTAGGAAGAAAATATAAAGGGAGAAAACAAGGAAACCCTTGAACAGGAGCTCTCAATGCCACACCAGGGCCAGATAATTCTTTGTTGTCAGGGGATGTTCTGTACACTGTAGGATGTTTAGCGGCATCCCTGGCCTCCATCCCCTGGGAGAGCTGATGCCTTAGAGGAAGGGGAGATAGAGTAGAGAGGATGGCCAGGGAAGACCTAACTCAGGAGGGGACCTCTGAATGATGAGAAGGAAGCCAGCTACGTGGAGATCAGGGAAGTAAAGACCCCATGAAGAAGAAAAGCTGGAGATCAAAGCCCATGGGGACCACCAGGAGAGCAGACCGCTGGGCTATGCGGCAGGTGCGGGCGGGGTAAACGGATGGGAGAAAAGGCAGGGGCAAGACTCTGGAAGGCTGGGTCAGGGCTAGGATTTGTCCAAACACAAAGTATTTGTATTTGCCCAAATACATAGATGCACACTACGTATGGTTTCAAAAAGATCTTTAAAATAAATATAACTATGAACTAACATAACTCGGTGAGGAAAAATCAAATTCATGTGACTGGATTGAAAGGAAAATGGATTGTTGCTTTCTTCCTGGATTGGCCTTTTCCATATGCCACCAATTATCCCAAGAACAGTCATTCCGAAATCTAACACCCAGGTTATTCTTTCTTAAGAAATGAGCAATGGATATCACTGCACTTCACCTGTCTGGAATGTCCACGTTTTGGTGCCAGTGGACTCAGATGAGAGAGGACCCTTGGCGCTCCCATTCAGGTATTAAACCAGAGTTCTCAGGTATACATTTCAGTGAGATTGCTCCCCAGCCTGGCCTCAGCACTGTGCCCTGTGCGTGCAGGCTGTAATTGTGGGAACCTAGTACCACTGTAAGAGATCACATAACTGGTCCCAAAATAGAAAGCGTTCAGTTACCCAGCCCTGGCTAGGATGGCCCCTATTAACCTAGGCACCCCGAGCATCATTAGCAAGCCGTTTATAACAAAGCTGTAATCGAGAGACCCAGATATACCACTTCAGATTAAGTAATTGAATGCCCCCTGAGTGTAAGATCGATAAAGGGCATCCAATTTCACCCTAGGAAAAACTTATTAAATTATTGTAGCTCTAAGCTGATATGGCAGAAGAAAGATGTACAAAACTTCCAAAGAAATCTGGATGAATTTAAATAAATAGCTTCATTTAGGTGGAACATTTACATCTGCCCTCTGGGAGTAGAGAGGAAAAAAATAGCTAATTACATTATTTTAGTTTAATGTTTTAAAGGAAAAAAATTGATGGGTCTTAATTAACCTTTACTAAAACACAAAGCCTTTTTCTCATCAGTATGTCTAACTGCTGACACTTCTCTTTGGGCTATGCATATGGAAATAAGTTTTTTTCAAGGAATATTAATCAACAAGTGACAAAAGGAACATCTTTCACATTTAGAGTTTGTCACTGGGACTGAGACGAAAGCTAACAAGACTGGAGGGTTCTAGACAAACAACAGATGATCAGCTTCAATCTCATACCTGGATTTTATGCCTTTGACCACATCACAGTCAGTGAACAGAATAAAGCTACATTCCTCAATTAACGCTCATTGGCCGACAGCACAGTGGGAAGAATACAGCCAGCAGTCACGTGGGCCAGGATGCTAAAGTTGTGTCCGCCTAGTGACTGCAGACAAGTCCCTTAAGTGATCCGGGCCTCTGTATTCTCAAAAGTCCTTGACGATAGTAACAGATCACATACAGCGCTGGAGCCTGGGTGCTCACGCAGGGTTACCTGGCTTTGACCTTGAGCAAGTCTACTAAACCTCTCTCCTCCCGTTTCCTTGGATGGAAACTGGGAATAACCTTAGGGTCTATATCATAGCACTGCTGTGAGCATTACATGAAACAATTCACGTCAAGTGCGTAGAAGTGTCTGGCCCACAGTGCTAAATAAATGTTAGTTATTATTATATATACATAGTCCTGGCCCACAATAAGTATTGGATAAGTGGCAGTTTATTACTATTTATGGTAGATTGCATTTGGGTTCCAGTTTCTTCTCTCTCCCTATATTTACCACCTTCACCACATAAATGACATTGCAGTTCCTCCGATCAAAGGAGTGGAATACATTTCTCCAGCCTTTGGCTTGGGTTTGGAAACTGCTTTGGCCAACAGAATGAGGCAGCAGTGATAGCAGGCCAGTCCCAAGCCCAGGCCTTAAGAGGGGTCGAGTGTGTCCGCCTACCCTCTGCACCTTTACCCTCGCTGTGGGAAGAACACGGCAGCTTGGCCAGGAGGATGAGAGACACATGGACCAGAGCCGCCTGGCTGAGCCCAACCTGTAACAGCCAATACCCTACTGACCCCCAGCCAATCTCTACAGACATATGAGAAATAATAAACGGTTTCTGTTTTAAGTCATCGAGCCTTGTTTTCTTATGTGAGAAATGTTAACCGAAGTCAGATCCCAGGAAGAGGGCTGGGGTTGGCGGTGTGAACACAGCCTGAAGGGGGCTAGTGAACCACGGCTGGCCGGGAGGGAGTTCGGGAAACTGTCTGGACCTGCCGAAGAGGCAAGAGGCCATTGTTTCGGGGTGCGTGAGGAGAGGGGATTCAGAGCACCGCCTAAACGAGCTCCACAGACGGGCGCGAGCCGCGGCTAACAACGCGGACCCCAGAGACGGGCAGGAGACGCTAAGGCTGCTGCTGCCGCCACCAAGAAGCCTGTGTGCGAGCACAGGTCACTCTCCACACCCGCTTCCGGGGACCCTGTCCAGCCCGCCACTGCCAGGGTCCCGGGATCCAGGGACAACTTCCCCGGGAGAACGCACGGCGCGCCTCAAGCTGGTGCAGGCCCTCCCCGCACTCCGTACCCCTCCCTCCCCCTGGCCTGAGTGAGCCAGAGCCCCCTAATCAGCTGCTCCTTTAACCCTGTCTGGTCTGGGCGGGGAACAGACGCCCTCAGGCGACCCACACACAGAGGCGAAGTCAAATCCAAAGCTGAACCCCAGGAGCTGTGCGAACAAAGAAGAGAAAGGGAAATCTCTCCCAGCAGCCTCAGGAGCAGTGGATTATATCTCCACAAACAACTTGATGTACCTGCATGTGTGGAATACATGAATAGACAAGGAATCATCCCAAATTGAGGAGGTGGACTTTGGGAGCAACTGTAGACTTGGGGTTTGCTTTCTGCACCTAATTTGTGTCTGGTTTTATGTCTATCTTAGTTTAGTATTTAGAGTTGATTATCATTGGTAGATTTGTTTATTGATTTGGTTGCTCTCTTCCTTTTCTTTATATATAGATATAGATTTTTTTCTTCCTTTTCTCTTTTTGTGAGTGTGTACGTGTTTGCTTCTTTGTGTGATTTTGTCTGTATAGCTTTGCTATAACCATTTGTCCGAGGGTTCTGTCTGTCCTTTTTTTTTTTTTTTGAATATAGTTTTTAGCACTTGTTATCATTGGTGGATTTGTTTTTTGGTTTGGTTGCTTTCTTCTTTCTTTCTTTTCAATTTTTTTCTTTTTAATAATTTTTAAATTTTTTAATTTTAATAAATTTATTTTCTCTTCCTTCCTTCCTTCCCTTCTTTCTTTTTTTTCTCCCTTTTCTTCTGAGCCATGTGGCTGACAGGGTCTTGGTGCCCCAGCCAGGTGTCAGGCCTCTGCCTCTGACGTGGGAGAGCCGAGTTCAGGATATTTGTCGACCAGAGAACTCCCGGCTCCACATAATATCAAACGGCGAAACCTCTCCCAGAGATCTACATCTCAACACTAAGACCCAGCTCCACTCAATGACCAGCAAGCTACAGTGCTGGACACCCCATGTCAAACAACTAGCAAGACAGGAACACAACCCCACCCATTAGCAGAGAGGCTGCCTAAATTCATAATGAGGTCACAGACACCCCAAAACACACCACCGGATGCGGTCCTGCCCACCAAAAAGACAAGATACAGCCTCATCCACCAGAACACAGGCACCAGTCCCCTCCACCAGGAAGCCTACATAACCTACTGAACCAACCTTACTCACTGGGGGCAGACACCGAAAACAATGGGAACTACGAACCTGCAGCCTGCAAAAAGGAGACCCCAAACTTAGTAAGTTAAGCAAAATGAGAAGGCAGAGAAACACACAGCAGGTGAAGGAGCAAGGTAAAAACCCACCAGATTAAACAAATGAAGAGGAAATAGGCAGTCTACCTGAAAAAGAATTCAGAGTAATGATAGTAAAGATGATCCAAAATCTTGGAAATAGAATACAGAAAATACAAGAAACGTTTAACAAGGACCTAGAAGAACTAAAGAGCAAACAAACAATGATGAACAACACAATAAATGAAATTAAAAATTCTCTAGAAGGAATTGGTAGCAGAATAACTGAGGCAGAAGAACGAATAAGTGACCTGCAAGATAAAATAGTGGAAATAACTCCCACAGAGCAGAATAAAGAAAAAAGAATGAAAAGAATTGAGGACAGTCTCAGAGACCACTGGGACAACGTTAAACACACCAACATTAGAATTATATGGGTCCCAGAAGAAGAAGGGGGGGAAAAAAGGGACTGAGAAAATATTTGAAGAGCTTATAGTTGAAAACTTCCCTAATCCCTAATACAGGAAAGGAAATAGTCAATAAAGTCCAGGAAGTGCAGAGTCCCATACAGGATAAATCCAAGGAGAAACATGCCAAGACACATATTAATCAAACTATCAAAAATTAAATACAAAGAAAAAATATTAAAAGCAGCAAGGGAACAACAACAAATAACATACAAGGGAATCCCCATAAGGTTAACAGCTGATCTTTCAACAGAAACTCTGCAAGCCAGAAAGGAGTGTCAGGACACATTTAAAGTGATGAAAGGGAAAAACCTATAACCAAGATTACTCTACCCAGCAAGGATCTCATGCAGATTCAATGGAGAAATTAAAATCTTTACAGACAAGCAAAAGCTAAGAGAATTCAGCACCACCAAACCAGGTATACAACAAATGCTAAAGGAACTTCTCTAGGCAGGAAACACAAAAGAAGGAAAAGACCTACAATAACAAACACAAAACAATTCATAAAATGGTAATAGGAAATACATATCGATAACTACCTTAAATGTAGATGGATTAAATGCTCCAACAAAAAGATATACACTGGCTGAATGGATACAAAAATAAGACCCATATATATGCTGTCTACAAGATACCCACTTCAGACCTAGGGACACATACAGATGGAAAGCAAGGGGATGGAAAAAGATATTCCATGCAAATGGAAATCAAAAGAAAGCTGGAGTAGCAATTCTCATACCAGACAAAATAGACTTTAAAATAAAGACTATTACAAGAGACAAAAGAAGGACACTACATAATGATCAAGGGATCAATCCAAGAAGAAGATATAACAATTGTAAATATTTATGCACCCAACATAGGAGCACCTCAATACATAAGGCAACTGCTAACAACCATAAAAGGGGAAATCGACAGTAACATAATCATGGTAGGGGACTTTAACACTCCACTCTCACCAATGGACAGATCACCCAAAATGAAAATAAATAAGGAAACACAAGCTTTAAATGATACATTAAACAAGATGGACTTCATTGATATTTATAGGACGTTTCATCCAAAAACAACAGAATACACTTTTTTCTCAAGTGCTCATGGAACATTCTCCAGGATAGATCATATCTTGGGTCACAAATAAAGCCTTGGTAAATTTAAGAAAATTGAAATCGTATCAAGTATCTTTTCCAACCACAAGCTATGAGACTACATATCAATTACAGGAAAAAATGTAGAAAATACAAACACATGGAGGCTAAACAATATGCTACTAAATAACTGAGAGACCACTGAAGAAATCAAAGAGGAAATCAAAAAATACCTAAAAACAAATGACAATGAAAACATGACAACCCAAAACCTATGGGATGCAGCAAAAGCAGTTCTAAGAGGGAAGTTTATAGCAATACAATCCTACTCAAGAAAAAAGAAACATCTCAAATAAACTACCTAACCTTACACCTAAAGCGATTAGAGAAAGAAAAAGAAAAAAACCCAAAGTTAGCAGAAGGAAAGAAATCATAATGATCAGATCAGAATTAAATGAAAAAGAAATGAAGGAAACAATAGCAATGATCAATAAAACTAAAAGCTGGTTCTTTGAGGACATAAACAAAATTGACAAACCATTAGCCAGACTCATCAAGAAAAAAAGGGAGAAGACTCAAATCAACAGAACTAGAAAGTAAACAGGAGAAGTAACAGCTGACACTGAAGAAATACAAAGGATCATGAGAGATTACTACAAGCAACTATATGCCAATAAAAAGGACAACCTGGAAGAAATGGACACATTCTTAGAAAAGCACAACCTTCCAAGACTGGACCAGGAAGAAATAGAAAATATAAACAGACCAATCACAAGCACTGAAATTGAAACTGTGATTAAAAATCTTCCAACAAACAAAAGCCCAGGACCAGATGGCTTCACAGGTGAATTCTATCAAACATTTAGAGAAGAGCTAAACCTATCCTTCTCAAACTCTTCCAAAATATAGCAGAGGGAAGAATACTCCCAAACTCATTCTATGAGGCCACCATCACCCTGATACCAAAACCAGACAAAGATGTCACAAAGAAAGAAAACTATAGGCCAAGATCACTGATGAACATAGATGCAAAAATCCTCAACAAAATACTAGTAAACAGAATCCAACAGCACATTAAAAGGATCATACACCATGATCAAGTGGGGTTTATCCCAGGAATGCAAGGATTCTTCAATATATGCAAATCAATCAATGTGATACACCATATTAACACACTGAAGGAGAAAAACCATATAATCATCTCAATAGATGCAGAGAAAGCTTTCAACAAAATTCAACTCCCGTTTATGATAAAAAAAAACTCTCCAGAAAGTAGACATAGAGGGAACTTACCTCAACATAATAAAGGCCATATATATATGACAAACCCACAGACAACATCGTTCTCAATGGTGAAAAACTGAAACCATTTCCTCTAAGATCAGGAACAAGACAAGGTTGTCCACTCTCACCACTATTATTCAACATAGTTTGGGAAGTTTTAGGCACAGAAATCAGAGAAGAAAAAGAAATAAAAGGAATCCAAATTGGAAAAGAAGAAGTAAAGCTGTCACTGTTTGCAGATGACATGATACCATACATAGAGAATCCTAAAGATGCTACCAGAAAACTACTAGAGCTAATCAATGAATTTGGTAAAGTAGCAGGATACAAAATTAACGCACAGAAATCTCTTGCATTCCTATACACAACAACAAAAAATCTGAAAGAGAAATTAAGGAAACACTCTCATTTACCACTGCAACAAAAAGAATGAAATACCTAGGAATAAACCTACCTAAGGAGACAAAAGACCTATATGCAGAAAACTATAAGACACTGATGAAAGAAATTAAAGTTGATACAAATAGATGGAGAAATATACCATGTTCCTGGATTTGAAGAATCAATATTGTGAAAATGACTATACTACCCAAAGCAATCTACAGATGCAGTACAATCCCTATCGAACTACCAATGGCATTTTTCGCAGAACTAGAACAAAAAATTTCACAGTTTGTGTGGAAACACAAAAGACCTCGAATAGCCAAAGCAATCTTGAGAAAGAAAAACGGAGCTGGAGGAATCAGGCTCCCTGACTTCAGACTATACTACAAAGCTACAGTAATCAAGACAGTATGGTACTGGGACAAAAACAGAAATATAGATCAATGGAACAGGATAGAAAGCCCAGAGATAAGCCCACGCACGTATGGTCACCTCATCTTTGATAAAGGAGGCTAGAATATACAATGGAGAAAAGACAGCCTCTTCAATAAGTTGTGCTGGGAAAACCAGACAGTTACATGTAAAAGAATGAAATTAGAACACTCCCTAACACGATACACAAAAATAAACTCAAACTGGATTAAAGACCTAAATGTAAGGCCAGACACTATAAAACTCTTAGAGGAAAACATAGGCACAGCACTCTATGACATAAATCTCAGCAAGATCCTTTTTGACCCACCTCCTAGAGAAATGGAAATAAAAATGAAAATAAACAAATGGGACCTAATGAAACTTAAAAGATTTTGCAAAGCAAAGGAAAACATAAAGAAGACAAAAAGACAACCCTCAGAATCGGAGAAAATATTTGCAAATGAAGCAACTGACAAAGGATTAATCTCTAAAATATATAAGCAGCTCATGCAGCTCAATATCAAAAAAACAAACAACCCAATCCAAAAAGGGGCAGAAGCCCTAAATAGACATTTCTCCAAAGAAGATATACAGGTTGCCAACAAACACATGAAAGGATGCTCAGCATCACTAATCATTAGAGAAATGCAAATCAAAACTACAAAGAGGTATCACCTCACACCAGTCAGAATGGCCGTCATCAAAAAATCTACAAACAACAAATGCTGGAGAGGGTGTGGAGAAAAGGGAACCCTCTTGCACTGTTGGTGGGAATGTAAATTGATACAGCCACTATGGAGAACAGTATGGAGGTTCCTTAAAAAACTAAAAATAGAACTGAACTACCATACGACCCAGCAATCCCACTACTGGGTATATACCCTGAGAAAACCATAATTCAAAAAGAGTCATGTACCACAACGTTCATTGCAGCTCTATTTACAATAGCCAGGACATGGAAGCAACCTAAGTGTCCATCGACAGATGAATGGGTAAAGAAGATGTGGCACGTATATACAATGGAATATTACTCAGCCATAAAAAGAAATGAAATTGAGTTATTTGTAGTGAGGTGGATGGACCTAGAGTCTGTCATACAGAGTGAAGTTAAGTCAGAAAGAGAAAAACAAGTACTATGTGCTAACACATATATATGGACTCTAAAAAAAAAAGGTTCTGATGAACCTAGGGGCAGGACAGGAATAAAGACACAGACGTAGAGAATGGACTTGAGGACATGGGGAGGGGGAGGGTAAGCTGGGAGACAAAGTGAGAGAGTGGCATGGACATATATACACTACCAAATGTAAAATAGATAGCTAGTAGGAAGCAGCCACATAGCACAGGGAGATCAGCTCTGTGCTTTGTGACCACCTAGAGGGGAGGGAGGGAGACACAAGAGGGAGGGGCTACAGGGATATATGCATATGTATAGCTGATTCACTTTGTTATACAGCAGAAACTAACACACCATTGTAAAGCAATTATACTCTAATTAAGATGTTAAAAAAATCTTATTAAAAAAAAAGAAAAGAGAAAAATGTAGGGAGATTTAGTTACTCTTTAAGATGTTACTGGATAATGTAGGACTGATAGTGGGTGGTTATTTTCTGTTCCTATTAAGGGGAGAACAAGTGTAAATAAGCTTTATTATCAACCAAAATGATTAAATTTAAAAGAATCTCTTAACTCAAAAAAAAAAAAGTTAACTGATACACTCTTCTACAGGTTACAAACAATAGATGTTACTAAATTAAGCTGCTATAATTATACATTTAAGAGTTCCAAAAAGTGTCTTTATCTGAGTAAAGTGAGCAATTCAGGTCAAAGCAATTCATCCAAAGACCCAGTGAATCAACTGAACCAATGCTGTGGCCTTGAAGAATGCTTTGGCTAACACCAGAAGCAGATATGCCAAAATAATGCTGGAAACCCAGATGGCAGCTGTTCCCAAATCAAGACAAAACTACCCAAATGTCACACATCAGGTTATTTTCTGGCAAAATGCGTATTTACAAGAACCACAGCTGTTATGTTTTAGTTATCAGATGGTTATCAGATGACTGACCACATTTTCCCCAGTCCCTGATGAAGAACCTTCCTCCCTGCCTATTTTTAGAGTCACTATAATTTCCTCCTTGCTCCTCTCCTTGAGCAAGCCCTTCCTGCATCCTGTACTCATGGTTTCCTTGCCAGATTTCATCTTTCCTGATGACTAAGACACCTTCTGCATGCTTTGTCTAAAACAGGGATTCTCAAACTGTGACCTGCAGGATCTTCCTGGCTCACTCAAAGTGTGTGCCATACAAAACACAGGCAGTTTTTTAAAGTTATTTTTAAAACATACTTGACATTAAGTTCATCATCAACATTTTATTTGTGAGTAATGACCACTTCACGTGCTTTACAGTCTAGAAGACACATTCTAAACTATTATTTCATTACATAGAATATATCTTTAAGAAACAGGCATTTTCTCTGAGACCAAATCTCCACAAATCTGCAGCCAGCTCCTCCTCTGCATCTGGCCTAGGGAACCAAATGATTTGCAACTTGGTAGACAGCTGGGATGTAGCAAAAACGTTCTCTGGGCAGTCCTAACAAAGCCTTACAGGAGTCAGACTGCCAAAGGTCTCAGGCAGACTTGCATTTCAATCCGACTAAAGTCTGTGCCAGCTTTATGATCTCAGGCAACTAACTTCACCATTCCGTGACTTTACTTCCTCATCTGTAAAATGGGAATAAAACTATCTCCTCCCAGCATGGATGTGAAGAGGAAATAATGTTCAGAAAAATGCTTAACCCGGCATCTAG
The DNA here is from genome assembly GCF_963924675.1 of Phocoena phocoena. Taxonomy (NCBI): domain Eukaryota; kingdom Metazoa; phylum Chordata; class Mammalia; order Artiodactyla; family Phocoenidae; genus Phocoena; species Phocoena phocoena. The sequence continues at coordinate 7,970,165 of NC_089234.1, read as the reverse complement.
CACACACCAAGCCACAATAAATGATATGTATTCTTTGTATTATTGTAGGAGAGGCCCTCAGACCTTCATTCCAGGCTACCTGCTTTCAGTGTATATATAGTTCTAGCATAGATGTCTCATTTTCCTGTCTGCAACTAATCTGAAGTAATGAGGGAGAAGAGGCAGGTGGCAGCTACAGGCAGGCACACAGATGCAGGAAAAACAGCGAAGTTTTAATAGTAGAAACAAGATGTTAAAAAGCAGAGCTGACTGGGATCATTCAGGTGCCTCAATAACCAGGGTGGGGAGCCCTGGAGAGCCTGGGACAGCTGTGGGTGTACCCTGGGAAAAGCTTACCCCCCTCACAGTGATCATCTGTCTCCAACAAGGCAGCGCGCCACGGGGTGTGGCCCCTGAACTGAGATTCCCAAGCATGGTCCCCATCCAGACCTGACATTCACCTGGCTGGTAACCCTGGACAAGTCACTGCATCTCTGAACCTGTACCTTGTATGTAAAATATGGAGTCGGGACTACCTCTTTCAGCCCTAACACTCCTGAGTGGATGATTTGCAATTACCTCCTCCCTGATAAAAACCCAGTATCATCACCTACTATGTCTTCGGGCTGCTAAGAAGCCAACAGTTTTGCAGCAAGCACTGAAAAGCTGGTGCAGTACTTGCCTTATGATAGGCAGAAGAGCTGGACAATTAACCCCCAAACACACAGTGCACTCTCCTTATTAGTAGCCCACACCGGCGAGCACACGTTTATCAAGCACCCACGGTGTGCGGGGCACTGTGTTTGTTGAAGCTACAAATATGAAAAATGCACAACCCAGGTCCTCTGTTAACATCCCATCTAACTCCAGAACAAAGGCTCCAGAAAAAAACCCACACTCAGAATCATAGATCCCTTTCAAGGGCAGCCCCAAAGCCCACCAGCCCCTGAGCATCTACAGAGCTGGGAAACCAGCGCTGGTTCAAAATGTACCCTAACAATGGAGCTGCCTCATTGACCCACGGGATATCCGACAGCTGAAGGCAGGAGGGCAAATGGGATCCTTTTAATATCCTCTGGGACGGCTCACTCTCCCATAGGGTAACCTGCTCCAGCACCCTCGTGCAACCACCAGATGTATGGATGACACCCAGCCAGTGCCCCAGTCTCTCTAAAATACACAGAACGACCAGCGGCAGGGTGAACAAGGGGCTGTTTGCACGGTCACCCAGCAATCTCAATGGGCACGAGATTCTAAAGGTCTTTGTGACACAACCGACAACTTTCTTTTTCTGAAAGCAAATGGGAGGAGAAACTATTTCTAACCACTCATTTTATTATTTCCAGTAGTAACTGTAATGTAAATTGGTGCTGGATTTAGGTACTTGATTTTCCACTCAAGCCTGTACACCTATGGCGGTGGTTTTCCATTAGAGTAGAACCTACTTGAGACAAGCTTACCAGGTTGCTGTGAAACCCGCCCACCTACACGGCTCTCGGCAAGAAAGCAAGGACAGTCCTATAACATAGAGCGTGTCAAGGAAGCAATGTGCGGTCTGTTTGAAGACATTTGAAATTAGAAATGAAATACCACTCTCTGTGCAGACGAGGATGTATACTTCTAAACATGGGCCCAGTTTAGGGTTTTAAGTGACTCCAGGGACGGTGAAAAGAGAAGGTGACAAATGTTGATCCAGCCCCTGCCACGCACAGAAGCACCACGCAAGGTCCTTTCTTGATGGCAGCCCTCTGAGGTCATCACTGCGACCCCCAAGTTAAATGCAGGAAACTGAGGCACCACAGGGTTAAAAACGTCCCCGGAACCCCATGGCCAGCCAGTGGCAGAACCAAACTCCAACCACAGGTCTGTTTGGCTGCAAAGCCTATGATCCTTCCCCATACCACACCATTATGTAAGACGGCAGCTCCGGGAGAAACCTGCTCAGAACTCGAGGCTCAAAGTGCAGCAAGGTCAGCTTTCACCCAGCCCACCGGCCACCCTGTCTCCCAGGCAAGGAGGTGTGGCTGGAGCTGGGGACTGTCCGATTGGACTGTCAGCTCTACAAGGACAGGGTCAGTGATGCTCAGCCTGAAATCAAATCAGTGTAGGTACTACATTTCCTTGTACATCAACCATGACTGGCATGGGGGCGGATGCTCCCTGAATAGCTCTTAAATTAATGAGCGAAGGAGCAAACTCTTGGCAGAAATCCAGGACAAGGCTCTTGCCACTTAGTGACAACAATAAAAGTGACATGAGCTACATTTATTGAAGGCCTTCTGGTGTCCAGACACCAGGCTGGGATTTATATGCATAATCCTGTCTATACTTCATAATAATCTAAAGGAAAGCCCAACTAGTACTCCCATCTTACAGACGAATTTAATGCCATATACCACCTCCCCCCCGCCCCCATGACTCAGTATAGGACAGAGAGCAGGCCTGGGGATCAAAAGGCCTGGGTGGGGCTTCCCTGGTGGCGCAGTGGTTGAGAGTCCGCCTGCCGATGCAGGGGACACGGGTTCGTGCCCCGGTCCGGGAGGATCCCACATGCCGCGGAGCGGCTGGGCCCGTGAGCCGTGGCCGCTGGGCCTGCGCGTCCGGAGCCTGTGCTCCGCAGCGGGAGAGGCCACGACAGTGAGAGGCCCGTGTACCACAAAAAAAAAAAAAAAAAAAAAGGCCTGGGTGGACCACCTGCCACACCTACTAACCAGCCATGTGACCATACGCAAAACCCTGCACCACTTAGACCCTCATCCTCTTTTTCTCAAAGTACGACACATCATCACAGAGTCCAGTGATCTCAGGAACACAGGTATCTGATAAATTCTCTTATTATTCTTTTTGCACACTTTCAAGGATTCAAACATCTGCAACAAAAAACCTTAACTACTGGGGGGGGAAAGTCACACATTTTCAGACTAGTATGTCCTTTTGGCTCTTGTGTAACTAGACCACAAAGATGAGAGGTAGATTCTAGCTGCCTTCCAACAATTCTTCCTTAACAAATGGGAAAATGAATGAAAAGGAGAAGTGGCTCCAAGTATAATGCAGAGACTAAGTATCAGGGCCAAAAGGACCAAGGGGCTCTGCCCCCCCCGCAACTTGGGTGCCCAGAACCCTCTCATCTGCTTTGATGTGACGTCAGGAAGAGTGAAAAGGCCGCCAAACATCAGAAGATGACCAATCCAAATGTCCTTCAGGACGGGCGGAGGAGACAGGTCTTGCCCAGACACGGAGCTCACTGTTCACAACCAACTGCGAATAATGATTTCGCAGCTGTACAAGGGACCTACAATGAATACATTAGAGGCGGCACAATTGAATGGGGAGCAGCTACACACTCCCCGCCAGATGGCCTTGCTGATCTGAATAGTTTTAAACATTGTTTTATTTCCAAAGATAAGCAAAATAAGAATCTGGTTAACCCTTGAACAAGAAGAGCCGCCTGAAAACACTTCTTTAGAATCTATGTCTTTTGGATGGAAAAAGTGAGCCATCTGACTGAACTGCAGTGTCCCCTGGAGGGTTTTAGAACAAGGTGAGGGTAAAATGGGATTTCTCCATAACATCCACTGTCTACCCACAGACAGGTCTAGCTCTTACGAGGTGTGGCAAGAGGCAAGGACAGCAACTCCAGCACCGACACCAGCTTGGGTGTGTAGACCCCAGGGTTGTGGGGAGGTGTGTGCCAGCCCCCCAGGGCTGTGCAGAGGTACTCCAGGAAGCTACAAGACAGTCTGAAGCTTCCACCTTTAAAATATTTAAGCATTTGAAACATTGTTTTTAAATCGTTATGCTCAGATACAGAACTAAGTGATACAAAATCTGTACAATGTTGCAGCTTGCTTAGGTGTATGCAAGCTGCTTGCCGGCAGCCTAGGGCACTCCAGGGAGAATTTATTATCTTCTGCCTGCAGGGTCTCCTGGAGGTGAGTTTGAGAAGCACTGATATAGGGCCGGGGCGGGGGTGGGGGTGGGGGAGAACTAACAAGAACTGAACACTTGTTCCACGGCAGGCACTATGCTGCCTCTCATCTACCCCGACTTTGAGGCCATGCTAAAAGTAGATGCAATTGCTCCATTTTGCAGGTGAGAAAACTGAGGCTCTGGGCAGCAAAGTGGCTTGTCCTAAATCACACAGCAAGTAAGTGGCAGATCTGGATTTAAACACAAGCTGAGGGACTTCCCTGGTGGCACAGTGGTTAAGAATCTGCCAGCCAGTGCAGGGGACACGGGTTCGAGCCCTGGTCCGGGAAGATCCCACATGCCGCGGAGCAACTAAGCCTGTGCGCCACAACTACTGAGCCTGCGCGCCTAGAGCCCGTGCTCTGCAACAAGAGAAGCTACCACAATGAGAAGCCCGCGCACTGCAAGGAAGAGTAGCCCGCCTTGCCGCAACTAGAGAAAGCCCACGCGCAGCAACAAAGACCCAACACAGCCAAAAATAAATTTAGAAAAAAAACACAAGCTGAAGCCCAAACTGCCCCTCCCCGCAGGGAGGGTGGGACCCACATGCACGTTACAGTTTCCAATCACCTTGCTTCCAACTTTACTTACATAGTGTATTACTTTTATAACCACGAAGATGAGAAAGATGAAACAATGATAATAAATACTGACAAACAGGAATGGCAAATAGAAAATGGGCTGGTCGGTGCTTTGTGACCACCTAGAGGGGTGGGATAGGGACGGTGGGAGGGAGACGCAAGAGGAAGGGGATATGGGGATATATGTATATGTATAGCTGATTCAGTTTGTTATACAGCAGAAATGAACACAACAATGTAAAGCAATTATAGTCCAATAAAGATGTTAAAAAAAAAAAAAAAGAAAGCTAAAGAAAAGAAAATGGGCTGGGCCAAGCTCCCCAGGACACGAGTTCCCATCTCTGAACCTCAGTTTCCTCGTCTGTTGAAAATGGGCGCACTCTTGCCTCTCTCTGCAGATCAGGTGGCACAAGGGATGGCAATGAGGCTGCAGGGCTATACGAGGCAAGGTGTCATGGCACAGAAGGGGTCTATGCAAACTGCCAAATGGGAAGTTACATCCAAGCCCCACTTTATCTCCTCACTTCTCAAGTTATCTCTGCATTAATATCCCCCCCCCACCACCGGATATACTATAATGCTTGACTGTTGTAAAAAAAACTCCAGTTCCCATTGAACTAAGAATGACATGTCTGGGAGTGAGTCCAGGAGGGACGTCTCCCTTGCCCTCTCTGACACAGCCATGGAAATCCTGGAGCCGACCACAGAATTCCCCAGAGTGGGCATCCATGTTTATAAACATGCACATTCCAAAAGAGTACCAAGGGACAACACGCAAAAAGGACCCTAGATGACAATTTCTCATGACTGTTTGTTGAGGCCAAATGAGCCTCTAAATCTTTTGACGCAGGATCCTGCTTCACACGGCTACACAGGGTGGGAATGGGCACGTTGCCACCATGGAAAGAGAAGCGTGGTGGTGGGGACCAAAGATGAAAGTCCATACCCCAGAAGTACGTGAACACGCACACACACGCACACCCCTGCCCATCTGGTTGCTGTGTGCCCTTGTGCAGACGACGTTACACTTCTGTGCCTCCGTTTGCTCATCTGTCAAATGGAGACAATGTGGTGCTACCTACCACCAGGGAGCTGTGCGGATCAAACGGGATGGCCCGTGCAAAATGCCTCTACAGTGCTGCCAACACCAACCCCCAACCCTAAACTCCATAAACAGCAACCAACCGCCACCACCTCCCCCATTTCTCTTCCTTCTGTCCCTCCAATCTCTGCAGACAGGATCTCAGCCCCGCAGTACGGACTCTCACCCGGGGTACAAAGACCCAGCCAAGCCTGGATGCAAAATAGGAAGAAGGAAAGTTGCAAAGGCTGTGTGTCAGCAACGTCTGATCGAGACTGACTGAAATAGGCCCTGTCCTGCAGTGACACGGCGACAAACACGCTGGTCCCACCAGGACACCGGGAGCCAAGAACTAGATTTTGGATGCAAGGAAAGACCCAGAGAAAAAAATAATTTAAAAAATGGTTGTCTTAGCCAATATTTTATAACTGTAAATGGAACATAACCTTTTAAAAAAAGTAAATGGCAACCAAAATATATGCAGTCGTACCAGTTAAAATAATTGCAAAATAAAACTCCTTAGTATTCAATAAATAAATCATTTAAAATGGTAGTTTCAAACTCTCCTTCTAATAACTTCCTTGACACTTTTAGAAAAGAGACCCAGTTTCTGATAACCCCACCCAAATCTGAAATCCAGATTCCCAACCTCTGTAAAATAAATAGATCAAGTAAGTATTTATTTACAGACATATCACCCAAGACGCTAAACACAGATCAGTCTGTCGAAAAGGAGTTCTTTTCTCTTCTCCATTAAGTAGAGGCGCTCAAAGTGTTTGGTGGGGTGTGATTTCTTTCAAAAAACATCTCTCCAAGTTCTGATACTTGAAGCTGGAGAGGTGGACATTCAATAAACATTATAACAAAGGCATGCTCTCCAAGAAGAACCATGTTTCCCTGGAGTCCGCTAAGATGTTGCTTCAGCAGAGCCCTCCACAGCTGCCCTGCTGATGGAGAGGACTAGCCTCCTTCTGCAACGAGGTAAAGCAGAGTGGCGACAGGAGAGCAAGCAATACTCGGTATGAAAGCAGACAGCTGGGCTGCATGAGCTGCCCTGCGAACTCAGTGCTACGTAAACAAGTAACCTCTTGGAATTAACCCCGGAAGAGTGGAATCTTTTCCATAAAGATCTGGAAAGCGTTCAGGCCTCATTCCAAAGGTTGGAACTTGTTTGCAGAGAGCAGACTTCTTCCTGGGCTAAAAAAGTCTCAAATTTTTAAAAACGGCCAAAAAAAAATCCCCGTAGCTGACTTTCTGTCAAGAACTGCTCTGGTTGGTTCAGATAAATATTTGGCCAAAGCACATAGATGTTCAGACCTAGAGTCAGCTCAGAGTCGATAAGAACTTCTCCCGACACAATCCGAGTGCCCACGTGACGACATGCCCATCCTTCCCAGGCCCAGCAGAGGCCATGGAGCCGCCAAACGAGCACTGGACGTGGTGTCCACGGGGACACATGGCGAGCAGAGCAGAAACACGCCTGACTCGATGGCTCTTACACCGCAAGGTCCTGAAACTAGGTGCCCGACTAGGTGACCTTGGGCCGGCCGCCTCACCTGCAGGCCACCTAAACTCCGAGCCCCAGTCAGCTGCCTCGCTGTGAATGGGGACATTCACCACCCGAGGAAAGAAGTGGGACTGGGCCCCGCACGGGTGCTCCCTCTGCTCCTCTGGTTTTGTTATCCCACTGCCTCTGTTTCTGTCTGTCTCCATCTGCATCCCCCAGCCTCCCTGGATAGCCACCATCACCACCAACACTGGTCTGCTTGACCTATGAACTCCCGCTCCCCGTTCCGATGTCAGTCAAGCTCCCCCCTCCCCAGCCCCCAGACCAAGTCAGCCCCTGCCCTCAACCGCCAAACCCCTTCTACTTCTCATCTTCATGTGTGCTTACTGGGCTGATATCTGCCTTGACCACTGGGCTATAAGCTCCATGAAGGCAAGAGTGTCTCTTCTGTTGACTTTAATAAATATTTCCTAAAAAAGGAAATTAGAAAGGCAGGCAGGAAGCAGGTAACACTTACACAAATATAGCACAGTCATAAACAGAGAATTCCCAATGATGGGAAGGGGGGGTCATGTTTAAAATAGGACTTTAAATTCTGTAGGTTTTTGAAGTCTGCCTCTCTAGAATTAGTCCCTATGGCACTGAAAACCCATTTCCTGGTATCTCTTGGGCCTGCAGCTGGCACTAGTTTCCATGGTGGGACTGTTTGGTGGGCTGGCCCCGGGCTCTGACACCCACAGAGCTGCCTCCACCCGCCCCTGGTTCTGCTAGAGCAGAAGCAAGGGCCTCCAAGGGCCCGGGACTGGATCTCACTCCCCCAAACCACAAGTGTACCTCCCTGCCTTTCTAAATTAGCTTTCATTCACAAGAAAACATCAAAATGATATGTCTTAGCAAATTACATGATTCTTATCTGTGGCAGGATGTTTTGTTTTTTCCGGTTTTTTTTTCCCATTTTGTTTTGTTTTTACTCATTTTCAGTTCTTACAACCCCTTTGGGCAAATTTCTGAACGCGCTCAGTCTACCCAGCTTCTCAGCACATGCCACAAAACCCCAGGACTGAGCTCAGAACAAAAGAAAAAAAAAAAAAAATTCCCTCCTCCTTTTGGATCATTTTCATTCCTTTCCTGTAAAGGAAATCTGGAAATGTTTCAAAAACATCAAGTATTCAGAATCGACTAAAAATCCAAATTACCCTTCTCCCTTCTTTTTTCCTTCTCTTTTTCTTTCTTTTTTTTTTTTTTTTTTTGTCTCCTCAGGTACTTCGCCCCATCTATATTTAAAAGAGGTAAAAATACCAATTACTATGTAATTAAATGAGTTCTTCATTAACTTGAAGGATTTACTGGTTTTTATGGGTGGGAGAAACCAGATTTTTAGGTTAAAATAATTATTCATGGCATTACAGAGTTCCAGGGCTGGAAAAGTTTAAGTGTCAACCAGTTCTGTTCCAGCAGGTTAGGATGGGCAGGGGGAAACTGATGCTTCTGGAGCCTCTGTAGTGAACCCTCAATAGGTCTGTCACTGCTTCTGCCTCTTTTTCCAGCTCTCACCCACTCCTCCTCCTATGAAATTGGCTGTAAGAAACAAGTTTACGTTCTCACAAAGCAATTTGGGCTTTTTTTTCCTGAATGTTCTTACCCTGGGATTATTTTCACTTTCTGATGACAAAACAGTTTATAACATTGCTGGACCGTCTTTGGTTAACTCAGTTCTTCTGAGGTTTTCACACCGTTTTTTGCAGTTGCAAAACCTTGAGCAGAAATGAATGATTATGAACAGACTCCAAAGATGCTTTTCCCTATGAATGGCCAGTAGCATTCACTTTACAATGGAAAGGAGATGGAGGCATTTCAGTTTGGGGAGGAGGGGGCAGCCCTACCTGGACTGCCAATCACCTCCCTCCCAGAGAGGTGGGTCGACACAGTGGCAGCTCCTTCTCAGGGCTGCCTCTCCCGGGTCCTCTTCTGGTCCCCTCACAGCTTTCTGGGACCAGGCAGGGCCTTTTGGTGACAGCAGGATTGTGTGAGCACGTACCAGGGGTTCGACCTCCTCTTGCCCCATTCATCCCCACTCTCACTCAGATCTGAACCAAAAGGTGGCTTGTAGCCAGAGCAGAGGAGCTGTCTGCACATCCCAGAGTAACTGGCTGGGCTTCTCAAAGCATCAGTGGGTATGCAGACCCCACTCCCTAGTGATGTGACAACAGCACCCCACACGTCACATTCTGCACTTATTCCGGGGATACCATCATGTGTCGGGACTCTTGCAAGCAGCATTCTTGAAGTCTCTTTAAAATTCTCTTTGGGGATCTCAAAGAAGAAATTAGGGGGAAAATGTCAAAGGTAGCATGAAGCTCTTAGATATTTATCTTCTTTGGATATTTCTGGCCAGTAATTCACATTCACATCATTCAGTGAAACCACTGGCATCTTCACACTTGTCCTGACCCATCTGTTCAGTCATCAGTGCTGGGCCTTGAGGAGGGACGAAAGAAAGGGCAGACTTCCCTCCTGCCCTCTTAAGACCTGCAATCCAGTTAGGCATAGAAGTCACCAGAACAGAACCTCAGAACCAAAGCCAGGCACCTGAGAGATCATCTTTTTAAAAGTCTTCATTTCCCAGGTAAGGAAAGGTCAGTGAACCTGCCCCAAATCAAGCTGACTTTTAACAAACAGGGCATTTGGAGGAGGTTATGTGTTGGGCAATTAAACTTATAACTGGAAGCCTAATCCATCAACTACTTTGGGCAAACAAAGTTAGCAATATAAGGTAATATCGTTTCCCCAAGTAGAGCTGGGTTTTCAAATTTCATAAAAGGTTGTGTCCAAACATGTAAAATGAAAATGACGTATTGAAGCAATTATCCAGCTACTTAATGTCAAAACTCCCAGAACCTTTGCCTCAATTAGTGAAATAACTGAGGCAAAAAAATGAGCATATGGTTAATTCCAGGAAGAGCTGCCTCCAGACCTCACCTTCTCTGGGGGTCAGAGGCAGAGCCAAGGGGGTGGTGGAGACTACTCGCCACTCGTGAGCAGTTCCTGGGGAGCAGGCTGGTGGCTTCGAGCACGGGGGGCATCCAGGTGGCTAGGGTCCTCATCCTGGCTCCACGGCCTGACCCCAAGCGCACTCCAGTTCCCCATCTGATAAAACAAGATGATGATGATAATGTCTAGTCTAACAGAATTGTGGGAAGGGCTGCGACGATCCATGGAAAGCGCTGAGCAGGAAGCCTCGTACCCCGTAGGTGCTCACTATTAGTCCTATTACCACCTGCTTTGAGGGTTTGTGTTTAGTGAACATGTCGGTATGTCTTTGGTCTGGTCTGTGTCACGCAGTTGCATGTTTCATGTTGGCCTCTTCTAGAATGCCAGCTTGCTGAAAACAACTGATCCTTCATATTCTAATCTAGAAAAAGAAGATCAAAGCACATACATTTTAATGTCTGCTAAGCCTGCTGAAAAAGAATTGCTTCGCTTTTACTAAAACTTCTGCTTTCATATCACCTGCCTTGATAGCCTTACTCTTAAATACAAAAAAAAAAAAAAATCAGAAAGAGAAAACAGTTATTCTTTTAAAAAGACCTTATCTTGTGAATAACTGCAAAGCATTCGCAAGAAACATAAATTCCATTTAATAAGAAATATAAATTCAATTCCATTCTAATAAGAAACATAAATTCAAACAATAAAAACAGGGTCGTTTTTATTTTGAATATTAGGTCTGATGGTATTTGGGGCCCCAAGCCCACAACGATGGCAGAGCAAGGAGATAATGCAAGCTAGGAAGAAAGTGTCTGAACAGGTCTGAACACGTCCCTCTCTGGGCTAAGCCGCGGGCAGATGTGAGTAGACACGACCAGTCAGGGTGGGGACTCTGCCTCTCAGTGGTGAGAAGATGTCCCTTGTCCCTGCATCCAGTTCATAATCATGCCCCACAGGCCCCTCCCATGGAGGCAGTGAGTTTGAAATTCGGGCTCCCGGGGGCGAAGGTGGAAACTCCCCAAACCAACACCTCACTTGCTTCCCCACATCCCATAGTATACTCCTACGTACATGGAGAACCGGGTTCAACCGAATCCTGCAAGTTTAGCTTTAGCACAAGTCAAGGCCACACAAACCATAAATACAGCCAAGAAATGCAACAGTCTTGTGAAGTTCAAGTTCATCCCTGCAGTCTTCAGACACCATCTGTGGTGCAGAGGGTGTGACCTTGCAGGAGTCACGAGGGCTGGTCCTCGGGAGTCTCTGGCAAGCTGAAGGGTGCCCCACCTCACACTGTGATGGAAGGAGAGACCCAAACAAGCAGGGTGCAGGACCTGCGGCCGGGGGGAGGGGGGAGGCTGAGAGGGCGGGGGAGCCGGGTATTCCCCCAGAGACCAACAGGACCGCACCACTCATGAGTTTACGGCTTCAGGTTGTAGAAATTTGAGTCACTGACTTTGAACACGTGAGGCAGAGCAGAGGACCAACACACCAAGACCAGCGTCCTGGCACGAGCTCCCACCAAGGGACACCTGAGCACAGAGGCCAGCCTGAGGCCCTCCCCAGCCCACCAGCTCATCCCTGCCTAACCAGACCCCATCCTCCCCGCTGAGGGGCACAGATTTCTCTCTCTCGGTCTTGACTTTGACATTTCCTGTTTCCCTAGGGTCTGATCAACCAGGATTTATGCATTAGGTCACATTAAGTGTGGGCTATAACAATCACGAAGAAGTCACCCCAAGACGGGCGTTCCCTGCATCTAAGCTCCGGCTGTACCCCCGTCAGCCATTGGACTCTGGCCACGTGGCCCCACCTGTTTCTGGGGACCACATGAAGATACTGGTGTCACCCAGGGTGCTGTCAGAGCAAATGGCAGACCACGGTGGAGGGAGGGCTTGGTAGAAAGGAGAGGTCTGTACAGACAGGGAGAGTTCTCTTTTCTCTGCATAAAAGTTATGGTGTCATCCAATAAACAGTTTTTAAAAGAGAAGAAGACCCTGCACTTGGAGTTTTAGACTAAACACAAGGTAGATCCAAAGTTCCTAACAACCTCCACAACCCGCACCCATCCACTGAGGTACACTCCAATCCCCTGACCCCTAAAGATCGTATTTTTTTTTCTTTATTTTTTGCGGTACGCGGGCCTCTCACTGCTGTAGGCTCTCCCGTTGCGGAGCACAGGCTCCGGACGCGCAGGCGCAGCGGCCGTGGCTCACGGGCCCAGCCGCTCCACGGCATGTGGGATCTTCCCGGACCGGGGCACGAACCCACGTCCCCTGCACCGGCAGGCGGACTCTCAACCACTGAGCCACCAGGGAAGCCCCCCCTAAAGACCATATTTGACCCTCAGATGAAGACAGTACGGTCCAAGTTAACCCAGTCAACAAAGTTCATTCAACCCCTACTATGTGCTGGGCCCCAGTGCAGAGCCAGGGACTCGGCAGTGAACTGAACAAGGCCATGCCCAGCGGAGCCTGCAGGCCAGTGGTAGAAGCATCCGAAATCCCACGAAGACGACAAATATCAGATGGGCTGAGTGCCAGGGGTGAATACGGGCTGCTGACAGAATAATGTGCTCATCTCCGCATCACCACCCGCCACACTTCCACGGGACTCCCTCCGGGAACTCCCACTGTCCCCCAGAAATGGGGGTGGGGCGAGGAGGGAGGCAGAAATGAAATCTGATTCACTTTCTGGACCACATTTCTGTAGCTTAGAGTTTGGAGGGGCTCTCCATCCCGTTGGAGTAGAGATTTCGGTTAAATTTAATTTAAAAGTCAAGGAAAAATTCTCAACTTGGCTGGTGGCTGGTCATGGCCCATCCATGCGTGACTGCCTTGCAGATGGGCTCATTCATGTGCTAAGACTTTCTTCCTAGTCAGGGGCATCCGAGCAGATGCTCACTTCTAAAGGCACCACCAGAGAGAAGTGGCAGGAAGGATAGAGCCCCAGGACAGCTCTCCCTCTTGCTGGACAAGGCACCCTTGAGGTCAGGTGTGTAATCAACCCGAAACCCCACACCCAGATGAGCGAAACAGTGGGGGGACAGGAGGGGCGTCGCTCATCTTCTCCTGTTCCCTGGCCCTCTGGCTCAAATCCCAGGAGGGAAGGGGAGAATGCCCAGAGCAGTGGTGCCCAAGAAAGAGAACATGAGCCTCACACCCAAGTGTAAAGGTTCCATATGAAGTTCATTTCCATATATTTTATTCAACCCAATACATCCAAAATATTATCATTTCAACGTGTATACAGTATAACAGTTATTAATGATGTAGTTTACATTATTTTTTAACATCTTTATTGGAGCATAATTGCTTTACGATGGTGTGTTAGTTTCTGCTGTGTAACAAAGTGAATCAGCTATACATATACCTATATCCCCATATCTCCTCCCTCTTGCGTCTCCCTCCCACCCTCCCTATCCCACCTCTCTAGGTGGACACAAAGCACCGAGCTGATCTCCCTGTGCTATGCGGCTTACATTATTTTTTTTCATGCTAAGCCTTCAAAATGCAGTGTGTACTTTCTTTTTTTATTTATCTATCTATCTGTTTATTTATTTATTTACTTTTGGCTGCGTTGGGTCTTCGTTGCTGCACACGGGCTTTCTCTAGTTGCCGCGAGCAAGGGTTACCCTTCGTCGCGGTGTGCAGGCTTCTCATTGTGGTGGCTTCAGTAGTTGTGGCATGCCGGCTCAGTAGTTGGGGCTTGTGGGCTCTAGAGCACAGGCTCGGTAGTTGTGGCGCACGGGCTTAGTTGTTCCGCGGCATGTGGGAACTTCCTGGACCAGGGCTTGAACCCGTGTCCCCTGCATTGGCAGGTGGATTCTTAACCACTGTGCCACCAGGGAAGTCCTGTACTCCTTATAGCACATCTCAACTTGGATGCTAAATTTTCATTGGAAGTACTTGATCTGTATACAGATTTTATAAAATTTACAGTTGAAAATGGAGAGGTACATGCCCAAGATGCTCCAAACATTCTTAAAAGTTTTCCAATAACTGAACTGCGTATATGTTTTTAAATTTAAATTAACTAAAAGTAAATGCAATTCAAAATTTCGGTTCCTCGGTGGAACCGAAACTAGTCACATTTCAAGTGCCCACTGGCCACGTGTGGCTCATGTTACCAGCCCAGGCAGCACGGATACAGAGTATCTCCACTGTCCCAGAAATTTCTACTGCTCAGGACAGGGAGCTTCTTGAGGGTGAGGTCTGTTTCTTACTTCCTTCATTCCTCTCCTTACCTGGCCTCCCAACAAAAGGCACTGGGAAATCGCTGTTTCCCAAAATTGATGTAAGACTCCTAGGGTACTAGATAAAACACAGCTTCTGCAAGAGGGAGGAGACATGGGGATATATGTATATGTACAGCTGGTTCACTTTGTTATAAAGCAGAAACTAACACACCACTGTAAAGCAATTATACTCCAATAAAGATGTTAAAAAAAAAAACCCAAAACAACACAGCTTCCACCCCTGCCCCAGATCTTCAGAATCTACTGCAGGCAGGGGGAGGTAGGTGGGCAATCACCCCAGGTGACTTTTAAGCCTCAAGCCAATGGCCACAGATTTTCCTTCTTTCCAATACTCCCTTATCCAGCCACGGCCATTGTGTGAGTCGGGAATCTGATGGAGCCAGGGCAGCCCATACACCTTGGAACTCAGCCAGGGCTGGCCCTGCACTCAGGGACAGAGTCTTTTCTCCTTGAGTTTCCTGTGCGTATCAGGGACACCAACATGCCTATGCCCATAGCTCTTGTCAACACACAGGGACGCTCAGGAAATGTCAGCTGCCTCTTCTCACTGCTCTGGCGCCCCAGTCAGCCTGAACATCAGCCTTGGGGGAAGGAAAAGCTCTTTCCCCACCTTGAACGTGGGGTGGGAAAATCTGGCCGGTCAGGCTACACAAAAGGAGGGAGTGTGCAGAACCAGTTGGTTCTGGGACTGGATTGATTTGCAAATAAAATCTTTCTGCGTGGTGGTAGCCCCTTCCCCCGCCCCCTGCTCCAGGAGGGAGGAACCCCAGGCCAGCCACTTTCATCTCAAGGATCAGCCTGGAGGCTCTACTTCAGTACAAGCTGACACCCCGAAGGGCAGTGACTAAATGCTGGATTCTGGGCTCTTCCCAGCCACCAACAAATCCCCATTCCCAAGTTCAGGCACAAAGACTGGCTCCAAGTGAAACGTGACCATGGGGTGCAGAATCCCAGTAGGCATAGACATCTCTCTGGGGCATCATAGGGATTCTCTACTCAGTTCCCAGTTTATCCATTCAATGCAAACCTGAGGAATAGTCAGCAGTTATCCCCCGGGGTTTTTTGGAGCGAGGAGCAGGGGGTAAACAGGAGTCAGTCTCACGGCATGTTTTTTTCCAGGCTCTTATTTCATCTTTCAGGAGACTCACACGCTGCTGGTGGGAATCGTATTTGATACAACAGCCTGGAAAACTAGCCACATCTACTGACGCTGAGCACACTGATTCCCAAAGACCAGCAATTCTACTCCTAGGTATGTGTCCAACAGAAATGATCCCAGTGCTGATCAAAGGCATGCACTAGAATTAGGATGCCTAGAGCCCCCGCTGTAAGGCCAAACTAAAGCCACAAGCAATACCAGGAAAGAATCTCACAAACGTAGTACTGAGTGCAAAAAACTAGACACGAAAGAGAACATTCCACATTGTTCCGTGGGGATCAGGAAGGTGATCTCCCCTGACTGGGCGCTTCTGGGGTGCTGCTGACACACTTGACCAAGGTGCCGGTTGCACAGGTGGGTTCTGTTTATGCAAATGTGTCGAGCTGTGAGCATCTGGTAGGTGCTCTCTAATTAGGTCTGTTACACACCATGGCGGGGGGAAAGTTCTTAAAGAAAAGAGCGTTAGAATGGGCCATGGTAGGTTTCTGCCCCAGAAGAAGCAAAGGGCACGCAGGCAAGTTGACGCGGGCGTGAAAGCGCCCACATGCGTGCAATCCAGCTCTCTGGCCTTGCAAAGGGCAACGTCCTCCCATCAGACTGACCCCCTTCTCCTTTCAGAGGCACCAAACCAAAGTCACCTCCGCTCATAGCCACTCAGGGCTGATTTTACGACCCAGCTCACAGTCCAGAGGATAATGACCTCCAGTTCCCAGGTTCGAAGGGTTTCCAGGGTCTTAAAGGGCTCCATCCAGGGTGGACTTGGCAAGGAGGCCGACAAGCCCCGGTCCTTCAGGGCCACGTCACGCGGCCAGCTCAGCTTGGCAGCCACCTGCAGGCCGGGCACACCCCGGCAGGCGTGAGGTCTAAAGAGCAGGCTTAAAAGGGCTGTCTCTCATGTATTCTTTTTGCCACTTTCCATAGAAGACTTTCTGGGGCAGAAGCTGCTAGATCAACAGCAAACCCAAGCTTTCCTGCTGGGCCCCCAGGGAAAGGAACTCGCTCTTCGAGCCTGGGGAGGGTTGGAATCAATCTAGTGCCCAGGAACCAGAAGCCCACCACATTCTCAACTTCTTTTTTTTTTTTAGCTGTACTGCGCGGCTGTGGGATCTTAGTTCCCTGACCAGGGATCAAACCCATGCCCCGTGCAGTGGAAGCATGGAGCCCTAACCACTGGACCGCCAGGGAAGTCCCCACATTCTGAACCTTGAAGAGGAAGAACCCCAGGTCCTGGCACCTCCCTGGGATGCGTGTGCCTCAAGCTCACCACGACCACCCCGTCACTCACCCAGCATCACAGACTCTGCCCCTCCAGGAGGCCTTCTAGGACCTTCCCTCCCTCCCCTCTGGGCTCAGAGCTTCCTTGGCGCCCCACTCTCCTCCAAGTTTCCTCCATCATTCCCTGGAACTCTCTGACGTCTCCCTGGTCACGCTGGCTCAATGCACCAACAGGCACGCTCACATATCACCCCTGCCCCCCCTCATCTCCCCCGGCACCCATCACAGTTGAAATTAAATAATCATTTGACTCAGTTTTTGTACCTCGTCCACCCAATAGAACCCAAGTTCCATGAGGGCAGGGACCGGGCATGTCTTAGCCACCACCGGCTCCCAGCAGCCGATGTTTATTTCCTTGTCTGTGTCCATCTGTGGGTTAAGGCTCAGAGTGGGGACACCAAGGCATTCCCAACACTTGGCTGTCCATCCATCTTATTTCTCCCTCTCCTTGACATCTCCTGTAGAAAAGAGTGGTGTGCAGCCGTGGGGCAAGTCCTAGAATCAAATCTCAGCCCAGCCACTGCCAGCTGGTTGACCCTGGGCAAGTTACCAAACCTCTCTGAGCTTTGTCTACCCCTCAGGGCTGGAGGGGAGACTGACTTGGGTTAATCACTGACCAGTGTCTCAAACATGATAGTATTATTTTCTTGTATCTTTACAGTTTCCTTCCATTTGAGGCCATTGTCCAAGAAGGCCAACTCGCAGGCCAGAACAGGGATCCAGCACCTGATTCGTTCATTCATTAACAGGTTCCACTCAGTGCAGCTGGCCTAGGCACGGGACACAGTGGGTGGACACCACAGACAAGATCCCAGCCGCTTCGGTGTTTGTCAGGTTTTGCAGAGGGGAGAGGTTGTTTGCACATTCATCTTTTCATGTTTCTCTCTCTCTCTCTCTCTCTTTTGGTTTATGCAACAAGATTTTTTCCCCAATAGCTTTAAACCCAACATATTATTTAAGTTATCTAAGACTCCTGCACCAGGTAATAAAAATATTATAGGTTTTTTTCTATTATTTTTCTTTTCAAAATAAAAACAATGATTGCAGATGTCTTCACAGGGAAAATAAATAAAACCAGCTTTCGTCTGCACACCAAGGTATTATAACTTGTCATTTCCTGAGTAAGTTAAGTGCTGGCTGAGTGTAGCCTTGAAAGGGAGGACCTGATTCCGGACACCCAGGTACCACAGACAGTCTTGGGCTCAGCAAGGGCAGCTATGGCCTCCAGAACCACCCGATTCCTGAGCAGCAATCTCTCCCCAGCCAGGAGATGTATAAAAGACGGTTTCTTTCTTTCTTCAAGCATCACAGCCCCATTCAGACCCGTCAGCTTGAGACAACGAAAGGAGAGCACAGCATCCCGGCTCCGTTTGAGCTCACACCCCCAGAGACCTCTGTACAAACTGAGAACAAAAGGCGGGAAATCCAGTGGCAGTCCCCAGTAACTCCCCCGAGACGTGCCTCTGAAGAGCTTTCCTCAGGAATTCTGAGCAGAGCAACCCCCAAGCTCCTCCCCCAATAAAAAATAACTTTAATCCTCATTCAAGATCACCGGTTCCAATTTAAAACCTGCAAGTCCCGGCTCTCCTCTGCTGGAACCTCCCCTCTCTTTGGCAGGCAGCCCTGGATGCTACTTTCCGCTTCTCCACCGGCTTCTAAGTGGAAAGAGGCACCCGCTGAGCCTGTGCAAGTCCCAGCTCAACACGCGGGAGAGAACAAAGACTTAACACAAAGAAGAACTGGGCCTTCCAAGCCCTGCAGCCACTTGCTCCAGAGGAGGGATGCTTCAGGCGCTGGCGTCTGTTTCCTCGCCAAGATGCTCTGTCCGCCCCCTCCCACCCCCGACTTTGCACACTGGCTCTCTCTCCAGGGTTGGGAAAGGTCGAGGGTGACCTACAGTGGTCCTGAGATCCTGGACCTCTCCAGAGGCCTTCCACTCAGCTGGGAGGGCAGAGCCCAAGCAGTGGACACCAGAGATGAAAGCCAAGATAGGATGGAGCTGGCCCTCTAGGGACCGAGGCACAGGGTTACAAACAGAGACACACATTAACCATTGCGAGATGCTGGATTTTGTCAGCCTTTAATATTCTGCAGTGAAAAATCACTGGCTTTATACACACACATACACACACGCACACACACAAAATCTAGAAGGGTTTTGTATTCTTCTCCAAGCTGAGCTGTCAGACAGTAGGAATTTTGGTCCTTGTACCTGTCCATTCTGAAGAGTCCAAAAGTGGATTTTTCCAGATTCCTGACGCATGGAACCTGAGAAAGCCACATAAAATCCCACCAGCAGACCGGGACAACCCCTCCATGCACCGATTCAGCTCAGCAAATCTCTCCTAAGCACGTACAGGGGTCAAGAACCCCGCCAGAGCCCACAGAGCACACCTAGGTGACGTGGCCACAGCCCTGTCCTCCTGATGCTTACGATCTACTGTTCACACAAGTTGCTACAGGTCAAGGTGGTCTAGGATGAGCATGATACAAGATGCCCAGGGACAGCTCCAAGGGCTGCAACCCATGCAGTAACACAGGGCCCGGCGCCCACAAGGGCCCCACACTTCGTTTAATGCTCTACTGTCCCCATTTTGAAGTTCTTAATAATTTTTTCATAAGGGGCTTACATTTTCCTGTTGTACTAAGGCCTGCAAATTATAGAGCCAGTTCTGGAGATACCGAAAGAGTAATACAGTCAGGATTAAACAGAGAGAGAAATCACATCCAGAGAGCTTCTCTTATTCCTGGTACATGTAACAGCTAAAGTACAAATGAATACTTGGAAATGGCATTACACCCTCGGTTTACTCCCATCATTGGTTTAAGTAGAGATCTTTCCGGGGTCACCGCAGAATCAGAATCTTCCATACTATACCAAGAGGAAAGTTAGCAAAATCAGTTTCCATGAGCCTGTTTATCATAACTCTGGTCTATAACAGCATCTTTTCTAATGCAGCTTGGCCTGACGATTTTAAAACTACGGGGACCTTTCATTTATCAAGCTAATGTGATTACAAAGCCATCCCAGAGTCTAGCCATCTCAGAGGCACTCAAGTGGAGGCCCCGCCTGTGAAATTTATGACCCGAAGCTTATGCTCTTCCAGTCCCTTTAAATGGGAAAATCTTTACCTTAGTTGAGGGATGAACTCATTCCACAATCTGAAAAAAAAAAAAATTAAGCCCTTCTACAAGTGCTCTGCTCTGTTAGTTTTTACAACTCGTCCGCAGACAACGAGGTTTAAATACCATTTACCAACAAGCTTCATTTTAACCTTCCTTTGCGGAGGATGCAAAATCAATTACGTATCTGCTGATAACGTCCTCGCATCACGTTCTGGTGGCATCTCACAATTAACGCAGTCCATGAGGCTGGCCGTAAGCAGCTTCACACAACACCTTCTGGTTATTACAAGCATCACTCTGACCCAGAGCTGAATGTAGGGGGTTCAGACACAGTACAATGCATGGGGATTTTGTGTCTTTACGAAATCAGTTTGTAGATAGTTTCATTAAAATACACCAGAGCATAATTCAATTGGAATTGAGGTTCCCATCAAACCAAATTAGGCAGCAGAAGTCTTCCCAATCTTAAAAGTCCCTACAAGGGACAGGGTAGAAATTTCACTCAGCTCTTTGGAGTGTTTCTCCCTCTACTAATATAACTGTTTTCACCAGTAAAACCAACTGCACTCAAAGATAGAAGAGACATGACATCTTCTCAGCCAAGCCCCTCGTGTTGCAGGTGAGGAAAGAGGCTCAGAGAAGTCAAGTAAGCAGCCCCAGGACACAGAGCAGTCAGTGAGAACTGGGACCAGAGATGCAGTGGCCTGAAAAAATGAGGGCAGGGCTTCCCTGGTGGTGCAGTGGTTGAGAGTCCACCTGCCGATGCAGGGGACACAGGTTCGTGCCCTGGTCCGGGAAGATCCCACATGCCGTGGAGCGGCTGGGCCCGTGAGCCATGGCCGCTGAGCCTGTGCGTCCAGAGCCTGTGCTCTACAACGGGAGAGGCCACAACAGTGAGAGGCCCGCGTACCACAAAAAAAAAAAAAAAAAAAAAAAAAAATGAGGGCAGCCCTACAAGGTAAGAGCCAGCAACCTCTAAAGTCAGACTGCCTGGGTTCAAGTCTCAATACTATCATTCATAAGCTACCAAAACCTGGGCAGGGTGACCCTCTCTAGACTCAGTTTTCACATCTGTAAAATGGGGGTGTTAATCGTGTCTGTTTCAAAGGTTGCTGAGAGTAAATGGAATAATGTAAAGTCTAGGACTAAGTACCCAAATGTGGGTTACTATTATCACAACTCAAGTTTCTCAATTCCCTGTCCTGTGTTCTATTTCACCAAACTGTTCTTTATATTATAGGTTCTTTACCTCTGAGAATCTCCCAGATCTAGGGAAGAAGGCTATCTGTGTGCACACCCCAGGGATGAGGCACCTACAAAGCACCAGGTGGGCACACGGACACATGAAATGCATACATTGTGGGTCTTCCAGAATTTGTTTTGATCTGATCAAAACTAATTTTAATTGATGGACAATTGGAAGGAGTCCAAAAACAATCTAAAAGATAAATGACAACACTGAAGTTCATGAAATTCTAAAATGCTTCCAAAGTGCTGTGGGTCCCTAGGTTTAACCAAATTAGATGGCAGCAGAATAAGGTCTGTAGCTCAGTGATGGTATTGTACCCATGTCAATTTCCTGGTTTTGATAATGTTCTATGGTTATGTAAGATGTTATCATTGGGGGAAGCTGGTTGAAGAGTACATAGGAACTCTGTATTATTTTTGCAACTTCTTGTGAGTCTAAAATTATTTCAAAATAAAAAGCAAAAATAAAATCATGAGGCAGAATCTAGGAGAGCCAAAAGATGAAGGGGACTCTTGGCAAGTCTTCAACATGTCCAAACATCTGGGGGTAGCCATGGGAGGGAGGAAGAACCTCCACGTGAGAGCATACAGGAGGAAGTCAAGTCCTGACGGAGGGATGGGACTCGGTAAAGGCCAGGGGAAGAAAGCAATGCTCACGGCAGGGGCTGCACCAGCACGGGAGTTTGCTATGCCCTGGTACCCCCTCCAAAGGGTCCCCTCTCCCCGAAGTGGGCTGCCTGGAGCTGTCACCAAATTCAAGTGAACAGCCAATGCTCACCTTTGGGATTTCACAGATTATTTCAGCCTTGTTTTTATGAGGGTGGTTTCAGCTGCCCACCCAAGACTTCCCCCCTCAAGCATGTGCTTACATAAAAATAACTGGGCTTCCCTGGTGGCCCAGTGGTTGAGAGTCCACCTGCCGATGCAGGGGACGCGGGTTCGTGCCCCGGTCCGGGAAGATCCCACGTGCCACGGAGCGGCTGGGTCCATGAGCCATGGCCGCTGAGGCTGCGCGTCCGGAGCCTGTGCTCCGCAACGGGAGAGGCCACAGCAGTGAGAGGCCCGCGTACCGCAAAAATAAATAAATAAATAAATAAAATAACTTCTGCTCTCAAACCCTAAGTGAGAGGACAAGGAGGATGGCGGTTTTCTTTGCTTCTCACTAGCCCTTCTTTTTGAAACTGCAGCAGCCATGGGCCAGCCGGCATGGGACAAGGGTTCTTCACCCAGAGATGAGACAGTGAGAAAGCGAAGCTGTAAAGGAAAATTCAGAGGATGTAGAACAGAAAACAACGGGCATCAACCCAAGGGTGCTATAAACCAAGTCCTCTGATCAGCTCTCCCAAGCCCACCTGATCCCATCCCACCAACTGATCCCCTCCTGGGATCTTGGCATCAGCTGTTCCCTCTGCCTGGGATGCTCTTCCCGAGCTGCAGACGGTGGTGCCTTCTTGTCATTCAAGAATCAGCTTAGATGTCACCTTTTTGGAAAGGCCTTCTCCGATCACCCAGTCACTTCCCATCCCATAGCAGTTATTATTGTCTGTTCTCTGATATTCGTGAACTCATCCATGAGAATATACACTCTGTGACTGCAGGGACCCTGTCCGTCTAATTACTGCTGGATTCCCAGCTCCTAGGACAGCATTGGGCACACAGTAGGTCCTCAATCACTGGAGGGTGGCTCTTAAAGGGGGTGCAGGGCTTCCCTGGTGGCGCAGTGGTTGGGACTCCGCCTGCCGATGCAGGGGACGCGGGTTTGTGCCCCGGTCCGGGAAGATCCCACGTGCCACGGAGCGGCTGGGCCCATGAGCCATGGCCGCTGAGGCTGTGCGTCCGGAGCCTGTGCTCCGCAACGGGAGAGGCCACAGCAGTGAGAAGCCTGCATACCGCAAAAAAAAAAAAAAAAAAGCGGGTGCAGAGCCTGAGTCAGAAGAGTTGAAGATGAAGGGTCGGGCTCTCAAATGGTCTTCATTAATGAAGTTGAAGGATCAGGGGCAAGTCATTTCACCCCCCAGGTCTCGGTTTCTCCAGCTGGAAAAGGGGGGTAAGCAGGACAGGAAAACAACCCAAACGACCGGTAAGACCCTTGCTGTTTCCGCACCGTGGGTCGAGGTTTTCAATCAATCAATGTATTCTTGCCTTTCCTCCTTTCATCCATTTGTCCATCCCTCCAATCATTCTTTCCCATGGGCTGGGTCCTGGGAATATAACCTTGAGTGAGACACACCTCCTATCCTAAAGGAACAAATAACCTTCTAGTGGCAGAGAGGGAAAGGAGGTAATTCCTGCACTGACCAGCTAAGGGCCAAGGAGACTCCTGGGTCTCTGGCTGGGCCATTCATGCAGAGGAGGAAACCAGAGCTAAAATCCCACAGATGCTGCAGTGATGGAACAGGTATATTAGTTACATCCAGGGAATCTGATCAAGAAACCCAAAGAGAGTCACAGTTGGGGACAGACTGAGAACAGAAGAGGATCACTCCTGAGATTTCTGCAGATTACCTGTCCCCCATCTTTGCCACGGAAGGACTGGAAATCCTCCTCAGGAGAACAATTACAATCACTGCTACATTCCATCTTATTAACTAAAGAGCTTAACACACGCACCCACGTACGAACATGAGCACATGTGAGCACACGTGAGCACACACACACACAGATACCCTGGGCCAACCCCTGAAGAACTCATGGAGGACTGGAGTATATGCATATTTCTTTCAAAACGCCCCACAGGAGTTCTGATGCGGCACCCTGGATTTAGAGTCAACGAGCCTCCTGCAGTTTCGTTCTCATCACAAGAAAAAAAAATTGCAACTACGTGAGGTGATGGATGTCAGCTAAACCTACTGTGGTGATCATTTTGCAATACAAACATGTATCAAATCATTATGTTGTACACTTTAATACAATGTTATATGTCAATTATATCTCAATGAAACTAGAAAAAAAAAGGAAAAAACAAAAAAACAAAAGCTAGTCTGGGGATTCAGCTCAACACCCCGAGACGCACCCCCAGCCCTTGCAACACACCCACCTGGGAAAGCTGTCTGCAGGTCCCGCACATTTCCTTCCTTGCTGTGGCCCAGCCTAACTCTTTCAAAAACAACTTCATAATGTACCCTGGAGTCACAATCACAGCCCCTTGTTTATGGGCTTGGCCAGATCAGATAAAATTTC
Organism: Phocoena phocoena; assembly: GCF_963924675.1. Lineage (NCBI taxonomy): Eukaryota > Metazoa > Chordata > Mammalia > Artiodactyla > Phocoenidae > Phocoena > Phocoena phocoena. The sequence continues at coordinate 7,945,814 of NC_089234.1, read as the reverse complement.
ATTCTCTGAATTGGTTCCTAATTTAATTACTCTCAGGATAAGCGCTGGCCTCCCGTAGCTGCAGGGGAGGGACTCAGAAGGCACTGGCGCCAGGAGCCACGAGCTGCAGTTCTCGTTTGGCAGCTGGTGGAGGATGAGTTGTTCTGGGGCCTTTGCAGATCAAAGGGGATTAGAATAGTGGGCTTGGGCCAGGCGGTCACCGTCTGTCCACCCAACCAGCCTGTGTTTATTGTCCCCAGCCAATCAAGAGGGTGACCTGCGGTTTTACTAAGCGCTCAGGGAAAACGTTCAGGGTAACTGGACTGACTCTGAAAACCCAGATTCAGTCCTGACTCTGTGTGGCCTCTCTGGGCTTCGGTTTCCCCATCTACAAAATGGGGCTGGACTATGTTTCCCTGAAGCCCTTTCCAAGCTCTAAAATCCAGACAGTTCAGGTGGGGATCAGTACCTCATCTGAGAATCAAGCCTTCTCTAGGGCCAGGGAAAAAGCATATAAAAAAGTAAATGAGGGCTTCCCTGGTGGCGCAGTGGTTGGGAGTCCACCTGCCGATGCAGGGGCACGCGGGTTCGTGCCCCGGTCCGGGAGGATCCCACATGCCGCGGAGCGGCTGGGCCCGTGAGCCATGGCCACTGAGCCTGCGCGTCCGGAGCCTGTGCTCTGCAACGGGAGAGGCCACAGCAGTGAGAGGCCCGTGTACCACAAAAAAAAAAAAAAAAAAGTAAATGAATCTTATTATTAAAAGCAAGTAAAATTACCTCATAAATTTTAATTCTAGAAATGGAAACATGTCCACACAAAAACTCATAAATGAATGTTTATAGCAGCACTATTCATAAGGGCCAACAGGTGGAGAACACCCAAATGTCTATCAACAGATGAATGGATAAATAAAATGTGGTCTATTCATACAATGGAATATTATTTGGCCATAAAAAGGAATGAAGTACTCATATAAGCTACCAAATGGATGAACCATAAAACATTATGTTAAGTGAAAGAAACCAGACCCACACAAAAAACATATTATATGATTTCATTCACCTGAACTCCAGAATAGAGAAATCAATAGAGATAGAAAATAGATTCCTGGTTGCTTAAGGCTGGAGGGTAGGGGGTGAATGGAGAGATAGAGGGCTGATAGCTAATAGGTACATGGTTTCTTTTTGATACAATGAAGTGTTCTAAAATTACATGTGGTTCTGGTTGCACATGTCTGTGAACATACTAAAAACTACAGAATTGTATACTTTAAATGGGTGAATTTTATGTTATGTGAACTACATCTCGTTAAAGCTGTTTTATAAAAAGGACAGGTTGAATGGGCAAAAAAGTCCGTTGCATGATTTGGGAGATTGGGATTGACATATATACACTAATATGTATACAATAGATAGCTAATAAGAATCTGCTGTATAAAAAAATAAAATTCAAATTAAAAAATCAGATGAGAACTTCGTAAAATAAATATATATATACATAAATACACACACACACATACACACACACACACGTCTCCCTAAACAATCCTGTACCTTCATAACTGATCCAAAGGTACACAAACCCCCACATACAGAAAAAAAGAAACTCCTGACTTAAAAGTGGGCAGACCTGCATTTTTCTATTGATTTGTTTCAGTTTTAACAGCCAAAAGCAAATTTATTTTCTACCATCTAAATGGCAACTGAGGTTTCATCTGCTTTCCAATACATCATTTTTATTCTCTGAGCCAAATTGTGATCAATGCAAAAGATCCATGGATTTTCAGCTGTCGACCCACGGGCAAAAGATTTTTTTTTTTCCTGGAAGCTATTTCCAATAAAGAGGCCACATTTGTTAAGCTCACTCTTCCCTTTTGTACATCTTTCCATATCTAATTTCTCACAGAAACTGCTACAGAGCAGGTAGAAACATCTTTTCAAAGTTAGGGCAACACAGATATCAGGCTGATCCCACTTTCATTAATCGGAGCCTTCCTTCATCCTCTCATTTACCGCCGCTGATAACTTTCTTAGCCAAGTTCAATATGTCCTAAAAGCAGCTGTTTCCTCTGACTTTCAAAATAGTGCGCTTGGATTATTGGCCTGAAGTGGGGTTGGATGGGGCCTTCCTGGAACTATTATCTTTATAGAGAATTGTGACAGAATAAGGGACGGTCCCATCAGTGAAGGTCAGGCTACAGATGACCAAAGAAAAGGCAATCGTGAGCTTCCCACGGTTCAAGAACACCCAGGTACACAGGAAGATGGTCCTCCCAAAGGACTCACCATTTCTAAGCCCAGACGGTGTTTCTTTCAGACAAGAAATACTGATGGGTCAAAGTAAGAGACAAACAAGGGAAGTTTAGTGCTTAATGCTGGATGGTACACAGGCAGTGTGGGCCTCAACTCAGCTCTCCACGCCCCTCCCCTCAGACCACCACCCTGCTTTACTTCCTCCCCTGGGTGGGGTTCAGCATCCTGGGACCCCAAGCAGAAAGATGCTTGAAACTCCTATAGCCAAAACACCATGCCCTTTGCAAGACACAGAAGGAGTCCTGCTACCTCAAAACTGAGTCCCAGTCCTAAGGCAACAGTGTCCAGTGGGAGAGGAGGTGTTGGTCCCACCAGAGAGAAGGGCCCTGGGCTGGCTGGGATGCCAGACAAAGGAGGTCCTGGTAGCAGCCAAACAGAGGCCAGAGCTGGGGTCCCCGGCCCTGCCAAGACCCCCCTGGGTCCCCACTCATTTGTCCTTCACCCTGTGATGACAGGGAGGATTCCAGGCGGGGGATGAGCCTGGATTCAGGGCTGGCTTATGGACTAGGTTGGCCCTCTCCAACAGACCAGACATCCCCCCACTCTGTATTTGTTGAGACTCTGGAGAGAGGCTTTCCATCGAGGGCTGCCAACACAGAGTTTGGAGAATAAACCCACCCAACACACACACACACACACACACACACACACACACACACACACACACACACACACAGTGCCAGGAGCAGAGGCCCTGGCCCAGCCCAACTGCAGCCCCCAATCTCTCATTCCAAAGAAGAGGGCGGAGACCAAATAAGTGGTGATATCCTGCCTCCAGCAAATGTCTGACAAATCTGCACTTTTCTTCATGGAAAATTAAAAAGCTAAACTGCCCCAAGAATCTGATGGAGGATGACAGCCTCCAGGGGCCCTCAGAGTTCATCCTTGAACCAGAAACGAGATGGCGGAAAGAACACCAATCCCCGCATTCTTCTCACATCTTCCTACGGCAACAGCAATTCTGAAATCAGGTGTCTGGTTACATGACCCAGAGATGAGCCAGCTGCGGCCAACTCCCACCTGGATGTCTAGGAAACTGAGGACGGAGAAGCCGGCCGGTCCAAAACCTCGCCCTGCCCCGGGGTGGTTGCAACTTAACAGACAGCGTGATCATAAGTGTCTGTCGGGAAACCCAACTACTTGGCCCAATTCCCTGGGGCAACTCCGCTTTCTTGTAATCCTGGAGATCCCTTATGTGCACAAAGCAAATACGGTTCTGTGTGTGTACATTTGGAAGACTTTATATAAACAGGTTCATGAATCAGAGGCAGTAATCCTCTGTAGACCAATAGTCTGATTTTTGGTTTGGAAATTATGGTCCCTATAAATACATGCCGGGACATACTTTATATTTTTAATGCAAATATTTACATTCCAAACAAAGGAGCATGGAACTTAAAGACAAGCTATTTATACTGGCCATAAGAAACACTAACGGCCTCCACATTTCTTTCCTGAGTAAATGGCTCCTGACTTCTATTCCTGAAATACCAACCAAAATTCCATAACCTTTATCCCCAAGACTCTCAAGACACAAAAAACTGTGCTCACTACCTTTTAATAGCCCAAAACTCTAGTGTCAGGAAATCCAAGGTTATTACATTAGGCTCTTGACTCCTGCAGAAGTTTAGCGACGAGCATTAACTCTCCTGCACCATAGGCTACCGAATTGGGGATACTTTTCTGTCCTCTGGGTGCACACCAGAGGCCCACATGAAATCCATCACAGCCCTTTCTCCAGGACTAGCTGGCTTCTGAGCATTCATTCAACTCGCGCGACTGAGTGGGCCCCCAGATAGCCTCATCACCCTTGAGGCTTGCTGGGCATGGGTGAGTGGACCACACCCAGGAAAACTAGAAAGAACGTGGTATAAAGTGGGTTGAGTTCAATAGCGTAGAATTGCAGACGCTCAGAGGAGGACGGTAACACCTGGATGGGAGGATATGGAGAGACGGTAAGAATTACTGGCAAAGCTTCCCGAAGGTGGTGATGGGAGGTGGGGCACGGGGCTGATGAAGGTTCAGGCCGTGCAAAGAGGGGGCTGGATCCACAGTTCCACCCTGGGATGAACCGGGAGGGAGAACCAAGAGGAGGCAGAAAAGGCTCTCCCACTCAGGCTACCAGGCTGTCAGCCAGCCAGTGGCTCCGGGGGCACCCCCGCCCCTTGTAAATTACATGTGTGTCACAAAGGTTAATCATTATCTCAATCTGGCTAATCACTGCCATGCTCTACAGATAGCAAGGCCTGGTTAACAGGCTCACTTCCTAATCTCAGTGTCCCCCTCAATATCCTTATCAACTGCATATCTAATGCTGCCCTTATCAATTTATGCCTAATAGGTGCCACGTGCCAGCCCCAAACCCCTGCCCCCCCCCGCCCCCGTGGGTCAGGCCCGGGGCTAAGTCCTTATTATTTGCTGTGTGTGGAGGTGGGGTGGGGGATGGGGGGGCATCTTCTTGCCCACTCAGGATGTTTCCTTCCTCGTGGAGAGAGCGCCACCTGTGTAACACCACCTGTGTCTACACCTGGTGGTGTCCATCCACCCCCGCATCCCAGGAGTGTGCAAGGAGGACCTAGACATAGGTAGCCTGGCCTTGCCTCTTCCCACACAGAGTAGGCACTGCCCCCTGCTGGCTGCCCTGTGGAGGAAGGGGGCCGGCCCAGGGAGAGGCTGCTGCTTTCCCGCTCGACCTGTGACTCAGGGGAGGTCAGCCGGCCTAACTGCCCACTTCTCACTTGAGGATTGCGATGCCCACGTGCCCACCGGTTCAATCACATTCTACTATGTCTACTTCAGTCGGGAACACACATTGCATTTTCACCTCCACCCATCTTTCTCCTCCCCTCTCTCTCTGTAGGTTCAGAACTTGGCCAGGAAAGAGGGGTTCAGTTTGGGGAGCTCCCTTGAACCCTAACTTGTACTACTGGTACTCAAACTACACTACAAGGACAAGGAAGAGATTATTAACCCCACTTTACAGGTGAGGAAACTGAGGCACAAGGAGATTAAACCACTTGTCCAGGGTCATGATCAAACGCAGGTCAACGGGGTGCCCAGGCTCACCCCACCACCTCCAAGGGCCTATACAGGATTCAACACCCAGGCTAAAAGAACAGCCGCATGGTGGGTACCAAACACCTGGTTGATTGGAAAATGAAGGTGCTGGCCAAACTTACTTCATCCAGCCCGAGTCAGTTAACGTGTGTCACGAAGGGCGGACAGAGCTGCCCAGACCCCTTTCAACAAGGGGTGAGAAAATAACACACCTTCACAGACCTCTCAGACTCTGAAATGCACCTTCTAACATCACAGCAAACGTGCCACGGGCCCCGGCCCTTGGGGCAGCTCCCTACAAGGGCACAGTAGAGCGGGACAGAACTTCCCCCAAGATCCAGGGCTGCCCCGAGAGGGACAGAATTGCCAACTCTCAGGTCCTTTCCCCCTCAGAGGCCACTCCACTATGTTTTCGACCACAGGGAGCAAAAAGGGCCAGCAAACACATACTCCATTTCAAGAGAAGACGTGAAACCACCAGGTTCCCGCACATCACTGGAAAAAACAATTGCGCCTGCCTTGTAATCTAATTATTTGCCCATGCTGGAGTATTTTCCAGGCACCTGGGTAACTAGGCTGCCTGTTTCAACATTTTTATCACAAACACGATTCTGGAAAGTGCCCAGGTTTCCATTATGATGATACTCTCTGCTTTTGAGGATCCACCAGCCTCACTTTCCTCAGAGACCTGAAAGGCCTGGACCAGGACAAACTCTAGGAATGTAGCATAGGTGTCAGGGAGAGCCTGCCCCGGCAAAAAGGCCCCCCACACACCTGCTCAGGACTCTCTGACGCTTACACTGGTGCTCAAGATGTAACATACAAAAGCCAGCCACCCCAGCACATTTCCTGGTCTGCCCTGGGCTTAAGCGCATCCCATGGAAGGATGGCCAAACTGACCTACAGCCTGTCCACAGCGTTCCGCTGGAAGCATCCCAGAGGGCAACTGTGGATCCAGCCCCCTCTTTGCACAGATGAAGAAATAGCCCGGAGAGGTGAAGCAACCAGCCTGACTAGAATCCAAAGTGTCCTGGGGCTCCTGGCCTTACGGGGTGTCAGAGAAGCCCTCTGAGGTAGAATATGCTAGAATTCCACCCCCAACACACACCAAGAAATATACACATCTACATAAAAAACTGTACGCGCAATTTCAGAGAGATCAGAGACGTCCCCCGTCCCTGGTTATGAGCTCTAGAGCTAAAGAATACCACAAAAGCCGGTGTTTCTTAAGCACTTACTGTATGCCAGGCACCACTCCAAGTGCCCGGCAGGTATTGTCATGTATAGGACCCCAGCTCTCAGGCCAGGGGTGAAGTCGCCCCAGACCACTCCAATGTCAGAGTCGCTAACGCAGACTCCCGCCGCACTCTGGGCAGCACTGTGGAACTCTGACTTGCGCACGTTCTGCCTTCTCTACTGCTCTGAGCGCTGCCTCTCAGCTCCCACGCACCTGGCCCTGGGCCTGCACCTGGAAGGAGGCGTAAATGCTGCATGTAGCTGCTGCTGACGAAAGAGGCTGCTCGCGTTTCCTGTACATCCTTTTCGAAATCAGCAGAGACTGAGAACCTGCTTTCTTCTGCCACCTCCCCGCCCCTTACCACTTGCTGATTCACGCCCGCCTTCCCCTTCTAGAGCCAGGATTGTTTTTCTCCACCTCCAGCCCCATTTCCCTCCTTCCTCCACTGCCATTCCGTGCTCCTAGCTCCTGCACATCCGGATGACTGAGAGCTTCTTCCCTGTGATCTCCAAGAGCCTCCCTGCCCTCTGATTGAGACAAAGGGGGACACCTGTCTGACCTGGCTGGCACAGGGCCAGCTGGGAATCAGTAGGGGCCCAGCAAATGACAGCTGTTATGACCAAATGTCTTCCTCCCCAACCCCCGTACTTAAGAAATATATATATTCTGTATTGGCCCAAATCCACACAAAACCTTTACTTTTCTTCCTAGATATGGAGACTGGATACTCAGTAGACAACTCCCACCTCTATGCTTCATTTCATGCTGTGAAGACACGGGTCTACACATAAGTCATCTCGTCCCAGTGCTTCATTTTAAAGGATGAGCGTCTCAGGAAGGAAATCAGACCCCAGCACTTGAGAACAATAACGAAAGACCCTGTGCAAGTCAAAACAGTCTCCCAGTACGTCGTTAGCTAAGTGAGAAGACGGGCTCTGGATTCACAGCAAAGCAACACAGTTCCGGCGGAACTCAGTCGACATCACCTGAGCATCCTGACTTTCAGGTGGATGTACCGTTCTCACCAGTGGCTGCAAGTGTCGCTTCTAAATCACGTGCTGCTAAAGAGATGCCCAGTGACAGAGTGCTCACACGGTGACACTGCCAGGCCAGCTACGATTCAAACTAGTTTCCGTTTTTAGAATTTAAGGAAACTCCTCTCTCATACAAATGCATCCCAAATGACACCTGGCAATCCAGGGCCTGCTGAGACCTGGGGACCAGGACAGGGTCTGGATACAGGGACAGGAAGCAAGAACTCCCCACCACAGCGAAGGTCCATTCATCTAGGAGTTTCCAAGAGGCTCCAGCCCAGCAGGGTGGGATGAAAGAGCCGGCCCAGGAGCTGGAGAATCAGAGACCCGGGCTGACTTTCCACTTCTGGGCTGTGTGACTTCCGACCCACTGCTCCGAGCCTCAATTTCCACATCAGTAAAAGGAGACTCTCCTCCTATACAACCCACCTCTCACTTTCCTTGCCTTACTGTCCTGCCCACCTTTGAACGCAGCTCGCTGTTCATTTGTCCATCAGGTACAGGCATTTTTGCCTGCTCCCTTCCTCCGAGGGCTGGGACTCTATCTTATGGTGTACTATTTGATAATGAAATTATATGAAAAGTTTTAGGCAGGGTGTCTCTTTCCACATGACAAGAATTCATCGCTTTGCAAGGCAGAAATAGAGACACAGATGTAGAGAACAAATGTATACACACCAAGGGGGGGAAGGGAGTGGTGGTGGGATGAACTGGGAGATTGCGATTGACATATATACACTAATATGTATAAAATAGATAACTAATAAGAACCTGCTGTATAAGTAAATAAATAAATTAAATTAAAAACAAAAGAACTCATCAAATAGCTATTGAATGGATGCATGGCACACAGCACACGAAGCGGCCGGGCACGTGGCCACAGGCACATCGGGCTCCCGTCAATTCTCAGTCCCTCGGCCCCGGGGAGATGCGATCCCCACGCCCTGTCAGGTGTCACAGGTCTCTGACAGTGGGATGCCCTCCCCAGTACACAGACACAGGGCCAGACGTCAAGCTTCAGACCTGCTGGCAGAGTACTCACCCCACCCCCTACTTGTAGAACTGGAGCCCACACTTAAATGTCCAGGCTCGAGAATTCTCTTGAAAAGTAACAAGACCTGTCAAGTCGATTTTTTTTCCCCCCAACCGGCTGGAGCTGAGCCAAAGCTGCCCTCCTTAGGTAGGGCATGTGCTCACCTGCCCAGGGCAGCTCCAGAGTGTCTCCCCTCTCCCCATCCCCTGGAGCTAGCCCGGACGTGGATGCTAGCCATGCCATCGGCAGATGCTAGGCGATGCTAGCCGGGCCACCTCCAGCCAGGCCCCAGGTGGCCTTGGATAACCACAGTCTAATCACAACCCAGCCCTAACCTAAAGCTTCTGCTAGTGCAGGCTCCAAGAGCCTGGGGCTCCCGTGGCCCAGCTGGTTGACTTGGAGTTTCTTTTCTGCTCTTTCTCCAGACACCAAGTAAGCAGAGTCCACTTCCCAGCCTCTCCCACACTTTCCTGTAAACATAGCCTCTTCCAGATGCAGGGATTAATCTTCTCTCCTTCAAGCCAGCGGAAAAGCAAATTCCTCACCTCTTCTGGTCAGGGGTAGCAGCAACAGAGGAGAAGAAAGGTGCAGACACAGAGGCCTCACGGCAGCCACAGTGACAGTGCTGGGATGCCTGGCCATCCAACCATCAGAGAAAAGCAAGGCTCACGTGGGATGCACTATGGACAAACCCGCCTCTCCACCTCCCACACACAATACCCTGGATCATTAACCCCGCTCACTGCAGTCATACAACACCCAGAGAGAAAAAACACAGAAACATTATTGAATTTCCTTCACAGGGCCCTAGAAATGGTTCTCCCGGGGAGCTGGACCTGGGAGGGAAGAAGAGCCCTGCAGCTCCACTTTTGGCTCAACTACGCACCTATGCACTGAGAGAGACCACGGCAAGCTGCTTCACCTGGCTGGCTCAGTTTCCCCATGCAGCAGGAGGCAAGGAAAACATTTTCCTGCCAGTCTTTCAGGAGTATTAGAGACAAAAACGTATTTGATTAGAAACTACCTCATAAAAAGGCATTTTATGCCCATGCTATTTTAAACAAAATCATATATGATTTGCACCTCAAGACGGCCTGATTCAACGCACAGTTGGTAAAATTAATAAGTGCCACGTTCTGGAAGGGAGGGTTCCTGATTTTGCACCATTTGGGAAGGGGGCGGAAGCAGGAAAGCTGGGCATGGAAAATGGTGTGCGAGGTTCTAGAGGAACTTGGGGCAAATCTCCAGGCCTCGGTTTCCACCTGGACGCCTCACCGGGTGCACGTGCCCCCGGGCTGCTTTCTGCTCCAACAACGGCTGGCTGGCTGCCCTCTTAGGAACCGCAGTTGAGGAAAGAGGAGCTGGGGCCCTGCGAAGCCCTCGGCTCAGCCTCACAGAACAGCGCGCCACATCCCTTCCCGGGGCGTTCTACGGCTTCCTGGACATACAACTTCATTCCCCAGAACTCCGTGCCATCAACTCACCCAGCGTGAATGCAGCAAAGGGCCTCGGGGAACCGGAAACTGGGGGCCGGAGGAGCGAGTCCCAGCCCCAGGCTTTGCCGCCTCCTTCTCGAACCTCCCTGCTCGAGGCGCGGACGTCCAGCTGCCTACAGCCGGCACCCGAGCCCCAGGCTTCAGTCCACACCCGCCGCTCCAGCCCCGCGGGCCGACCCCGGGCGCTGGGCGGACGGGCAACGTGGGCACCAGTACCGCGACGGGGCGGTCGAGCAGCCGCGCCCAGGACCCTGGCGGCTCCAGATCCTAAACACACAAGCACACACAAGCGCGCGCGCCGGCCAATCCGTTCGCCCGGAGGAGTCGGAAGGCGCTTCCACAGCTCTTCATTCATTCCCCCAAAGGCGAGGTTCCCTTCTCCCGGGCGCCTCCATCCCAAGATCCTAGGGGGCTCCAAGGGGGCCAACTGCGCCACGAGCCGCCCGCCATCCGCCCACGGCCGCCAAGTCCTCTCCATCCGCACACACAGCCCAACAGACTCGGGCTCCATCACGATCGGCAGCGTCGCCCCCGCGTAGGGGCCGTTGCCACCCCGGCTCCCCACAGCTTCGTCACCCCACAGCCCCACCGCCCGGCCGCCCCGCCGCGCCACTCGGCTCAGACCTGCAGCGCTCGGCTCGCCGCGCCCAGGCCGGCCGGGGACGCCGCCGCCGCCGCCGCCGCCACCGCAGCCGGGAAGCGCCGGCTACTCCGGAGTCACGCCGCCTCCTGAGCTGCAGCGGGGCGCTGGGAGGGGGCAGGGGGCTGGGAGGAAGGAAGAGGGAGCGGGGAGCAAAAGTTCAGGACGCCCCGGGCCTCGCCGCGCCCCCGTCTCCTCCCAGGCCCGCCCCCGCGGTCCCCCTCCCGGAACCCGGTCCCACAGGCTTCGGCGCCTGGGACACCCCCAACACACACCAAGCCTCCCCTCCCAGTGCGGCCGCAGGACTGGAGCCGGGGCGAGGAGGCGGTTCTGAACCCGAGTCCAGGAAAGAGTGGCAGATGCACACCTACCTGCCTCGGGCCGCGCCTGGAAACTTCCCAGAAGTGCGCCGGGAAGCGGAGCGCAAGGCTGGGGAATCCCCACCCCCACCCCCATCCCCACCCAAAGCGCGCTCTTAAGGAGAAAGCACCGATCTGTCGGTCCGTCGGTCCTCCGCCTGCAGCGCGCCGCCCCAATTCCGACTCCTGGGGTCGTTCTCCTGGACAGCCACCCCGTGCGTGCCCCGTGGCGTGCGCCCCCCGCCGGCCTCCGGCTGTCCGCAGCGCCACCACCCCGCCGCCGAGTCCCCCGTCCCCGAGCTCCGACCGCATTTTCCCGAGCCGGGGAGGGGGGCGTGCGACCCTTCCCGCAGGGTCCCCAGCGCGCGGGGTGCCCAGAGCACGGCCAGAACCGGCGGCGAGGGGACGCCCTCGGCTGGGGGCCACGGTTGGCTCGAGGAGACTGGGCCAAGGGTCGCGGGGCCCAAACCTGCCTCGGCTCCGCGCGCTCGCAAGTTCATTGTCTGCCTGGGCCGTCGTCGCCGCCGCCGCTGCTGCCGCGCCGGGAGCGCCGCGGGGAGTGAGGCTGCGCGCAGCCTCCGCCAGGCCGGACTCCCTACGCCCAGCCCGGGCCGCCCCCGGCGCTGCCCGGCCAGAACGCGGAGGGGCGCCGGAGCCCGGAGCCAGACACCACCCGCCGCTCGTCGCCGCCCCCGCCGCCGCGCCTGGCACCCAACTTGTACCTGAGAAGCCCGAGTCCAGCCCGGGAGCCTCTTCGGCTCCGGCTCCGCGGGAGCGCGCCCAGCCCCGCGCCTCGAGCCCCTCATCCAGGGCGCGTCAACCTGACTACCCGAGCGCGGGGAGGAAAAGTTTGGGAGTGACGTGCGGATGGCGAATGAAACATCCGAAAAGAACCCTCCCCCCGCCCCATGTCGCGCTGACACACATCAGCTGGAGTCTGGAATGTGAGAAAAAGGCGTGTGCGCGGAGCGGTGGGTTTGGTTCCCGCCCCCTCTCCTTCCAAGTAAACACGGCTTGTGCGATGCGGTGATTCCAAATAGAAAGCAAACCGAAACCCCTAAAGTCTGCCAATGACACCCTGCCAGAGACATTTTTAACGAACTTGGCGGTCTGGAGCCAGCCCATACGTTGATATTCAAGGCCACGGCGCTGGTGGGTTCCTAGCCCTCTGTTGTATTTTTGCATCCCGAGAAGGCTCTCCCGGGCTCTTCGGCCCAGCCTATTTGTTTCCACGGTGAGGGAAGGCTCAGCGGGACCCCGAGCCCGGCCGACCGCAGTGGCCCAGGGGGTGGCAGCTCCAGGAAACCACCTGGGCTGCCCGAGGTCAAGGAAGCGGCACCAGTGGTCGACTCCGGGCTCTTGAATGGAGATACCGTCAGTTAAAGAAAAGACACTTTGAATTCTGGAAGACTCGACTCAAGCCCAGCCTCTCAGGAAACAGGTCCAAGGGACAGAAAAAAAAAAATCCTTGTTCTCAGTCACATAGCCTTTTGCCTGCCCGTGTCCCCATGGCTACAGTCCAGCATCTTGTCCTCAAAGCAACAAAGCAACCAAGAGTGGAGCTAAAATGCTCCATAAGTGTCAAGCGCTGGCCCACCGCTGAGGGATGTGTCCTGAGGGTGCCTTTTCCCCCTTTCCTCTCTTTCTGGAAATACGTGACTTTGATCGCTTGAGGCTTCATTTCACCCCTCCACCCCCGAAACTATAACCCACCCTGAGGTCATAAACTTCGGCTCAGCATCCACGGCAACTAATGCAGAGGTCACAATCAGAGGATTATAACTGCAGATGGAAAGCTGGGATGAGAGGGGAATTCTTCAAAACGGTATCTTGTTTTCCTGCAAATAATGCCTCTTACATAAAATCTACGAAGAAAGATTAATGCAGCAAAGAGACCAGCCTTAGAATCTCAGACTAGATTGCTTTTTCCATATAGACTCCACTTGGTGGTTTTTGTTCATTATTATTTTTTTAAACAAAAAGCTTTTTCTGAAAATACAATGAGCTGCTTTTTGCAGGGTTCACAATTCCCAATAGATGATGAGGCCACTTTTCAAGGTCTTACCCACGTTGTGGCTTTGGGGCTTATTTATTAGTTCCCAAGAAAAGCCAGCCTTTCAGTAAGGTTTATATACTCAAGTAATTGCCTCGGGGGACACAGTGAAGGGTGCTGTTAAAGAAGGTTGGTTGTGCATGCTTCTGCAAGGAAGGCCCTGGGCCAGGCAGCTGTCAGACCAGAGTGTGCAATGGGTTTAAACAAACACAGGGAAGGTTCTGTGGAAACACGGAGGAGGAAATCCCCTCCTGTAAGCGTGTGTGGAACCTTATTCCACAGCCACACATACCTCGTCTTTCCTCTCCTCCCTCCAAGTAAACACACCACTCCGTTGTGGAGACAGCGCAGGGCCCACCCAGATCTCACTTTCAGATTCAGGTGTCAGAAATCTCAGTTGACTCAGAGCAAACTGTTTTTAAGTAAAATCACGGTGCCGCTTTGATATAATTCCACCAGGGACTTTCTAAAGGTATTTATATACGTGCCTGAGATTAACTGGATGGCAATTTTTCCCCTCAACATTAATTGCAAAAAAATCACCCAAGAATTGCCCTTGAGTCTTTTATTCTGGAGAGTTGAGAGAATACCCAAAGACCAGACGTGTGAGTGACTGGGTGGGTGAGTAGATGGATGGGTAACTGTGAGAGAGGCTGGTGCCAACGTGATATTGGCAACTAATGTGTAAAAACAAGTAATTTAAGAAAACGAATATCCCCTCACCATATGCACACGTAGGCCTCCATAATTCTGGAATTAAATTGTCTGGCTTCAACCCCTACTGCTGACACCAACAAGCTGAGTGACCTTGGGCAAGTCACTTCTTTCTCTGCATCAGTCTGGGGCCTATAATAGCCCCTACAAGCAGTAAATTGAATTATTGACCCCATGGGGGTATTACGCTTCTACATCTTTGTCACAGCCTCATAGCACATGGAATGTGCTTCCCCATCCCTTGACTTTGGACTTGATCATATGACTTGCTTTAGACAATGAGATTTTGAAGGATGTGACTGAATCAGAGGCTTGACATGTGTTGCAGGGCTGGGCTTGCTCTCCTGTGCTTTGGATCCATAGTGAGAAGAACACATCCTGAGAAGCTGCTGCCTCTTCCAGCAAGGCTCCAGAATAAATACACGTGGAGCAGACCTGAACTCAACTTGCAGCCTGGAGCCAAGTGACCCAGCCTGGATTCAGAACTGACATACAAACACATGAACAAGGGGGAAATGCTTGTTGCAAGCTATTGAATGTTGGAAATTTTGTTACATAGCATTATTGTGGAAGTGGCTGACTGATACATTCCCTCAGTGGGCTGGTGTGAAGACTAATGATACAGTGTTTGAAAAACATTAAGCATAATTCTTAGGACCTAGTAAGAGCTCAGAAATATTAGTTATTATTTAATCAATATTACTGAAAGTGGTTTTGCATATAATAGCCACATAAGAACTGTTATTGAACTGGTTAATTGAATTAATGGACAAGTATTACTTGAGTAAAGATTCTATGAGAATGCAAGCACATCAGGAAATTGGAAGACCAGGGACCTGCCATGATCCCCAAGTTACATTCATTCATTCATTCATTCAGCAGACACTCCCTGAACCTCTGCTCTGTGCCACACACTACAGTGAATGTTGGAGCCACTAAGAAGATTAAGTCTCCAAACCCTGCTAAGGATGGAGATCTACAGATCCCCACCATGTGACCAACACTGCTGAGTACTTCCCCGTGCTACGTCATTTGACCTTCACAACAGCCTTGTGAGCCAATATTATTTAATCCCCATTTTTCAGATGAGGAGACTGAGGCTCAGGAAAAAAAACAACATAGGAAAAGACCAAAGCCCACTCCTATACCTTTAGTGTGCTCTCGTGCCAGTGAATTCAAGTTCATGGTGGGCACACCCTTCAGGTAAGCGCGGTGAGAATAAAGAAGTAAACACAGCTGTGTCAATCTCCAGGCGTCTTATGTGCAACTTGCTTAAGAAATACTGAAGCTTGGGGGACCCAAGTTCTGCTTCTGCCATCAGCTGTCTGGAAGCCCTTGAGCCCCTCTCTGACCCTCAGTTTCCCCACCTGGAGGGGAGAAGGACCTTGAACGCTGCGGCTTTGGCATCTTCTAAAGCTGTCGATTCAAGAGGCATTGCTGTTGGAAGTTCATTTTAAAGGGATTAGGGATGGGAATCACAGTGCAAGGAACTCGCCCAGTAATTTGAAAGTGGGGACAACAGACCACTTAAGGGTAAAGGAGATAAGGTCGGACCATGGGCACTGCTCATTACAAGCCCCAACTCAACAGCCACAACCTTGCCTTTGGTCATTCCACCATGTGAACATCGAGACCAGAGCATTTGGGGTCTTCCAAGAAACTTCTGTCAGAATGGAATGCCCCCTCTTAGATGTCAGAGGACTTAGCTTTCAGCTAACGCCTTACTTTTCAGTTAACACTTTAGCAGAGACTGGGATGAAGTTCAATTCACATTCAGCTTATTCCCCAACTCGCGGTTGTTTCCAAGGGGGCAGCATTGGGGGGTGGGGACTGCCAGAGTCAGAGTTCCTGTGCTGGGAAGGGCTGCACCTGAGGGCCATGGGGCCCCTGGGGATCAGTGCACAGGCTCTCCAATTTGTTTCGTTGGACCCGGCTTCAGATCTCTGCCACCAGCAACGACCTGCTTCCAGCCCTGTGACTTTGACGAATTTAGACTGCTCAGTAACCTGAAGTGCATTTCAATTTCATAAATTTAAAAATACTGTGGTTAGACAGATCCCTTCTGCAGTAATGCATCCATTAAGTGCACTTGAAGCCAATTTTGGTATGCTAATCCATCACAAATCAACGTGAAATTTAGGTTCTTGTGAAAATTTCCTACACTCGATCCAAAACCTCAACCAGATTTAGGATAATAACAAATTCCTTAAAGCTGCAGACTTCAACTCTGTATTGAAACTTCAGTGAAGAGAGCAGTGGAGCCAGTTTTAAACAAACGTAGGAATGGGTGTGTTTACACGAGCGCTGCCTATTCTAACGGGGTCCCCCCCGGGGGTCAGTTCACTTACTCTAAAGATGCTGCCACAGCTGGAAGGTTTTAGAACTCTATCCTGAGTTCCCTCCAGGGAAATCTGTAAGCCCTTTGAGGACAAGAACAGGGTCAGGTAAGTCTCTGTATTCCCAGCCCCTAGCTCAGAGCCTGGCACAACGGACACATCCAGTGAATGACCCAGTTGGAACTTCCTGGCTTGATTAGCGACTTGTCCACCAAATTATTTTCTAAAATCAAATGCCTTCCCCACCAATGAAGACTGGAGATCCGAAAAGCACAGGCAGAAACCTCTGAAGGAAAATCACATAAAGACTCTAAGTGGTTTTAGTGATGACAGCATCATCACCTCTTCATCCTCCACGAGTGAGCATATGGCCAGTAACTGGTGATAAAAAGAACCTACAGGTGATGAAAGAGACATAACATCGTTGTTATCACCACCTAAGACTGTTGCTACCAACTGTTGGTGGGCATCGCCTATTAACTGGCTGTTTTTAGCTGCATAATAGAAATTTCGCCAATAAGATAAAGTTTACAGCTGGTAGCATTTTCACTTACTCGCTTCTGTCATAAATTCTCCAACCCACCCAACAGCAAGAATGAGCTGTTGACTTAGTAAATTTAGAGCAGCATTGCCTGCCCTAGCTGTGAAATACCTGAGCCTTCTAAACACGTTTCATTTTCCTGGTTGAGCATTTAATGCAGTCACATGTTACAAAGCCCTGCTTGGGAGGATGAGGGGAATGACACACCCACACGCAGAGGCTCCAAGCAGCTGTTGGTGATTTGCACCCCTTTCCTGCCCAGCTTTGCTGCTGGGTTCAACGCAGACCTGCTTCACCCCTCACAACCCCTGGCTCTCTGAATGTCCCCACCACACACCCGCCCAGGTGCCTGAGGCAGAGGCCCCAGGGTCATCCTTAGCTCTTGACTCTGTTACCCCCAGCTGTCATTAGCCACCGTCATCTTCTCAACCCTGCCGATCTTAGAAGCCTGGGATGTTTTTAAAATGCAGATTCCTGGACCTCAGTACCAGAGATTCCATCTCAGCGGGTCTGGGGTGAGGCCCCAGGATCTAAAACTCTGGGGGTGGTATCTGGGGATCCGTATGTTTAACAACCCTCCGCCACTCCGTACCCGCTGAAGTCTGGGAACCACTAGTTTGGACACATCTCGCCTCTCCCTTGGGTCTGTTGCAGTAGCCTTTAGCTACACTCTCTGCTTCCTTTCCTGACCTCCACTAACTGGTTCTTTCTACACGCATAGCCAGCATCTTTCCGACACACAAATCTGAGCATGTCAGCCCCCATAATAAAACACCTGTAATACCTCCACTGCACCCAAAGGTGAGTCCAGTCCACATTGCCAGGCAGGGTCCAAGGCCCCGCAGCTGTCTCCCTTCCCAGCTCTCACACACCCATCAGCACCTTTCCCACTGCTTCCCAAAGTGGCTCAGGGACAACAGATATGGTCGTTCTGAGATGAGTTCTGGGACAATGGCATCATGAAACATTCCCAGGGACTTTCTGCTCTTGGATGGAGGGTTAACTAGAGAAAAGTTGCTTCCTTAGAAGTTTCTTTGATGACATTAAAACCCAGTGTGCGTGTGGCCCCTTCTCCTCCCCAGGCCTTACATCCCTGCCCATGACATGGGGGTGGAACTGGATTATCTCTTGGGACCAAGTTCTCTCCAAAGTGTCATTAGAATCTTGATTACCCATCATGAGAAGTGACAGAAGGTGATCTGTTCACTATCTACATCAGTCTTCTGTAGCTGTGTAACAAATTACCCCAAACCCAGTGTCTTAAAACAACACCTACTGACCACATCACTGTTCTGTGGGTCAGATGTCTGGTGGGTTCTCTGCTTCAGGTCTCACCAGAATAAAATCAAGGGGACAGCAAGCCTGGGTTCCTATCTGCAGGTCCTGCGGAGAAAGGGCTTCCAAGCCCATTCAGATTGTTAGCTGGATTCATTTCTTTGTGGTTACTGAGACCCTCGCTTCCTTGCTCGGTGTTGGCTTGGGTTTAGTCTCTACTCTCAGAGGTCACCCTCATTTCTCCTCACGTGGCCTCCTCCACCTGTGAAACAGCAACAGCATTTCAAGTCCTTCTTGCTCTTGGGACCCCTTTGCCTTCTCTTCTGCCTCTTCAGGGCTTCTGTGATTACATTGAGCCCACCAAGGAGAATCCAAGATATTCCTAATGCAGGATAATCTCCTCATCTTAAGGTCGACCGATTAGTAACCTTAACTACAACTGCAAGGTCCCTTTTGCCACGTAACCTACACGTTCAGAGGCATAACACTGGGAGCAAAGGTGATGGGGGTCATTTAAAATTCAGCCTACCACACATCAGTGTCAGGAAATCTAAAAGTCTAGAGGCTCTTGCCCGCATCACTTCTGCAGGGAACATTTCCCGAGTGGGTCCAGGGACACCAGTCATGAGCTCCCAGAACAGCAGCCCTGCCCTCTAGAGGCTCACAATCTAAAAGGACACAGACAGGGAGAACCAAGTGTCAAGGCTGTGCCAGCGCTGGGGCAGGGGCCCGGGGGGTGGGGGTGGGGCAGCTTTCTCATGCACTCAATAAGAAGCTGGCCAGCATAAGCGTCCCCAACCCCCAGTCATCCAGGGAGCTCTCAGATTTTGCTTCATCTGGAGCAGTGATTCACTTACCACGTTCTTTCAATACGCTCACATAGAAGCAATTTACATACTGAAATATATACAGATGAAGCTGTAAGGTGGCTGGGAGTTGCTTCAGTAATGGGGTGTGGGAAGAGTGTGGGGCACAGAGAAATGGCAGTGGCCACGGGCTGGTGATGGTTGGAGCTGGAAGGTGGGGTGTTGGGCACCCATCTCTATTTCTGGTCTGTGTTCGGAAAGCCCCACAGTAAAAAGAATTTAAAATATATACTTATAAAAGATGAGTTATTTCCTTATGAATGGAAAAACCACTATCATTCACCATAAAAATTTGTCAAAAATTAAATATAATTTAAAACACACACACACACACACACACACACACACACACACACAAAGTGGTTAAATTCCAGCCAGGTACTGAGAGGTGTTTTCTCCCTGTTAATACTCGCCGTTAGGAAAGTTAGCAAGTGTCAGAGTTTAAGGACTGGGACGCAGTGAGCGTTCTCACTGGGATAGTTTTTAAGAGGACTTAACAATTTTCTTTAAATCCTTCTGATATAACTTTCCCAGTAAGCGTCTCCATTATATTTAATGCCTGGTCCGTGTATCCCCCGAAGTCCCCTGTGGTCTGGACAAGCTCTTGAGGCCCCTCTGGACCCTGTGGTGTCCCAGACTGTGACTGTGTGTGTGCAGAGAGGGCGTGTGGACAGGGAGGGGTCAGAGGGTGGAGAGGAACAGCCCAGGCCACCAGGGAGAGTCCCCTTAGGTGAAGAAAGCTTGGGCTCCGAGTTTGCCTTCCTCTGACCTTGGCACCTGAACCTCTTCTCCAAATCTCACTCCCCTCCCCACCCAAGACTCAAGACCCAAAGCATTTCTCATACCCCAACCCCAACCGCAAGCTGGCCCTAGGAAAGAGCCTGGGGGCCTCCACACCTTAAATGAATGTCTAACGAAGGCCATTCTCCCATCCCCAGGTCTCAGAGGAGACTGCAGGTAGCTTTTTTATCTAAGTCTCAGGCATCCTGAACATTTGAGGAGGTTGAGATGGGAGGTTCTCAGCCAAGGCATGACTTGAAGGCCTAACCCATGGGCCGCATCAGTGGAACTAAGAAGAGGCTGGATCACGGCAAGTCCCTCCATCCAGAATTGAGCTGTGGACCCTTCTGGTCAACCGTGAGGTAGGCCTGCTGACTTCCTGGCACTTTGCAGTGACCTGCTCTCCAACCCACCCCAGTTTCCCAAGGACATGGGCAGAGCAAGGAGTTGTGCCAACTGTCTGGCTATCCCGTGGCCACAGGGGAGGGAAAGGGAGAGAGTAGGACCAGTCCCTCTCCGGGAATACAGGGTGCTCTCCCGGCCTCACGGCTGGACACAGACAGGGGAAGAGGATGTTTCTTGCACACCTGTCTGTTGCCAGGCACTCTGCTGGGGGCCGTGCACGTTCCTTCCAGCCGAGACACTGTTGAGGGGACGAGAGGTGGGCAATGGGGGAGGGTGGGGTCTGGGGCACTGTGGAGCACACACCCCCATCCAAGGAGACAGCTGGGTCTCAGCCCCTGCTAGACAGGGCATGGGAGCCAGAAATCTGAGTTTTATTGTGAAATAGCACAATTTTAAAGGTGATCTCGGATTGGCAACTAAATCAGAGAAGAAAATTATATGGAACAGTGGGGACCAACCCATTCAGATTGCGGGAGAGATGTCCACAGGCTACCACTTCCGTAGCTCTGTACCAATGGCTCCTGACACTTCAGCAAACTGTTTCTGTGAAGGTCTGGGAGGGCCTAAGAGGTTATCATCCCATCTTACAGGTCAGAAAACTGAGGCTCAGATAGTTGCCCAAAGGCGCACAGCTTTGCAAATAGCAGAGCAGGAGATGGGGTGGGGCCCATTGCCCCTTGAATCAGTGCTCTGTTCGGGGTACCCCCCGCCCAACTCAGAAATGGACCAGATGTCACCTGAGAGTCCCATCCAGAAGGTTAGCTCTGAAAAGGCTGGAGCACTCAGTCAGGGGTCTCCTCCAGGAACCTCAGGGGCCACCAGTCACCTCACTCCCGGTTTGCATAATTACACACCAGTGGCACACACCAATGACTGTAAGCGTTCTCAGACGACAATGCCACGATTACAAGCCTCAGAGCCGTTTGTCATTTCTCGTGTATTCCCTTTTTTTGCCTGGCCAAGCCAGCCCGTATCATGGTAGTTGTGATGTATCTGGCCTCTGGTTGGCCCGCAGGAGGGAGAATTCTGGGAGGAAGGAGTCAAGCAGTGAGAAGGGTCTGGACCCAGAGACCCGTGTGCGCTACAGCATAGGCAGGCCTGCTGTCCCTCTTTCCTGAGCCGTGAGGACCCACTGTCTTTGCGCCCAGGTGAGGGAGGAACTATTTTTTTCCACAGGTGCCCGCTGGGGGCTGCATCGGAGATAAGCCGCCTTCTCCGTTCACTGATCTCCCCGCAAGGCCGGGTCTCTGTGAGTCCTGGGTGTCCTGTCATGGGGCTCCCCTGAAACCAGCCTCATGCCGGGCTTCCCTCCTGCTTCACAGGGGCCCAGGACCCCCGAAGTCCACTCTGTCGATGCTCACCTCAGAAGGAGCCGAGGGGTGCTTCTCCCCCTTCAGGAACCAGGATGCAGACATTTGTACAATGCATCTTGTCATTCAGACTGAGTCATCCCTCCTCAGGCCGTGATCAGGGCCTACAGCTGCTGGTCTGTTGGGGTTGGTGTAAAAACAATTATTTCTTCTTTCAGTTCAGCCGGAGAGCTAAGCTGGTATTTCAGGAGTCAAGGAGTCAAATATTCATAGAAATGACTGCATGATTCTTATTTGGAATATTAATTATGTGACGGGAACAACAGAACCAGTTTTTGTCTTTTTTTTTTCTGTTAAGCCTCAGTGAAGGAGCCGTCCCCAGACTGCTAAAAGCCTAACGCAAATAGACAGGGTCCCACAAGCAGCTGCCTGACCTCCGTCGGGACTTGCCCCTGGTAGAGGCCACGGTAACAATAGAACCAAAAAAAAAAAAAAAATCATACCTGGAGTACCTCTAGGGCTTTACAATTTACAGACACTTTTGCATTCGTCCAGTCCTTTGGGCCCCTGTACCTAACTCTTAAAGATCTATATGTGACATATTAATGCACCATTTTATAAAGAAGCAGTAGTCTCAGAAAGAGAAAGGGTCTTGCCCAAGGACTCAGCTGAGAAGTCCTAACTGTAAAGGAAGGATTCAATCCAAGGCCAAAGCTTTCCCTACTAAACCCTCTTCACTCAGCAGAAAAATCTCAGCCTCATCGTGGCCCTGAGGAAAGTACATTATTCCATCCATTTTGTACATAAGGAAACTGTAACTGAGAGAGCTTCACCGTGGGCCCTTTCCCAAACCCCCTGTAACATTCACCCACCCATCCTTTCACCCTAAGGAGGCTCCTGGCACCCTAGGACCCTGACCCATTTTTCCCGGGATAAGGGACCCACAAGGGTGATGGCATTCAAGGGTGTTTTTTAGTTCTGTTTCTCTCCAGCTCAGTATTTAAAAAATATCAACCCACCAGAACCACAGAACACAAGGCTTTCTGCACCTTGGCTAATTTCCTGCTGACTCAACCAGGCTGGGAAAGAGGCAATAGTGGTAACTTCTCTGGCCATGTGTGAAAAATATTTATTGTTGAATAGTCCTCTGTTTAATGAAAGGTGGTCAGGCCTCTCTACAGGGCAGAGAAGCTCCCGCAAGTGTGGCTGTCCTTCCCAAGCCTGTCACTTTCGTGCGGGAGGATTCAGGTGGAGCTGCTTTCTCTCTCGTTCCAGCAGGGTTTTCCTCTTCTCTCTGCAGAGGCCGGGTGCAGCCACAATTTACAGAAGCCAGAGCAGAAGTTCCGGTTCCTATTTTCACCCCAATATGCTTTTCCTCGGTGAACCTGGCAAATACATGACCTGACCCCTCTGCACCTCCGTTTACCCATCTGTGAAATGGCTAGAATAAAATGCAGGTATTGATTGATTTGTAAAGAGCCTACCTCTGATTCATCTTCAAATAACCTCCATGTTCAGGGCCAGGGGCCTCCTCCCTGGAGGCTGAACGTGGCTCTATGTTGACTTTAAAAGAGCCTTTGAAATGCCAGAGAAAACGGCAAAGGACATCAGAGCACACGAAAGCCACCTCTCCTATTCAGTAATGCTCGAGGCTTTTGATGATGCTTATGTGAGTAGCTCCTGTCTGCGGAGGACCGGGTGAGAGAGCCAGTTTCAGAAGGGAGCCTTTTACAGTATAGTGGATTCCAAATCCCAAAGACCAAAGACGGGGGGTTAATCATGTTTCAATTACCTCAACAGTTGCAAAGACTGATATCGATGTGATGTGTCCCGGCCATCCTCTGTGTTAAAGGTGTACTTCCATATGCCATAATTAGCATCTCGATTTTTGTCCCCCGACCCCTCCTGACCCGCCCCGGGATCGGATGTGTTCAGCCTGGGAATTGATCACCAGCTTCAGAACTTCAGCAGCTGAGATGACGCGTGGTGCTTTTTAGCACCACCCCCGCCCCCACCTTGGTTCTTCCAGGGCTGGCTGGTTTCCCTGTCTCCTCCAAGCACGCCCAGCAGGGGTCTGTGGATGGAGGGCAGGTGACAGGCGGTGCTTGGTGTGGGACCCTGGAGATGGGCAGGACGGCTGTGCTCTGTGCATTGATTGCTCTTTAGCCCAGGCCTCTCTCCCAAGCTCTGTATGTCCCGTGGCCGGGACAGAGGTACCAGACTTCATCTTCTGGTGCCCAGCTGCCCCAGTCTCCCTGATCTGGTCTCAGGGAATGGCAGTCCCCCAGGCGAGGAGGCTGGGAATTGCCCTTCATCCCTTCTTCCCCGCTTCCCACGGGTCTCTTGATTCTGCTTGTTGATGGCTCAAGGTGCTGTCTCCTCCTCCCACCTCATTGCCGTGGGCCCGCCTCAGGCCTCCACTCCCCTTGCCCAGATCCCTGCCTCCCAGTGGGTCTCCTTGCCTCCACCCCGCCCCAAGCCCCCACCTTCCTTGCTCTCCTAACCGCAGGAGCCCTGATCTACTCTCAGTTTTGAGCACTGTTCTTCTTGTCCCTGGACCCTCCCTCCACCTGAGGTGCTCTCCCCGCCCACACCCTCTGCATGGCTTCCCCCATTTCCCAGCCCTCCCTGCAGTTCGATGGGATCACACGAGCTCTGGTCAGGGGACTGCCAGTAGGATGACACGTGCCATTTCCAGTTGAAGCACAGAAAAGCAGGTGGGAACTCTCCCTGTGCTGTCTGGGGAGGGGGTGGACCCCACAGGCCA
This sequence comes from Phocoena phocoena, assembly GCF_963924675.1. Lineage (NCBI taxonomy): Eukaryota > Metazoa > Chordata > Mammalia > Artiodactyla > Phocoenidae > Phocoena > Phocoena phocoena. The sequence goes on along the minus strand of NC_089234.1, from coordinate 7,921,619 downwards.
AAGCAGCCTCCATCACTGAGTCACCATAAGGTGGACACCTGATGTCCAGTCTCTCAACATACATGGCCTGTGTGTGAACAAGAAACAAATCGTATGTGTCAGCCCCCTGAGACGTAAGTGTTGCAGTGACTGTAGCAGAGGCCTCGCCCACCCAGATTCATGGCCTGGGGAACTCCCTTCCCTCTTCCACACACTCAAGAGCCACCCCCTCTAGAAGCCAGTGAAACTCAGATCCCCAGCCTATGCTTCTACAGTGTCCTGTGATTTACCCAAAGGGAGGAACTTTGTCATCACCGTCATTGTGGTCCCTGTTACCATCACCATCATCATCACCGTTCATCATCTCTTGATGACTGTCTAAATGCTGTACGCACACACCACATCTCATCTAATCCTCAGGATCAAGTATATACTATTTCTTCTTCCCATTTTGCAGACCAGGAAACTGAGGCTCAGAGAGGTTACGTGGCTTGTTTAGTTGCCCAGGTGCCAAGGGACGGTCTGTCCAAGCCCGCAGCTGGACCCCTTCGTTATCCGCTTCTCTACGCCCTGCCCTCAGCACAGATTCCAGCACACGGTGGGTGCTCGCTGAAGTTCGTTGAATGAATTCACGAATGATGCTTGCTTTCTGGCCTTCCTTTTACGTAGTAGACCTCAGGGGAGAGGTGGGGCTGCAAGTGGCAAGTTACGCCCAGAAAGATCCCCACCACGCCCCCTCCCTCCAGGGCAGCTCACACCAAACATTTTCTCTCGACTCAGTTTGCAGAAGACTTTCGTGTGTGATGGAGTCTGGTTTTTTGTTTTGTTCTGTTTTGGTTTTGAAAGGACACTGTGAAAGGATGGGATGGACACAGTCCTCATCACTTGCTTCTACTCTGACACTGAGATTCAGAGGCCTTGGCCCCTCCAGTCCTAGAATAGCTCCCTGGCCACCACCCCCAAATTTGCACAGCCCTCCCCGAGTGTAAAGCACTTTTCAAGCATCTTACGTCATTTGATTCTGAGATACAGACTTATTATCCCCATTCCCTAGGTGAGAACACTGAGACCCAGAGATGTTGGGCAATTACCCCTACCCAGCCAGCTCCTGAGAAGCCCACCTGCAGTTTGAGCTCAGGTCCCTCTGGCATCAGAGGCCACGTGATCTCCCGGCCCCATGTTGCCTCTGCTCTGGGGCGCAGAGGAGGAATGCTGGGCTGGGCCCCGAGGCCAGTCGTCATGACCACTGGGAGGAGGGGAGAGAGAGGGGCTTGCAGGCAGCCATGGTAGCCTGTCTCTGGTGTCACACTTAGCACAAGGGAGCCATTAGGCTGGTTGTCTTCCTTCCTGGGGAAAAAGAAAATCAAACCCAAGGTAACAAGTGAGAAGACTGTTTGAAAGACCCCAGGGAGGCCAGTTCCTGGAGGGGGCTTGGAGGCTGGGAGAAGAGCTGCCAGGTGAACAGACAGTTTGGATTTTGTGCTTTAATGGCTGGCTATGTGATGCCAGGCTCTGGGAGAAGAGAGAGGCTCAGGGCTGCCCAGTGGGCAGGGACATCTTACAACGGCTGTGCTCAGCTGCCCAGTCGCTTGGCCTCCAGGAATCAGCTGAAAGTCGTTGTTTGTCTCTTTCCACCAGCCTGGCCTGATTTGAGACCCACTGAGACAGCCAATTGGATTTTAATTCACTCCCCATGATTGGCTCGTGGTCTGTCTGGGGGATGAGAAAATCCACAACCAAAGGCCGTCGAAAGAGACAGAAGAAGAAAGGGTCCTTCTTTTTTCTTGGGACAATGGGATGCCCAGAGCATCTGTGACTGTCTCGCTTCCAGCCTGAGGACAAATCCATCATGCAGGATTGGGTAGAGCTGATGGGATCGGGGGAAATGAGGTCAGAGCCCTGACGTCCCATCCAGAGCATGCCCCGCTCTGGACTTCTGGGTTATGAGATGACAAATGTCCTTACAGTTGAAACCAGTTTGAATTGGGGCCTCTTGCTCGTTACAGCAAAATCATCTGAAATGGATACGCCAGGAGTCTGGGTCTTATCCTGGAGGCCATGGAGAACAGGTGGAAAATCTGGTGGTGGATGGATGGGTGGGGGACTGATGTGTTAACACAGGGGTCCCCAACCCCCGGGCCACGGACGGGTACCGGTGCGCGGCCTGTTAGGAACTGGGCCGCACAGCAGGAGGTGAGCGGCGGGTGAGCGAGTGAAGCTTCATCTGTATTTACAGCCGCTCCCCGTGGCTCCCCATCGCTGGCATTACGGCCTGAAGCATCAACCTGCCCCGCCCTGTCCGTGGAAAAACTGTCTTCCACGAAACCCGTCCCTGGTGCCAAAAAGGTCGGGGACCGCTGTGTTAACGGACGGTTAACAAAAAGCGAGAGGCTGCCCTAAAGGATACAGGGTCTTGCAAAGGGGGCTTCGGGAGTTAGGAGCAGGAAGGACTGGCATCTGGAAGGAGCGAGAAGCCACCAGTCCACGCCACACCCCACCTGGGAAAGAACCTTTACCGGGCATGGGAAGTTCACCCACCCTGCCACTGGGAATGTACCACAGCCTAGAAGGTCACCAGACATCCATCGTGATAGGGCACCCACCAGAGGCACAGTGCCCATCACCTCTCCGCCCACAGAGACGGCGCTGTGCCTGCCGTGTCAACACGCGGTCATTGGAGAACATCTTTAATTGAAAACACGAACATGTAATCACAGCCATCACCTCCTAATTCCCTTTACCATTAAACAATGGGAGAACCTCAGATCAGAAGCCCGGGAAGCGCCAGTGTGGGGGTCTTCAGAGAAGAGAATGGATCAAATTAGGACATTTGATCTTGTGTGTGTGCGCTACCCTGATGAGTCACTCAGCCTGAGACTGTCGCCTGCTGCATCCTAAATGCTCATTAAATGCTTGGTGAATTGACCACAGGATGCGCAGGGCATTCACCAGATGTTCGTGTGGAGTTAACCCCAAATCTCTTGGAAGTCTTTGCTGGGGAGTCACGTGGAATCGCTCACCCCTGGGTTTACATCATGGCTCTGCCATTTCTTGGCTGGGTGACCACGAGGCCATCACTTTACTTCTCTGCACCTCGGTTTCCCCAAACACTTTTGTGCAAGTGTTAGATCCTCTCCAGGTAGAGAGGAGGAACTGAAGGCGGAGGATTAAAGTGGGGTGGAGGGAGGGGGGACGTGAGGGGAAGAACAAAGCTGGAGGCGGGGACTCGCTGGCTTATAATTAGAAATGAACATTTTTCTATTCTCAGCCTCCTAAAATTTTATTCTCTTCCATAGATTCACTATTACACCTTTGAGTTCAGCTTAAATAGACTGTTTTGAAAATGTGTTCCCTGTTGGCCCAGCTGAGCTGCAGCCCTCCTGAATCCACACCACCACAACCTGCAGAAGGTAGTGCTCCAATGGACCCGCAAGGCTTCAGCACCCTCCTGCTCAGCCGGCCATAGAGAGAGCCTGCCCACTTACCTCGGACTTCAAACCTTTAAGGCTCATAGGTCCCTATCTCCTTTCTGAAAAGGGTTCGTGGGTTCATTTTTCCATCAGCTTTCAAATCTGCCACAGCATCTCCAGGACCGCAGCCTATGCAGCCAGCATTATAGATTACAGATGAACCCAAGGTGTGGGACTTTCACACACCTGTGCATGGGAAAGCCTGGGAGTGCAGAAATTACATTGGTTCCAGTGGAAACAGAATCTTCCTGTCCAAGAAGTCCACGCAAAAGATGCCTTTGTTCTAGAACATTGTCTACATTTCTCCCTCTGACCTGATTGCCCTGTAGCTTCCCTTACTCTGTTGTATGTAAATGGTGCTCTGAGATCACCGTCCCTACTAACGTATGAATAATCTTCGCATTCCATTGATTGCCATCATTGGTGACTCCCCTTCCACCGTAATTCCTGCAGACTTAAGAACAGAACGTGATGTGAACACAGAAAATGAGGGGGCAGAGGGATAGAGAGAGCAGAATCCAACAATAAACCTTTGTTCCACCCCTCCACCCCACCACACACAGCCTCCATCCTGGGGAGGGCCTGGCCAGAGCTGGACAAGATGTCGGGGACCTCACCAAGCAGGCAGGACACCAACCCTTGTGACAGCAGGGAAACTGAGAGAGAGGCCAGCCCTGGGACTGGGTCTGCACCTCAGAGGGGAGGGAAGATGCCACCAACTCCTCTGGAGGTGCTCCTGGGAGGATGCCAGGTCCATGGGCTCTGGGGGGCTTCTAGGACGTACCATCTAGTGGATGGTTAAGAGTCTCATATCCCATCTCAGGCCCTGGAAAGTCTGGTCGGAAGGCTCAGGACAAAGCAGTGACTCGTGTTCCTCATAACACGAACGTCGCTCACAGTGCCACTGGGTAGGGTTTTCTAGGACTAACTACCTGCACCCTGGAAGGTGACATGGAGATGGATGGTCAGAAAAAGCCATGTAGATTTCAGTGTCTTTTTAAAGACTGTATGTAAAGAATGCAGGCAGCGGTTTCTGATGGAGATGGAAGTAGAACGTTCCCCTCTGGTTTTGAAAATACCAGAAACGAATAGCCTCCTGAAGCCTGAAGAATGCTCTGCTGGGCCATATTGATCATCTTTGGGGCCAGAAATTGTTCTGCAGTTGTTCCTGATTGAAAGGTTTTCTATTAATTCCTACTGGCAGGCAGAATAAGAAATATCGAGTACCTAATTGCCTTCGAAATAATTACACCCCCAAATGTAATATCTTAACCAACGCATCATGCAGTCGATGTTTTGCTGAACTAGAGAGGTTTGGGAGGCAATGGAAGGTCAGCCCTGGATGGGGGGAGGGGAGCGCTAAGGCACTGGGTGGTGGGGTTAATGCAGGTCACCTGCAGCTTGAGTCCTGGCTTCCACGTGCAAAGCTGGTGGCTCCCATCTGCAAAGCTGGTGGCTCCCACCAGGACATTAGAGACGCAGAAGCAGGGGCCCTTTGCTGGAGGCAGCTGTGGGGTAAAGGAGAAAGCATTAAACTAGGAGTCAAAGACATGAGCTGGACCAGCCACCATCCTGACCCAGCAACCTGGGGGAAGCTAGTCAACCCCTATGTTTCTGTCTCCTCTTCTGCAAAATGAGATCGACCGAGACCAACCTCAGGGCGGGTTGTGAAAATCCCTTGCGATAACTCACCAATGTAGGTGGAAACTTGTTGTCATCTACAATTCATCCATTCATTTATTTTAAAAATATTTATCTAGCCCCTGCTCTAGACCAGCACTGCTCTAGGTAGTAAGGTGACAGCCATGAATAAAGTAGACCAAATCCCTGCCTTCAGGAAGATTAGCTCTAGGGAGGTGGCTAAGATTCGGTAGCATATGCTAGTGACACGTGTAAGGAGAAAAAACCAATCAGGGAGGGAAGAAGTAACGGGTTGGGCAGAGAGAAATTGGCAACAGCGAGTATAGACGATATTCTCCAGGAGCATAGCTGTGAAAGGAAGGAGCAGAATGGAGTGGCAGATGGAGGGGAAGTGGGGTACAAGGGAGAAGCACAGCATGGTACGATGTTGATGAGGGTGAACCCATAGAGAAAGGAAGCCTTGATGTGGGAGGAGGGGAAATTGCTAGAGCAGTGTCTTTAGAGCAAGAGAGGTAAGATGGGCTCTGGTGCCTGATGGCCGGACCCAGATGTGGTCCGTCCACATTGCAAGGAGAGAAGACAAAGATTGTGAAGGCAGAGAAGCAGGTGGGTGGGGAGCTTGTGGACAGTCTCCTAGGTTGCTCTAATTTTTTCTTTGAAGCAAGTGCATGGCCATCAACAGAGAGATGTGATGGGGCTGCAATCTGCCCCTCAGTCCATACGCTGAGCACTTCCAGGGTTTCCTAAGGATGGAGAGGGCTTGCTTCTCAGACAGCGATCCTGACTCCCTTCCCAGTACACCTAGGGATGTAAAAGATGCCACGTGTTTTGCAACTTCTCAACCGAGTCGCAGGGGTGAGGACACCTTCCTGCCAACACTATTTCCTCCATCCCAGGTCGCAGACTGGAGCACAGCACAGCATAGCTGCACCCTTCTTTCTTCTGGCGGGAGCCCTGCTCGCACTGCTAATTCGATCACCTTTAGCACATCACTTTCAGAGCATTGGTGTGGAATATTTTAAGTGACTGTTCTAGTTGCCCCTAGCTCAGCACCCTGAATACTAAAAAAAAATAAAAAATTTTAAAAAAGCCCTAATGGTCATACGTTCCACAGAGAATTTGAAAAAAGAATAGAAAACGAGATACCACTTTTTTTTTTTTTTTTTTTGGCGCTACGCGGGCCTCTCATCACTGTTGTGACCTCTCCCGTTGTGGAGCACAGGCTCCGGACGCGCAGGCTCAGCGGCCATGGCTCACGGGCCCAGTTGCTCTGCGGCATTTGGGATCTTCCCGGACCGGGGCACGAACCCACGTCCCCTGCATCGGCAGGCGGACTCTCAACCACTGCGCCACCAGGGAAGCCCCGAGGTACCACTTTTTAATAACCACTCCATGTTATCCTAAAGACACCTTCCATTTGGAATTTCCCTTCAGCCTGAAGACTAGGTGGTGGAGGCTCTGGAAGGAGGTTGGGCCAGGCCTGGAGGGAGGCCTGTGGCTTCTGAGAGTCCGGCTCAGGCTTGTCTTCAGATAACAGACTTGGCTCCGATCCACGCTTGATAAAATCAACACCCTTTTGTAAAGATTCTTCAGGGCTGAGAGGTGGAGGACCGCAGAGGAAGATCCATTTTCCACTGTGCTCAGCAGTGGCAGCTTCAGAAGCAGCCCCTGGGACGGACGTCAGCCCAGAGCACCGGCTGGAGAGGCCCAGGCTCGGGAAGGAGGCCTCGCCCTCCCCTGTCTCAGACCCCAGGCCCAGCCGAGAAAGAGGCTGCGGGGGACACACCTCTTCCCGTAACTAGCACCGCTGGTGAGGCGAGGGTCCTTCAGCAGCGGGCCTGTGCCAGCATCTGTGAGCACGGCCCAGGGCAAGGGCACGGAAGTCCTTTGGGACACACCTGGCAGGACAGCATGCGGCCGGGTGCTGACCAAGGTCTGAGTGAACACGGCCGCCCAAAAGCAGCCAGCCTCAATACCAGCAAGTGTCCCCCGACGTCTCCCTACCCTTCGCCCCTATTTTGGCCCCTTGGCAGCTTTCGGCACCAGTGGTCACCCTCCTCCTGGAAGTCTCCTCTCTCCCTCTCTGCCTGGTTCTGCACCAACAGCTCGGGCCCTTCCCTGTCTTACGGCTCCTCCCCAACGTGCTTTTTAAAAGATTTCTCCTGCAGCCCCTTCTCTGCTCTCCGTGCGATTCCAGTCACCCCCCTGATCCTCATTTATTCAGTTAACAAATACTTGGGCACCCAGTGTGTGTCAGGCTGACAGAGGCGACCAGACACCAGCATGGCATTTTCATGGAGGAGGTCGAGGGTAAGAAAGAAAACATGTGGATCAGGAAAGCTCCAGCCTCCAAAGTCTAAACTCTTTCCCCAGTTCTCCCCAAGTGGAGAATCTGGGACAGAATGTCAGGATCCCAGGGCTCCAGCCTCGCTCAGCTCTGAGACCCTGAGCGAGACACGTAGCCTCTGTGGGCCTCAGTTTCCCCATCTGTAGGACGGCAAAGTTAGACTATGATCTAGTCTCTAGATCGGCCCTGTCCAGCAGAATTTTCTGTGATGACAGGCACATCCTATCCAGCTCTGCTGTCCTATCCCGCTGTCACTAGTCACGTGGGAGTATGGAACACTGAGGAACTGAAATTTTAATTTTATTTAACTTTCATCCATTTGAATCAGCACGTGTGGCTAGCGGCTGCTGTAAGGAACAGCACAACCCTCGCTGCCCTTGACCTTCATCGATAATTTTATAAAAGCTTTAGCCGATATCTCAATAAAGTTACCTACAAATTCTCTGAGTTGTTGGGCAAAATAAAGAAACAGGACCATCAGAGGTGAAAATAATTCTGACTTTCAAATACCTTGTTTCTCCTTCCTGAGGCAAAGCCCCCACCCCCAGGTGAGACCCGGAGGAGAACCCTCGCCCTCATCTAGGCCCATGCTTCTCCGCACCGGCTGTGCGTTCGGATCTGCTGGCAGAAATTTTTCAAAAGCGCAAATAACCGGGTCCCACCTCAAACAAATTACGTCAGAATCTCTGGGCCTGGGGCTGGGCGTTGGTCGTGTTTTTAAAGCTCCCTGGTGGGGAATTCCGTGGCAGTCCAGTGGTTAGGACTCCACGCTTTCACTGCCGAGGGAGTGGGTTCACTCCCTGGTCAGGGGTGATGTGTGGCCACTGTCGGGTCCCACAGCCCTGCTGAATGGATGGGAACACTGAGGTCGAGAGGAGAGAGCACGCTGTCCAGGTCACACTGTGAGTTCATCTCAGAGCCTGAGCTGGACCCCAGCTCCCCAAGCTGCCGGGGCCAGGCAGGCCTTGATGCAGGGCTGGCGGCACCAGACACGGGGACCAGCATGCAGGACCCACAAAGAGGGCCGACCTCCCAAAATCTCCCAGTGGCTGAGCCGTGGCTCCAGGTGGGATCCTGTCCTCCCGTGTCCTCTTAATTTCCCATCAGTGGGGTGAGTCCACCAGAGCACATGACACTCTAGAGCCAACTGCCTTCCCCACTGGAGTACATCATTACGACTGGGCCCACGAAGTTGAGAAAGATGACTCTCCCACTGTCGCGTTGTAAAATAAGCAGTTTTCTGATCCTGAGGAAACAGATTCACATCTAAGCTCATTCCAGACGCAGAGGGACCCTGTGTCACACTGGTCCCCTCCAGCTTTGCCTGAAGGGAGGGAGGAAGGCGAGGCTGGGGTGGGAGGTGGGGAAGAGGGGAAGCAGCGTATGCCAGAACAAGGTCCCCTTCAAACCGTAGGATGGTCCCCAGTGCAGCGCTGGGTCTGCTCAGCCTGCCGGACCCCTGGGCAGGGCCCGCTCCCTCTGAGCCACTTGGGCGGGATGAGGATTTTTAGCCAACTTGGGTGCCCAGGTTCCCTTCTGGAGCAGAGAACCAGCCACCTCTCCACCTGACTCAGGGCTTCCTCGGCCTGGGAGCCTTGTCCCCTCCCTGAACCTTCGGCACAGCTGCCGGCACAGCAGTGGGCTCGCGCCCAGCTCCTGGTCTGTGCATGTTTCTTTTGCTAGTTTTGTTTATTTCCTGGCCTGGCCTGGTGACCCAGCCACCGCAGACCTGGGCTCAAATCTTGGCTTCCCCACTTAATAGCTGTGTCACATCCTATCTGAGCTTCGACTTCCTCATCTATAAAATGGAACCTGCCTGCCGGGTGCAGGAGAGGAAAGGGCTAGGTAGGCACAGTCCTAGGCACACGGGAGAGCTCCACAAGTGTTGGTGGCGTTCCCTGCTCCCCCCGCCCCCTCGCCACCTGCCAATCGTCAGCCTCCCCAGGACGTGGGTCCAGGTCTTATTTTTCTTTGTTTTTCCCCCGAGCATTGCTCAGTGGCTGGTGAAGGGCTGGGGGCGTGGGCATTCTGCAAACACATGTTTAATGCATTATAAACACCCAGAAGGCGAGAACATAGGATGACCTCCCCTCCTAGCCTCTCCCCCAGGAATCAGAATTTACAACCGTGGTCCCCTCACTGATAAAGCTGACAAACAGAGCATCTTGCAGCCATTTCCTCGGTTACACACACACACACACACACACACACACACACACACACACACACACACGGCATCAAGCACATCCTCTTCAAACAATAGGAGGAAATGAGGCGGGACTGGAACGCTGCCGGAATAGTGCGGAATCATTCATCAGCCTTGCGTTTAAGATGCTGCTGGTGTGAAGAGGCGGTAGCCCTGGAGCGGGCTGGCTTGACAGCGAAGAAAAACAGGATATAGTGTGTGTGTGTGGGGGCGGGGGGGCCACCTGTGGGATGATCTCCATCCGTGGATGCAGATGGAACAAAGGCCATGGCAGCCTGGGGTGCTTTCTGACCCCCAGGAGTTCTCCAGGCAGCAGGGACACCCCCAAGGACAGGAAGACAGAGTCCAGCTGAGATAGAAGATGTTAGGAATTCTGTAGAAGACACCGGATGCCCAGGACTTAAGAATATTCTCTCGGGAAAGCTGGTTTCCATTTCTCTCACAGAGAAGCCTGGCATTTTGATATGGTCTCTGATAGGAAAAAAGATACAAGGTTTGGGAACTGTTGATTAGTAGAGAAAATCCTGGGATCGTGAATCCTAATCCTTGCCCTGCTATTGCCTTGGTTAAGAGCAAAACCTGCACAGAGAGCTTGGAAAGGGAGTTTATTTTAAGGGTCTGCAGAATTCAGGAATTCAAAGTCTCTGTGTCTGTCTGCATCTCTCTATCTCTGTCCTCTCTAACTCTATCTGTCTCTGTCTCTCTTCCCTGGACCCCATGGTCTCCCTCCTCTCCAGGCCTCTCTTTTTCCATCTGCCACAGTACATGTGATCTTGCAGTTTTAATGGCCACGACACACTGACTAGCCTCTGAGTTGCCTGGTCTAGTCCTTCAGTTAGTAAATATCTACAAGGTGCCTACCGTTTGCCAGGTGCTGTGAAGTGCCAGGACACAGGACGAGCAGGGCACATTGACCCTCATGAGCTGACATTGTCAATCCATTCCTCTAGGGAAATAATTTGATTGGTCAGTGGCCTTGGGTCACTGTCATCCCTGTCAAATCAGCTACAGCAAGAAGTCACATGACACCAAAACGACTCAGCTCCTGTAGACTACATTTCCCAGGCTGCCCTGCCATGGGTGTGCCCGTGTGTCCCCATTACTGCCTTCCCATCAGAGGGATGTGAGTAGAGGGATGTGCACCCTCCCAAGCCTGGCCTTCAAAGGTTTCCATGCTCCATGTGTCCCCCACACTCTTTCCTCTTCCAGCCCACTGGAATGGAGACGACCCCCAATTAGACCACAGATGTGCTTGAAGATGATATTGAAGGTGACCGAGGCACAGGATAGAAGGAGTCAGGATGGAGTCATCACTGGGAAGATTGCTGCAGGGGTGTTTGCATAGATTGTTACAGGACCAGGAACAAACTGTACTTGTGTTGAACCCGTGAACTTTGGGGGTTGTTTGTTATAAGAGTAGCATAATCTAACACAGTGGGTTCTCAACTTTGTCTTGAGACTAAAATCACGTATGGAGCTTATTTGACATCCAGGTGCTTGAACTCTACCTGTATGTGCTGGTTCATTAGATCGGGTGTGTGTGACCTGGGTGCGCACATTGTGAAAAAGCATCTGAGGTGATTCTGATACAAACTCTGCTTACAATCCACTAGCATCTAGGCAGAATTTACAGACTTTTATGGAAAATGAGACCCGGAAAGGTCACAGAGCTAGTCAGACTTTGGTCTCCTAATGCCTAATTGGGTCTGTGACAGATCTCCCCACATCCACAAATTCCTTGCAACGTTCGTAAACCTCCGATGCTACTGTTGGGACATTAGCAGAGATGTCTCTTTGTTGATCGGGATTGAATGCAACTGAGTTGTGTAAATATATTTTGAGAAAACTGTTACCTTATTTGGGGTCAAAACAGTCTGTTTATTTGCTTACGTCTTTTCCACTTCCAATGCCCTAGCCCACCTTTGAGACAGCCAAGTTCCCCTTCTCTGTAGAGCAGTGCCTGGGTGTTTACCTGCCTGGTTGGCACCTCTTTTTCACTTATTTGGTGCTCAGGAACCACACACACACAGACCACACACAATACACCCACACACACACCACATACACACCACACAGGTACACACATACACACACCACACCACACCCAAACCACATACACATCACATCACACACACCACACCACACGTACATCACACACACACACACACACACACACATATATACACATACCACATACACGCAGACCACACCACACACACACACATTCTCGCACTCGTCCAGCCTGGTTGGAGAATGTACATCAACTAAGTCAAATATCCCAGGTCAGTGAGATTCACCCTCAGATGTGAAGTTTTAAAATTTCAATCACTTTGGTCAAAAACCTCGATTAGAATTTTTATGTGCTTCTTGGATTCTGACATCAGTAGATGGCTACAGTTTTCTTGGTGATTTAAGATTATCACGTGAGCATGGGTTCATACAGAGAGGCCTGCATCATCTCTTGTGCCTCTGCAGGGGTCTTTTCTCTGGTCCTCCGGCTGCCGTCCAACGGCCCCGCTCGGGCTGGCACATGCACTTCTGCTCCAACCTGGGCCTCCCTGGAAGCCCAGGGGCAGAGGGAAGAGCCTCAGAGTGAAGAGCCTGGCTCCTCAGAGCCTCCCTCCCTCCCATCTGCATGCCCAGCTCAGACCTCAGGTTTGTTCTAGACCCGCGTTTGCTCAAAGTCTGATTTCCGGGTTGGTGGAGTATTAAAACACTTACGTGCAGTCCCTTAACTTACCCTGGTGATAGGCTAACTAGTCTTGGTTATACACTAACTTGACCTTGGAGTATACTAACTAGTCCTACTAACACTGACTTAACCTGGTTATACATTGACTAGACCTGATTATACACTAACTTCCCTGGTTAAAAACTAACTAGTCCTAGTCGAACTCTAACTTGCCCTGGTTGACATGCACCTTTGTGCATTGTTTGTCTCATGTCCGTCTCCCAAATCAACCCTTAGCTGTGGGATCTGAGCAGACCTCAACCACCTGAGAGTTGGCCCTTCCCACCTCCACACTGGCTCAGCACCCAGTGGGTCCTGCCACCTAGTAGGTGTCTCCTAACACTCGTGAACACAGCTCCAGGTCCAGCCCAGGGCAAATACTGCCAGACTCTGTGTTAACATTTCTGAAAATACAATCCTGGCTGCAAGCCAGAGAATGCTTAAGGAGCAGCCGCCACCTCTGGGAACATTGTGCTAGTGAGGGCATTTGGATTCATTAGATCTCAGCATTTACTAAGGGAAAAAGACTTACCTTCGAGGGCTCTGAAGAAAATTCCATTCCATATTTTAAAGTCACAGCCTAGATTTTTAATTTCTTAATGGATTTATAACAGAAGAAAAATTACCTCTTAATATGGTATTCTTTCCAGATGCCAAATCTATTCCCATTTTGAGTTTGGTTGTACAGCCTTTTAGCTACCGAGCCCTGGTCTTCCTCTGGCCTCTGAGCTGCATGCTTTCACAGAAAGCTTCTTCCTCAGAGTGAGCTAATCAGGCAGTGCATGTGCCCTAGACCTCCTGCCAAGGTCCCTGAGGGTGCCTCTCCATCACTCACACGCATAGCCAGCAAGTGCCCTGGATGGCAGTAGATGCCAGCCATCAGGGGTTTAGATCCTCTGGAAAGAGACTGAGACCTCCTTGTTCCCTCTCTGGTGAAGGATAAAGAACCAGAGGGAGGCCCATAGGCAGCCTTGGAGGGTGAATTGGATGCAAAGCCCAGAACAGACTTCAAAGCTCTTCTCCACCACTTTTCATCACCCAATGTTTGCTGGGCATCGTGGCCTGGTGTTACTGGGCACAGGGTCTAACCCTGCCTCCCGGCCCCAGGCCCCTTGTGGTGGTGGACAGGAAGGAGCAGTGGAGAGAGGGTGTTTACCCAGTGACTTCTCTACGGCCAGCACTGTGCCAAGTAGTTTCAGATGCCATCGATTCTCGTAAGAATGGAATTTGTTCAGCTGTACCCCCAGAGCCACACAACTGGAGAGAAGTTTCCCCCAAAGAAAGGGGTATAGCGTTCTGAGCAGACCCAAACATAAACACACACTGTATCTTCCTCTCTAAAATATGTTGTGTACAATTCAGAGAGGTACAGAGGTCACCATATGGCTTGTGTATTAGTCCGCTCAGGCTACCATAACAAAATACCACGCCCAAGGGAGCTTAAACATCTGCTGACAGGGTTGGTTTCTGGTGAGAACTCTTCCTAACTGCAGACGGTCACCATCTCTCTGTGTCCTCACATGGCAGAGAGGGAGCCATCTCTCTGGTGTCCCTTCTTATAAGGGCACTAATCCCATTGTGGGGGCCCCACCTTCATGAAGTCATCTGACCCTAATTACCTCCCAAAGGCTCTATCTCCAAATATCACCCCAGGGAATAAGGCTTCAGCACAGGAACTGGGAGGGACACAAACATTCAGTCCATAATAGCTGGCAAGTGGCGGAACCCAGACCATGCTCTACATTTCCCACTGTGATAGCTCAGTAGTCCTGGGAAAGACCAAAGTTGGCCCCCCTCTCAGAGAATCCCCTAACCCTCACTCTTGCCCCTACCCAGGCAAGCACAAAACCCCTCTGCTGCTGCTTTCCACAGGTCCTATTTTTTAGAAATTTTCATTTTGCTCCCATTCTAAAGGATTTGAGCCTTCCCTTGCCGGAGCTGGTCACCTGGCCGTCAAGCCCTTGGACCTGGGACCCCAACAAAGGCGACCTGCAAGCACCCCAGCGACCACCCACCTGGAGGCTGAGAGCATTCTTGCCCTACTGTTCTGCCAGGTGGCCCCTCTTGATTGCCAGGGAGCACACACACTGCCCTGTCACCAGCCTACCAGCCTTCCCTGGGGCCCTGACAGTGAAGCCTGAGGCACCCTGGCCCCAGGGACTCTGTGTCCTCAGCCAGGCTATCAGAGCTTTCTCTCAGGTAAGTGACCAAGCTGGTAGTGAGCAAGTGAGTCAGGGCCAGGCTGCCTCACCTTCCCCTGAACCTCACCCCAGGAGACCTATACAGCGGTACAGCTGCCTGCAGAGATAAACATTAAGCCTTTGAATGATGTATCCAATCTGCACAGTGTATATTAGCAGACCACAGAGGGCACCTCCCTGGGGGCAAGCATCACCCTACCCTACCCCGCTGCTCCAGCCCTGGAATGATGGCTGTAGCCACCATTCTGTCCCCTCACCTGGCAGGGCTCTGGTGTCTGTGGATTTAGCAGCAACTTTGGCCAGAAGTAGTTTGGGGCACTCCGGGGCTCCCTGACACCTGGATGCCAGGCTGGACACTGGCCCCCACAAGGGCCGGGAGGAAAGGCACTGCAGGGCCAGCCTCAGCACCACGGCCAGGAGGTGAGAGCAGTAGACAAGGCCTGGGGTCCTGGCTGCCCTGAAAGGTCTGGCTGGGTGGGAGCAGCAGGTCTTCAACTCCCAGGTTTGTGAAGGCACAAAACCTAGAGGGGCACTTCTCTCACCCCACTTTTCCCAAGCAGCCCCTTGGGGCACCCCCTGTGTTTCACCACATCTCACACACCCCCTCCCACTGCTGTGTGACCTTGGATCAGTCACATCCCCTTCTGTGCATTGTCATCGGTAAATTGAGGGCATGGATTAGACTCTCTCCAAGGGTTTTCCAGCACGAACCTTCCAAACATCCAACCCGTGGGGCCCAGCACGTGTGAGAACACAGGCACTTCCTCCTCTGCTTCCACACGTTAATATTTTGCATAGATTTCCCAACAATTATTTTCCCTTTTAACCCTCGGCACTTGAGCGATTTTTCTCTTCACTCCCAAGTCACTCCCGAGGGGAGGCACAGCCGGGATGGCCTCCTGGAGATGAGCCACATTCCATTCCCTCTCCCAGCGGGTCGTGGTCCATCCCCACCACTCCCAGCAGAGCTGACTCCCGCCAACATGGCCCATGTATAATCGATGAGCCCCATACTCTCCGCGTGGAGCCCTGAGACGCCCACGGCCATAATGCAGGATGTTAAAAGCTTCCTGGGAAGCCTTGCTCTGGTTTCCAAGAGGGGTAATTAATGTAATAAAGGGGTTTCCAATTGTGATTCTTGCTGCAACTTTGATTTCCCCTGCAAATCCTCTTGAGATGTTTCCAGAAGCGCCCAGGCCTTTAGTATCTGTTTCCTCGAAGGACTTCCGTCCACTCACATCTGTTCCTTTCATCATTAAAAAAAGAGGCCAGTGCCGCTGGGGTCCAGGCCTTTGTGCCAGGGCACGAGGAGTTAAGGGGACAGCCGTCACCAAGGAGCAGACCGCACTCGAGGGCCCTGCCTTCGTTCCCTCGGGTGCCAGGCCACCATTTCTCAGCCTCTACTCTCTGCTTTTAAACAGTGGTTCTTGCTCTCCAAAGGAGGACCTGTTTGTAACTAGATTTCCTGATTCCAAGGGTTCTAGAGGGGCAGCGGGGCTGATCCTCACTGTCCGGGAGCTTGACCTGGAACACAGACCTTAACCCAGTGCCGGCAGCATCCTGGGCCTCCCAGCAGCCTTGAGAAGCAGGTTGTCAGCGCCGCTGCAGTTTACAGGTGTCCCCTCTGAACCCAGAGAGCTTAGGGACCCTGCCTGGTGTCCCAGGCATGCGCAGGAATGGCAGGACCTGGGCTCAGGCTCTCCTGATGCTGTCCCCTTCCCCTGCCCCAAAGCCGCCAAGCTCTGTGAGCAGACTCACGCCGTGCTGAGCACCTCCTTTCCCTGCAGGACGTTTGAGAGAGGTGGCCGCTCTCTCCTCACTTCCGGGGCGGAAGCTGGGGGCTCTGGAGGGCTTCCTCCCTGGAAGTAGAAGGATGGAGAAAAGGAGGGCTTGACAGCTTCATGCACACATGCCTGCGCACGCGGGCACACACACAACAGCCCTGGGTTTCAGATGCACAGGGACCTCAGAATCCTAGACTAGCCTGCTGGGGTCGGAGAGACATTTAAGGGACTTTGGAAAACAACTCTGCTGTCAGGCAGGCCAGGCCAGGGCGGGGCTGGCCACGGGCAGTGGGGAAGACCTAAGGGTTGCCAAGACATTGATCAGGCTCCAGCCAAGACGGTGGCAACTCAGCGAAGGGTCCAGGATAGGGCTAAAACCAGGAGCGCTGAGCAGGGAAACTGAGGCAGCCATCCCGGAATGCAGAGCATACTGTTACCTTAGGGTGGGGAAAGGCTGTGTGACTCTGTGTGCAGTTTCCCAGGGCCCGTGGCCAGCACATCCTAAGCCAGGCCAGTTACACTCTCCCATCTGCTGCCCCGCTGTCTGGGGGCCCCAGGGGACCAGCGTCAGGAGGGCAGGGGACCAGCAGGGAGAAAGCACCTCTCCATCTTCGCCTTCCCCTCTTTGGCTTCCCAGTTTCCCTTTCACACCTCTTCACGCCTCTCCCAGCCCCCCTGTGCTCCCTGGGCTTCAGATCACAGGCAGAAATTCTCTGTGCTGTTAGTCCCTGGAGGACTGAAATGAACCCTTAAAATAGGAAATAAGGAGAAGAGATGGGAGCCTGGAAGTCATGAGCAAAGGAAGGAGAAGATAAGGATGCAAGCATAGCAGCTCAAAAAATTAAATCAGGAAAAACTCTTTTGAAATAACACCATTGGTAGCATTTTACTCAGCACCTTGAACTTCCCTGCAGACCCTTGGGAAGAAGCCATTCCTTTCTTTTTTCTGCTGTTACTTTGCCAAATCTCTCCGGAGTCACCGATATTTCTAGTTAGCCTCGAGCTCAAACTTGGACATTAACACGAGCACATGCATTTTTCTTAAAACAAGAGCAAGCCAAAATCGAGAATTTGAAATTCAGCTGCCGTGTGATCATTTTTCCTGCCCCATGTGGTTCAAGGGGTTGACGTTTCCATTCATTCACTGCACAAATGTTGATGGCACGCCCACTACATCCCTGGCTTGGTCTTGAAGGTAATGGCACCATTTAAACTTGCTGGAATATTTTTACATATTTTTAACATTAGTAAACTTCCCAAACCACCAGTCAGGCTAATCCCACCATTTGTCATCTCAGAAGAAAGAGCAAAAGCATTGTTCCAATAAGAATTACCTGGACGGGGCTCCCCTCGTGGCGCGGTGGTTAAGAAGCTGCCTGCCAATGCAGGGACACGGGTTCGAGCCCTGGGCCGGGAAGATCCCACATGCCGCGGAGCAACTAAGCCCGTGCGCCACAACTACTGAAGCTCATACTCCACAACAAGGGAAGCCACTGCAATCCTGCACACAGCAACGAAGAGTAGCCCCCACTCGCCACAATTAGAGAGAACCAGGGCGCAGCAACGAAGACCCAACACAGCCAAAAATAAATAAATAAAATAAATAAATTTATTTGAAAAAAAAAGAATTGCCTGGACGGAGCCAGGCTGGTAAGAAAGAGGATGGGGCAGTGGTACCTGCAGTTATCTGGGCAGGGGCAGGGGTGGTGGGAGAACAAAGTGGTGACCCCCCCAGCCAGCAGCCCAGCAGGCCTGCCGAGACTGTCAGAGTCGTGAGGGCCCAGGCACGGGGCACCGGGTGTCCCATGGAGGATCTGGCTGCAAGGGCAGGTGGGCACTGAGTGCCTTACCCTCCAGGTAGCCAAGTGGGATCCTTTCTGCGAGAGGAGAGACTGCCTCCCCCCACACTTGGGCAGCATCTCCTAGGCCCCATCACAGGGAAAGTCAAGTTCTAAGGTGGGCACTTACCCTTCAACCAGAACTTCATAATCTCAGCAGTACGGGCAGACCTCAACATTGCCCGTTCGGTTCGAGACCACCACAATAAAACAAATATTGCAAAAAAGATATGATGTAAATTTTTTTGGTTTCCTACTGCATACGGAAGTTATGTTTACACTATACTGTAGTGTATTAAGTGTGCAGTAGTGATATGTCTAAAGAAACCAGCGAATGCCTCTTAATTTAAAAATACTTGATTGCTAAAGAATGCCAACCGTCATCTGAACCTTCAGAAATTCTTCAGCTTTCTGCTGGTGGAGGGTCTGAAATATTGTAAGAATTACAAAGATGTGACACAGAGACACAAAGTGAGCAAATGCCGTTGGGAAAATGGCACCGATAGACTTGCCTGACGCAGGGTTGCCACAAACCTTCAGTTTATAGAAAGCGCAATATCTACAAGCACAATAAAACGAGGTCTCCTGCGATCACTTTTTAACGCCCTTTTGTAAATTCATGGCTGCAAGAAAAATTTTTATTCTACTCCTGGGCTTTAAAAGCAAAATAAAGAAAGCACATAATTGACAAATACTGTTTCGTGAAAAGTAAAGCAAGATGGCAGAACTTGAAGAAGAATCACAAGGAGACAGGAAGGGTCCTGGACCAGGAATCGGGGCCTGGCCTCTGCCCTCAGCTCTGCTTCCAACCAGCCAGGGAACCTTAACAACCTCAATTCCATTTTTAGATTTTTCTTTTGCATTTGCTTACACGTAAGTCATACAATTCACCGAGCCCCTTACTCGACGTGTAGCCAGTTCTGACTACTGAGGCTCCAGCTGTGACTGAGACCCAGTCCCTGCCACCTGTTTTCCCCCCTCCCGCCCCCCCCCCACCCCGTGCTGGTTATAGCGCGGGGTTCTATCTGCTACTGTGGAGGGCACGTGTGCTGGGGCGGCGGCCTTGAGGGCAGCACCCACAGCTGTCCCGGACCACAGAGAGACTGGGACAGATAAAGCTGGACGCACTGAGACCAGAGATGGGATCCCTGTGGATTCCAAACGCAAAATGACAAGAAGGTGATGTCTGATCTCAAGGCAGTGAGGATGGAGAAGAGGATGCAGGGCTAGACACGTAATCGAATTCTCCGGGCCTCGGTTTCCCCATCAGCGCTGTGGGGTAACTCTGTCTGCCAAGCCCTAACCAGGACAGCCAGCTGAAGGGCAGTGAAGATCAAAGACGAGAACTGATCTGATACCGTTTGATTCCACTTATACAAGGTACCTAGAAGAGTCAAATTCATAGAGTCAGAAAGTCCGTTGGTAGATGCCAGGGGACCGGGGGATGGGGGCGGGTGGGGAGGGGAAATGGGGAGTTAGTATTTAATGGGAGCAGAGTCTCAGTTTAGGAAGGTGAAAAATTCGGGAGATGGGTGATGGTGAGGGTCGCACAACAATGTGTGTGTACTTAGTGCCACTGAACCGTACGGTCAACTATGGTTAAAATAGGATGTTTTATATTATGTGACTTTTACCGCAATAAAAAAGCATTAAAAAAAAAAAAAAGAACTGATTTGAAAGCTATCAAGTAGCTTGATAGCTCGACACTTGATACTTGACATTGGCCCAGCAGTGCCGAGCCCCATGAGGGAGTGAAGATAAAACCCTGATTCTGCGTAGAAGAACAGAATTTTGTGTGTTTGACTTTCGCTTATGAAGCCTATTTTATAAAGCTCTTTAAGGAGTCAAAAGCTCTGGCTAAATTTAGGCAGAAGAAAAAGGCAGGTGGCTAAAGCCTCCTAAAGAGGTCAGTTGTTGGTGATTGCAAGGTAGAAGGGAGAAAACGTAGAAAAAGTAAGAAAAGGGGCAGTCATGGGCTCTCTTTCGTAATTTTTTAGGAAAACTGCCTCTTGTTATGACCTTGCTGTTCACTTGCTGATTTACCAGCCAAGCCCAGGGAGGCCAGAGCCCCGGGGGGCACCCCACAGCCGGCGTGGAGGGCTACAGTGACCCCCACAGAAGGTGGGCAGTGAAGGTCCCTCCTGCCAGAGGATCCAAACAGATGGGCGCTGCTGACCACGGCTTTTATCCCAGCATCCCAGGGCATTCCCGTGGCCCCGAATGGCTCCTGTAGCCATCAGGAGACAGCCTGTGCCCAAAGTTGGGTTTTGACTGAGCACCGACAGTTGGTAACTAGAGTATTTGAGAAAGTACCTGCTTGATCCTATACGTCTGTAGTAATTTGACTTCTGTCCGAAATTGTCAATTACTTTCTTTGCTCGCAGTAGCTGGAGATTCCGTCTTAATTTTTGTTTTGACAGAGGAGCTATTTTCAATATCTCACACTTACTGAACCTTATCTGGAAGAAATTAACAGGTTTCTAAGTCTTAGAAACACATACTTACAAGGTGTAGGTAAATATTAGAACAAGACGTTGCCGTTGCATATTTTAAAAGCTTGTTTATCAGACTCCTCCAAAGCATCAGCCAAACGATGCAGACACCCAAGCACACGAACACATTCTGACCCATCTGAAGAGGCTGCGTGAAGCAAACCGGCAGCAAATGTCACTTGGACACTGCTAGGAAACGAAGAAACATGGACCTGCCCAGGTAATCCCAAATGCTGTCACTCGTTTTTGGTTTTTTTTGTTTTTTTGCGGCACACGGGCCTCTCACTGCTGTGGCCTCTCCTGTTGCGGAACACAGGCTCCGGACGCGCAGGCTCAGCGGCCATGGCTCACGGGCCCAGCTGCTCCGCGGCATGTGGGATCTTCCCGGACTGGAGCACGAACCCGTGTCCCCTGGATCGGCAGGTGGACTCTCAACCACTGTGCCACCAGGGAAGCCCGGCTGTCACTGTTTTGATGACACATCTCAGGGGAGGACATTTTTCTCCTTCTCAGTGTGCAAATCATCCCATTAGTCCTATCAAACTCCCTGAGACAAGGTAGCAAGGGCTTCTGCAATTTAAACAGCTGGATGGCTGGGGAGTCTCCCCAGAGACTCTGAGTCAGTTGGAAGCAGGGTTTGGATGCTGGGTGATGTCTGCAGGGGCTGTGTCCTTAACAGGCGTGGCTTGTGTCCTGCCGTCCGCAAGGAACCCTGCAGATGGGCCCGTGGGCTCACCCGCCAGTGGAGTCTGGTCACTGCTCAAATCCATATCCAAGGCCCTGGACCAAGGAGGACCCAGGCCACTCACACCGCGCCCACCTTTCCATCCCAGGGGATGCGGCACACCCCGGCTGTGCACCACTGACTGGAGGCACAACACCTGATCTGCTTCCACTCCACACACCAGCCTCTCTGTGCTGAGGCTGCTGGGAGCCTGGACTCTGTTTTGAAAGAGAAAAAAACCCTAGTCTGTCTCCCCTTCTAGATCATGACCCTTCAAGGGGAGGTCTCCCTCACAACCTGAAGCCCATCAACTTGAATAGAGGTCAGCTATTTGCTTTATAAACTTCGGTCCGTCCAGCCAGCTAATAATGTAAGTTTCCAAAGGTCTTTCAACTCTTACACTTGATTTCCTGTACCTAACAGTTAAACACATGTGTGTTGGGCGTCTGCAATGTGCCAGGCCCAATGCTGGGTCAGGGATACCCAAATGAGTGATTCATGGTATCTTCCCTCAAGGAGTCAGCGTCTAGAGGAAAAGACAGGAGGTGAACTGACTGTTTCAAAGTGATGCTCTGCTCAGCCGTCTCCTCCTCACTTTTCAAGCCCCAACTTCAATACCACCCCTTCAAAAGGTCTTTATTCCCTTAGCACCTGATTCAATGCAGGCTTCCCCACTCTATCAAAGCACCTATCATCAACAGCTATAATTTTTACTTATTTGATTTTCACTTATTTATTATTTGTCTCCCCACTAAAATATAAACGCGAAAGCAAGAACGTTGTCTATTCAGTTGTCCATTTTAATCCTAGTATCCAGCACCTAGTATTTACTCAATAAATACTTCTTAAATGAAGGAACGTGTAGTGGTATCTCTGACCACTGTGTCCAGCTTGTGGCCCCTCCTGCCTTGGCACTCCTGGGACTGTTTCTGTGCTGTTTTGGTTTTTTCCTCCAGTATATCTTATAATTTGATTCATTTATTTTGTTTATTGCCTGCCTCCTCCTATGAGAATATATATTCTGTAAGAACGGTGCTTTTGCCTGTTTTGTTTACTATTGTTTCCTTGCATCTAGAACAGTACCTATAGTACACACTCAATAAATGTTTTTTCAGTGAATGAATGTCACTGCTATATGGGAGTTAACGGAGGGTAACTTAGTCCATATGGGCAGGGGGTGGTCACAGAAGGCTTCCTGCAGGATATGACATGTGAAATCAACCTTAAGTCCTAATGAATTAACTCACCAAAATGGACTCCAGAGGAAATAGAAAACCTGAGCAGTTCTACGACCACTAAGTAAATTGTATTCACTGAAAAACTGCGAGGTCCGGATGGTTTTATAGGAGAATTCTACCAAACTTCTAACCTTATTTAAACTCTTCCAGAGATTAGAAAAGGAGAAACCAGTTTGTGAAGCTAGAATAACCTTGATAATAAAACCAGGGAACGGCAGTATGAGAAGGGAAATCACTAGCTAACATTTCTCACAAGTTTACAGGCAAAAGTCCTAACAGGATATTAACAATCCAAATCTATCAAAGTCTGTAAAATAATAATGTGCGATCATCAAGTTGGGTTTATCCTAGGAATGTAAAGATAATTTATTAGCAAATTATTGCAATATAGGAAATTTCACTATATTAAGGGATTAAAGAAAAATTATATCGTAATCTCATTGAGAACAGAAAAAGACATTAGATCAAATTTAACACTCATTCATGACAAAAATTCTTAGCAATCTAGAAAAAGACAATAATTTACTTTAACCTGATAGAATACATTTTAAAATCTATATAAACATCCCATTTGACAGTAAAGCATTTAAAAACATTCCTTTTAAAATGATGAATGAGACAAGTCTATGATCACTGCTTTTATTCAACAGAAAAATTTGACTATAAGAGTAAAGGATTGACTTGGATAAATGGTGCTGGGAAAATTGATTATGGAAAAAAATGGATCCCTGCCTCAGATTATATGGAAACAAACATAAATAATAAAAGGAAAAATAGAAGTTGACTAAATAAAAAAAAAAACTTCTGTTAAACTTCTATTAACTTCTGTTAAGTTTCTGTTAAAACTTCTGTTAAGATACCATAAACAGAAAAATGGAAACCACAAACAGGGAAAAGATATTTGCTATCTATACCCAAAAAAAGATTATTATCCAGAATGTATTTTTTAAATTCCTCAAAACATTAAAAAAAAAACTATTAGAGGAAAAAAATGAAACATGAACAGAAGTTACCAACGGGCATTTCACAGAAGGGGGAACGTAACAATCCACTTACAATCAGGGAATGCCAAATCAAAACCACAATGAGGGCTTCCCTGGTGGCGCAGTGGTTAAGAGTCCGCCTGCCAGTGCAGGGGACACGGGTTCGAGCCCTGGTCTGAGAGGATCCCACGTGCCGCGGAGCAACTAGGCCCGTGCGCCACAACTGCTGAGCCTGTGCTCTGGAGTCCGTGAGCCACAACTGCTGAGCTCACACGCCTGGGGCCCGTGCTCTGCAACAGGAGAAACCACCGCAATGAGAAGCCCACACACCGCAACAGAGTGGCCCCCGCTCGCTGCAACTAGGGAAAGCCCACGCACAGTAGCGGGGACCCAACACAGCCAAAAATAAATAAATAAAATAAATAAATTTATTAAAAGAAGAAAAAAAAAAACCACAATGAGATTTCATTTCATACCCACTTGTCAAAATCTTTCAAATGTGTCATTAGAAAGTTCAGGCAACCTTGTAGACTAGAGGGAATTTTCTTTATATACCACTGGTGAGCGTATAAACTGCCTCAATAATTTAGCAAATTATTTGGCAATACCTAAGAAAGCTGAAAATGTGTTTGCCCTGTGATTTGTAATTCCACATCTGTAGGAGGTCCTTCAAGAGCTCTTGCCCATGTGCCCAAGCAGATGTGTTTACAGTGTTCATGGCAATAAGGTTTGTAATAACAAACAAAAAAGAAAGAAACCTAAATGTCCTTCAACAAACGAACGGAGGTGAACACACGTATGTGCATGCACGTGCTAGAATATTGTACAGTACTGAAAATGAATGAACTAAGGCTACATGCATCAGCATGAAACATCTCAAAAACATGATATTGGGCACAAATTGCAAGCTATAGGAGAACACAGAGAGAATGACATTTACATGAAGCTTTAAAACATTCTAAGCAACGATGCGTATTACTTAGGGATGCGTGCATACATTCATGGTAAACGTATAAAGATCTTTATAGAAATGATGAAACAGTGAATTCGGATTGGTGGTTACCTGGGAGAAGAGAGGAAGAGAGCTAGGATTAGGAAGGGGTGCAGAGGGCCTTGACTGTGTTGATTTACTTCATTTCTTAAGCTTGGTAGGATATTCTTTATAACCCTTGGACACAGATGTTTTATTTTAAAATTAAGGGGAAAAGGTACGAGCATCAGATGAAGAAGGAAGGAAGGGTATTCTAGGAGGAAAGTAGAGCATGAACCAAGATGCTGAGGGGTAGTGGAGCAGATAGAGTGGGGAAACCATGAGAAACGTGGTGTTTAAAGCGCACGTGGAGAGGGGATGTTTAGAGTCAAGTCTGCAGATGCTGCGGGAAGGACAGACCACGCGGTAATCATGAGAGCCAGGCTAAGGGAGGCAGGAAATTATCCTGAAAGCTACAGGGAATTATCTAAGGGTATTAAGCGGGTGAGTGATTCAGTCCTCTGAGCATTTTGGAAAGGCCATTCTCATGGCAGCGTGGAGGATGCATTGGAAGGGGATGGAGTAGAGGAGGGGGGCATTCTGGCAGCAGGCGACCTGGTCGGAAGCTGGTGAATGGTCTAGACCAGAAGCGAGGGGGACTCTGGGCTAGAGGCAGTGGCAATGGGGAGAGAGAAGCTGTCTAAATTCTAAGTTTCCAATGCACATTTCAAAAGATTTCTAATGCTCCTGGTGTGCCCACGTGGAAGTGACTGCTCAGTACGCGGCTGTGTTAAAGTTCAAAACACAAAGGCTCCAGCCTCCCCATGTGTTACTGGAGACAGCTTAGAGTGGCAGGTTCCAGTGAGCTTGACTGAGCCCTGCTGGCCTCTGACGCTGTAATTACATGTTGATTGGTATTTGGAATGGTCGGTGTGAGCTGCCCAGGTTGTCAGGTTATTGCTGATTCTGAGTGATGGCCTCTCTGTTCCATTTCTTCCTAATGAGTGCACACACTTGAGCACTTAACAGACAGCAGTGGCTTCCCAGCACAAATGACCTTCCAGCAGAACAAAACACTCCAAGGAATTAGTGATTTCTGGCTTTTATTAACTGGGCTGACAACTCTGGACAAGGAAATTTGAAATTTTGAGTTATTTCCAGATCGACTCAATTATAATATTATAGTAATTGCAAAGCAAAGTCACAGAATCCCAGATATTTAACATCAAGCCCATGGAGAAAGCAAATCCCACACCCTGTAGTTCAACAGGAGGATTTTAATATCGAGAACTAGTTACAAAGGTGCAGGAAGGGCAGAACGAACAGAGGACGGCGAGTCTCCCCGGAGATTACCAGCAACAGGCAGCTGCTACCAACCCCAGAGGAGAGACAAAGGGGAAGGAGGGTGTCCCAGAGCCCAGGAGGAGGCACCACAGAGGGAAGGGCTTCCAGTAGAATCGGGGCTGCAGCAAGATGGAGCAACTGCGGGAAAGGAGATGGCCCCTGAAGCAGAGGGAGAGTGGGGACTAGAAATACCCTGGCTTCTCAGGGTATTTAGAACTGAACAAGAATAAAAGAACAATATACCACAATTTGCGGGGTGTAGCAAAAACAGCACTCAGAGGGAAATTTATAGCCTTCTGCCCTCCAATCTGCTGCCAGCACCTGCCAATGGCTGGACGTAACCAGAAGCCAATGGCTGGATGTAACCAGAAGCCAATGGCTGGACGTAACCAGAAGCCAATGGCAAGCAAGCCAAGAAAATGTATTTTCCCCCAGGGGTCTATGATACATAGCCGGGCAGGGAAAAAAGGAGGTGGATGTTAGGGCAAACAGGCCAATGGCTGGAACAGGAGGCAACATTGAGTCAAGACCCATATGCTGAAAGGAGGGAGCCATGCAAAGACCGGGGGGAAGAGAATTCCTACCAAAGGAATATAGAGTGGGCAGGGCAGGGATGGCTGCATTGGCTTCCTTGTCATTGTCCAGGCTTGTCACCGGCTCTGGTCATCTGGTTGACACCTCTCATAACTCCCTGTTGCCCAATTGCCCCTTTCCACTCAAGCCTGCCTCTTTGATGCTCTCCAGCAGACCGAAGTGCTGCCCTTCAGAGAGCTGGGGGGACGCGATGGAGGTGGGGTCTGCTGGGCAGGCCGGTTATACTCCTAGGTCTGAGCAAATTCCATGACTCTAATTATACTTCTCTCCATATATTGACTTTTCACTCTGTGCCAGGAACTGTGCAAAACCCTCAAGTACATCATTTGTTTCTTACATCAACCCCATGAGGGGGCTTTGTTCCCCCATTTAATAGATGAGGAAGGAGAGGAAGTCACTTGCTCAAAGGCACGCCGTCAGTGGCAGAGCTGGGATTCCATCCACTCATTCAATTTGCAAATATTTAATGAATGTCTATCAAGGGCTGGATGGTGGGATTTAAAATGGTGGACAAAACAAGCATAGAATATATACTGTAATAGGGAAAACAGATATTAAACAAATAACTGCACAATCACTAGGTAGTTGTGCTTGTGACACATTTGCTGATGAAATTATTTATGCCAATAAAAAAGCATAATATAGTCCAGAACTCTGCTCATGTATTTCTCAAATATAATAATTGATTCTTTTGTTTTCTGTTTTTTGAATTTCTGCTCTTACATGTATCATTTTCTTCTCCTTTTATATTTTTAGGTCTACTTTTTCTAGATACTTGACTTGAACACTGAATTCATTTATAGCTAAGGCTATAACTTTCCCTCTGGGTGCTGTTTTTGCTACACCCCGCAAATTGTGATATATTGTTCTTTTATTCTTGTTCAGTTCTAAATATTTTGTCACTTCACGGTGATTTCCTCTGTGATGCATGTGTTAGTCAGCAGACCATTTTAAAATTTCCAAACATACCTCTATCTTTTTACTGTTGATGGTTAGCATTTTTTAGCAATGAAGTATTTTTTAATTAAAATATGTACATTTTTTAAGATATAATATTATTGCATACTTAATAGACTACAGTATAGAATAAACATAAGTTTTATATGCATTGGGAAACAAAAAAATTCACGTGACTCGCCTTGTTGTCTATTGGGGTGGTCTGGAAACAAACCCTCAGTATCTCTGAGGTCTGCTTATGGTAGCTTCCAAATCTCAATTTCTCACCCTAGAGCTTTTTTCTTTTTTTAATTTTTGATGACCCTATTTTTTTTATTTCTACAGTTTCTAATAGTTGCTTTTACATATTCACTAGCCTTTTGTTTTTGCTTATTTTTTGCATATTACTTTTAAAGTTTTTGTCAGACTTATCTGTAAAATTTATTTCATTTGTAATGATTTAATACTCTGGCTACTGAAATCACTGACTGCAATTCTTAACATCAGATATCTTCATGACTTCTAGATTTTATTTATTTACTTTTTAAATTTTATTTTGCACACTCATTTTGACTCAGTGGTTTCTCATTTTCTCTTTTATTTATCTGTGGTTTCCTGTCTCCACTTCTTTCCTCTGTCCAGGGTTCCAAGTTGCTCCCGGTTCCAGCCTTCCTGGTTCCCAGTGTAGGATCACATTTTCTGATGGACGTCAAGAGTCCCCACCCCATATGATGCCTCAGGGTCATCACAGATCCAGTCACAGCACCACGGAGGCCTTGGTTCAGGCCTTGGTCATAGACTGACCCTTCGTGCTCTCTCTGGCCTGCTCCCCCAGCTTTCCACACGCCTTGGCCCCAGGGGGAGGTCACCATGTGCTGGTATCAGCTTCCTTCACAGGTGCCCGGAGGCCTATCTCCACCTGGGTGTGAGCAGTCCCCCTTCTCACATGGATCACTTTCCATCTAAACTCCAAACTTCCAGACCCAGCAAGCCTGTGCAGCCACTGGTTTGTATTTCTGTTCTCCTTTGGTCTTTGCAGAGATTTACCTTAGTTTTGAGCCTGGATGTATTTTTTGATTTCTTACAATAGTCTCTGCTGTTGCAGCAGAAGTAAAGCCTTCAGGATATTTGAAACAAAATCTTACTGTGCCACCTTGACCTGAAGTCCTTTTCTTTTGTTAAGCATGTTAAATAAAACAATAATAATAATAATAAACTCTTATAAGTGGGGGAGGGTGACTTCACAGTATGAAAACATTTACCAGAAAAGTGAGGCTCCCTCTCACCCCAGATCCCCAGTCGCCCTCTGCAGACGTAACACCCATCAGGAGAGTCTTATGTCCCTTTAGAAACACCACTCACACATAGATACACCACCAGCCTCTTTTGTGAATCTTCCCCTTTTCAGACTCCAACCTAGATTTTCGCTGAGTGTAGAGAGATGTCTGGAGCCACTCAAAACCAACAATGAGAACCCAACTCTTGCAAAGGCAGTTGTAGAAATGCAGTTTTAAGGTTACTTCTGTTCTGAAGTTTAAAAACAGAAAGAAAGACCAACAGAGAGTTGTTCAACAGGAGAGCTTTGAGAATTTAGC
This sequence comes from Phocoena phocoena, assembly GCF_963924675.1. NCBI lineage: Eukaryota > Metazoa > Chordata > Mammalia > Artiodactyla > Phocoenidae > Phocoena > Phocoena phocoena. The sequence continues at coordinate 7,892,546 of NC_089234.1, read as the reverse complement.
TTCTATAACCTTGAAATGCAGCAAAAGGCAGAGGCCCCAGGTCCAACTTGGACAGAGATTCATTATCCTGCTTTGCTCAACTCAGAGGTCTCCAGTAGTTCTTGGACCTTGTGAAGGACACACTGGGCCCGCCTTAGGTGGGCCATCAGGTTGCCAGGCCCTGTCCTGGGTATTTTCAGATGCCATCTCAGTTAATCACCAGGACATACATCATCTTAGAGAAAAGGGGGAAAACCTTGGGGCAGTTACACTCTATGGCTCAGGGCCATGCGGGCAGTAAGTGATGGGACAGGAATGCAAGCTGGAGGCGTGGGCCACAAAATCGGTGCATTTCCATCCCACTGCACTGTTCTGACAGTGTAGGGCCAAATTCACCACGGAGCCTGGTGAGGGTGCTGTACGTCTCCACCATCCGCACAGAGTGACAGACCACTCTGGCCACTTAGTGAAAGGGTCCTCTGCGTCATCCATGTGTGCAGAGCTGGAGAGCATTTGTCCACAGATCCAGGTCCAAGATGAGCCGTCGCACAGCTCTAGTTAAGAAGCCACAGAGAGGCAAGGATGCTCAGGGGAATGGCTGCATTATGCCACATAGTGCCTCTTTGGCTTAGAAATGCCAAAGAGAGGCAACATAGTAGCTGAATTTGTCCATTTTCCATAGATGCTCCTCTTGGTTCATTTTTCCCCCATTGTAAACAATGCTGCAGTGAACATCCTCACACATGATTCCTTTCTTTGAAAGTTTTTCTAGGGTTTATGTATCCAGAAGAGGATTGCTGGGTGCATAGGATAGGAGCAGAGTTTTCTAGACACTGCCAGATAGCTTTCCAAACCAGTTGTACCAATTTATTCGTCCACCAGTACAGTGTATGCTCACTATTTTCTCACATCCTTGCTTATGTGAAGCTATCTGACTTTAACATTTTTGCCCATCTGATGGATGAAAAACAGCATCTTATTTAATTTGCATATTCACAATTATTAAACGAGGGTGTCTTTTAATATACTTTTGGCCTTTGGTATTTCTTCTGTGAATTTTCTGTACCTACCCTTTGCCTGCTGTTTTTCCACTTTTCTTGGATTTTCAGGATTTCTTCATATAATTTGAATTGCATTCTGTTTAGTATTTTAAAAACATTTTCTCCCATACAGCTGCTTGTCTTAACCTTGTTATTGGTGGCTTTTGCCATGCAAAAGTTTTTATTTTAATGTAATCATAATTTGTAAATAAATCTTTTTCACTTATGGTTTATGTCTAAGTAATCATTCCCTATCCCAAGGGTACAACATTATTCTTAAGAGCTATGTTTTCAGAGGTTCACTAGTGTATTCTAGAAATTTAGAAGTTCTAATAGCTAGACCAGGGTTGGCAAACTTTTTCTGTAAAGGGCCAGATGGTAAATATTGTAGGCTTTATTGGTCCTCTAGTCTCTTGTAACTACTCAGCTCTGCCACCGTAGCCTGAAAGCAGCACTAGACAATAGGTAAATGAATGGGACGTCTGTGTTTCAATAAAACACTATTTACAAAAGCAGGTGGCAAGCCAGATTTGGCCCAGGGACATAGCTCACCCCTGATCTAGACCATCTAATTCAAGGGTTGGAAAGTTAGCAATTCCATATGGTCTTTGCGGGTACCCTACCAAATTTATGTAAGTTTAGGCAATTGTATTTGGAATTACATATGAGAACAGTTATATATGAAACAGACCTGGTTTTATTTCTGAGCCAAAAAAACCCATCTTTCTTTTGTGCTTGACACTGATTCTGGACAGGTGAGTAGGCTAAGTCATGCGCTAATAAAACCAAAGTTGAACACTTAGTTCTTCTGAAAGTTAAATAGCTTTAGACCAGGTACTAGCACACTGCCATCAGTTCAGTGATTGTCTAGGAAAAGTGTGCTTGGGTTCAGAGAGGCTGCATAGTTTACAGGGCCCAGTGCAAAATGAAAACACAGAGCCCCTTGTTCAAAAATTAAGGCTTTTAAGATCGTGGCAGCTAGACATGAAGCCAAGCATGAGACCCTTCTAAGCAAAAGATGCTGTGCCCACCCATGAAGCCAGCCCTGCTTGGATCACCGGGGGTAGGGGTGGGGGGGCTGGTTGAGGCATTGGGTGTCAACCTTTACCACAGACCTTGTAGAAATGGTTCAAAGTTCATGCCGACTGCCTGGCGTATTATTACCAGCATCGATTTAATCTAAGGATTGGGAGGGTTGGGACCACTTAGTACCACTGAGTAGTCTCATAAAGCATGCTGCGGGCTTGTTTTAAGTTTTAATTTATCAGTTTCTGAAACTCTTAATTTTCCCATTTGGTTTTTGGCTGTTTGCGGATTTTGCCTCCGCTGAAATCTGAGGCCCTGAGGTTATCTATTTAAAGTACCGTCCGAGTTTTGCAGGAAAGGGAGTGTCCAGTGTGGAAGTTTACAGAGGAGAGTTTAAAGAAAAATCTCAGCTCTGATGCAGCCGTCTTTGGAAAGAAAGACACATACCATCCTTGGAAAGAAACCTCTGGGGGCTGGAAAGTAAGTGGTTTCTGCTTCTGAGGTTTTGTTCTGAAACCCAGAAGGAAATAAATAGCATTACTCCAAAAACACTTCTGCTTGGATGTTTGATCTCAGCCCGGCAGCCACAGCAAGGCAGGTCAGCTCACCCACCCGCCCTTTGTGGGGGCCTGTCGTGGGCTCAGGGTTATTTGTAGCCCTTTGGGGCCGGAGTGACTGTAAAACCAACCAGTGCAACTCCCTCAAATTACAGTAGAGGCCCAGAGAGGGTAAGTGACTTGCCTAAAGGTACACAGCAAATAAGTTGCAGAGCAGAGGGCTGGACCCAGGCCCCCTGCCTCTCGGTCCTCAGTCTGTTGCCCCGCTCTGCTCCCTTGGGCCTCTCAACTTGGAATGCTCACCTGCTGAAGCAGGTTGTCTTTTCGTGGGGAGCCAAGGCAATGGTCACTGGGCTGCTGGACCACTCTTTTTTTTTAAATATTTATTTATTTATTATATATTTATTTATTTTGGCTGCACCAGGTCTTAGTTGGGAGATCTTCATTGTGGCATGTGGGATCTTTAGTTGCAGCATACGTACAGGATCTAGCTCCCCGACCAGGGATGCAACTCTGGGAGCACGGAGTCTTACCCACTGGACCGCCAGGGAAGTCCCTGGACCCCTCTTTAGCCCTGCCATTGATGTGCTCTAATAAGGCCCCCTGAAGAGCACGGAGGGCTGGGGGTGGAAGGGTTGAAGAAACCCTTGTTACTTCCTCTCCCTGCTCGCTTTTCTGTGAGAACCACCAAGCGTGAAACCTAGACCTGCAGTTTTTTATTTTTACATCTTTATTGGAATATAATTGCTTTGCAGTGGTGTGTAGTGTTAGTTTCTGCTTTATGACAAAGTGAATCAGTTATACATATACATATGTTCCCGTATCTCTTCCCTCTTGCGTCTCCCTCCCTCCCACCCTCCCTATCCCACCCCTCTAGGTGGTCACAAAGCACCGAGCTGATCTCCCTGTGCTATGCGGCTGCTTCATCGGATAACGGATAAAGAAGATGTGGCACATATATACAATGGAATATTACTCAGCCATAAAAAGAAACAAAATTGAGCTACTTGTAATGAGGTGGATGGACCTGCAGCTTTGAGTCGTAGATGAGCAGGACCCTGCAGAGCGTCTCATCCAATCGCCCCGCCCAGGTGTTGAAGCCCCACCAGCCACCCTGTCACCTGGCTGCTGACACAGCCCGTGACGGGAGCTGACTCCTGCCCGTGGCCCCGCACACCCCTTCAGCCACAGATACCCCAGCTCGTTACCCTCTCAGACCCCCTCCCTGGGAGGACATGACCTCCAGGTCTGCCCCTCACCATGTCATCCCAGCGCCCGGCCCAGCAGAGGAGCTCCGTCTGTACTTGACCAAAGCATCATTCTCCACCTGCCCACCCAGTTCCGAGCGGGCCTCAGCCTGTGTCTGTCCTTCTTCACGTGTGATGGCCAGGAGCCAGCCCAGCACTCGGGGTCGTGCCTGATGCCACTGTGTGGGTGCGTGTGTGTGAGGGTGTGTCTGTGTAGTATGCGTATATGTGTGTCCACCTGTGTGAGAGTGTGTGTGTGTGTGTGTGTGTGTGTGGTGTATGTGTGTGTCTGTGTATATGTGTGTGGTGTGAGTGTTGTGTGTGTGTCTGTGAGTGTGTCTGTGTGTGTGTGTTGTGTATGCATGTGTCTGTGTGTGTGCATGTGTGTATGCTTGTCTGTGTGTATATGTGTGTTGTGTATGTTGTGTATGCGTGTCTGTGTCTGTGTGAGTGTGTGTATATGTGTGTGAGTGTGTGTGTGTATATGTGTGCGAGCATGTGTGTGTGTGTGTGTGTGTGTGTGTGCCTGTACACTCGTGTCTCTGTGTGGGTATCTGAGTCCTGGCCCGGACGTCCTTCAGAGGTAGAGCTGGGTGTGGCCTCTCTGGTGACAGTCACATACGTGTAGAGACTTTGCCTCTGAAGTGCTAAACACAGAGCTTGGCACCCAGAGGGCGCCCAGCATTATTCAGCCATTACTGTTATCACAAGGCCATGGTTACTTGTAACAAAGACCCCCTCCCACCCCCCCACACTGGATTAGCCCTTTCCTATAGGAAGTGAGATTGCAAAGTGGGGATTTGGAGGGTCCTTGCTATGGGCTGAATGTGTGCCCCCAAATTCATATGTAGAAATTCTAACCCCCAAAAGTGATGATCTAAGTAGGTGGACTTGGGAAAGGTTGGCACCCTCATGATGGGATTAGGGCCCTAATAAAAGAGACCCCACTGTTCCCTTGCCCATTCCACCGTGTGAGGGAGAACACAGCGAAAAGGCACAGCTATGGACTAGGAAAAGGGCCTTCACCTGACCATGCTGGCACCCTGATCTTGGACTTCCAGCCTCCAGAACTGTGAGCAACAAATTTCTGTTGTTTATAAGCCCCCCAGTCGGTGTTACTGTGTTACAGCAGCCTGAAAGGACAAGGCAGCCGCTTTCCTGCCACTTTGCAGCCAGCAGGGATTCTTGCAAAGCATGTGACACAGAATTCTGTTGGGAGAGAACCCAAACAGCCCAGGGGATGTGGTGCCTCCGTCCATACAACCCTGTGAAAAACAATTCTATTTTATAAATGGGGAGAGGAAATTGAATCACTGCCCACAGAGTAAAGGCATAAATAAATATTTTTCATACTGCATTTCATAACTCTGAGGGGTTAAAGGAGAGTTCTTTCAAAGCTTCAGATCACCACCCACAAGCAGGGCCATTTTCACACTGGCCAATCATTGAATTGTCCCAACAACACTGCAGGCTAAGTGTTAGAGCCTGTCTTTTAGGTACAGAAAATTCAGAGGAGATCAATGACCCCTCACAGCCACACAGAGCTAAGCCAGGTCTGTCCCGCTCCGAGACCAGGGCTTTTGACACTGGGCCCCAGAGGCCACCGTGGGACCGTGGGACTTCCTGACACACCACCCAACAAAATGGAAACATCCTCAGCTGTCCTTGTGTGTGAAGCAATGCACATCCTGCTCAGAAGTTACCACCAAATCACTCCAAATTGGGCAATTAGCGGCGTGATTTGTGAAATGGGGAACAGGATACGCTCTGACCCCTTGAACTTCTTCCCCACTGACCTCTATGGTTCCAGCCGAGCTTTCTTTTTTTTTTTTTAAATGAGTGGGAGATAATCTCTTACCCCAAAAGTTCAATAGTCGCTGCTTCCCGGGGAACCATCTCTACCCGGAGGGTCAAGGTTTCAAAGTTGGATTCCCACAGAAAGAAAACAAGGCAAACAACAAACTGGGAAAAGTAGGCATGACCTTCATCACAAAGGGCTGAGAGCCTTAATACACAGAAGTGCTCACGAGATGGACGGCCAGGAGAAAAGCGGGCACAGTTCTGAGTTGGCAATTTACAAAAGAAGAGGTACAAGTTGTCAAAAAGCAGGGGGAAAAGTTCAGCCTCAGCAGTAAACAATAAAAGCAAATTAAAACACTGGGATGTTATTTCTTTTAGTAGATTGACCAAGATGCTGTCTAGTCCAGGTGAGGAAGCAGAGAAATGGACCCTCCGTACACTGACATGGGCTGTATAAATCTGCACAGTCTTTCTGAGGGGCAATCTGGCAGCCTTTAACATGTATGTAAACTTGAGCCAGTAATTATTTTAAGACTTTACCTCAAGGGATTTAGTCGAGATGTAGGCAGAGCTGAATATACAAAGATATTCATTGTGTTGATACTTAAAATACTGAAAATTCTGCAAAAAATTGCCCCATAGGTCCAGCAGTAAATTACTGCTCATGAAAATTACAGTAAATCCATATGAAGGGATCTAATGCCGCTATTGGAAATTCCATGGCTGCAGACTCTTTGACTCCCACGAGGGGAGCCTGCCTCTCAGTCTGACCCTGAAGAGCCTTCTCCTTCCTGTGGATGCAAATCTGCTGGGACGGCAGCAGCCACTAACACCCATGAAATGACACAAGATGGCACGGGTTCAGATCTTGGAAGAACAGGGAATGTGGGCCAGAATGTTCCATTGGCATCCAGTTTGAAGCCACATGTTTTCAAATATGAGGCTAATTAAGTAATTGCATCTTGCATATTTCACCCTTGTTTAATCATCAGTAGCCCCACCCCTGCCACTTCGAAGAAGGCACGTGGTCCACGTGCGGAAGAGTGCAAAGAGAAAGCCCCAAGTCCTGATTCCTGGCGGCTGGCAGCTGAGCTTGGACCTCTCGGAACACTAGATTCCTCCTCTGAAACCGCCCCTCCCTTGGGGCCTGGCCTATGCAGGGGCTCATCGAGTGTCTGATTGGCCGGTGGCTGGGGTTCCTCTGTAGTTTTCCTCACCAGCCATTTTACTCCCCTGGGCTCCCACGGTTTACAGCTGCAATAGGATCCCAGAAAGCTGGGGAAGAATAAAAGTTAAAGCCCAAATATTTGCTGGAATAAGAGGGGAACACACCACTGCACACACCCCTTATCACTGTGAGTGAGACCCGAAGGGGAATTTTGACCCAGTGACATGGCAATGAGGTTAACCCCCGAATCCCTCCCCGATTCCACCAGTCAGTCAATCGCAGACCATGCTTTTCCTCCAGGCTGGAGGGTTCCCTGCGGTGAGAGTCCTGAGCCCTCGTATGCTCTGCGACATGGTAGTCGGTGCTATTGGTGCTTCCTTCCGGTCCCCCCATCTGCCCGTGCAGCCTGCGCCCGGAAGGGTCTGTGATAACACCTGACAGCCACCTCCTTCTCCGGAGAACCGATCCCTGCCTGGGAGGCTACGCCCTCCCCTCGACCAAGGCCAATGTTGGACAGACTCCTCGGAGTGAACAATAGACTCACGTCCTACCTCAAGGTCAGTCCCAACACTGAGATACAGCTCCTGCCTCAAAGCTCCCCGCTGCAGGTTCATGCAGAAGCAAGTCTCCAGCAGAGACCACATCCTTGCTTAGCTCTGGGCCCTGTCCCAGCCGCTTCCCTCACTCTTCTCCCGAGAGCTCTTTTCCAATAAAGCACTCAAGCATCTCTATGTCAGGCTCTGCTTCAGTGAACCTACACTGAGACCAGCTTTTTTGATTCAACTCTCCTGGCAATTCCTGAACACTTCGTCTGACTGATGTACCACACTTCTCACCGGTAGTAAGAAGCAGCATTCTGGAAAGGTCTGTTCATTGGGTATAGCATCCGAGCTGGTCAGAGTGGAAGGAAACCTTAGTTAACATTTAGCTCTGTGTTTCCCAGAGTGAGTTCTAAGGTACGTTAACCCTATTGCTCGGTAGGAAGACAAAAGAGATTCTGCCTGCATGTACATGTATGGAATTCTGGCTTAAAAGTTTAAAAGATCTCTTTATCGCACATAGAGTTTCATATTCAAGTAGGTTCTGCGATCCTAGGGCAGCATTTCTCAACCTCAGCACTATTGACATTCGGGGCATTAAAAAAAGAAACAACAGGCCCAAAATGGAGTCACTTGTGCTAAAGCCCACATCACCAAACCAAGACTTAATGTCAAACTTAATCACAGTTTCAGCCTCTCCCAGGAGTGAAATTTTAGACCAGTCAGTCTGGAATTACCTGGTTGGCATAGTAGTGAGGTAATCTGCTTGGTGGACCTGTCATCCCATAAAGGAAGGTGACTTTGCCACGAACGAACCTCTCTTTGCTAGTAACTTCCTTGTCCTGCCCCTTTCTGCCTATAAGGATCTTTCATTTTATACAGCGCTTCGGAGCTCCTTTCTGTTTACTTGATGGGACCCTGCCTGATTCATGAACTGTTGAATAAAGCCAATAAAATCTTTAAAATGTACTCAGTTGCATTTTGTTTTTTAAGAAGGACTGGATAAATCTTTGTTGAGGGGGCTGACCTGGGCATGTAGGATGTTAGCAGCATCCCTGGCTTCCACCTACTAGATGCCGGCAGCAAACCCCACCACCTCCCATTTATGACAAACAAAAAAATGTCTCCAGACATTGCCAAATGTCCCCTGGGGAAAAAATCAGCCAGATTGAGAACCATTGCCCAGGGGAAAGGTGTGGTCCACTAGGTCCTTTTGTTTTTTCCTTTTGTTTTGTTTTATTATTTAACACCTCTTAGAACTACAGTTCTGCAGAACACAATTTGGGAAAACATCAGTGGAAACGAACTTCCATTTTATAGTTGAGGGAACCAAGGTCCTGAGGACAACAGGGTTTACCTACAAAAACCAAGTGAGTCAGTAGCAGATGTCAAATTCAAATCCAAGTCCCTGACCCAAGGCCAGTGTATGCTTGTGTTTCCTCAGACAAATGAAATTTCCTGGGGGCCCTCCCGGATGGCACAGGATGGAGCCCACAGAAAGGACCCAGTGCACCAGGGGCCCCGCTCGGCCGTGCCTTTTCCATTTTCCCAGTGATCTGATCCTTTTGATTCATTTCCAGAAACAAAGTTGGCTGGTTTGTTTCTCTGAGGACCTTCCCACAGTTATAGGAGAATAATGGTGAGCAAGTGGGAGAGACCCCCATGGGAAAGTTCTGGAATCCAGAGAAAGCAGAGACGCCTGGAGGTATCGATTCCTTTGTCCAGACCCATTTCACGTCACAGCCAGGCCGATCTACAAACACACACCTGTAGTTTTGTATTTCAGCAGAGGACAAGTTTTCAATTATGAGAAAGCTTTAACTCAAATCCCAGGAGGAAAAAAACCCCCATTAATTTATTCAATCCAGCCTCTCTTGCTTCTTGCTAGATTTTGAAAATTGTCATGCATTGTATGGGTTCCCCCCACCCTAGCCGCCCCCCAACCAAGTCTGTTCTTTTCAAAAACAGCAAGGTTTTCCTTAACCTACCTTGCAAATGAAGTCCCAGGCAAAGCCAGCATCTAATTCATTTCGCATGCTAAATTATTACAGTCGAAAGGAAAACTCTTCACTGTGCAACTTTAAAAAACATCTGTGTTTTTCTTTTGACTTTTGGGGATAATTATCCAACTCATATTGTGACTGCTAATTACTAAGCTAAACTAACCTGCTGAAGGGCTGGGTTCTTTTCAAAGCTTTTCCCGCAGAGCATTCAATCATCTGAAGATGGAAACAGAAAATGTAGCGGCACAGGCAGCTAGCCCCACGCTCTCCTGGGCTGGGCTGATGTCAGTCCCTGCAGGAACCTCACGCTGGGATCCCCAGATCTGGGGCCAGGGTGGGGACGGGGACAGGGGATGCGGTGGTGGGGATTTAATGTAACCAAACCGCTGGGTGTGGATTTTTTTTTCACGGACAAATAATCGATTTGACTAAGAAGTTTTACTTTTTACGACAATTAGACCCAACCAGGATTCCAGAAACTTACCAAACTATGTTTTATGTTGAACCCAAACCCCCAAAAAAGCGTCTATTATTTTCAAATTTGTATTTAAGGCCAGTGATAACGTCATTTAAAGATGAATATCTAGCAAATCCTTCTGAAACGAAACCAAGACTTTCTTTGCTAAAAGTGTGGCATTTGATCAAAACAAGAACCTTCATTCATCCACTCTGCTGAGCCTTGTATGAGTCCCCATCACACAGGAGGTACTGGGGACACAATGGTGACAACACAGGTGCAGTGCCTGCCCTCACAGAGCTCGGAGCCTGGGCGGGGGTGGGGGGGTACCTCAGAGAAGAGAGCAGGAGGTGATTGTGAGCCAGGCCGAGAGGTGTTCTGATGGGGCAGGAGGCATCCATGATGCTGGGAGAGGCGTCCAGAGCAGAGCGACATGAGGCTGAGATTGAATACACTGGATTGTGAGGGTGGATCACAGCAACAGGGGGAGAGAGAGAGAGAGCCATGGTAGGAGAGAACAGCACACAAAGGGCCTGTGCTGAGCATCCAGGGGCAGCTGAGAGGGAGAATGGCCCAGACCACCAGGGCACTGGATGCTCTCTTACTGAGCCAGCCTTTACCCTGACAGTCTAGGGGAGTCTGGAGGCTCTGGGCAGAGGGAGGACCAGACAGCAGTTCCACCTGATATCAACATGCTCTCCTAAATGAACTTGGCTGGAAACCTCGGATTCAAGCATGGTGAACCCTGATTCCCACCAAGGTATTCAGGCCCAAGGAAGAGCTAGCCCCACGATGAACCTCTGGGATGCAAAACCGACTCCAGACCCAGAGGGGAGGCCCACACACAGAGGACAGCTGGGCTCTGAAAGCCAGCACCTTCAGAGCGTCCCCGCACACCTGCGCCCCTGGAGGATCCCTCTCCTCGGGGGTGGAAGGGGCCACTTGGCCTGGAAACCAGGAAGCACTACTGATTGAAAAGCTGCAAGGAGCCATGTACTGTTTAGGAACTTCGCAGATGTGATAGCGAAGAAATAAAATAAAATTATGAATGCTCCCAAGCACCCTTTCCTTGTCCAACAAAGAAAACAAATTCTTTGTTTGTGTGGCTCAGAAAGCAAATTTTTGCAGGAAATGCAAATGGGAAAGGCTGAGATTGCTAACTCACTAGGCAGATAGCTGGCTGGAGAGGGAAGGTGGGAAAGGCTGAGATTGCTAACTCACTAGGCAGATAGATAGCTGGCTGGAGAGGGAAGGTGGGCAAGTGGAGCCAGTCCCAGGCCAGGGGCTTGCAGGGAGCTAGATGTCAGGGCACCAGGAAGGGGACGCGGGTGGGCGCGGTTTGCAAAGAGAACTGCTCAAATGGGAGTTCGGGGGAGCGTGGCTGTGTCTTGTTGGTTTAACTCCCTCTTGTGTGACCCCAAGAAGCCCTTGTAAATGTCTCCTTGATACTCCCGGGGTCTACCTTGTGTTCTTGTGTGCTTTCCATGGGATGCAGGCCCTGGGCTTGCTGGGGGGTGGAGCAGGGGGCCCATGCATTGGAGTTACATGGACGTTTCTCATTTAATCCTTACAACAAGCCTGTAAAATAAGTATCATCAATCCCACAGCTCAGAGAGGGTGGGAAATTGGCCGCCATTACCCAGCCAGACCGCCGAACAACTGGGGCTGAGGCAGGCAAAGCTGTTGACCAGGTAGGGAAATGCAACAATAAAGGAGCCCCGTGCGAGTGGCTGTGGAGTGAGGAAAGTACAGGCAGGGGATGGGCGCTGCTGGCTTCCCAGCAGGAGGGAGAGCACGTGGAAAGGCCAGTCCAGGATGGGCAGCCCAGGCCCCAAGGCCCAGAGAAGATGAGGTCGAGATGGAGGGAGAAAGAGAGATGGTTTCTGGTCTCCCCCGCTACACCAAGCCTGAGCTCAGGCCCCCGGGGGGTGCACAGACCCCCTCAGAGCTGCCCAGAGCTTCCATCTCCTGATGGGTCAGTGCCCCCAGGGGACAACGCAGCTGTGTTGCGTAACCAAAGCCAGCTCTGGGTCTGCAGGCTAGCAGGTACCCTTCCAGCACTTTCCAAAAAAGCCAGTCGGAGTTTCTGTTGCTTGCGCTTGAGGCGCCCTGAGGCCTCCGCAGTGGAACCACCACCCACCCCCTTGTTAGGCTGCTGATTTCACTCTTTTTTTATTATTTTTTTTTTTTTTTACGGTACGCGGACCTCTCACTGCCGCGGCCTCTCCCGTTGCGGAGCACAGGCTCCGGACGCGCAGGCTCAGCGGCCATGGCTCACGGGCCCAGCCGCTCCGCGGCATGTGGGATCTTCCTGGACCGGGGCACGAACCCGCATCCCCTGCACAGGCAGGCGGACTCTCAACCACTGCGCCACCAGGGAAGGCCCTGATTTCACTCTTGAAGGATCCCTCACAAGGCCTCTCAGCCCAAACTGGCAAGAGAGAGAAGGGGAAGGCAGAAAGCAAAGGGCGGGTGGGAGTCTCTTCAGTGTCTACCTTGATGGGGCCAGGTGCAGTGGGGTGCTGTCACTGTGTGGACGGCCTCGCTATCCCCAGAGAGGGGCGTCAGTCCCCTGCTGGTCAGAGGTGGAGCCGATTCAAACCCTGTCCAGGCCCTACTCTGCCTACTGCCTTGAACCACTGACACCCGGAGAGGCCCCAGACCATGAGTTAATTCAGCTCAGGGCTGTTGAGAGGGCCAGTTGCCTGGCTGCAGTCGAGCATCACAGCTCTACCCCCAGGTCAGAAGGACCTGGGAGCCAGCATTCAGCAGCCTCCCACCTTGTGTTGTGGGAATTCTCTCATCTGTCCTCCCAACAGCCTGTGAGGGCAGATTACTGTTTGTGCTTGATGCTCAGAGCATCAGTGTAACCTGCATGAGGTCACCCAGCTGGGGGTTGGCAGCGCTAGGATTCAGAAGGTGCCCTGTTGCCACCACCTCCTTCCCAGTACAGAGCAGGTGCCCGAGGTGCACCCAGCACAGGAGAAGTGTGCTAAGTGCAGTGGTAGTTCAGAGGAGACATGATTCAGCCCATCAGGGAAGGCTTCCTGGAGGAGGTGATATTGATGGAGGGGGGAGAATCACAACAGCTGCACACAAGCAGGGCATAGGAATTCCAGAGAGAGGGAAGAAATGGTGTAAAGCAGCTGGCCAGCCCCCGAGTACGGTGGGAACCAGAGTTGGGGCCCAGAGCACATGCCCGGAGAGGTGCGGGCCATAGGAAATTAGAGAGAAAGGAGGCGTGGGGCCTGTAGGGGAGCAAAACTTGACACCCCAAAATATCTCCTTGACGTGCAGATTATTTCTAGTTGAAAGCCATCAAGGCCCAAAAGACTCAGGAAAACTTTGACCTTCCCCCTAACTGCCTAAAAAATTTTGGATAGAAGGCCTGTTTCCAGGATAGAGCAATCACCAGAGATGTCTGTAGAAAACACGGGCTGGGTGTGGTGGGAGAACGGGGCTTAGAGATCAGCGTCCACTCTATCCATTGCCTCTGCGGGGCCGGCAAACATTTACTGAACGTGAGCTTTTCCATCTCCAGGTGAACTGCCTTTCTCCCCCTTGAAGCCCCAAACCACTACCCCCAACATCCTATTTTGTCTTTAACTGAAGATGGTATTTAAGGAGATGTTGTCAGCCATTTTGGTGACTTACTCAGTTTTCCTGGGTCTCTCCCATGTATACATGTTCTTAAACTTTGGTGTGATTTTCCCCTGTTCATTTTTCTCATGTCATCAATTTAGTTCTTAGACCTGCCAGGAGGACCTGGTCGGGCAGAGGAAAATTCCTTCCTCCCCAACAGGAGCACACAGAGGGCCTGAAGCAGCTCGGGGGCCACTGAAGGGCGTTGATGGAAAGGGCTGGGCCCGCGCAGTGGGAAATCTTCACACACACACTCACACACACACTCACACATGCAGTCATCCACGCATGCTTACACCCCCGACAGTGGCAGGGACCCTTCTCCCAGAGCGACAGAGGGAGACCCCCTCTTGAGCACTTGTGCCAACATCACGGCTGCAGCCAGGGACACCCACGGGGCCAGCCCACTGCCCGGAAGGCGGCCGCAGCCCAGCCGTGCCTGTGGACCAGGTGGTCACTCAGCTCCCACCAGCGTCCGCTCCTTCCCTCTCTCTTTCCTCTTCCTAAGGTTTAACTTTCCAGAGGGATCCCCAATGAGCCACTCCTGCCCCTGCTCCCAGGAGGGCCGGATGCGGATCAGAAGGGAGACGGGGTGAGGGGGTCCCTCTCTCCCCCAGTAGGGGTACCTCTGGAAGCCCCACAGTCCCAGCGGCCCTGGCCTGACTTCCTCACCCGCAGCCCTGTCACATTTGCACCAGTTTTCTCACTTCAGACGTTTGCTTTGCGAGCAGAGTGTTTTGCCGACAACCTCCTCCCTTGGCTCGTCTGTTTCCTGTGGGATTTCCGATTCCGGTTAAACCAGAACGTCCAACTCAGTAGCCTGAAAACCTTGACAGCTGGAAGAGACGTCTGGTCGACACTTTTACTTCTGTCTAGGGAAAAAAATCCCCAAGCCTACATTCAAATCCCTTCCTCCTCAGGAGTCGGCTCCGTAGGACTGATTCACAGACGCCTGGAGGCTTTAACGAACCGCTCCAGTGTGTGGGGCGCTTTGATTTGAGCCCCCTGTGCTGCAAAGCACAGCCCCTGGGGGATGCCCGTCTACATTCGATCTCTGGGAAGTAAGACTCACCCATTTTACAGCAGAGGAGACTGAGGCTAAGAGGGATGACGCAGCAGCTGGAATAACACAAGGCTCAAAGCCTGCCTGTCTGGGTCCTCCCTCTGCCCCACCTTGACCACCACCCAATGCCCGCCCCCCCCGCCGGGTTCCCTTTCTGGGCAGTAGCAGTGGCTTCTTCGCCCAGGGTTTTTGGCCATGGAGGACGTGTTCTCTGTCCCTGAGGGCCAAAGGCTCATGTTCCCCCCAGCCCTGTGTGACCAGCCATGCTTACTTGGGGCCAGGCTGCAATGAGAGCCCAAGTGTGGCATCCACCCCGTGGGTTGACCCATAAGAGTGACAGTGACAACCACGGGCACTTCCAGTTGGGGGTCAGGGACAGAATGGGACGGGGCTCAAACCTCCCCATCCCAGTAGGAGCGTCCCCCTGGGACAACACTGCTCCGATGGGCGCATCTAATCCTGCCCACCAGCGCACGAGGAGGGTCCTCACCGTGACGCCGCGGAGGAGCCATCCTGGTTGTGTCCGTGACTCTGCCAAGGCACAGACCACCCAGGCTAAGTGTCAGGGGCCAAGAGTGTCCATTTCTCCGATATAGGTGACCCGGGGCCCTGCTACCCAGGAGGGTGAGCTGCAGGATGGACGGAGGAGCTGGACACCCGAGCCGCCTCCAGCTCTCCTTTTCAGAAGCACTTTCCGCCACTTGTGCTCGTGCACCCTCTTCACGCCCGGGGGGAAATTACAGACCTTCCACCACATTGCACAGCTGTGAATGCCGTTTCTACAAATAGAGCCGGGCTCCCGTTTATAGCTCCCCTGTTATTATATATGTCCCATATTACATGCTGTTTTACATGCGAGTTAGGAGGGGGCCATGTCAGAATGAAGACACAGCCTGGAGTCCAGGGGGCCAGGAACACACACTTCTGGAAACCCGTGGGACGTGAGGCTGGAGCCGTCCATGCTCCCACGGGGTCCAGCAGGGCTGACTCTGTTCTGTGGGGAGGGACCTGCATGGTCCTGATGGACGTGGTTGGAGGTCACGTGGATAAAGTCCCTCTTAATAGCACCCAGAGGAGTTCTTTAACCAGACCCTTAGAAAGCATTGTTATAACTAGCACACATTATTTAATTTAGTACTTACAACAACTAGTAGGCACACCCATTATTCCCGTTTCTCAGGTGAGGCTCAGAGGGTGTGAGGTGACTTGTCACGTGGCTTGTCTGAAGCGCAGCTGACACCTAAACACAAGTCCAGTGACTCCCAATCCCACCAGGTGACCACCACGTTAGACTTGTGTCGACTGAAAAAAGACACAAGGTGAGAGCTGTGAGCTCAGTTTTATTTAGGGCTCACTGAGGCCTATAGCCCGGAGACAGCCTCTCAGAGAGCTTGGAGGAATTCCTCCAAGGAGGCAGAGGGGAGGTCAGTAATATATGATTTGTTTTTTAAATTTGTTTTGAGGTACAGCTGATTCACGGTGTTCTGTTCATCTCTGCTGTGCGGCAGAGTGACTCAGCGACACATACGTATATTCTTTCACAAAATATATGGTTTTGGTGAAGGGGATACGTGTAGTCAAGCACTCATCTCGGTAGAAGTTTGCTGCTACTCACGAGGAGCAGATGTCTGTGCTTTTCTAGGTGTGAGAAGATGCAAGAAATTGGATTCATAAAATTTTCTCTTGAAAATATCTCACCATCTGAAGGCCTGTTCTGCCAGCTTTTCCCAGAGGACAGGGCGCCTCATCCCTGCTCTCCACCCTGAAGTCCTTCTGGGGTGTGTTGAGGGTTAGCGACTGCAGTAGCTAACGACCTGATCCTCATGGAACCAGATGGTGAGTGACATTCTTTAGCGGGCACTTGGGACACGATGCAGTGTCTCCCAAGGGGTCCCAGGGCACAGGAATGTGCAGTGACCGTCGGATACGGCGCCCAGCTTCGGCCACCGCAGGCCTGGCCCAAGTAACCTCCCAGGCTTAAGCTGGTGCAAATACTTCTGTTTTGTCATTTTATGGATTCTTTTCTGCACTCCATACTTCTGTGTCCCACACTCCTCATGTCAGAGTGTTGCAAGAAGGGAGACCCAAGGGTGGGGTCTTGTCTAACACTCGGAAATGGATAGTCCGAGCAGACACACGTGCTGACAACGCAGGAGACTTTATTGGGAAGGGGCGCCCGGACGGAGAACGGCAGGGTAAGGGAACCCAGGAGGACCGCTCTGCACGTGGCTCGCAGTCTCAGGGTTTACGGTGATGGGGTTAGTTTCGGGGTGGTCTCTGAACGATCATTTTGCTTGGCCCGTATCTGGTCTGACTCAGGGTCCTTCCTGGTGGCCCATCTCTCAGCCAAGACGGATTCTAGTGAGAAGGATTCTGGGAGGTTGGCAGGACATAAGGACTGGCGTCTCCTCTCTCCTTTGGACCTTTCCTGAATTTTTCCAGTTGGTGGTAGCTTGTTAGTTCCACGTTACTTCCCAGGACCTCCTGTTGTAAGAGAATTCATGCAGGTGGTTACTATCATGTCTGGCCAGGGCGGGCGGTTAGGGTCAGTGGTTCCCCTAACAACTGCAGTAATATCCTGGCATCCAGTTTGCACACAGAGTTCGAAGACTTCTCAAATGGTGTGTGACGTCCTCCAGGGCCGTGGTTCTCGGTGTCTCTGGCACTCTGGTTCTCCTGGTCCGGTTCCTGCTGCCGCCCAGAACCGTGTGAGGCTGAACGGAGGTCCCCTTTCCTGGATTCATTGGAAGTCTTCTCTGCACCTCATCTCTACAGTTTTGTTGCCCCTCTTGACTTTCTGACAGTTTGTGAACAAGGTCCTTACAAGTCTCCCCTGCACTGACTCCAGGACTTTGAGATGTTTGTTCTGGATCCACAGACCCGACCCCCGTCACTGGTACCCGCCCCCCATGCTTCTCTCCCTCTGGGTGGGCTCTATGTCCGCGTGACAGAGGGAACCACCTTGTCTTTCCAGGATCTCACCTTCCGCTGGGGGAAGATCCCTGAAACGCTTTAACCTTCTAAAAACCACCTCTGGACACTCGGTGAAATATATTTTCAGTCAACCCGATGACATTTAAGCCGGCAAATTCTTGGCAAGCTGAGATGCCCCTCCTGGAAGAGTTCTAACAGTGTCTCAATCACTGCCTCTCAGCCAGGGAAACCCTGGTGGGGACACATTATGGAAATGAAGCCCACCGTTACGGGTGGCTGGGAGCTAACTCAATAGCCTTGAAATTCTCCTTTTTCCAGGAGAAAATGCAGTTAGGCAGATTTTGATTACAGATGAAATTCTAAAGTGGTCCTGCAGGCTTTCTCTCCCCTTTTTTAATATATAAGCAAATGAGGGTTTCTCACACCCAGCAGCAGAATAGGAAGAAAGAAGCCCCAGAATTTTAACGCGGTCCAGGCTCACGAAGGTCAACGCTGATGGGGGAGAGATGGGAGAATTGGGATTCTTCTGGCGTCTGCCAGTCGGTATCCAAATTTCAATCTGGAAACAGTTGACCTTGAGATGCTTTCAGGAATAAGGACGCACCAGAACAGAGAAAAGTCTACGTTCCCATCACCCAGGCTGCTCTTTGCATCAGGGTGGCGGTTTATACAAAACCTGCAAACGGGCCCAGTCACCTCACCAGCCCCCACGTGGACTTCCCCAAGCCCTGCCCCACCCCCAGAGAGCCTTCCTCCCTTCCCCCCACTCCCAGCTGGAAGGCAGGGCCAGTGATTAGGGGATTAGTGTGTTTTCTCCCTGCCCCATTCCTGGGGGACTTGACCTTTGGAAGGAATAAAGCACTCATTGAACACTTACTCTGTGTCTGATTCCTTCCCTATACAGCCGTAAACGCATCACGGACAAAACAACTGGCGCATGCAGGAGTGACCCGGAGAGGTCCACGCCACCAGGAAGCCCGCTGAAAGCTTTGCTGCAAGGCCTCTGTTCTTCCTCCACACCTGCTGCAGGGCCAGAAGAGACTAAGGGGAGAATGCAACAAAGGAAGGACTTGCTAACGGTGGAACTTCAGGCACCGTGGCTCTGGTATACAGACAGGCTCAGAGGCAAGAAGGTCAGCCTTGGGCCGCTCAGATGAGCTCAGTTGAATCTGTGGGGCTGGGCCAGAGCTGACCCCTCTGAGGGGCGTGGCGACACGAGGCTTGTAAAATGAACAACTAAATTCTCCCACCTCATCCCGCTGGACTCTCCTAAGAACACTGAAGGGGAATCGTCATGCCCACTTTGGAGATGAGGAAACTCCAGTGCACAGTCAACCATAAATTGGCACTCGCCACTGGCACTTGCCATCCACCTCTACAAGGATTAAACCACGTGTTGTTGCAGCTGCTGATTTTCAACACCCCCTGAAGGAGTTCAGGGCGGAGAGCAGAGATGAGGGACTCTGTGCTCCGGGAAAAGCTGGCAGAACGGGTCTTCAGATAGTTAGATATTTTTAGGAGCCAATTTTATGAGCCTAATTCCTGTATCTCCTCCTATCTAGAAAAGCACTAAAATCCTTCTGCAAAAAAAATATGTGCTCTGGGAGATCAGCTCGGTGCTTTGTGACCACCTAGAGGGGTGGGACAGGGAGGGTGGGAGGGAGACGAAACAGGGAGGAGAGGTGGGTATATATGTGTAGGTATAGCTGATTCACACTGTTATAAAGCAGAAACTAACACACCATTGTAAAGCAATTACACTCCAATAAAGATGTTAAAAATAAATAAATTACTTTCATTTAAAAAAAAAAAAAGATATGTACTC
This sequence comes from Phocoena phocoena, assembly GCF_963924675.1. Taxonomy (NCBI): domain Eukaryota; kingdom Metazoa; phylum Chordata; class Mammalia; order Artiodactyla; family Phocoenidae; genus Phocoena; species Phocoena phocoena. Next base: position 7,873,266 of record NC_089234.1, on the reverse strand, counting down.
AGTTACATGTATTCCCCGTTCACCAACATCACATATATATTGAACTTTCCCCCTGCCTCTTTGGAGCAGTTTCTCAGAGCATCTGAAATGCTGTCTCCCGGGTTGCATTCCTCATTTTGCCCCAAAAAAACTTAACCCACAACTCTCACGTTGTGCTTTTTTTTTTTAAGTCGACAGTTATTAGCACAAAGAAAACAATCATTTGATCTGAAAAACTTCATATTCCTCGCCTGCCTCAGCGCACCCCACAAAATTATTGTTTGACTAAATCTCTCTCGACCGTCACTTCCGACCTCATCCGATGATTTACGTTTCCAAAATCATATTTGAACGTTTACAAGACTGACTGATTCTAACTCCCAAGCATTCAGCACCAGACATCAAAAACTGTGTTTTGATCAAATAGAAGGAGGGGGAATGGAAGAGATCCACTTACATTTTAAAGGTTTGTTGTTTTTTTTCCCCTGCAGCCAAGTGGAAAAAGTTGAAGGAATCTGTGAACATATTGATTGCTTTGAGCACTATTTTAAATTAGCTTTCCATTCCCCTCCATATGTTTTTCCATTAAATTTAAATAAATTAAAATTCACGTTTCTGGAAAAGATATGCTGAGGCCTCCTCAGGATTTGAGATGAGTTTATCAGCCAGGTCCGCGCTGTCAGAAATCCACCAGCGGCGGCCATGCTGATGAGCGCGGGGGGCCACCCCCAGGGCCACGTGCTCTCAGAACACTCTGTGGAACACGGACATCACTGCCAACCTTGGGACAGGCCTGGCTGCTGCCTCCACACGCTGACCCAAACAGGGTTCCTGATGCCACTTGTCAGCTGCTGAGACCACGTGGCCGCAGGACTGCCGTTTCCGGCTGCTCCTGTCGCCAAGACGCACGGTGGCCCCTGGGCTCTGCTAGGGCACCTGTTGCTCCTTCCAAGCCTCTACCCTAGGCCTGTGGCAGCCACACCCTCAGCCCTGTAAAAGCACACAGTCAGGTGAATTGGAGTAGTTGAGAAGCAATAATGACTACTATCTCACCGCTCAAGACTGTTTTCATGACATGTCGGAAGCCCTACTTGGATAAGCTTAGTGTAGGGAGGAAAAATAACTTTCCCTCTACCCTTCTAGGTTCTTGGCTGAGACTCTCCTGTAATAAGAGAGACATATCAACAGGAAAAAAGCCAACAGAAGTTTGTATGAACATGTATGCCTCCTAATAACATTTCCTCTTCCCAGGAAAACTGAGTAACTCCCTGAAATGGCCCAAGCCATGCCCTTAAATACCATCTCCAGCTAAAGACAAAAGAAGATGTTGGGAGCGGGGGAGCCAGTAGTGGGAGATTATCAAGCAAAGCACAGTAAACAAGGGTGTTTGTTGTGCAGATTTCAGTCGATAACTTCTCCACTGATAAATTTCTAGGTTTGGTCATTCCCCTCGTTCTGGTCCAGAGAGAAAGACACCCTTACAAATGGAGATTTTTCTTATAAATCTAAATGTCTCTTACAAAAGGGTAACCTCTACTCAGTTACTTCTCCTGTGTCTGCTGTTTCTTGAAAATAATCAGCCAGAAATAATCCTTACGCCAAAATTCTGCTCCCCTTCAGCTTCCTGAGATAAGCGTCTTGCATACGACAAGGGACAGAGCCTGCTTCAGGCTTGACTGTGTCCAGAGATTCATCAGGGTCTGTCTGCCCGTCTCTCCCTCTCACCCCTGTTTCTTTTTACAGGTATCATTCCGCCCACCCCAGTGCAGGTAGGTAACGGGGTTCAAGGGTTCAATAAGACTGCTATGGGGGGCTTCCCTGGTGGCGCAGTGGTTGAGAGTCCGCCTTCCGATGCAGGGGACGCGGGTTCGTGCCCCGATCCGGGAGGATCCCACATGCCGCGGAGCGGCTGGGCCCATGAGCCATGGCCGCTGAGCCTGCGTGTCCGGAGCCTGTGCTCTGCAACGGGAGAGGCCACAACAGTGAGAGGCCCGAGTACCGCAAAATAATAATAATAATAATAAGGCTGCTATGTAACAAAGGCCACACCTCCCCCAGGGTCCCTTGTGTGTCCTGGACAGACCAGACCGCTGGCTTCCACAGAATGCCCTGGAACACAGAAACAATCGTCCAGCCACCTGTGTTGACCTATGTAGATCCCTGGAGCCTGGGAGTGAGAACTTGAATCAAGTCAACAATTGCAGGGACACCTGTGAGGTCATGGTAGGGAGGGGTCCCTAAAGGGATCTGATGAGGAAGAGCACGGTGGTGCCCTGAGAAAACCCCGGAAGTGAAGGGGTTGACCAGTTGGTCAAACTGAGTTGCTCAGTAGCCCAGAAGAAGGATATGGAGTGAGTTGATCTGACTGTTCCCTGACCCAGGGGCTCCCCCAGCAGGGCCTTGGACTCTGGGAAGAGAAAGCTGTAGCGGGGAGAAATGAACCGCCCCACTAGGAGACAGCGGCCTTGCCGGAGGAACGCCCCTCCAAGAGCTGGTGTCAAGAAGGGCCCAAATGATGAGACAGAGGGGGAGCCAAGCCCGTGATGCAGATGGGGGGGCGGCAGGGATCCGGGCAGGCGCAGTGGGAGTCTGAGGGCAGCAGAGCACGCTGGGCAGCAGGAAGGTGAGAGTGGCAGAGCCTGGAGGAAGAGGGTCTGCAGAGCAGGACCTCAGAGCTCTGTTCAAACATAGGGACCCCACCCCATGACGGCAACTCCCGGAAGGAATGGATGGATAGAGGATCCCAGGAAAGACAGGCTCTCCTGTTAATCCAGGACGTGAAATCCACACTGAGATTTGTGGTTTGCTACAAATGTGACTCATTTTCACCAGGAGATGACATTTTTTTCAGACATGCTCAAAATAGTATCTCGGCTTCATCTGGCAATATATCTAGTATAACTAGCATCATGGTCTTTCTAAATATAGGGACTGTATTTCTAATGTTCCCTTCTTTGGAGTCGCACCTAATGAGTGTGATCATTGTCTGCCAATGAAAGGAGGTCCCCGCCTCCTCCCAGTGTGCCCACGCCCTGCCCAGCCCTGGTCCTGCTGGCCTGACAGTATTCGAGGTGTTTCGCAGACTCGAGAAGGCTGGGGTTTGAGTTCTGGTGTCTCAGTGGGGTACATGGTCCACTCTGCTTGAGGGGGAGGGAGGAAAGAAGGAGGGAAGGAAAGATATAAGTACACGATCCCCCCCCAAAAAAAAAATTATCTAGAGCATTATATTTAAACCCATGGCTCTAACACAGTGACTAGTTTTACAGTTTGCATTTTGGTCCTTTTCTAGCCAGATGCTTATTTTACATATATAGCTAAAGCATTGCAATCTTTCCACACACAAGTTGTGGGGTTTTTTAATCTTATCATTTCCCCACATTCCCCCGTGTATCCATTCAGTCAAATGCGGGAATATACTCCATGGAGTAGAACGCTACAATATAACTAAGCTCTCTTCTTGTTTGTCAATAATAAGGACTGTCAGTGAGGACTGTCAATTTCAGTCCTTTCTGTTTCTCTGTTTTGCTTTACTATTAAACATAGTATCAAATGGTAACAGACACCTTTGTGCGTGTGACTGTCTCTTCCGCTTGACTCTGCTCAGCACTGCGTTCCAGATGCCGGAATACACACTCAGATTATGTAAGCCTCTGTGGCTCTCCCCTCATCTCACCGTTTTGCTTTCCAAACATCCTGTACCCATCAATAAGGCTGCAAGCACCAGTGTGTCCATTTCACCTCAGCCTCAGGGTTAAATCAAAACTGTTTAAAATAACACATTCTTAAATAAGTCCAAAATGGCATCCCCAGGTCCAACTCTTCAGCAATTTGTTCTTCTCCCATGAAGGATCTTTGTCATCTTTCCGTGAATATCTTTGGGAATCTTGTTGTTTTTACAAATTTGAGTGAGCTCATTAGACATTATTATACTATATTAATTTTTTCTCAGTCATATTTTAAAAACCACGTTATTTCCATTTTTGGTGTAAGTCCTCTCCCAGTGTGTTATCCCTTAAATGTTTTTTTTCTGGTATTGTCATTATTTGGAAGCTTATATACTATTCAACTCAGTCAACCTCTGTCACGTGACTGCTTCTATTGCCAATGAGGTGAGCAGTTCATCCACCATCTGATAAATATTCTGTTTCCTGTTTTGCTAGTTTACCTAAAACTTGGTTTTCCATATTTAATACTTGAATTTGCCTTGGCTTTATTGGGTGTATGGTATTCTGTGCATCCAAACTAATCTTTTATTGCAAATGACTATCCGATTATTCAACACAATTCGACGAGATCGGGCGCATTCAGGGTGGTATGGCCGTGGACTTAACACAATTTGAAAACACTCCTTCCTTAATATTTGCTTTGGAAAGTGGACTTTATCATGCATTAATACTTTTCATGCCTGGTTTTCTGGGCTGTCCCATCATCAGTCTCCCTTTGTGTGGGAGCCAGTCCTGAGATTTTAAGAGCTTTGCTTGATCATTTGCTCTTGGGTTCAGCTGCCTGGGCTCACACACACACACACACACACACACACACACACCTCTCACTTTGTTGCTCTTAATTTTAAGAAAATTCTTTTAAATTCTTGCCTATTCTTATTTTTCACATGGAACTTCAAAGCATATTGATTTTAAAATACCTTTGTGGGATTTTGATTGGAATTGTATTTAATCCATGTATTAGCTTGGGGGGAGGGATAGACATCTATTCAATAGTTTATCTTGCCGACCAAGAACATAGCTTATCTGTCTGTCTCAAACTCCTTTTTAAAATGAGCTGAATAGGACTTCCCTGGTGGCGCAGTGGTTGAGAGTCCGCCTGCCGATGCAGGGGACGCGGGTTCGTGCCCCAGTCCGGGAAGATGCCACGGAGCGGCTGGACCCGTGAGCCATGGCCGCTGAGCCTGCGCGTCCGGAGCCTGCGCTCCCCAACGGGAGGGGCCACAACAGTGAGAGGCCCGCGTACCGCAAAAAAATAAAATAAAATAAAATGAGCTGAATAATTCAGTTCCAAGGGCTGTGTTCTGGTCCCAACTTGGCCTCGATCTGGTGGAAGAATTCTGGACAAGTAAGTATTCTTTGTCCCCACCTGGCAATGAGGGGCTTAAGCCCCTTCAGTTGCTTAGAAAAACAGCAACTGCTTGTTTTCCTCTCCTACCTGTGCTCCTCGGGTCAGGTGTAGGTGGACGTCTTCCTTGTTCTGTAGAGGCACTTGCTTCATTGCTTCCTCTTGGAAGCAGCCCTGCTCACTGCCGGTTGGTCCCCCTCCCTCTGTCCCTGGAGACCTCCATGCCTGCCACCATCTTCCTGACACCCTGATGCTGCTGTCACTCCAGACTCTTCAGTATCCACCTGGGTGAGCCACGTGGATGGCCTGCCTCACAATTCCTCACCCTCTGTGCCTGCGATGATTTGAATCTCAGCCACTCTCATCACAGCCCCGTAACTGTGCGTGGCCTCCAAAACCAGAAATTCACACCACCTTCCATCTTTTCAGCCCACTAGCTTACCTGACTCCACTCCAGCCTCTCTATGACCTTGGTGAGACCCCCAAACCACTGACCCCTTCATTGTCTCACTATCCAAGTGGCCCCCCCATATTCACTCTCCTTACTCCAGTTAGATGGCAGGTGGTGTCTGCTTTGGGGGAACCTAATTTAAAATACAATCGTCCTCTCGCAAACACAGCAAAAGAGCTTTTAACCAACTTCCTCTTAAAGAACTGACCAGAATAACAAGCTCTGCTTTCCCCCTGTACCCGCGGTTGCCTGACGTTGTCAACACGAGTGCTCTGGGTTCAGGGGCTGCTTTCTGGTGTCCAGCCCAGTTCCGCTCTCATCTGTCCAACTGTGTATCTACCAAGAGCCAGATGTGATGGTCCCAAATCTGCACCGGTTTTATTTGTTATTGTAATGATGTGGTTTTCTTAAATATGATTTAAGCCAATGAGATGTAAATGGGAAAAAAAAGAGAGCTGCTGTTTCGATGAAAACTAAGTTGAATACTTGGGTAAGACTTGGTAAAGACAAGTTGCTAAAAAGGCCTCAATCAAACGAGACGCGAGCTGCCATCTGTAAGAGACTGGACACAACGGTGGAAGCCTGGGAGGAGTCCGAGCCACACTGCTTCAGCGTATTTAAGTTCTCTTTGCACTTAAACATCAAATGGGACTGGAAACTGTAGATGGCGCTCTGTGAATGCCATGGGGGCGGGAGACAGAGGAGAGTTCACACGAGGGAGGGGAGAGCACTGGTCCCCTCTGCTCTTACTTTCCAAACCCCTCAACCTCTCTTCCCAGGATCTGGGTCAGGGAAGGATGCGTCTAGACCCACACCAGTGTCTACTGTAATCCCCTCACTCCCCAACCCTGGAGAATTTTCATCTCCCCTGTGGTTCAGCAAGTAATCATCAAAATCTATCACTAGGGGCTTCCCTGGTGGCTCAGTGGTTGAGAGCCCACCTGCCGACGCAGGGGACACGGGTTCGTGCCCCAGTCCGGGAAGATCCCACACGCCACGGAGCGGCTGGGCCCGTGAGCCAGGGCCGCTGAGCCTGTGCGTCCGGAGCCTGTGCTCTGCAACGAGAGAGTCCACAGCAGCGAGAGGCCTGCGTACCGCAAAAAAAAAAAAAAAAAAAAAAAAAAGATCTATCATTAGGCTGTGACCTCAGCAGCTGAAGCTTCCAAGCCTGATTCCTCCTCTCCTGCTGAGGCCGAGGACCCTGAGGTCTGATGTCTGTCTAGACAGGGGGAGAGAGGAGGGATAAAAGAGAATTTCAGGCAAGCATCCCACCCACCTAGTTAACTTCACCCCTTCCTCAGCTGGGTCTTCTCAACTTCCCCCTAAGATGTGGGCTCCCTGGGCTGCCTCTCGCCGTCTCCGGGTCCTTTGCAGCTCAGCTCCCGGCGCTGGGAGCTCTCCTCAGCCACAGCCTCCAGTGGGAGGGATGGGGCCTGCCTGCGCCTCGGGGGGTGGCCCTCATCCGTCCGGCACAGTTGTGGGTGCACAGCACCTGCCCCTTAAATATCAGGCGGTGAGCCGCCAAGGGAGTAAGGAAGGCCCCGACCGGCTCAGGCCTTCTGTTCTATGATCCAAACTTCTCCTGCCCTTGTCATCAAGTTTCTCACTGCAGCCAAGGCGTGGACTGTAGTTCGTGGGTCCTCTGGCAGCCCTGGAATCTGCAGACAGAAAATCGGGCACAGGGAGGAAGAAGCAGGTATAGGGAGAGAAGGCTGTGGCTCCTGAGGCCCGGCTTTCTCAGTCTCCTCTGTTCTCAGCCTTCAGATTCTGGGACTCGGCTAGCAGGAGGGAACAGCAGAGGGCACAGAGGGCAGGGGCTGGTGGTGAACCTGGTCCCCTGGCTCTACAGGGGCTAAAACAGGCCCGTGGGTGGTCTGGCTCCTGGCCAAGACCAGGGTGCGTTCCGAAGCCGGAGTGGGGAAACAGGAGCAGGACCTTGCTAAGGGGGACAGGTCTCCAGCATCAGAGATGTGCAAGCGGCTAAGCCTGTGATGAGAATCCATCCTGGGCCAGGCGGGGCTAAGTCAGTCCCCCCTGGGGGCTGGATGCCTCACTCCCAACCCAGCAAAGCTGGAGGTGCTCACCTGCAGTGGGGAGGCTCAGCCCTCCCACCGTGCACCCTCAGCCCAGATGAGGTCTCAAGAGGCTGTCATCTGCCACCTCTGCTCCCTGGGGCTTCACGCAGGGCCCAGTTGCTAAGTCCATAGGTTCTTTCTCTCGGGTCTGTCTGCCCACTGGAATGTCAGCTCCATGAGGACAGAGACCACCTGCCTGTCCTGGATTGTCTTCCAGCCCCGCAGCCCAGCAGGGCACCTGGCACTAAGTTTGTGCTCAGGAAGCTCCTATCAAAGGCCCCAGGGTCGGGCCGAAGGCAACACCTGGTCCAGGGCAGTCTGTGACTCGGGCTGCAGGACGCCAGCCCACTTCTGAAGGCTGGAGGACCTGACTTTCATTTCCTTTTGGGCCTCTATTGGTCCATGGGAAAGCTGTGACTGTCGGACAGATAACACAGCACCCTCGAGCCTGCCGTGTGATGCTTTGAAATTTTCCCAATACTGTCGTAAAAATTAAAATTTCATCTTGTGAAAAATAAAAGGCAAGTGTAACTAACAGGGGAAGATTGGCTCAGTTGCCTGAAAGCTGACAAGCTGACCAGAGACTGGCTCACTGCACCTCTGGAGAACCTTCCCGCCGCCTTTGTGTGGAGGAGCCATCGAGCCTCTTACCTGAAAAGCTCAGATCAATACATTTATTTCTGTCCCACCACCTGCCCTGCCAGGTACAGGCCCCAGCTGAGACCTGGCTTTTTCCTTACCTGTGGGGATGCTTTCGATACAGTTTGCATGGAGGCAGTCCCTCAAGCCTAATTTTCGTTCCAACTTTTCCTTGGTGGCCTCCAAGTAACAGATTACTGGGCTTGCTTGAAGAGATTGGAATGTTAAGCCTCCTTGGCTGTGCCCACCCCTCTTAGGAGCTGGAGATAGGACCCCAAATCACATACCCTAAAGGTGATGATTGGTGCACAGGGTGGCTGTGTATAGTTTATGATTTCTACACCAGGGGCAGATTGTATAACTTCGCACTGAAATTCAAGCAGCGCCAATAGTCCTGCAACCCTCCGCATTTCCTCACGTGACCCCTATCAGCCTCTCGCTACAATCGTTTTTTGATCCTCACCTGGGAATGTATTGATCATTGAGCAAAGCACACACATGCACACGCAGTGTGTCCACACCCACTGAGACACGTGACAATGTACAATCACCCTCAAGACCCTCATGTCCCTCAAATCCCCACATATAAGAGATGAGTGGTAGATTGAATCACTGGGCCCAGTTCTTCACTATGGGATGGCCTCGTGCCAAACAGGGTACACTTCCCCGAGCTTTGACCTGGGGCTTGGCCATGACACTCTCTTTGGCCCAATGGGTGTTGGACCAGACCCAGCCAGCCTGGAGCCTGAGATGTGCTAGCACAGAAGGGTCTGCTCTCTCTCTCTCTGGAGATCTGTTAAGAGAAGAACACGTTCCAGGAACCGCTGCCCCTTCAGCCTGGGCCCCAGGATGAGACACATGTAGCAGACCGCTTGCCCTGGTGACCCTTGTCCAAGTAGGATTCATGAGAAGAGGGCACACCTAGCCCCAAACTGCAGCCTGGACCCTAAAGCCCAGACCCAGGAGCCTAAAGTCCAAGGCAGCCCAGCTGAATTGCAGCTGACCTGAAGACCATGAGCAACTGTCATTTTAAGATATTGACCTTTGGAGGGGGTTGTTACACAGCATCGTCTTGGCAATCACTGGCTAATGCAATATCCAAGTTCATACAGAGTCTGACAGACACTCAGATCACACGCTGGTGCTCATGTGGAACACACTCACACACTCACACACACACACACACACCTTTGCAGTGAACGTAAAAGGTCACCGTCCCAGGAACTGGGATGATCTCCCCTGCCGGCCTGTGGTCCTCTTTCTCTGATGTTTTCAGAGCCATTATCCGGGCACTTCCTGGTCTTCCAGAGGACAGTTTTGTCTGGAGCATCCATGCAGCTCAGAGCTCTGCACCCCTTATCTTGTCAAGTTGTTCTCATATCCTTTCTGCCAAGGAAGTGTTGCTTTTGAAGCCCAGGCAGCTTGTTTTCCCCCCTTCTTACACCAGTTGCTGAACACCTGTCAGACTTGTGACATCCCATTCTCTGGAGGGGGAAAATTATAGCCGGTTGTATGCAAACGCATTCACAGAACACGTATCTTTCATGTCCCTGTGTTGGCGGCCCCTCTGATGGGCCTGCTTTTCTGTCATCACAGCTACTCCGCAAGGAGCTGTAAACTGACCTGTCCTTTTATCAGAGGGGAACAGGTGTCCCTGCTCTTGGTCACAGCCAGTGGAAGAAGAAAGTCGGGGCTGGGAAAGACCCGGCCCCTCCCTCATCTCAGAGCCCAGAGCAGGGGAGCTGGGCTGGGTGGGCAGGCTTTCCGACTTCCTGGTGCAGCGTCTCAAACACACAGGAGCGGCATCACCTTGGGCAGGCCTTGGCAGGGGCCCGAGAAAGCCTCTAGAGACACCTCCTCTGGCCCCTCCCTGCTAAGGAGGATTGGATGCCATCTGCTCTGGGGACCACAGCCCGGTTCTCTCGGGAAGTATTTGTTGATTTGACTTTGTGCCAAGCCCAGGCAGGGAGACACCCTTGGAAACCAGCCACAAAAATCTGTGTGGTGAGGACAGATGGGTGTACTCCCCACCACCACCCCAGGACGTTCAGGGAGGGGCACCCTGGGAGATGATTTTAACCTGAGTGTTAGTGATGGGTAAAGGTTTCCAGGTGAATCCTGGGGAAAGGTGTTCCGGGAGAGGAAATGCCATGTGCACATAGCAGGCAGGATGCAAGAGTCTGGGGTTCAGGGTGACTTGAGAGCAGGGTGTTGGGGAAGGTTATGGGGATATGGGGCTTAGGAAGACAGTTGAGGCTGCATCATTAAAGTTCCTTTGGAGCCAGACTAATGGGTTTGGACATTTTCCAGTTGGCAACAGGGAACCATGGAAAGATTTTGGAGGCAGGGATAGACTTGCTTTCTCACTGGATCCTCCAGCCATCGGTGGAAGCTGGATCAGAGAGAGGTGGGCCCGGAGCTGGAAGGGTAGCAACAAAGATTTGAGGAAGAGATGGTGAGGGCCCGGCCTGCGTTTTCCCCTCCTCTTAGTCTGGACCCCAACATCTCACTCCCCCAAACCTCACCCTAGATTCCGCCCATAGCTCCAGACCACAAACTCCAGCTGCACTAGAATCTACTCACTTTCATAGTCAGAGATGATTGGATTCAACAGCATAGCTACTTTAAAAATAAAAACAAACCAACCGCAAATACGTGGCAACAACAATATATTTCATCCTGCCCCTCATTTCCTGAAAAGCCTTCATTACTGTTTCCAAAAATACACACCCAGACTCATTAATCGTCCGGGGAAAATGGAGCTGGGGTCTCCGGTCCCTGGTTCCTCGGCTGAGCGGGGTTGTCACCCTGTCCTGGCACCGCTGTGGTGACAGGAAGTCCACTCCAGCGATCTGTTTACAGGGCCCTTGTGCACGGAAGGGCGGAAGGCAGGGGTGGGCTGGTGTTGCAGCTCAGGCTACAGCAGCAGCGTTCGTGGCAGCTGAGAGATGCTTCCCGGGAGGGGACCCTGCCAGTGACACTTAAGTTTGCAGCCATCACTTTGGGTTTCATTCTAATTTCTCCTATGCTTCCTCCTCTTGTGGAAGCCTTTCTGGCCCTAGAGAAGCAGAGGGTCCTTCCACTGTCCAGACAACCAAGAATGCCCCTGCTACTCCCAGCGCCCAGGGGACCCCAGAGCCCTCCCCGAGGCCCGGGAAGTCCTTGTCTCCCCTCAGTGTCCGGAGTCTGTGCTTTCTTTCCACTCCCCGCCCCACCCACGGGGAGGTCCTTGTCTCAGGTGGCCTGAATCAACCTAAAAATCTTTCCAGAGCCTGCCTGGGAGGCCTGGGTGAGTCATTCCCATGGGAGGGGATCCCAGGACTGGGGGATACTGGTAAGGGGATCCTCCAGGTTGGTCCAAGGACGTGTGTCTGCCTTCCCTCCTCTCCCCACAGATTGAGGGCCAAAGCCTTGGTGACACATAGTACCCCTTTGACCCAGGCCACTGGCTCCTACATCCAGCCTGGCATCCTCTGTTCTCCACCCCGCCACACCTACCCACCGGGGCAGCTCAGCTTGAACATTCTCCTGCCTTTTCCTCTTAGTTTTCATGCACTTAGTGTGCCCTCCCAGTGCCCACCCTCTACCCCAGGGACACATGACCTTCAGTGCCCCCTTCCTGCGCATGCGGGCAGGGTCAGCCCCATCTTCATGGGGGCCTCGCTTGTGCCAAGGGGCACCATCACGTAATCACCGCAGCAGCCTTCCTGCGAGCACCATCTCACAACAGCCCTCTGGGTTGGATGCATTTATTATCCCCATTTTACACATGAGGAAACTGAGACCCAGAAAGGTGAATTCATTCAAAAAGCCACCAGTCAGTAAGTGTTGGGGTTGGGATGCAAACCCATCCCCATGCAGACCATCCGACCGCAGAGTCTGTTTCGCTTTGCTCTGTCGCCTCCGGGAGAGCCTGGCCCGAGTGGGCTTGTGCACAGGTGCCTGCGTGCCCCTTGGAGGAGGGCCCCTGATGACTTCTGTTCATGCCTGAAGCAGCCCTGGGATACAGCTACGCGGCGGGCTGGAGGCGGTAGCCAAGTTGCCCACTCCCCAGCAGAGTGTGAATCCTTGCCCGCTGCTCCAACCGCAGCAGAGAGGGCAGTGGAGACGGCCCACCTCCCTACGCCTGCTTCCTGCCGGTCTCCAGGCCTGAGTTTTCTCACTTTATCAACTCCAAAGCCCCAATGCCCGCAGAAGCAGAGCAAAGATGCTTTTGCTGTGGCTGCACTCTGCACTCAGCGCTCCAGCTCCCACACTGATCGGGAGCCTTTCTCTGCAGTGAGAGGAGGAAACAGGCTTCTGGTTGATGGCTTTAGTCTGCAGTGGCTGTCAGAGGAAGTCAGACAAACATCCTGTCCCTGAGAGCACGTCCTCTCCGGTAACCCGCGGTCAGGATGCTGTTATAGGGGAGCGGAGTGTAAATCTCGGGCATCACGCCTTTATTCCTCTCTATGAGCCGTAAGTCTGCTTGGTGGTAAGATGCACGGTAGACTCACCCAGTGTCTGCGCTACTGGTCCATCAGTCTTAACCGGGGGTGGGGGGGAGCCATACTAACCCAGAACAGTTCTCGCCACGCAGGGCTGCTGGGCTGAAGGGGACAGTCGGGTGCCAACAGCTGTGGCACCTGGGTGGGCAACAGGGCGGGAAGATCCTGTCTGCTCTGGGAGACACCACCTGCCACGGATTCCCTACGAACTCCCCACACACTCTGCCAAACCGACATCTCCATGATGGTGTGCAGGGAATAAGGAACATTTACTGAGCACCTACTGCGTGCTGAGCTCTTTATGTATTTGTGTTATTTAATCCTCACCATAACCAGGGAACTTGTTTCTATTTTACAGAGAGGAAAGTTGAATTCGGGTGGTGCAGTAACTGGATCAAAGTCAGGCAGCCAGTAAGTGATGCTGTGGGTTCGATGTGAATTCAGCTGCAAGTAAAAGAGAAATCCAACCAACAGCGGCTTAGAAAATAGAGAACAATTTTTCTCACACTCAACTAAGTCTGGAGGTAGCCAACCACATGTGACAGGAAGGCTAGAGAAACTCGCAGGGGTGGGAGTTTCTGTGCTTCTAAGCCCAGACTGGACCTGCTTTCCCTGGGATGAAGGGGTCTCTGCCCAAGACCTAAAGTCAGTGCGTTTCACGAGGCGTTGCTGCCCGAGATGGGCTCCGTGTGAGTCACGCTAAAGGGGAGGACCTGCCAGAAGGGGCAGCCACTACAGAGCCGAAAGGCTCTCGCTCATGACTCCCTGGGGAGACACTTTCCCACAGCTGCGCTTTGAGACCCCATCCATCAGTCAAAGGCATTCTACCTGCAGTGGCCTTGACGTGCCCAGTTCTGCAGGAGCCCCTTCCCAATCCACTTCCCACACCACTGTGGACGGACCCTGGCTTCCTCCTGGAAGGCTCTAGCTCCCATTCTAGAGTTCACGTTCCTTGGAGGCAGGCACGGAGCCACGCATCTTGCTTCACCCCTACAGGCCCTGGGAGGGAGATGTGTGTCCAGCAGCCCCAGTAATCGTTGATTTTTCTAGCAGTCTCACCACAGAGGCAGTTCAGATGGGCTTGCCTGTGGGAAAGCACTAAAATAATCAGTAGCATAATTTTTCATTACTGTCAAAAAATTCATGTGTAAAATACATAGTAATTACTGAAATATTAAAATTAAGGTAAGGAAACAATCCTCACTGCTATATTTTGATATATAGCTTTCCAATCTTTTTTTCATATGTATCCAGACACAGGTTTTTTAAAAAACAAAACTGAGATACTATTGCCTGTTCTGTCTTGTCTCTTTACAGAAACATAAAGTGCATCATAAACATTTTTTCCGTATTAGTCATTGTTCTCTTGCAAAATCATTTTCAGTGACTGGCTAGGGCTCCATTGTACGCATGCTCACAATTTATGTCACCCACTCCCAATTGCTGGTTTTCGGTTTATTTTTCAAAACTGTCTCGCTATTCTAAACCACACTTGAACACGTGTCCTCATAGGTCTATCTCAGAACACATCTTGAATTCTTTTTCTGGTAAATTCCTAGGAGCAAAATTGTTGGGTCAGAGGATAAGTACACTTTAAAGGCTTCAGTAAGTGTTGCCAAATTGCCCTCCAGAAAGATTAGATCAGCTTGTCCTACCAGCAGATGACAGTGGAAGATCTATTTAAATATTAGCCGTATTCTTGGCCCTTTCCTATCTTTAAAAAAAAAAAAAAAATCCCTCCAGGAGTCCTACAAGGTTAATGAATATATTCATTTCTTGTGGGTAAATGATTTGTGAAATCAAAACATCGCCCGGAATATTGTAACGTCTGAGAATTGTGATGGGGTCGCAGTAAACGCTAGGCAGGGAAAGTCAGGCACAAGAAGCAATAATGTTTCTCCTACAGACCTGGCCACGCTTGGGAGGAGATTATAGTTTGTTTTTTTCTGAGCATGTCAGTTTGGGGGCCCTGCTGGGGATCTCCCAAGTTTCTATAATGTTGGTCACATTTGTGGGCCAAGCTAGCAGAGGACTGCTCCAGCCCTGTCAGTGCACCAAGGCTAGGGTCTGCTGATTGGATGGGTCTGGCCATCAGCCAGGGGGTCTCATTTTAGAACCCGAGGAAGGGACACCTAAAGATGACAGCCAGGGCTGTCCTAGGGTATGGGACCCCGGGCAAATATTGTTTTCAGGCTTCTGTCTACGGAAACTATTGGTGAAGATACGGAGAAAAGGGAACCTTGGGCACTGATGGTGGCAGTGTAAGTTAGTGCAGACGCTCTGCAAAACATAGCATGGAGGTGCCACAGAAAATTTAAAAATAGAGCTACCATGGATCCATCAATCCCACTTCCAAGTGTATATCCAGAAGACATGAAAACAAGATCTTGGAGAGATATCTGCCCTCGCACATTCACTGAGGCATTACTAGCAGTAACCAAGATACAGAGGCAACCCACCCATCCATCATTCCAAGACATGGAAACATCCATCCATCTGTCAACGGATGAATGGATAAAGAAATGTGGTGTATGTATACAATGGAATATTATTCAGCCATGAGAAAGAAAGAAATCCTGCTACTTGCAACAATATGGATAGAACTTGAGGGCGTTATACTAAGTGAAATAAATCAGACAGAGAAACTATGATATCACTTATATGTGGACTCTAAAAAGGCTCATGGAAACAGAATTGAAAAGGAATTCATAGAAACTGAACAGATCGGTGGTGGCCAGGGGCTTGAGAAATAGGGAGATGCTAGTCAAAGGCTACACACTTTCAGTTAGAAAGTTTGTTCTAATATACAGCATGGTGATTATGTTTAATAATAATGTATTAATACTTGAAAAGTGCTGAGAGAGTAGATCTTAAATGTTCTCATGGCAAAAAAGGAAATGGTAATTATGTGACAGAATGGAGGTATTAGCTAATGCTGTGGTAGCAATCATTTCGCAATGTACAAGCATATCAGAAATCAGTGCATTGTACACCTTAAACTTACACAAGGTTATATGTCAATTATATCTCAGTAAAGCCAGAAAAAAAAAATACCATAGCAGCTAACGGGAACAATCCCCTTGCCAAGTTGCCTTCCTGGACCTGGAGTCCCAGAGTTCCCAGGCAATCCCATATGTGGGAGTCTCAGAGCTCCTGGAGGCATCTGGTCCACTCTACAAGTGTGTGGTTGGGGAGAGGCAGAGGGTAGAGGGTTGGAGAGATCCTCAAAGGAAAGAAATGGGACTCCAGGTTTGGGGCTCCAGACAACACTGCGGGCCCCAGCTGTCCCAAGCACTGAAGACAGATTTTAAAAATTTTGAGCAAAGCACTCCAAGCTCTGGATCTGGGCAGGGACCCCACTTGCACAGGTCCAAGGGTGGAACTGGTGGCGGAGTTGCCTAGGAGACTCATGGCGGGTAAGCCAACTGTCCCTTATCTAATGGGGACAGGCACAAGATGACTCACCCAGGACACTGCTCTCCATGGCTTCAAGTCTGGGAGAAGGTGGGGAAAAAAGACAGACATGTGCTCACCGACCCACAGTGCCCAGGGAAGGATACAAATGCCAAGGAGGGGGAGGTTTTAGCCAAGTGTCGTGGGATGGAAGGACCAGGATATTGTGTGCAGGGGAGCGTCTGGGGCAGGCCTTCAAGAATGGATAGATTTTCATTCGAAAAGAGACGTGCACCCCAATATTCATAGCAGCACTATTTACAATAGCCAAGACATGGAAGCAACCTACATGTCCATTGACAGGGGGCTTCCCTGGTGGCGCAGTGGTTGAGAATCTGCCTGCTAATGCAGGGGACACGGGTTCGTGCCCTTGTCTGGGAGGATCCCACATGCCGCAGAGCAACTAAGCCCGTGAGCCACAACTACTGAGCCTGCGCGTCTGGAGCCTGTGCTCCGCAACAAGAGAGGCCGCGATAGTGAGAGGCCCGCGCACTGCGATGAAGAGTGGCCCCCACTTGCCACAACTAGAGAAAGCCCTCGCACAGAAATGAAGACCCACCACAGCCCTAAATAAATAAATAGATAGATGTAAATGACCATTGACAGATGAATAAATACAGATGATGTGGTATATATATTTATATACGCATATATTCTATTATTTCTCCATCATGTGGAGACATTATCTTTCCATGACTTACTGACTCAGGTCTTATAAATCCCAGAATCTGACACTGGAGGAGCTGGGAAGAGCATAAGAGATCCAAACGATGTAGTCAAGCCCTCTTCCACTCACTCCAATCTACAGATAGGAAAGGCTTTGTCTAAGCTGCCTCCTGAGCTTCCTCTCCTCACCTAAGACTTATCACCAGGTCCTCACTTTCCGACTTGGCCACAGTACCAGCGACTACCACACCCTGTATGCTCCACAGTAGACCCTGTGCCAAGGGCGCTGCGTGATAGCTCTGGAAGGCATGTCAGCTTGCCTTTCACGCACTCAGGGAAACTGAAGCTTAGTAACTGAAGCTCGGAGAGGTTACCCGACTTGCCTGAGATTACACAACTGCTCACTCTCCGCTGGGATCTGAGCTCTGCTTGGCTGTCCACATGCTTCCACTGCATGATATGTGTCGTTCAGATGGTGGACTCAGCACAGCAGGTTTCTGGAAATCAGTCACTTTTTCTAGAGGCTGACTGTACTACCCTTGTGTCTAACCCAAACCCCTCCTGAGCCAAGGGAGACCCATCTCCTTTTGGGTCCTTTTAATAAGGATCAGTGGTCAACGGTGACTCTGCCCTTACACACATAGGCTTCCATTCCACGCCCAGAAGGTGAGAGAGCCTGTAGCCATGAGGACACTGGGTTCTGCCTTCTCTCCCCTGGAGTCTGGAGACCCCTTCTCCACCCCTAGAAGCTGGCCATCCTGTCTGATCTCTATCTGTTCCCTGAGGCACCAGATATGCTCACTCTCCTTCCCTGGGCCCCACTCACAGGGGCTTCACTCCTAAGCCGGGGCCTGGCCCAACAGCACGGGGGGGAACCCAGCCAAGACAGAGGTTTGACAGTGTGGATTTTGGAGGCAGCCATGTGGGAACTGTTGCTCTGCCAGGTACTGGCTCTGGGGATTTGACCTCCCTGAGTCTGAGTTTGTGTCTCTGACCACAGGAAGCTGTTGTGATGGAGAAATGAAACAACATGTGTGACTGTGCCTTGGTCCAGGGCAGGGACCCAATGCTTCATATTCGTTTCCATTAATATGTGTCCCGACGGAAACCAAAGAAATTGAATGAAATGATCAAGTACCTAACACAGTTCCTGGTGCCAGCAGACACTCAACAAACAGAGCCTCCTCTCTTTCTGCCACTGCCTCATTCTTCATTTTGGTTTTTGGGTTTTTTTTTTAATTTTATTTATTTATTTTTGGCTGCATCAGGTCTTCGTTGCAGTGCACGGGCTTCTCATTGCGGTGGCTTCTCTCGTCGAGGAGCACGGGCTCTAGGCGCACGGGCTCAGTAGTTGCGGCACGCGGGCTCAGTAGCTGTGGCTCGCGGGCTCTAGAGTGCAGGCTCAGTAGTTGTGGCGCATGGACTTAGTTGCTCTGCAACTAAGATCCACAGCACATGGGACCTTCCCGGACCAGGGCTTGAACCCGTGTCCCCTGCATTGGCAGGTGGATTCTTAACCACTGCGCCACCAGGGAAGCCCTTCATTTCGGTTTTTGATTTAGGACAATAGGGTGGAACTGTATGCCAACGACTGCAGCTTGTCTCAGTAGCTGGGGTGGGAGTGGGTGCAGTGGGCGAGGCTGGGCAGGTTGAGGCCAGGCCTCTGGGCTCCCTCAGGCCCCTTGCCCCACTGGGCTTCTGGACTTCTGGGCTTCTGGTCTCGGGGTGGCCCTGAGACAGCCAGGCTCAAAGCATGTGAGGAGATGCCATCGGTGCATGGCATCTGCCAGCCCATCTCCCCGCCGCACCTGTCCTCTGAGGAGCCTCCCAGATCTCCCTGCACAACTCGGGCTGCTCTTTAACTAACTAACATCCATTTCATTGATTCCATAACCTTGCATTCTTATTAAAAATAAAACCCGAGCAGCAGGGTCCCTGAGAAAGGGGAGCTCTAGGTTAGAGGGCAAATTCCTCCTTTCCTGGTTGAGTCTAAGGCTCCCAGTGAGACAGCCGGCAGTGGGGGAGCCCACACAAAAGCTCCCGCATCCAGGAGGGCTGGAGGGGCCGTGCCACTAAGGGGGATCCCATGTGGGGTAATGGCAGGGTTTCAGCCCCTTCCTTGGTGCCAGCTGTATCTTATGGCTTGTTTCCCTCTCCCTGCAGACAGCTCTGACAAAAAGCCTTTTTGCTTTAGCCCAGTATGCCCACATCATAAAACCACTGACCAACATCAAAATGGTCACCCAACTTGGGCCTTCAACACCTTTCAATTTTCTGAGCAGCTGCCTCCAGCACGGTGTACTACAGAAGAGGACGCAGCTGCATGGGGCCTCCAAGTGGCTGTCTGCTCAGCCCTGACGTTTGTTGGGGTCACTCATGGTGAGGTCCACTGTAGCTATAACAGCCTTCTTCTAGAACGCAGCTGACCGAGGGTGTTCAGAGTACAAGTCTGGGAGAGGAAAGGACCCGGATTTGCATGCTGGCTCTGACGCGGGGGAACCCTCACCTTTTTGGTCTCAATTTTGTCATCTGTAAACTGGGGATTATAAGGTATGAGATAGGGAGCCTACCTCATGGGCTGATGTGAAGGTAACGAGAGATACTGCATACAAAAGTGCCCAGCCCAGAGTGACTATGCCGGTGTGTTTTCTTTTATAATCGTGGATATGCTTGCTAAGAGTAGTTTTCGAGCAGGACTTGGGGGAAAACATTCTTTTCCTTCTTGGACTCTAATCACGAAGTTACTCTTTGGGCTAAAGGGAGATCAGTCCCCGAACCCCACCCCACCCTCCCACCTCTCACTGACATCACTTGGGTTCACACAGGAAGGAAGGCAGAGCCTGGTGGCGGGCACTGGGCTGGGAGTGACGGCAGAACGCAGACCACAGCCACCTCTGGGGAAGCAGAGATACTGGTGAGCTTGATGCAATCAGTAACGGGTGCTAAGAAGAGAGAATGACCCCCTGCACCCAAGGTGAGGCCCAGGGTCACGACAGGACAGGGAGGGTTCATGAAACAGCGCAGCCAATTGAGGGCAGGGCCATGAAGGAAGGGAGATCTCAGCAGAGCAGATAAAGCAACAGAGGCGTTTCCCACGTGCAGGAAGGTAGTGGGATATCTTAGCTAAGAGCCCAGGTTCTGCACGCAGACGGCCGCCATCACGTCTCAGCTCCACCACCTACCAGCTGGACGACGTGGGGAACCAGTTCAGCCTCTGTTCTTTATCTATGAAAAGAGGATAATAACAGAGCCTTTCTCGCCGGGCCACCATCAGGACTTACTGAGCACAGTCGTGTGAAGCTCTGAGCACAGCACCATACACATCAGTAAATGGAGCCATCGGGCACGTCCCGTGGAGGTAAGCGGCCACCCACGTCTCTCTTCTCTGACGTCAACCTCCTCCCTGGCCGCCTTTCCCAGGCCAATTGATTCTGTCCTCACTCTATATCTCATCCGCAAACAAGTCTACGTGTGCCACCACCCATCCCCCGTTTCCTCAGCCTCCAGATTGGCACATGAGGGAAATTCTAGAATCTTCACATTCTAACTAGCCATCCAATCCCATCCCCACTGTAATGTGTAAACTTGCCAGGGAGTGTGTAACTCCTACTAGTATACCCCCCGCGACCGAAAACTCACTACCTTCCAGAGCAGTGTGTGGCATCTCTGGAAAGTTCTAGAAAGGTCCATCCCCTGTAGCTTTTGCCCACTGGTAGAAGTCGGTTCAGCTGAGCAGCTGCTCTGTGCCAAGCGCTGGGCTGGGCATTTATTCGCAGCAGTTGCCAGGACAGAAGTAGCCTCTGCTTCCATGTTGTTCACAGTGTAGAGCAGAAAGCAGCGCAAAGCAACCCCAAACGCTGCAGACAGTAACGAGAGACGGTAACGGAGGAGGCTGAGGCTATAGAAACAGAAAACTAGGTCTTTCATTAGTCCAGTAAAGAGATGAGGAAGAATATTCTAAGCAGAGGGGACAGCAGAGAAAAGGGCCCAGGAGTGAGGGAACCTGATACATCCAAGGAAGGGTGAGAATTTCCGACTGAGTAGCCTCTGAAGAAGGGCCACGAGAGCAATTCAGCAGAGGTGAGCCAGGTCGAATCTTCCCAGACCAACTAGGCCTGGTAAGTTGGTAAACGTGGCTGTGGGCCCCAGGAGCCCATGAGGATTGTCAGCGGACTAGTGACCGGATGCAGCCGATTGTGTTTAGAAAGAACCCTGAGCGCAGGAGGGCGGCACACGGGGAGCAACTGTGGCAGCTGGAGAGGAGGTGGGGTGACTCCTGGCCATGGATGGGGGTGCAGGGACCAGGGCAATGGCCCAGCGGAGGGGAGCAAGGGCGGCACCGAGTGACGGGCAATAAGGAAGCAGTGTGGGCTACACTCAGCCCAGGAGGTGATTGATTCCCAACTCGCCAGTCGCTGCCACCAGAGCAAGGTTCATTGTTGCTGCACAGATGGGCCTCAGCCTCCACTCCTCAGCAGCAATTCCCACAAAGCCTGCGCCCCCTAGCTCCCTGCACGTGGGCCTGGAGCTGCCCTCGGTGACAGTGACAAGGTCTCTCTCCATCCCCTAATTCCGGCATTGCTTCCCAGGCTTTCCAGGTGGAGCTGGCAACTTTGATTGAAAGGATTAGAGGTTGCACAAACAGCTCTGGGTGCTGTTGGCTTGGCCTTCTGGAACCCTTTGGAAAAGGAGCCGGCCGATTCAGGCCTAGTAACTAACAGAGTTTCAGCCTTGTTTTCTGCACAGCAGACCAGATGCCATTCCTCCTGGACCAGGGGTCCACAGGATCGGGCCCTGGTTTTACCCTTGGGACTCTGGTGTGAACCTCGGTGTCCTCATCTGTAAAATGGGATCTCCAGAGTTCCTTCCAGCGTGAATGACCCTACAAACTCTCACCTAAGGGAAAGCCAGATGGCTCCTGGATTCCACATCCCCACTCCCTGCCTGGGCCCCAGCAAGTCTTGAAGGGCGGTTGGAGCTCTAAGGGGGTGCAGGACTGCCCCAAACCCCACAAGCTGACCCTGCACTCAGCCGCGTTCCCCCTACCCTCCACCCCTCACCCCATCCCGGCCTGATCTATGGCTCTGGGGAATCAGAGTGCGGCTCGCAAAATGCTGCAGTCCCAGACCTGCTGCCACACTCTGAACACCCAGGAAATGGACCGTGATTCACATAATATCCCCTTTTAACGGTCTGCGGCATCAGACAGAAGGGAAAATCCCGTGGTGGGCGATGGATTTACAGCTCCTTTCCTGGTGTTGTCCAGTCTTCCAGTTAGATGAACTGGGGTGGCCGTGTAGGGCTGGGAGCAGCAAAGAGACTAGTTGGTTCTGAAGTTAGTCATCGGTTTCCATGAAAGCTTCCGGGGTTTTCCTTTTTCTACGGTATCTGTCAATAGGCAGGAATGTCTATCAGATTCAGCTCATTTTCCTTTCCTGGACTCCTTCAAAGTCTACCAGGAGATCACCTTCACACCCTCAGTGCTGCCCGGGCCCAGAATTAATAACCCTCCACGAAACAAAAAATCTCTGATGACTGACATCTGGGGTATGTGAAAGGGGCACCGTTAAGTCTCTTAACATTATGGCTCTTGTGAAGATTCTGGGGCCAGAAGGGAACCCAAAGGCCACCTGCTCCTGGTCCAGAGAGCAGGGCATGTTCACTCGCCACCCGAAGGTCAGAGTGGATCAGGGACCAGAGCCCAAGAGATGTTACTGCCCCCCAAGTGTCCTCTTCCTTGGACACCACCACCCTCAAGACCGGACGACCCTTCCAGGTCAAGTCCCTCACAGTGGGGTGCTGACAAGTGCGTAACAACCCACTGGCTGGAGGGTCATTGATTTGTAGCATTTGCCGACTTCTCCGGTGTAAATACTCCCACCATGGCCAACCTCAAGGTACCAGCATGAGGTCCCTGGAGCAGGGCTGGGAAGAGATGCTAGTATCTCACCATTACATGGTAATTTCACATGCAGCTACACGAGACGTAAATAACCTCAAACGCACAGATCAGAGTAAAATAATTAGCAAATGATGTTTTGACTATTATTACCTTTAAATAGAATTTAATTATGTTTATGTAATTTAATTCTTAATAATGACTGCTGCTTAATAATCAGCTCTCAAAATTCCTGAAATTTGACATTGGCTCTCATGAGGCAGTACGGGTTTGCTCCAGTACACCACTGATCCCACAGCTGAAAGCCAGTGGCTATATGTCACTTTTATTAGTCTGGCCCCTGACTAGCGGCTGACTTCCTGGCCCCTGATAGGCTCAGCTATAGACAGGCACTGGCTGGAAGGAAGAGCATCTTTCTCCAGCCCAGTTGTTGGCAGAATCTTTTTTTTCTCATTAATTAACTTAATTGCTCAGCTCAAATGCTATAATCTTTTTTGTTCCCTCCCCCAATGAGATCTGGTCCCTGACCTCTCTGTTCAGCTCCCTGCAGGAAGGGAGATTTGGGCACTAACCACTCATTTTTAAGGCATAAGTGGCTTCTTCCAACTGATAAGCTCCAGGGTGGTCTCTTGTCAAAAAATGTCTCCATCCCACTGACCTAAGAGAACATGAGGTCGCTAGGTAGCACCTCCAGCTTAGACTCTCTTTGCATGAGGGTGAAAAGAGAACCGTGAGGTACCTCCCTTGGGATGAGGAAGGGTCTGGAGGATGGAATGGGGCAGGAGTCCCCTGATCCAAGACGGCCTCCGATGAGTCTAGCTTCCTGGTAGTGACACCCTGTGCAGTTCCCTCCCACTCTGAATCGTGTGGAATAGGTATTATGAAAACGGCAGAGGAGAACTTCTGAGACCATGTCAGAGAAGGCATCGTGTTTCTGCCTTGCTTTTTCTTGGATCATGCTCTCTGGGAGAAGCCAGCCACCACATCGTAAGGACATTCAAGCAGCCCTATGGAGATGTCCATATAGCGAAGGACTGAAGCTTCGTGCCAACAGCTGGCATTGCCTTGCCAGCAATATGAGTGGATCCCCCAGCAGCATCCTTCAGTGTCCCACACCACATGAAGCTTTGGGGAGGTAAATACAAAATAAGTCAAAGACCCTGCCCTCGAGAGGATGACTCCACAGGGCTTATGTCAGTTAGGAGTACGATAGTTTAAACAAGATAGACTTTTATGTCTCATAAGTAAATAAGGTCAGAGATGGACAACTAGATCTATCATGACACTCTACCAGGTCAGTGGCCCAGGCTCCTTCTCTCTTGTTACTCTGCCATCGTCAGCATGAGATGTCTACCTCTTGGTCCAAGATGGCTGCCTGAGCTCCAACCATTATGTCTCCTTTTATCTAGAAGGAAGGAAGAGGGGAAGAAGAAGGGTACACCCTCTTCCATTAGCAATAGCTAGCAGACGTTGCACACACCCCTTCTGCTTCTCTCCCACAGGCCAGAACTTAAGTCATAGGGCCAGTTTTCCCCCGGGCAGTATTTGTGCCCAGGTAAAACGCAGGGATTCTAGTATTAAGAAAGGAGGGAATGGGTACTGGTGGGCAACAAACAATTTCTTTCCTGGGTGGAGGCCTCACAGTTCTTCAATCAAGAGATACTCCTACCTGATGGTTTCTTTGGTACTCTTGGCAGTTGGCTAAAGAGGCAGCGTTCTTTCCAAACCCTTCATCTAAAGCATAGCCCACCCTTGTTCTCTGCCTAGCACCCTGTTTATGGGTTACTTCTTAATTATCTGTCTCTTCCACTGAATCTTAGAGTCTATGAGGGCAGGGGCCTTGCCTTTCTGGTCTTCCTTTGAATTCCCAAATCCTGAATATTTGCTGAGTGAATGAATGGGCCAAGTACAGACCCTTCCACGCGTCCCTGAGTCAATAATAGGTTCACACAGGTGCCTAACCCTAATAGTGGATTAGGAAACCACTATCGAAACATTTGCATGCCTATGGCCTAAGCTGAGACAATTTCGGAGGCACCTGCAAACCCCTTACCCAGAGCCGTGTGCAAAAATGCAGTGCCAACTTCATATTTGCTTTGGCTCAAACACATTCCCTGATTCCGAGGAACCACTGTATCTTGTCAGCTACATAAAAAAATAAATAAGTAATAAGCTGGACATTCTAATGAAAAAAATGAAACAACACAGAAAAGACAACGGTTTTCAGAGCTCTTTAACTTGACCAGG
This sequence comes from Phocoena phocoena, assembly GCF_963924675.1. Taxonomy (NCBI): domain Eukaryota; kingdom Metazoa; phylum Chordata; class Mammalia; order Artiodactyla; family Phocoenidae; genus Phocoena; species Phocoena phocoena. The sequence continues at coordinate 7,848,297 of NC_089234.1, read as the reverse complement.
AAGCCCCAGTCTCTGCCTACACAACACCGAAGCCCCAGGTGAGACATGCAAAGTGTAATCAGTCATGTCAAACAACTGTCTGAGGGTTTTTTGTTTTTGTCAAACGGACTTAGAGGTCAGGGAGACACAGACAACTCAGAGGTTTCTAAAGAGTTGCGAATATAAACCACATTTGAAACAGAGAAAAGGAACCCCTGCTACGTGTCTGTGCAACGTGCCTGTGGTGAGCAGAAGCTTGATCCTCCAGCACCACCAACAGAAAAGCGAGCAAATCTCACAGAAACGTGTAGGAGCAACTCTTAACCCCAAAGGAAGATGAGCAAAGGAAAGAAAATTCATGGAAACAGAAAATGTGAGAAATCATTCAACTCCATTAGTGATCAAATAGACTATTTTCATCTTTAAACTGGCAAATTGTGGGGGGGGGGGGTTGTTTGTTTGTTTGTTTTTATTTTTGGCTGCCTCGGGTCTTAGCTGCGGCTCGCGGGATTTTCGTTGAGGCAGGCGGGATCTTTCATTGTGGTGTGCAGGCTTCTCTCTAGTTGTGGTGTGCGGGTTTTCTCTCTCTAGTTGTGGCGTGTGGGTTCCAGAGTGCGTGGGCTCTGCAGTTTGCAGCACACAGGCTCTAGCTGAGACGCAGGAGCTCAGCAGTTGTGGCACCCGCAGCATGCAGGATCTTAGTTCCCTGACCAGGGATGGAACCCGTGTCCCCTGCATTGTAAGGCGGATTCTTTACCACTGGACCACCAAGGAAGTCCCATAAACTGGCAAATATTTTAAAAATAATATTCAGTGCTGACAAATATGTGAGAAGGTGTTCAAAGCACACACTGCTAGTAGAGTGTAAAGTTGGACACTTTTCTGGAAAGCAGGATGGGAATGTGCATCAAAAGCCTCCAAATTGTGGGTTTCCCTGGTGGCGCAAGTGGTTGAGAGTCCGCCTGCCGATGCAGGGGACGCGGGTTCGTGCCCCGGTCTGGGAAGATCCCACATGCCGTGGAGTGGCTGGGCCCCTGAGCCATGGCTGCTGAGCCTGCGCGTCCGGAGCCTGTGCTCCGCAACGGGAGAGGCCACAACAGTAAGAGGCCCGCGTACCGCAAAAAAAAGAAAAAAAAAAACCCTCCAAAATGTGCACAATCCATTGACACAATAATTCTACTTTTAATAATTTATTCTGAAAATACTTGTTCATTTATTCAACAAATAATTTTTGATTGTCTGCTATCTGCTATTGCTAGATACTAAATATTTGTGGGTGAATAAGAAAGACATATTTCCCACCCCTTGGGGTTTATCATTTATTGAGCAAACAGATAATAAACAAGTAAACAAAACAGTAAATAAATAAGTATAAACTATCATTGCTTAGAAGGATGTTGTGCTCAGAGGTGCCACAACAGGGTTACCGATTAGATGCTCACAAAAGTTCTCTCTGAGAGGGTGATATTTAAGCCGAGGTCCGAAGGATGAAGAGTCAGCCATGAGCGAAGAGGGGAAGTTGGGTTCCAGGTAAAGAAAATGGTATATGCAAATGTCCTGTGTTTGGGATGATCTTACAAGACTCAAGGAACCAAAGAGGCCAGGACAGCTGGAGCCTGGCGATCCAGATGGACATGAGAAACTGCAGGAGAGGAGTGAGACCCGGGAAGGGAAGCTTGAATGTCAGTTGGACTTTACGCTGCAGACAATGGGGACCATTTGAAAGTTCCTGAGCAGAATAACAGAATCACTGTTGTATGCGGGAAGCTCGAGCTAGGCCTTTTACAAAATCGTAGAGGCCAAGGAGACCAGACCGGAAGTCAGGAAGTTTCACTGGATGGTCATTGGCACCCGTGGCCAGAGGTCTATAAGGGGCAGATGGAAGAGGCATTTTGAGGTAGAATCACATGATTTGACCATTGACAGCAGTGGATGGCCAAGAAATGGGAGGAGCTAGAGGTATCACCATGTTTGCAGCCTGGGTTCCTGGGAGAATGGTGGGTCGATGAGCAGCAAGAGGAAACGGCAGGATGAGAAGGTTTGGGGAGAAAGATGAAGAATCACCATTTGGACTCCTTGAGTCACAGCCCATGTCCTTCCTTCCTAAGGACCATTCCCCACCGCTCTCCAAACACCCGGGGCCTTCCTTCCCTCCACCCGCTCAAAACTGAGCATTCACGGGTCAATCCAACAGAAAGACCAAAAATAAAACAGGAAACCAGTTTTCTTTCCCTCCCCGCCGTTCCTTGATGTTCACGATTTCAATGACCAAATTTATCAAGGGCAAATATTTTCCTCAGGAAATCTTTTCTGGTTAATTTTCACATTGAGAGCCCTCTTCCCGTTCTCCTTTCCCAGACCAGGAAGAGCCACTTATAGAAGTTTACATCAAAGTGTTCTCTTCCTGAGATACTACGGAGTCTTTCAAGGCCTGTTTTAGGAACCCCAGCTTGGCTTGGCATTTCCACAAAGGGTCACCTCATATTTACTAGCCGTTCTTTCTCAGAATTAACCTCACCAGCAACCAAAGGCTTTTTGGAAAGGATGCTGGTGGTGACTTTCCTAGAGGAAGAGCAGAGACAGGAGGAGGAGACTGGCCAGGAGACATTGACCTGGCCTCTTTGGTTCCTTGAGTCTCTGGAAGCAGAGGTGGCACCCCGGGACCCTCCCTTTCCCCCCCAATTCTGTGGAGATGAAGTGCAGCTGCCAGGCCTACCTGCCGGTCTCTGTTTCTCCTCACATAGGATGGGTATTTGACACAATGCTCATTTCTCTGGAAATCTTGTGTTGGCCCAAGGAGGCAATTGTAACATATGCAAGCCCACTGCCGAGAATAGAAATGAAGGAATGATGTCCAGTGGCTGGGCTCCCATGAAGCCCGCCTCAGAAAACAAACACCTCTCCTCGGAATGGAGATACAGGCAGCAACCAAACACAGGCCTCCTCAAGTGCCTTTGCTGTGAGGTGATGGATTTGGAAAAACCCGACTGCGTCGATTTGGGCCACTTTCAGTAATGAAAACTTTTCCTCATGGAGGAAAATTGTTCTGAATGAACCAACTCAATCGCTCAATTTTGAAACTGTTTTCTTAAGTCCTACTGAAGCGGGAGGTATGAGGACTGCATAATAAATCCATTTATGAAAATACAATTTCCTGTCAGCTGTTCTAAATAAGGTCGTTTTCAGACCATCGTATAGTTGGGAGGGGAAATGATTCCCTCTTCCATTTGGAATTTGTTGAACTTTTTTTTCCTGGTGATTTTAAACCTTGTGGATGGATGGAGAGTAAGAAAATGAGATGTTTACAGCATATTGAGAAACAGGTTTTTAATACTGTGAAACCCTGTCACAAATCCAGGTGACTGCGGGAAGACTTCATTCAACTCCAAATTTCACACCACCTCGTGTCTGCTTCGGAACGGCCAAGGATGCCCATTTAAAGAAAGGAAATCTTTCCACTGCAGCTGCCGAGATAGCTGCAAAGTCTTTAATAGAATTCTTTTCCACAGAAAGAAGTACAGGCTTCCCCTGACAGAAGCCCAGCCAGTGGACACTACTCCAGAGCCACATAAAAAGAAATTGAAATGTGCTACCTTCTGGGGAGTACCCTTAAGCAGTGGAACAGCTCTCTTTTCTTTTGTTTTTAATTATGAAACACTTCAAACATATAGAAAAGTATAGAAAAGTAATATAACAACTACTTCTCTGCCACCAAGATCAAACATTTGCCGTAATTCAGCTCTCCCTCTCTTTCTCTCTCTCTTTCTCTCTGAAATGACTTAAAACCAGTTAAAGCCACTCATTTCATTCTTACCCCTTCCCCAGGAATAACCCCTGCCCTGAAATGCCATGAGTCCTTCACATCCTTATTTCAGTCTATTTGCTACAAATGTATGAATCCATATTGCTCTGTTTGTTTTTTAAAGTTCATTTAAATAGTAAGCATTCTGGATGTATCCTCTTGAAACTTACTTTTTTCCTCAAAGTTTTATTTTGGACAAAGAGGCATGCCATGCTCTTGAGGAAAGAGACTCATCATCATAAAGATGGCCATTCTGTCTCAGTTAATTCACAGATTTAATGTACTTCCATTTTTAAAAATACCACCAGGCTTTTTCCAGAGCTGAGCAAGTTGATTAAAAAGTTTATACTCAAGAACAAAAAAGCAAGCCTAGCCAGAAGAATCCAGAAAAAGCAAAGCCATATGGGGGGCAGAGGTACCCACCATTAACACATACTGTAACGCCTGTAATTAGGAGTCTGGTGTTGGCACAGGAATAAACAGATAGACCGACGGGACCGAAAGAAAACCCAGAAATAGATCCAACTGCATCTGGAAAGTTATTATATGAGAAAAGGCAGCTTCACAAATTTGTGTGGAAAGATTTTTTTTTCTTTTTGAAATGAGTGGTGTTGAGATAATTGGATCGCCATGTGGAAAAAGTCAAACCTGGAGCTCACACCACCCACTGGGGTAAAATCCAAAAGGGATCAGATGTTTAAATATAAAAACTGAAACCCTAAGGTACTAGAGGAAAATGTGGGTATGAAGGCCTATCTAACCTGGGTATGGAAACAATCTCTTAACCAGAAGCAGTAAGGAAAATGACTGTCATACTGGAGCACATTAAAATGAAACCCTTTTGCGTGACAGAACCACCACAAGTAAAGTCAAAAGACATATGATGCTGGGGTGGAGACCCCTAAGGCTCCTGTTTCAGGGTGAGCCTGGATCACCTCTGGATCAATGCGCAGCTGGGTTCACTCTCAACACAGGAGGCCACGAACATGGCATAGCTGAGCGTGTGGGTCCCAGGGTCCAGTTCCCGTGCTTGAAGCTGGCTCTGCCACTTACTAGTCACGTGACCTTGGGGAAATTGTTTAAACTCCCTGGACCTCAGTTTTCTCATGTATAATAAAGGGATAATACCTGTACCTAGCCCTGGGGTCGTGAGAAGGAATAAATGAGTTTCTATTACAGTGCCCAGAACATTCTAGAGCCTCAATTAATGTTAACTTTCACTTCCCGAGGCCCACGGCTTCTTACAAAACCAAAGCCCAGGCAGCAAGCTGGCTGCAGGGTTTTCCCCCCAGCCTCCCCTTACAAGCTGGGAAACCCAACCCATCCCCCATTTTTTTTTTTTTTTTGCGGTACGCGGGCCTCTCACTGTTGTGGCCTCTCCCGTTGCGGAGCACAGGCTCCAGATGCGCAGGCTCAGCGGCCATGGCTCACGGGCCCAGCTGCTCCGCGGCATGTGGGATCCTCCCGGACCGGGGCACGAACCCACGTCCCCCGCATCGGCAGGTGGACCCTCAACCACTGTGCCGCCAGAGAAGCCCCCATTCCCCATTTTTAAGCAGCAAGTCTGCTTCCACTCCCCCACCTCACAAAGACCTCGTGTGTCTCTTTCTGACCCACAGGAAACAAACTCTTAGCTGCCACTGTCAACAAGCTGAAACTTTCTGACATTTTGACAGGAAAGTCCTTATATTGTTTATTGGTGTTTTCTTTCTCTTTTTAAAGTACTGCATCTTGCCATACGTTTCTCTATTTTCTTAGGTTGTTGGGTTTTGGTTTTTGGTTTTGTTTTTTTGACAACTCAGCTTTGGGTTTTGGTTTTTGGTTTTGTTTTTTGACAACTCAGTAACTTTGGGTTTTGTTGTCCCTTTGGATTATTTCTTTGTTTTCTATTTCATTCATTTCTGCCCGTCATTCATCATTTCCTTCTTCGTTCTTTGGAGTTACTCTGCTTTGTTATTCTTCTCCTCTCTTGAGTTGGACTCCTAATCATTTATTTTTAGTTGTTTTGCATTTAAGACCACATACTTCTCTCAAACCATTGCTTTAGTCGAATCCCATGTTCTGATGGGTTGTGACAGCCATTGCTGCCACTCGCTGGTACCCGGTGCCTTCCCACCCGCAAGAGGAATTTATTTCTTCACCCCCTTCAAATGTAGCCTGGCCACGCAGAAATGTGAGGGTAAGTGACCAGTGCTACTCTTAGGTGGAAGCGCTTATTGCTGATTCGAGACCCTCCAGGGCGCTCCTCCCCAAGCCACAGGGACTGGTGACGTTCCAGACGTTTGATTCTCCAACAGCCTCAGCTCTGAGTGAAGAGGATGTGAAACAGAATGTCTTCCTGGCCAAGGACAGACATGTAACAGAAGGGAGAAACAAACCTTAGGTGTGTAAACCACCAAGACTTGGGGCTTGTTTGTTACCTCAGCATAACCTAGCCTATCCTGGCTGATACACATAGTGTTTTCATTGTTGTTCGGTTTCATAATTTCCATTATAACTTCTTCTTTGACATATGAGTTATCCATTAACACTTATTATTTCAAAGTGTATGGAAAGTTTTGATCTTTAATTTTATTACTTGTGGTCAGAGAACATAATTTCTTTATGATATAATGATTCGGTATCTGTTGAGATGTATTCTGGGGCTCAATGTGATCAGTTTGGGTAAATATTAATCACATACTTGGAAAAGTATGTATTTTCTAGTTGGCAAGTAGTGGGGTTCTGTATTTGTTGTTAGATCAATCTGTTCACTGCATGGTTCAACTTTTCTGCAAGCTTGCTATTTTTTTTATTTGCTTGCTCTATCAGTTGCTGAGAGAAGCATGTTATAATCTGCTGTGATTGTGGGTTTGTCAATTCTTCTTTGCCCTTCAGTCAAGGCATGCTTACTAGCTACTGTGTGCTCCCTCTAGTCTTCAATCTCAGAACTCTGGGGAAGGGTAACTCTGGGGATCACAAAGTCTCACCTCCAGCAGCTCACGTCGGTCGGGGAATGTCCTGTTGGATCATTGACTTCTCGGAGCACTTATGAGAGCTAGGAGCCCTCTCCCTAAATTTGTATATGTGATTTCAGAGGCTTCTCTTTCTCTGCAAGCTTGACATCCCAGAGTGGAAGTTTGGTGATGTCACTTTTGAAACAAAAATGCAAATTTGTAGGCTGACAGATGATATGAGAAACAGAGAAGATGAAGGAAAGGCTCTAAGTCTGGACCATGTGGTCACTAGGTTGAACTGGGAGGTTAGAGCCATGCACAGCGAGCTCATCCTCTCTCCAGTCCAGACTTTGTCTCTAACCTCGGCCATCCGTCTGGGCCTTCCTGGGCACTAACATGAGGTCAGTGTGCATTTGAGCAGCCCCAGCCTTGAGAATGGAAAGAAGAATGACGATCCCCTGCTTGGGGGGTGGGAACGGGCAAAGATAGGTAAGCTTTCCTGGGAACCCGAAGCTGGGGATGCCAGTGGAGCACCTACTGTCACGGTCACGGGGAGGGCAATGAGTGCCGTGATGGAGCAGGAGGGATCTGAGCAGGCAGTGGGCACGTACAGAAGAGCGTACCCTGGAGACAGATTGGAGGCAGGTGATGTAGCGGGACGGGGGCCTCGAATGCCGCTCTGAGACGGCCACATTTAATCCTAGGAGAAATGGGGTGCCACTGCAAGTTTTGGAAGAGGAGACCCACAGACATACATTAGTGTGGCAGAAAACTAGTGTGGCATCATCTATAGACCAAACGGGGTACGAATGTGAAGTGGGTGTGCGGACACAGGGGGCTGTCAAGAACGGCTGGCAAGACTTGGTGCCTCCATGGATTTGGGAAGGGAGGGGTGGAGATGGGCATCTGTAGGTGCCTGCCATGTGAGCACGTGTTGTAATGATCAGATCACAGTTACCTTCAGGCTTTTGGCACCCTGCGTAACAGCTTGCCGAGCAACTTGTTCCTGAAACTGTGTGTGGAGCACATTACTCATATTTTATAGATGAGATGGCTGAAGTAGTAAGAATTTAGCATCCGTTTCCTGCGTACAGCAGCTCAATGTAACACCGTACTTAGGAGACCAGGATCTGCGTTTGAAGACCAGCCTTGTAATTGCTTGCTGTGTGACCTTGAGTAACTTACTCAACCTCTCTCAGCTCCTATCTACAAAGAGCAAACTGAAATAACAGTGTAAAACGCTCAGCAAGCACCAGACACACAGTGAGCTCGCAAGAACTATTAGCTGTTGCTGTTACTATTATTGTTTTAACAATACTATTAGCTGTTGCTGTTACTATTATTGTTTTCTCGATATTATTCATGCTGAGCAAAGACTGCACGACCCAGGTCAGAACTTCTGGCTCTGCCACTCGTTAACTGCATGTCCTTAAAGGTACCTGGGATCCCGGAGCCAGTGCTCTCCCAATGAGAGGGATCCAATCCCCTCCCACCTCGCAGTTACTGATGTAACTTGGGTATCACTGAACAGTAGGAGCCATTTTTCTGATCACCAGAGATGAACTTGTAAAGCTAAATCTAGTTTACCATCCCAATCCTGATCTCCCTGCAGCCAGTAGCACAGACTGTTTCCACCCCAAGATGGACTCAGAAGCTGATCCTGCAAACGACTTTCCTGTTTGCCCTGGACCGCGAAGAAAATGGATGTGTCTTACATAGACGCAGCCAGGGCTCAGGATTTTGTCGGATGCCAACCTTCCACCATCAGGGCTCCCTTCTGTTTCAGCTGATGCAGACTCCAGACTTTAGATAGAAATGATAAATTATTGACTATCGTGGTGACTGATTCTCAGACTCTGCTGACCACCAAATTGCTCTGATCCTCACCCAAGCGAAGGGTCCATAAGTCATTAGCATATGAGCCCACCAGCATCTGTCATGTTAACTGTGGCTGCAATCACTCCTTGACACTAATTACCTTTCCTGACTAACTCTGAATGTGAAATTTTGCTAATGACTGAGACCCACTGTAAAAGCCCCATCTTCTCCAAGCGTTCTGTAATCTATGGCCCCTTCATGCCCACAAAGCAATTATTAACACTGCACCTGACCCTGCCTCTTCACCATGTGTTGGCAGCCTTGAAATAGAGAACTCTTTATTCCAGGATCCTGGACATAAACGTCATTTTATCTAGAGAGTTCCCTGAGAGTGAGTTTCCGGAGAAGCAGAGTCTGCGTGGAAAGATTTCTAACTTGTAAAGACAATCACGAGAAACGTTTAACCCACAGTTCTTCCCTGGCTGGGGCAGAGAAGACCAGGGCTTGCTGGGTGAAAGCACTGTGACTGACCGTTTTGCACATGTTACCATGTCTTATCCTCCTGTGAGACAGCTGCTAGGAGCCCATGTCACAGATGGAGGAACTAGAGCCTGGAGATTTTAAGTGACCTGCCCAACGTCACACAGCTTGTGAACAGTGAACAGGAAAGATTGGGACTGTGGTGGGCAACCTCCATGTTGGCTCTCGATGACCCCAACCTCCTAGTGCAATCCCCTCCCTGTGAGTGTGGGTGGGACCCGGTGACACTCTGCTCTGAATAGAATATGGCAAACGTGAGGGGAGCTCATTTCCGAGATTCAGTTACAGAGCCTGGCTTCACCTTCCTCACTTTCCCTCACTCTCTCAGTTGCTCTGAGGGAAGCCAGCTGCCACATCGTGAGCTGCCCTATGGAGTGGTCCACGTGGCGAGGAGCTGAGCATAGCCTCTGGCCAACAGCCCTCAAGAAAGTGAATCCTGCCAATGACCATGTAAGTGAGCTTGGAAGAGCACCCACCCGCAGTGGAGCCTGCAAATGAGATCACAGCCCCAGCTCACATCTTGATTCCAGCCTGTGTGACAGAGCCCAAAGCAGACAACCCAACTAAGTCATGCCAGATTCTTCACCCAGAGAAACTGTGAGGTCATGAATCTGGGTGAGTTTATGCCCCTGGGTTTGAGGATGGTTTGTTACGCAGCAGTAGATAACAAATACAAGGATCAAACATAGGTTGGAGTGATGCCAAAGGCCTTGTTTGTTGGCTTCTCTCTGTGTATTTTTGTAAATCACGGAAGTAATATTATATTAATATTAATACAATCTTCTGTATTAATTAATTCTTTGTTTAGAAGAAGAAGAATAAATTTTTGTTTAGAATTCAAACAGAAAGATATATAAAATTAAAATCAGAAGCTCCTCTTCACCCTTCTCCATACTCCTTATTACCTACGTCCTCTGCAGAGGAACCGCTGCTCACAGTTTTGTGTAGCCTTTCTGATCTTTCCTATAAATTTATATATACATACATAATTTTATTATGTCATGAACAGGGTCCCCCAAACATACTTTTCTGTGGTTTGCTTTTTTCACTTGATAGTAGACCCTAGAACTCTCTCCTTGTTGCTACACAGAGAGAGCTCTCCCCCATTCTTTTCACGGATTTCAGAACATTAAGGGCGCTGGACATTTGTTTCCAACACAACTGCATCAAGTATCCTTGTACATAAATCTCTGTGCGTGTGTATCAGGGTTTCTGTATAAAAGGTTCCTAGAAAGGGAATTTCTAGGTCAAAAGATACGCATTTTTTAAAGTTTGGCCTGTGCCCTTTCCGGTGTATCATACTGCATCCTCAAACAAACAAACAAAAACCCAAACAAGCAAAATCACAGGGTCTCGCCATTCCCACTGAGACATATGAGACCAGCACTACATAGATTTCAGAGAGTAAACGTATGGAGGGTTTCGGGTTGGGAGCCTCAAGCCCAGAAGACAGTAAAACTCACAGACTCAGGCCCCATCTCTCTTCATAGAGCTTGGAGCACTTTCTTCATTATCCAGCCTCTTGATTTTTTTAGTGGAAAAAACAAATAGAATCCCCAAAAGGAGTGGGCAGAGACCCATGTCAGTTCAGCCAGAATCCAGGCCCAGCTATTCTCAAATTTGCTGTAGAGTCTCAGCCAAGTCACTGGCCCTGCCTGGCCTCAGTTTATCAATGCATTAGGCTGGATGAGATGGCCTCCGGGTCTCCTTCTGCATGAGTTTATGGGCTGGGTCAGGATAGCTTTGAGGAATCTGCCTTCACTGTCACTGGCTGTGGGGCCTTGGGTGGGTCTTTTATCCTTCCATGCAGGGAGATAAATTAAAAGCCCCTTTTTTAGGTATACATTTATTAGACACCTATTGAGCCAGGTACCAGAGTCACAGAGATGGGCTAACACAATCTCCGCCCCACAGATGCTCAGAGGCCATGGAGGGGGGCAGGCTCCAGCAGTGGGAGGCTGGGAGAATGGGGGTGATGATCCCCACCAAGGCAAGGTGTGGAGGGTGTGGAGTTGGATGTGAAGGCACTGAGCCCTATTTTGAATCCCCTACATCGGCGCACCCCCAAACACAAGGCAGTGTCATCGCCTCAACCAATTCCTTAGTGCCTTCCATTGGAATGTGGAATCAGGATGCTTTGACATTGATTCCAGAAGAGAAGTTCTAGAGTCTGCAGAAGGGGACATTGTTTAATCCACCCAAAATCAACAGCCCAACAGAGAATGAGGGCCAAGGGCAAATATGGGCCCCTGGAGAAAACTCAGATTTGTTTTCCGTTGTAGGCAAAACGGGGGTGAGATATTTCCTAACGGAGTTACAAATGCAAAAATCTAAACGGCCACAAAATCATGAAAATAGCATTCTACACAATGGAAAGTAAAGATCTGTGGTTGAGATTTGCTTATGCTTTGCGGAAAGCAACCTCAATTTGCAGCATAGTAAGTACTCAAGCAGTGAACTTGGCGTCTCTAGATTTGTCCTGCTCGGAGTGCGGTCTGCAGGCCAGCAGCAGCTGGGAGCTTGTAAGAAATGCAGAGTCTCAGGCCCCAGCCCAGACCCACCAAATCAGAATCTGCATTTTAACAAGCTCTCGAGATGATTCATATTAAGGTTCAGTCATGGGTCCTGGTTGACTGGGGTAGGAAGGTTTGCATGACTCAGTCAGGACTGTGGGAACTTTAGAGAACTAGTGACCTGTGACGTCTCAGCTGATTACTCTTTGGAAGCTAGTGACACGTTAGGGTCCTAATTTTTGGACTCAGCCCCTAGGCATTCTGGGATCGTTAGCAAGGACTGGGGGGATGATACTGGGAGCTGACCTAGCCACAGAGGTGGACACCGAGAGTCAATCTACAATATATGGTTGGCACGGCAAGCTTAGGCTTGGTTGTGGCTGGCATCAGTTCTTGAGTTGGAGTTTCCAGACTCTGGGAGAAGGTCCAGTGTTGATCCGGCTGTTGCCTGTGGCTACACCTTCTTTCTTCACCCACGTAGAGGAATGAGGAAGACGGAACAAGTTACTGCAAATCCCTGTGCAATGACCGCGTGAAGACTCACAGGACACCAAAGCCATCAGGAGGAACTCATGTTATTGTATCTCCTCTTCTAAGGTCAGAAACCCCTGAAGCCCTATTGGCATCAGCTACAACCAGCAGGAAGCCCAGATAGGACTGGAAACACAGACCCTCTCCAAGGTGAAGTTCCCCTTCCCTTGTCTTTGTTGGGCAAGACTGACGCCGCTTCTTCCTCCTCTTGCCCTGCAAATTGACTAAATATGCCCCTTACATACCCAACAAGCTCTGAAGTAGGAAACACATTAGTGGCTGCAATTGTCACTTATTCATTCAATTCTGCAAATATTTATGGAAGATGGAAGAAATCGTATTAATAGAGGTCACGGCTGTAGCCGCTGCCATAGGCTGAGCATTTGCTCTGTGCATTCTTCCTACACTCCTAGTGGTCGTTTAGAATGTGTGTGTGTGTGTGTGTGTGTTGGGGGGCGGGGTGGGTCTGAATCCTACCACTCAAACCTCAGGTTCCTGCCAAAGACACAACTCTTGGGAGAACGCATTGGCAAGGACTCTCACTGCCAAATGATTGTTGATCTTTTCAACAGCTGAGCAAGCACCTTTTAGCCCCCGGTGCACAGCTCCTTGGGAAGGATGAGCTAATGCAAGGGGTTGAGGCCTGGAATAAGACCCCTACAGGGCACCCCCTCAAGTCTAGAGTGGCCAAGATCGTGGAGCAGACGCTGAGTGCCCTCACTCGGCAGACCCATAGACAGGATGGCAGGCTTGCCCACCCACCTGGCTGCAGGTGGGGCAGACTGTGACTGTGACATGTACCACCTTTCAAGAGACTGACCGTGCCTGCCAGTGAAACCCGGAGACAGCCAGAGTCTTCCAAGCAGACCAGCAATTTCTCACCTTAAGGGAGACAGGAGTATATGGATGGGCAGATTGAAATATGTTGGGATGACAGAAATCCTGGGAAGCGGGAGCCCAGCTGCCCTGTGCTGAGCATGGGGCACCCCTAGTGAGCAAGTTGGTCCCTCCCCTCACCTCCCAGAACCCAGCATGTGTGTTGCAGGTACAGACTGTTCAGGCTGGTGACAAAGCTTCCCCGAAAGTCCATGGAAAGTTGAGCAGCTTGAACAGAGGTAAGTGGGCCAAGCACAGGGGTGATGGTCACTCCTTGTGGGTTCTTCTCACATCGTCCTGGGAGGAGAATCCCCGGTGATAGCGGTGATACTGAGGTCTTTCCGCAGAGGACTGGGAGAGGATACCAGGGTGTTCTGCTTTGCCTGGGAGAAGAAAGCCCCTGGGAGCACTGGGTGCTTCTGTAGGTATTGGAAGAGCTGGCAGAGCAGGGGAGCTGGGAGCCACGGGATGAAGTCCACAAACACTGTATGAGTTTCCTGGGGTTTCTGGGGAAAATTTGTCACAAGCTTGGCACTTGAAAACAACGGACATTTATTTTCCTTACAGTTCTGGAGGCCAGAAAGCCAAAATCAGTACCTTTGGGTCAAAATCAAGGCGTGGGCAGGGCTACGTCCCTCCAGAGGCTCCAGGGGTCCCCTTGCCTCCTCCGCCGTTGGTGCTGTCACATTCCTTAACTCGTGGCTGCATCACCCTGCGCCCTGCCTCCGTGGTCACATGGCCCTCTCCTCTTCTGTCCTCACATACCCCCAAGTCTCTCTTAGAAGGACACTTGTGATGGCAACTAGGGCCCACCCCGATAATCCAGGATAATCTCCACATCGTTCGATCCCCAACTTAGTTACATCTCTAAAGGAACTTTCTCCAGGTAAGATAACATTTAAAGGTTCCAGGCATTAGGACCTGGATGCTAAGAGAACTCTGGGGACCGTTTTCAGCCAGCCACAGACACCGATTTTCAATCAAGAGAAAGAGCTTTCCAGCAGCCAGGTGTCCAAGGTCAGAATGGGCTGCTTTAGCTCAGGGAGCCCCTGCGGCAATACGGTCGGCGACCGACCTGGGGCAAGTTTAGCCCACGGGCTGTAAGTGCCAGAAGAGCTGGAGAATGACGGCCCCCAGGAGCATCTCTCAAGCCACAACTGATGAGATTTGGAGGATAAGTACCCCAGCTTGCACATCCCTCAGTGGGATAACTCTGAGTTGTGTTCTGTATGGACAGAGTTCCTCAGTGGGAATGGGCTCCAAGCTGGGAACGGGCTTCATAGCCCACCTTTCGTGGGCTTCTGTACCTTTCCTCTCTCACCCCCTCCTGGTATTCCCTAAGGGCACTCCCCAAATAAACTACTTACTAGGATCTGCTCCTGGGGGGATCCCAGTCCAAGACAGTTTGTATAAGAAATGGTCTCAGGAAGGAAACTCTTAGGATGGGATTCCAAAATTGAATCATTTACCAGCCTGCTAGCGAAAGGGCACCCCCTGTGAGTGATCAGATGACCCCTGACGTGCTCTGCATCACGATGGCTAAGACCCTCACTTTAGTGAATGGGGAGAGGGTACAGGTGGAATTGCTAGTCACTAGTACCGTTGTTAATTTATTAATAGTAATTTATGTTATAATTAACTCTAACTTAATAATTATTAACTATTATATAATAATTGATAAATATTATAATTATTATTACTATACAATTATTATAGTAACATTATACTTTATTATTTTCTTAGTTTTCAGTTATTATTATTAATCACTGATAATAATTATTACTGTTAATCCAATAGCTCTAACACTGGGGGGGGCCGTAGGAACGATGATAATTACAGACCGCCAGCTGTCACCAACGGCCATCAAACCCTGCAGGAGGAAAACGTCAGGCTCAGGCGGCCATCCTGCAGCTCACGGCATGATGTGAGAGCTCAGTGTCCCTCAGAGTGAGCGTTAGATACCCTCACCTCGGTACAGCCAGGGGTGGAGTGCGCTGAGAAGCAAGCCCAGAATCTCACAGTGGAGAAGGCAGATTCCTAGCCCCAGCAAGTCTCCTGTGCTAAAGGCAGGGCCACAGAAGGAAGGCGTGAGACCCAGAGACCAGGGCAGGGACCCGGGGGCACCCTAAACCTGTACATGACCCTGAACCGTGGCAGCCAGCAGAAGGCATACCTCCCCTCCCCTCCCCCTGCCTGGACACCACAAAAGGGCCTCTCTTGACTCTCATGCCTCATGACACGATGCTTCCCCTTGTCCGTATAGCCATCCCCCCTCGTGGCTTCTAGACTGATGACAAAGACCAGGGCTCAAGGGTTCACCGGGGAAGTACTGACCTGCGCGGGGAGGGGAGGGCTAACTCACCAGGCGCTGCAGGACCTGGCTTCTATGCACCAGACGAACCAGGAGAAAACGTCCAGGGACAGATCAGCGGGGCGCTGGGCCAGGAGGGTGAAACGTAATGTCAAATAAGGGGGAATTCATCACATGGGGCACCCTCCCTCCCATGACTCGGGATTTAACACCATGGCAAGGATACCCAGAAACAGTCCTAACAAGCTGCTGGGGGGCTCCTTGAGGCTTGGGGGGAAAACGGAAGATTCCAGAACGAGCTTTACAGAGTGCTAAGGAATGGGTAGAAGGCTTATGGAGGTGAACACGCTAGACTGGATTCATCATGTAAGACGAGAGAACCCCCCCAGCTGAAAATCCCTTCACTAAAGTATTAAGGAATATTCTAGTGAGGGAAGTATTTCATTCATGAGAGGGTTGTAACGGCAGCCCACCATAGGCCAGAGGAGATGGTACAGATGCTGCTGTAAAACTGGGCTCACTGGTGTCAATGGGAATGATTGGATTCCAGCGTAGCCGGGACGAGATGGCAGCGCGTGACCATGAGGGGTGGGGTGGATGTAACACAATCTGGGGCAAGGCTGGAATGGCCAGCAGGAGACCTTGACCCACAGGGGTTTGTGGCGTTAGCTAATAGACCATCAAGTTCCCAGGGACGTGATATACGGGCAGCCAACATGGGTATCGGTCAACTTTTATCGTCAAAAAGATCAAGAGCTGGTGAGCAGAAGACTGTCAGTCCCTACAAAGGAGAATCTGGTCTCTCACCTGGTCTCCAGACCCGAAACGGTTCTCAGGTCCAGAGCCCACTGATGGCAGGAGAGGTGAGGTGTCTGGCAGGTGATGTCAATGCTCCACCCATTACCCCTCACCCTTACCACTTCCGTGCCCACCAGCCAACTTCCAGCTTCTTTTATTCCCCCACGGCTTCCTCCACCACAGAAGCCTGATCTGTGACCTCCAGATCAGTGTACCAGGGAATCATCACGGGCGGCTGCAGTGGGAGAAAAACCCGCGAAAATTCAGGGGCCTGGCACATCAGTGAAGTTGCAAGTTCAAGGACAAATTATTGCACCTTGCAAAAAGAAAGAGGTGCGGTACTCAGTGGGACTTCTTAGACTCTGGAGCCAGCACATACTGAACTGGGAGATCCTGCTGTGGCCCATGTATTGGGTGAGACGGAAGGCTGCCCGGTCTCGCGTGGGACCCAGGGCAAGAGAAGGCTCTACAGCAGGTTCAGGCTGGGGTTCCAGCAGCTCTGCTATGTGGGCCAGTGCCCTGGCAGATCTTGTGATGCTAGAAGTATCTGTGGTGGATAAGGAAGCAGGATGGAGTCTCTGGAAAGCTTCCTGTTTTAAGTTTCTGTGTGTTTTAAAGATATTGTGATCAGCCACCACCTTGAAGAATCAGTGACAGATAAAATGGACTTAACAGGGGGCTCAAGAGGCTCTGAGAAGTGGAAGGAGTGCACAGGTGGTGCTACGGGCAGCCTGAACCAGTGTGAGATACAGACGTGCACATACGTACAGAGAGGGAGACGGCACGACAGAGAGACTGAGATTTACTTCAAAGAATTGGCTAGCACAACCACGGGGGCTGGGAAGCCCAGACTTTTCAGGAAAAGCCGGCAGGCTGGAAATGGCAGGAATTGATGCTGCAGGCTTGAGGCAGAATTTCTTCTTCTTCAAGAAACCTCAGTCTTTACCCTTAAGGCCTTCAACCAACTGGAGGAGGCCCACCCAAGTTATCGAGGGGAGTCGCCTTTACTCCAAGGCAGCTGAGTATAGATATTAACCACCTACACAAAGCACCTACGCAGCAACACCTAGTATTTGGTTGAAGAGGTGGGTGCTGTCGCCTAGCCAAGCTGACACAAAACCAGGCGTCGCAGAGCCCCACCCACGCCCGTGACATTCACATCTACACACCAGCAACTGCTAACCTCAAACACCCGGGACTCTCCCTCTGCGGGCTTCCCGATAAGGCCAATGTAAGTCAGAAGTACAGTAGAGTTAATGCCCCCAGAAGCACCCTTCAACGGACGAGGTTGGATCCACCAACCTCCCTGCCTCTCCATTGTGGTAACGCTGAGGTAGATTCTGCACCATCTCCCAGAGACCCCAGCAGCATTGCCCAGTAAATGTCCACCTGTCAACTCAGCTTGACGTCCATTGATTATTTCCTCCACTTTCTTTCTCACCTCTCCACTCTCCTTTGGTGTTTCCTGGGATCACCTCCCCTATAAGCAAATTGCTCAGATCCTTGCCTTGGGGTCTGCCCCTAACAAGGCATTCTATCACAGGAGAAGGCTGCGGCCAGGCTAGCTCGAGTTGGGAGGCCAGACATGGCAGTAGTGGGAGTGATGGACCCTTGGGTCTCTTTCAACTTTGAGAGCCTGTGAGTCCTTGTGCAAAAGTGCATCTGAGAGACATGGTCTGTGGGAAGACTTCACTGCCCTTCTGTGGCTCCTGGGAGACCTGGAGACATTCCACGATCTCAGGACTGTGGAGCTGGCTCCTAACTTCAGCTTGAAGACCTGTTAACCCAACAATGTCTTGGGGCAGTGAAGAAATACCTCTAGAAGGTGGGAAGGTCAGGGCTTGGGCTGAAAGAAGGATACTTTATACCTCAATGGGAGGAAATTCTGGAGTGACTGGATTCTGCCATTACAGTAAAGTACCTCGGGAGGGGTGGTGAGAAGGCACATTCCCACTTCCTCATGTCCTGTGAGAGTTCATGCCTCATCACCCACGGCGAGGCCACGTCCCCCAAAACTTGGCACAGACTGAAGTCACAGACTATCTGACCTGGAAGAGTCCCAGAGACTTGGGAGACCAGCCCCTGTGATGGTTAACTTTATGTGCACAGGGTGCCCAGACATTTGGTCCAACATCATTCCGGCTGTGACTGTGAGGGGGTTTCTAGATAAGATTTACTTTGAATCAGTAGACTGAGTAAAGCAGATTGCCCTCTCAAATGTGGGTGGGCCTCATCCAATCAGTTGAAGGCCTGACTGGAACAAAAAGGCTGGGGAAGAGGGATCTCCTCCTGCCTGAGTGCTTTAGAGCTGGGACAGTGGTATGTTCTTTCTTGCCCTTGGACCCGAATTGAAACATCAGCTCTTCCTGAGTCTCAGGTCTACCAGCCTTCAGACTGAAACTACACCATCAGCTTTCCTGGCTCCCCAGCTTACCAACCGCAGAATTTAGGACTTGTCCGTCTCCGTAATCCCATGAGCCAAGTCCTTAAATACACACATAAATATACATATAATGTACACGCATGCACACAGACATCTTATTGGTTCTGTTTCTCTGGAGAACCCTGACAATACAAGCCCTCGTGCACATAGGGAGAAACTGACCAGAACCAGGTGTCCTGACTCCCTTGCCAGGACCAGTTGGACTCACCCGCCTGGCCATTTATTCCAGAGTAACTCAGAATGAAAAGAATTCTGGTGTCTGGTCCAACACGTATGATGTGGCCCCAGGTAAACCGCTGCTTGGTGCCTGAATTTCCTCATCTTCAATGTGAGGATAAAAAATCTTTCCTCCCTCAGAGCTGTAGCGAGGATTAGTACACAAGGTTCATCCATGGAAAGATCTCAGCACACTGCCTGACACATAGGAAATACACAAACAAATGTTAGATGTTATTTAAGGATTGATGAAGAATGCCACAGAGAACTTCAAAAATACTACCAGGAGCCGTGCTTTTAATTTGTAAGGCTTTCTAACCCACAAATATAGCTAGTCTGCCCCCCACAAAATTCATACAATTTTCCGAAAGTTTCAAGATTGACGATTCCCTTGGTCAAAGCCTCAACCAAGTCAGCCATGGAAACCTGGTCGTCCCAACTCTTTCACCCACGCCAATGGCCTAGAGCCTTATCATGTGATTTGCTAGCAAGGCCTATAAAGTAGGAGAGGCTGGGCAGAAAGGGCTGTGGAATTCCCACTTTCCAAGGGGTTGTTATTCAACTCAAGCCTCTTTAGTCTGAGAGTAAATTACGAGCTGCCGTAATCAGCTTCCGTTCGTCAGAGACACATAGATCAGCCAGCAGCTGCCATCCTGAACCCAGCCTCGGCACTGTCCCGCGGTCACTCACACCTGGGGATCAGCAGGTCAGTTTGATTAGTTCTTGAGGTTGTTCCCAATAACGATCCACCCCCCACCCCCCGGATCCCAAACATCTTTAGATTTGCCTCCATTAAAGTCCCAAAGGGATGACCCCCAGTTTGAGATTCATATTCATTAGCTACCGAGACCCACTGGAGGTCAGCTGCTGGCTGTATGGATGAGCCCATGGTTGCTGTGAAATTAATGAATTTCCCTCCTCACCCGTCCGCGTGCATAATCTACCCGGTCGGTAAGCAATCAGGGGTGCAGAGGAAACACTACTGCGGTAAACACCCAGGGTGTATCATGAATTCTGCCTTCTGTCTGGATGAACACATGTTGTAAAATACATTTTAAAAACAAAACCGTGCAGAACAGGACTGTATCTTTCTGGAGAAGAAGGAAGGTTGAGCTGAAGCTCTCAGGGCCACAGCAGTGAAATCACTGATGGAACCAGGGTGGGACGCGTATATGCAGGACTGTGCCATGCGATGACCTGTGGCCAGGTGGATGCTTTGACCTTTGCCCCCTCCCACCCCATCCACCAGGCCAGCTGCAGCCCTGTTTCTGCCCAAGGGCCTCTGTGTCTCTCTCTTGCTCCTTCCCCGTCCCCTTCTCCATGTTCCCTGCCTCACTATCACCCTGTCTCATAAAATTGCTCACTATTTCCTCATGGATTAACTCAGAAATAACACGAACTATAACATAACCCGGGAAAACGATCCGTAATTGAAACCATGGCCACTTGCAATGTCAGAAGCTGCAAATAGTAAAATTTGAGCTGGATTTTAAAAGGCTGATTTATGAAGCAAATTTCCACTGTGAAATTCTAAATGCAAAAGAATTGATCTCTCAGGAAATAATTCCAGCAAAATGGAAATGGAAACATTGGAAATGGTTTAACCGAGCTGTATAGAAAATTGATAAACGGATTAAATTGGCTTAAAGGCATTCCCTGTGGAATTCTGGTACTTTCTAGATGAAAACTCATCACTGTTGGGTAATTCTGACTAAAATGCTCGCACTCAAAATGTCTTTGGGGTCAAAATGTCCACAGGAGCAAGAGAGTGGAGTCAAAATGTCCCCAGGCCCTGACCAAGGGGTTGGGGCTTTTTCAGCAGCCCCAGAAGAAGCAGGGAATGGGAAAAAGCAGTGTTCCCGAAGGCAGAGTGGCAGGGGGTGGTGATAATTCTAGAAAAACACTGTGGAGGAGGGAGTGGGAGGGTACCGGGTAGACACACCAAACACGGATCTCGCCTGCTGGTCCCCGCTGAGGCCAGAACGTGGGCTGCCTCCCGCAGGCCGCCCAGCCCAGGGCGAAGCCCAGATCCCTGCGGAGCTGGCCCTGTGCCTGGCCCCCACCTCCCAGTGCCTCCCTCTTCCATGTGGAGGCCAGAAGCCTCCTACAGAAGTCCCTCCAGCCTCCCTTCAGTGCCTCTGCGAGTCCCAACTGAGATCAGAAAGTACAAGCGCTCAGTAAAATCTGTTTTTTCCTAAATGGCATTTATCGTTTTCGTCTTTCTGAGCACAAATACAATGCAGCCCAAGGCAGAACTTTAGGAAAACACAGAAAAGCAAAAGGGAAGAACATCAGCTCCAATGCCACAACTAAAGGACGTCCACTGCTGACCGTGTGGGATGTGGGCCCTGCGTGAGCTCTCAGAGAGGGGACAGGCCAACCAGCCTGAGGGCACGCGGGGGGTCAGAGAGCCCAGCAGGTGAGAGCGGGGCTCCCAGCCGGTGGGCGGGGTGGCCCGGGGGGGGGGGGAGCGGGACTCCTTTCCAGGCCCCGTGTGTTGTGTGGCCCTTAGCACCATCAAGAGTGGGGGCTTCAGAGGCAGACCAGGTCGCCTGCTGAATCTTCCCCATCATGACCCGCTGAGCCCCATTCCCCTCATGGGGGAAATGAGAGTAATAATCTGACTGCCGTTACTCCCATTTTACAGATGCAGGAAATGAGGCCAGGGAGGTTACGTTACTTGACCAAGATCTCATAACTGCAAAGTTAATCAGACTGAGACTCACTCCTCAGTGTGTGAGACCCTGGAGCTCTCTTAACCACCTGTTTATACACTGCGGGGGATGAAAAATAAGAAGGCTGCATGTGTCACTGGTCACTGCCAACTGTGGGGCTGCACCTTGAGGTGGGACACCCGACACCCACACTTGGCCCTCCAGGACTCCCTTGAGAAAAGCGCGTGGGACCCTGAGCTCCCGATCGGGCCCGGTCACCCAGGTCTTCCGATGCCACTCAGACACTTGTCTTCCCAGATCAGGAAGCCGCGCTCCACTGCCTTTAGGAAGCAAAACAAAAACAGCTGTTATTTTTGAAAGGGTATTTTTGTAGAACAATCTCTGGTTTCCTTCAGGAATCTCAGCCCCAAGCCCCCGGGCGATGCGGTCTGGAGGGGTTCATGCACATCCTATTGGGCAACCCCCAGGAAGCTGTCTCCTTCCTCCCCTCCACTTCTGAAGTCCCCTCACCCAGCAACTTCTCAAGTCCCCAGACTGTCGACTGGAGCCCCTGCCTCCTGCCGTAAGGTCTGGGGATTCAAGGACGCAGAGAAGCCAGTGTCTGCCTACAGGAGCTCACGGTCCATGCTGGGCACCCAAAGCAGAACCGGTGGCCTCCTACCCAGAGCCTCAGAGGAAGCCTCGTAGGCATCCAGGCATTCACAGGGAGCCTGAAGGGACGAGGTCCAGTTCACCAGGTGTGAATGGTCCAGGCAGGGGGACAACAGGAACAAAGACAGAAAACATGAAAGAGCTGGGGATTTGGAGAGCTCTGGGGGGTTTAGCTTGTCTGGAGGGCAGTGGGCTCAGGGTGTGTTTGCTGGAATTGGCAGGACAACATTTGAAATGGGGCTGTCCACCCCAGCCCTGAACACCACATTCAGGGGACCTCAGGTCCATCTTGTTAGCCGAGAGCCGTAATGCTGACTGTATGCAGGGCAGCCAGGATTTGCCCACTTTCATATAGCTTCATAATAATGACAGCTAAACATGCCAAGGGGTTAATTTATGCAAAGCATTCTTCCAAGCTAATAAGTAGCTGAGTCCACGTTCAAGCCCAGAGAGTCTGTCATCTGAGCTTGTACGCAGAACGCAGGATGGGCTTGTATGGGTGTTCAGGTTGCGCACTGCACATGGGTGCCTTATCTGAGGGGGCGTCATTCGTGTTGTAGACATCATACACAGAGTACACAGGTGGGTGTGGAGTTCTGGGCATCCTGGCCAGTCTGTGGGGTTGGGGAGGGGATGAGAGGCCCAGTGCCAGCCTTGTCAGTCCCATCCCAGCCACAGGTGAAGAGCAAGCTCGGACATGAGAGGACCCGGGGAGACTGACGATGCTGCAGTGGCCAGCAACACCCCCACACTAACGTGGACGAAACGCTAATTATGTGCTGGGCATTGTGCCAGACACGGTAAGTGCTTTAGCCCATTTATTCCTCAATCCTGTGAAGTGCAAACCGCTTTAATCCCCACTTCACAGATGAGAAAACTGAAGCTGAGAGATTGGGTTTCTTGCCTAGAGTCGCAAGGTGGTGAGGCTGAGCCAGGGATCCAGCCCAGGCAGTGTGAGTCCAGGGTGTTCCCGGCACCCGGCCATCCTCCCTAGATGGAGGTGCTGGAGGGCAGTGGAGGAACCAAGCCTGCCTGGTGTTGATGGGACAAAGCCAGACCAGGCCTCCTTTCTTTTTTGCGGTACGCGGGCCTCTCACTGCTGTGGCCTCTCCCGTTGCGGAGCACAGGCTCCGGACGCACAGGCTCAGCGGCCATGGCTCACGGGCCCAGCCGCTCCGCGGCATGTGGGATCTTCCCGGACCGGGGCACGAACCCGTGTGTCCTGCATCGGCAGGCGGGCTCTCAACCACTGCGCCACCAGGGAAGCCCAGGCCTCCTTTCTTAAAGGCGCCTAGACTTTGGCTGAATTTTCTTCCTGCCTTTCCTGCTTCAGGGACATTTGACCTTTGACCCGGAAGATTTTGCAGTTGGCAAAAGTGATGATACATTTCTGCAAGTTCCTGGTGTCCAGTGCCAGCCAGGAACACTCTTGCAAAGTGCAAGGAGTAATTCCAGGGTTTGGCTAAATCTCCCAGCCAGAATGTTCCAGAATGTATATGGGTCGAGGGCAGGTGAGGGGCAGATCTGATACAGACAACACTATTGACAGAGACACACTCACTCAGCCCTGGGTCAGCAGAGGTGCCCGCGTACTGCGATGGTGAGAGCGCTCCCTGGCCTCCGTGAGCTTCCGTGAGCCAAGACTTGGAGGCGGGACGTGCAAGATAGGCCCAAAGAGCAGTGAAGACACGAGTGACCCACCGGGAGGTGGACGGGCTGTTGTCAAAGCTTCTGATGGGGGTTGACAATTTCACCCTCCCTCCTTCTGGCGACTGAGAAATCTTGACTATTTTCACATCGCTTGCATCTCCTTATTTGCCACTGTTTCCAGCGCTCAAATTCTCCACCGACACACACACATACACACACACACACACACACACACACACACACACACACACACACTCATACTCCGGGCTTCTGGAGCCCTGTCTGCATACATCAAGTGAAATGAGTACTTTTAATGGGAAAAACTTATTTCCTGGGGTGGGGCCTGGCCCTTGGTCCAGTAAGAGGGGAGTTTAACCACTTCCCCTAAGAGCAAGAAGCAGCAAGGGCGCAGCGCTCCCAGGCTGTCAATGAAGGCAGGTGGTGTGGAATACCTGCTGGGGGAGGGGGTGGAACGTGCCGGGCATCAGACATGCTCTGACTCTCTCCACGCTGCAGTGGGCACCTCCTTTCGCCACGTGTCTGGGAGGCTGTCAGAGCAGTGAAGTGCTTAATGCATCACATCACGTGGCCAGGATCAGTCTTCGGAGTTAATGCCGCGAGAAGATGGGTGGCCCATGAGGTGGGGAGGGCCTCTCCCTGCCTGCATCCCCCAGACTCTGGGCCTGGTGCCCGCTCCACAGAAGAGAGAAGCTGGGTGAGCACACACTGAGGACCAGAAGACATAGCCCCAGAGGGACTCCCAGCCTGATCAAGAACCTCCGTGTCTGCACGGCCTCCTCCCAGTGACCACGGGGATTCCAGCCTCACGCACATGGATGCGTATTTGGAAGAGATGCAGGACGGAATTCCTAGGAGGCTGAGCCTCTTTCCGAGGTCACTGGCTGAGTCAGATGCGGCCAGGAGCAGAGTGTCCCAAAAGTTCACAAGCCGCCCTGTACCCTTTCCTGGGCATTGGATCATTTCTGTGTGGGCTGAGGCCATTTAGTCTGTTCTAAAGCACAGCACCAAGAGCTTCATCTAGAGAGAAACGTGCAGACACAAACAGCTCAGAAAATAGGGCAAACCCGACTCCTGCATCCACAGCACTGTCTTTTCTAGCATTTCCCTCGAAAATTAAATTAGCAACGTATGCAAACGAGCTGTGAGAATTCATTACATTAATTTATCTAATTTTAGAGCCAACACTGAAGCAAACAGCACCTCATTCCCCAATACTTAAGGCCTCACAGAATATTGATTTCTGAGTTTTATTAGCCTCACTCAAAGGCCCTTTTATAGCCCAAAGGCACGCGCTTGTCAATTTCTTCATAAATACAAATGTCCCTGCTCCCAGGCTCTGAGATGGTTCTCCAAGGTCATTTCCGGTGGTGACCCGCATGTCAGACCACCCAAAGCTCAGTCTGGGCGGGGTGGGAGGGAGTGCTGGCAGGAGCTGGGCCATCCATCCCAGCAAGGTCAATGGCTACAAAAGGCGAACAGTCCTTGCAAGGGCGTCTGCGGTACCGGGCCGTGGAATTAAGAGGTCGTCACCTACCAAGCATCTCCACAGCCAAGGCGGCCAGTGACAGAACCGTGCTCTTGGCTGAGGGAACCCTGTTGGGCAGGGATGGCTTCTTCTCCTACCTCTCAGTGGGCCAGGGCGATGTCTTCAGCACGATACATTCCACCATTAAGAAACCCAGTTTACCCCCCATGTTACTCTGGAGCCAGCCGTGGTAGCAGACCCCGTGGAGGTGTGACAAAGGATGAGTTTTATCCAGCTCGTGAAAGACAGTTGTCACCACGGCCGGCGCCTCCAGGCAGCCAGATAGACTGGGACCCTATTTCATATGTGGGACCCCAAGGAACCCTCTCTGCCGCCGAATGCCCATTTGCAGCCATTGAAGCTGGAATCTCCTGCACCCAAGGTCAGAAGCCTTCAAGGTCAACACATGTAGCGCACATGGACCTTGGGGCACGAGCCGCTGCCTTGGAACCCTGGCTGATGGGCAGTTCAAGTCTCTCAAAGATTCGAATCCTTCGGCTGGAGAATAGAGTTATAGCACCACCTGGCAGGGCTAATTTGAGGACTGGCAATGATGTACACGGCCCGGGGTAGGAATGAAATAGAAGTGGCTGCTTATATTACCGGAAACCCTCAGGGGCCACAGAGCACGTTTTTGAAGCCGCGGGGCAAGTGTGTACTGGGACTTTTAAAAGAGAAGCTCTCCAGCTGTCACTCATCCTAGTCTCTGCTGACCGTCCCGGGCTGGAATATGGTGCTGAAGTGGATTCTTGTTCAGTGATCCTGCACTTCCCTCAACCCCCAGCCCCCAACCAGGACCTGTGCACTTTCCTGCCCCATTTATATTGGGCTTGGCCATATGCCTTGCTTTGGCCAATGGGGTTTAGGTGGAAGTGACAGGGCTTAAGGGATGTGGCATGTTTCCACCTCCCCCTTGAGGAAAACATGCCCTAGCTAGCCACTGTCTCCTCACCCTGGACCCCAGAACAAACCCAACCACTGCCTGCTACAGCCATCCAGCCAAGCCCGGCCGCCATCCCTTGATCTGGGGAATGAAGACTTGCTATTGGAGGTCACTAAGCTGGGGGAAGGCTGGTTATTTTGAGGCAACAACTACTTGAGTGCCCTGGGTTTTATCTTTAGCCCCAGCTGCTGTCTGCGCTTTGCATCCAATATTGCTCTGCTCGTGGCAGCTCCCAAGCACCACCCCATCTCTGGGTTCCCCCAGCTGTCCCCAGCTGTCCCCACCCCAGCTCCTCCCCCAGGTCCCAGACCCAATGCACTGCCACTCCCCGCTCTGCCAGCTCTGACCTTACACCTCCTGGCTCAGCCCCTCCCACCAGGAACAGCAGAGACGAGGTGACAGAGCTGAGACAGGGGCAGGCACAGTGCTGGGCAGGCCACACGTGTTCCTTTGTGAATCCTGGGAGCAATGGGGCCAGGATTTGAACGCAGGATTTGAACGGGCCCAGAATCGGAGCTCTTTTCACTCTGCCATGAAGTGGCTGAAGTTCCGAGTCCTCTGGACAGATCGTCATAGCAAAGCAGAGCCCTCATGTTGGAAGGGATTTAGGCAGCTCCCTAGTCCAATAAATAGCAGGTGAACTATACACAATGGCCATTTTTATAGGTCAAAACAGTCAAATATTGTCAGTTTTACAGAGTTACCAGATTCATGGCTGATTGAGCAACCAAACTCAATCCTACCCTAACTGGCCAACACTCAGCTCGCATTTCCATCTGTGGTTCATGATTTCAAAAAGGACCTTCAAACGCCCAGACAAATTCTAAAATAGCCTATGAGCAGGGTATCTTCCTGGGACACTCATAGTAACCTCACGGCCAAAGGAAAACGGCATCACCCTCGGTTGCTGTCAGTTCACTTACAAGCCCATAGATAGAGCATCAGCCCTCTGCTCAGCCATGTGAGTGAACAAACAAGCAAATCAACAAAATAGAGGGGCTTCCCTGGTGGCGCAGTGGTTAAGAATCCGCCTGCCAACGCAGGGGACACGGATTTGAGCCCTAGTCCAGGAAGATCTCACATGACGCGGAGCAACTAAGCCCGTGCGCCACAACTACTGAGCCTGCGCTCTAGAGCCCGCGAGCCACAACTACTGAGCCCGCGAGCCACAATTACTGAAGCCCACGCGCCTAGAGCCGGTGCTCCGCAACAAGAGAAGCCACCGCAATGAGAAGCAACGAAGAGTAGCCCCCGCTCGCCGCAACTAGAGAAAGCCCACACACAGCAACAAAGACCCAACGCAGCCAAAAATAATAAAGATAGATATCTAGATAGATGACAGATAACCAACAAAGCTGACTTCTTCATGAGCTCCACTTTCTTTTCTATTTTATAACGTGTCTCAGAATTTTTGCCAAGGAGGAACTATATCAAAAATACAACCCATCAGTCTCAGATTTTGAAAATTACCCTTTCTCTTTCTTAAGTATCAGGAGACCTGTCAGTCACCATTCCTGCTCTGACCAGTTTTTAAAGACCATCCCCATCCAAATTCTGTGTTGATGGCCTCCACCTTCAGGCCTGTGGATTTCCACACTGGCTGGAGTCCCTGAAGATAAACTCTCCGGTCCCATCCCAGCACTTTTCACCCCTGAGAGGCCTTTACTATGGAAGGAAGAGACCGAGGACGCAAACAACCTTGATGGATCACCGGTGGAGAGCCCGGCACTGAGCTGGCCCAGGACGTCTTGTTATTTCCACGAATCCCCGCCTGCCCCTGGGAGGGACAGGGGTGCTGCTGACCTGGACCCATCGAACTCCAAGCTCATCCCCACCCTTATGAGGAGGCCCGAGTCACTCACAACCTGAGGGCTCTTTTGCAAAAGCACCCCGGTTCCTTTAGTGCCAGGAAAGGTTTCCCTTCCCAGCTGGATCTGCCGTCTGCTAAGCCGGGTCCCCTCCCCTCCTGGCCCCGCCCCCCTGGAAGCAGGTAGGGGCAGCACAGTTTAGCTGCCGAGAGCAGTCTGTTCCTGACAGGCACGGTTCCAAAAGTCATGCGGCCATGCTTTCCCCTCTGGTCCGGCTACCTAAGTGTCCCTCCTGCGTTTCCTCCCACTCTGGGAACATCCAAAATTCAGCTGCCAGAAATAGATTCACTTGGATCAGAAGTGGCAAGAAATGCTCTAGACCTTCTGGAACCTCAGCGCAGCCTGGCTCCCCGTGGGGAACTAAAGGCAGCTGATTACGGGCAGCTTGGACTAAAGGCAGAGGATGAGACTAGAGAGGCGGCTGCCAGAGCACGTTTCTGTCCTCTGCTTCCCCCTCTGCATCCCGTCTCACCCTCCAGACTTCCTGTTGCTGTGCACCACCTTTACAGGGTTGCTCCAAATTTCCAGCTTCCAGTAGATTTAGCAGAACTGGACGTCAGGGTCCAGCATGAGAGACTGTGCCCTGCCACGGCCAGCCGACAGCACGATGCGCCTTCTGTAGGCACTTGCCCTGGTCGTACAGTCAGAAAGAGACTGGCTCAGGCGACGATGAGGCTGGGGAGGGGGGGACGCTGGCACAGCAGCCAAACTGGTCAAGGTTTGGATGCAGGCAAACGTGTGCCTTCACATGGCTGCCCTGTTACAGGGTGGAGGCGTCAATGAGGGATGTGAGAAGTGGAGACAGGTGGGGGCCGAGTGCAGGGGTGGCAGGGCGATGCGGGGCTCCCCCCTCTGGCCAGCCTTGGTGTCAGTCAGAGGAAGAGAACTCCACTCCTGTAGGGTTCCCCATAAGCCCGTAGTCTGCCAGGCCTTCCTGAGACCCTGGGTAGGCGGCAGCCACAAGGCAGGGGGCACCGTCTGGAACAGATCGCTGGAGACAGGCCACCTCTCTGGCCTGTCCACCTGGAATCAGCGTGCCCAGAGCCAAGCTTACTCAGGGGGTCCCCGGAGTTGTGAAATAGCGATGACGATGGAGAGTGAGTAGGGCAAGAGGGTGGGAAGTGAATAGGAGTTGGGGTACGGGGTGCCCCATGCCCTGTAAATCACAGAAGGGAAACACAGAGCCTGGGCAGGCCTTGGGGCCTTCACACAGACCCTTTCCTGTATCTGGAAGCTCTCCTCCGCCCAGCCTCCCTTCACCTGGCCACGCGGCCACTTCGTGAGCCTGTGACCTAAGCAATCGCATAGGGCCTCACACTCAGAAGGGCCCTGTGCTCACAAGGGCCACATGCTTGATTTAATGCTCTCCGTTGTCATCTTGAAATTCTTAACCATTTTATCTTTGAACTTGTATTTTGTAAGTGACGTCGGATGGGACAATGACACATGCGTGTGAGCAACAGGGGTACACACAGTATGCGTGTCCACCACGGTTCCACGTGTCTCACTCTTCTGCAGCGCTGTCCACGCTCACAGCACGGCTTCCGTAACCCCCTCACCTTGCACCTGGGCCACGCACAGGAGGGCTCCATGCTTGGTTTAATATCCTGCTGTCGCCATCTTAAACTTTGAACTTGTGTGCTGTAAATGAAACCCATTGGGACGATGCACACGCGCAGAGGAGGTACGTGCAGCGTGTGTGTCTGCCGTCCCCTGCACTCCACCGACACAATGTTCCAGGGAAGCCACGACCTGCTCGAGCTCAGTGACACCCCAAGTGAGCTCAAGATGAGCATGTGACGTGTCTGAGTGAGGTCACTGACGAGACGCCACACTTTCCAATCAAAGCAGAACTTGCTATGGACACACTCACACCTGGTGCCCTGAGACACAAGGACCGAGGACCCGTCTCATCCTTCCTAAGTCACATTACGTCCCTGTGTTAGGCAACCGATTATGCTGAAAATCATGGCACAGAAGCAAAGGGAGAGATGGGCAGCCACAGTCCCTTTCCTTTTAGTCCCTCCTTCCTCAGCAGTAAGACTAAGGCAGAAAATGTGGGGAGAACACGATTCTATAAAGAAGCAAAATAAAAATAGTTGCGCATTGCCACTTTTCCGGTAAGAATGAAATATATGTGCATGCCAGAGCTATGAAATATGACGTGTCATTTCAGTGATTCTGCATATGAATTAAATGCTCTTATATTTCCATTTAAAACTGACCTTACACAATATAAAGATGGATGGTAAAATGCATGCTAATGTTTAAATTTTTAATTTTTCTTTAGAGTATCATTAAATAGAAAAAAATTTTTTTTAAATTATAAGTCAAGAGAGAGACTGTGGAAGAAGGCGAAAAGCTTTATTTTTCAGTGGCACTTTAAATGACACTAATCTTTAAATGGCACTTTTCCCTGCCTTTGGAACAAGAGACCCTGCATTTTCATTTTGCGCTGAGCCCTGCAAAATACGTAACCATCCCTGCCTGGCCATCTCCTTCCTATTCATCCTTCAAGACTCTGCTTAGGTACCCCCTCTTCCAGGATGCCCTCCTTCATGTCCCTCCTGTGTGCCTCCACAATGGACTGCACCGTGCTGTAATTACCAGTTTATCTGAGCAGCTCCTTCACCGGAAGGGAGCTCCGGGGTAGGATGGCCAGATTTACAGTCCTACAGAGATGTCTGCCTGTCCTCAGAGCCAGCCAAGGGCCTGGCACGTAATAGATGCTCCTTCCCTGTCTGCTGAATGAATCAGTCAGTCAGTCAACCAACCAAATAACCAATTAATCAATGAATGAATGAAAAGAAAGTGCCGTGTGCCAGACACCGTTCTTAGCATTTTGCATATATTGCCTGGTTAAGCAAAGGAATGGGGGCACCAAGACGACGGCGAGGGCCTACCTTTCAGGCTGGCATTGCCCAACTAGCGAGCTTCCCCTGTGTGACCGTGTATGGTTCCACAAGCTTTGGGCTCTTGGCCACAGCACCCACTGTTGGCCCCTCTCCTGTCCTTTCCCCCCTCGTGTGTGGACATAGATGCTGACCAGTTTGGCAAGTTCCTTGAGGGTGAGAACCCCAGTTTTTCTGCCTCTGAGCCCCAAGGGTGGTCCAGATTTTCGCACAGAGTCAGTACCCATGACTGTTATGAAAAAAGCATCTAAGGGAAGGCAATCTGACTGAGGTGATTTAGACCCTGCCAAGCCCATTCCACGCAAAGCCACAGGCCACCCATCTCTTTAGAATGTACATACTTAAAAAGACAAGAAGAAAAGTCTTACTATTCTTTAAAACACACTTTTGGGAAATGTCAGTATCATTTTTCACAGGATTGAAAACTAGGGAAACAGAGATTAGGCATTTGGCAAGGTTCCCCTTGGGTGCTGGTGAGGGACTACTGACCTTCAGGCATGGCTCAGCCACCGCACATCAGAGCAGGCTCACCTCCCAGATCCAGAGCACCCATTCCCAGATGCAACTGGGGTGTCCATTTGGGGGATGTTTCCCTTTCTGTGAGTGTGGAGGAGAGACTGGATGCCTGCTCACCAGCCCTATTTCTTCCTCCTGAGCGCATAGAAAGACTGCATCTCCCAGTCTCCCTTGCAGGTAGGAAGCGTGCTTCTAACTGGATTCTGGCCCAGGAGATGTCAGAAAAAGTGATCCGTATCACGTATAGGGATGACCATAAAATCATGGGCGTGGTTGTCCAAGCTCCTCTCCCCTTCCATGGAAACCCTGCAGACCACATGCTGAGAAAAGTAATGTCACAAGATGGAAGGAGCCCAGATCTTGGAGGAGCACTGCTCAACTCACAGCAGACTGTGCCATGAATAAGAAATAAAATTTTATTGTGTTTAGCCGTGAGGTTTGGGGTATGTTTGTTATAGCAGCTAGCGTAACTTATCCTAAGGAAAACAGTATGCCAATGTATCTCTCAGTACAGATGCACTCAAATCCAAGTAACTGAAAAGCCAACCAAAGTGGCATAAATAAATCTAAGGTTCCTTTTCTGCATAACAAGAAGTCTGGGGATAGACAATCCAAGGGTGGATCGGGGCTCAAACACACAGACTCTATCTTTTTGCTTGGCCATCCTTGGTATGTTGGCTTTTGTCTTCACGCTTATCAACTCATAGTCACAAGAAGGCTGCTGTACCTCTGACATTTTATTAGCATCCCAGGCAGGAAGAAGGGAATAGAGCAAAGGGCTAAAGAGCCATGCTAGCCAAATCTGTCCCATCTACCCAACTTTTACTTACATTTCATTCACCATAACTGCGTCACATGCCCACGTCTGACCAATGGTTGGCCAGTGGGAATGATATTATTAAGCCTGCTTTGGTCCAGTGGTGATTCATTTCCTGGGGCTGGGGTTGGGCCTCACACTTCCTGTGATCGGTGAATCTACGTGACTACCTGAACGAACTGCAGATCTGTTGATGGGAGGAGGAGAGGAGTGAGATGGATGTTGGGTGATCAAGAGTGGCCTCTCTGGTGGCTTGTGGCCTCCTAGTCTTCCTTCCTTCTGTCACATCCCTTTCTACAGAAAGGGCTGCAGTTAAGAGAGACCAAAGAGATGCCTGGCTGGATCCTTTGGCCTTTAAATCCCTGATAATAGGCTCGTAGCCAACCAGACAGCAGCATAATTCACACTGAAGGGTAGAGTTTTCCAAGGCCACAACCCTCTAGGGCATGTCCTTTCTTTTCTAGGATATCACTGATTACCTTAAACTGGCTGCCAGAAATTAGCAGAGCTATTTAAAAATCAGATTGCTCAACGCTTGAGAAGGTGCAACGAAGCGGCCTTGAGCATAGGCTGCCTGCAGGAAGGTGAACTGTTGCCATACATATGGAAAGCAGGCTGGCAGTGAGTACCACGAGCCATAAATAGATTCAAACCCTTTGATCTAATAATTCTACTTCTGGGAATCCTTCCTAAGGAAATAATTCGAATATGGAAAAACTTTTTGCACCAAGACATTCCTGGCAGGATTACTTGTAATAATGAAAACCTAGAATCGGCCAAAATGACCAGCCATTGGAGAACAGACATTGGACTATATATATAAATTTAATATAGAATATATTCTATGAAGTGGAGGTGAAATAGATGGATGGATGGATGGATGGATGATAGGGAGAGAGAAAGAGAGGGAGAGTCAACTCAATGAACATACACATTCATTAAAAATGATGATGGCAGAGCTTCCCTGGTGGCGCAGTGGTTGAGAGTCCGCCTGCCGATGCAGGGGACACGGGTTCGTGCCCCGGTCCGGGAAGATCCCACGTGCCGCGGAGTGGCTGGGCCCGTGAGCCATGGCCGCTGAGCCTGCGCGTCCGGAGCCTGTGCTCCGCGACGGGAGGGGCCACAACAGTGAGAGGCCCGCGTACCACCAAAAAAAAAATGATGACGGCAAAGGGTTTCTAATGGGGAAATGTGTTTGGATAAAAGACATGTGTTAAAATAATGGGTGCAATATGATATTAGTGTATGAAGAAGGTTAAAATGAAACACTCCAAAGTGGGACCGTGATTTTTTATTTATTTATTTATTATTTTAATTTATTTTTGGCTGCGTTGGGTATTTGTTGCTGCGCGTGGGCTTTCTCTAGTTGCGGCGAGCGGAGGCTACTCTATGTTGCAGTGCGCGGGCTTCTCATCACGGTGGCTTCTTTCGTTGCAGAGCACGGGCTCTAGGCACATGGGCTTCAGTAGTTGTGGCACGCAGGCTCAGTAGTTGTGGCTCACGGACTTAGTTGCTTCGCGGCATGTGGGATCTTCCCAGACCAGGGCTCAAACCCACGAACCCTGCCTTGACAGGTGGATTCTTAACAACTGCGCCACCAGGGAAGCCCCAGCACAGACGATTTTTGTTCCTTCTTTCTACTTATGCATTTTTTAATATTTTTCTTTTATAAGTATGTACAGTTTTATAATAAAAAATTATTTTAGAAAAATATGAGGGTTGCTAGGTGAGCATGGAAATTGGATGGGGTTAAGGGACAGTTTGTTCAGCTGGGGCAGCGTTGGGCGAAATCCCTGCCCAGCTCTGGGCCTCCTCTCTGGTGACCACGATGCTAGTTCAGTCAACTTCAGGGTCCTTCTCTCCCGGCCCCTCCCCTGGGAGCCCTGACAGCACCCCACCCCCAACCCACAAGCTCTTCAGGCTTCAACTGGATGGATTATGACTTGCTACAGGTACCTTCTGTTCTACTCATCCTGACTCAACTTGGCCGTGCCCCAAGCTCCAAACCCACACTCGGGTGGTCCCCCTGCAAACAGAGACTCGCCCTTTTCTGTTGACTTTTGCTCATTCTCTTCTCAAAGGTGGTGGCCTTTGGCCAAACTTGCCCTTAAATGGTAGGACAACTTTTGAAGTCCCCTGGATACCAACTAGGGGAAAAAATCTTAGACTTTCTTTTATTTTTATTCAAATTTAGATTGATAAGATTCATCCGTCTTTTTATTGCCAGCTGTTATTCAGTTTTAGTGCTCTATAATATCCCCAGATGCAAATATACCCACATACAGTATATGTATCTATGTATCTATTTCTGTTGACAGGATTTGGGCTGTTTCCAATGTTTTGATACTACAAACAGTGCTGCTAAGAATATTCTTGTACATACCTACGAGCAGGATTGCTGGTATGTAAGGTTTATGAAGGCTCAACTTTATGAGACGGTGGCAAACTCTTTTCCAAAATAGCAATAAAATTCTGAAAGGGAAAAACAAGTCCAAAAGGATTATACAAACTCTCTGTATTAGCCTCTCAATTTTTCTGTAAATCTAAAACTGTTCTAAAAAATAAAGTCTTTTAAAAAAATTATAGAGCATAATACCCGTTTTTCAAGTTAAAAATGACTAAAATTTAAAATATTTGGGGGGTTACATTTAGATGTGATAAAATGAAAAGCAAAGGAATGACAGACACAAGATTTCTGGAGCCTGTTCCCTTGGGAGAGGGAGGAGGGTGCAGGGGGAGAAGCGTATGGCAAACAGTCCTTAGTGTCCAGCTTCCTTGTTGGATGATGATGAACTGGTGTTTGTCAGATGAGAATAAGGGAAGGGAGGAAACGAGGGAGGCACAAGGAAGAGGGTCTTGTGTGGAAAGGGCTGGGAGAGCATCATAAACAAGGATTATGTGTAATCCAATTCCATACACCTGCGGCCCGTTAAACAGCAGCGGGGAAGGAATCTGAAAGGCATTCACACTGGCCTGAGAGAGAGAGGAACAGCTTTGTCAGGTGGGCAGCTTGGTGTGTGCTAGAAAGCCAGAGGCCCAAATGCCAGCCCCACTGGCCAGGCACGTGGCATCACCCAAGGTGAACATCTGCTCCCTGCGCCCCGAGGGGGGACAGCAGGTCTGCACTCAGCTGCCTGCTTTAGGATCCATCAACAGCCACGTCTGTGGTGAACTCTCTCCAAAGCTCAACATTCTCATCTGTAAAATGGGGCAAAACATGTAAGCCAGTGCATGTGAAATGCTTGCTCACAGTAAGCACTCAGTAAATATCTGTCATCTCTCCCTCCCCACACCCGGGTGTGTGTGTGCGTGTGTTTGGATTCCCAGGTCCCTGCCCTGCTACCTGTCCAGGACCCCACTCCTCCAGACCAGGATGCAGCCTGCCCTAGCCAGCTGGCTTGAGCCTGGAGCCCTGGCCCCGAGCCTCCAGTGGGGTCTGAGGCGCTGACACCGTCCCTCTCCCACATCTGCACCCACCCCCTCTCGGAACAAACCCAGCCCCTCCCTCATTCCTCTCGATTCCACAGCTCCTGAGGACGTATTGCTCTGATCTCATCAGCATTTCTCAAGCCCCTTCCCCTCCCTGGCCTGGCCTTCATAGGACCCACAACACCTCTCACCCAGACCTTCATCTCTGCCCGCCACCCCTGCCTCCAGACTGACCTCCTTCTGAGTCCTGAGTCCGACCACACCACACTCCTGCTCGAATCCTGCAGGGGCTCCCATTGTCCCTCTGCAGTGCAGCCCTGGTGGCTCAGCTGACATTCAAGGCCTTCACCTCCCTCTGGTCCAGTTCCATCTGGCCTCACTCTACCACGTACACCCAAAGTTCAGTCCCACCCTTTCCCAACATGCCCCGCTTCCTTACGCCACTGTGGCTTGGTAGATGCTGCTCCCCCTGCAGGGAATGCCTTTCTTCCCCTGGAGAGCGCTTAGTTCCCTCCAAGACTCCAGGTGAGGACGAGGGGAGCCTTCCACCTTAGTCCCTGGGCCCCTTTAGTTCAGTACCCCACCTTCACACGCCCAGCAGGCCGCCCATACCAAGTGTCCCCTTCCACTGGACTGTGGGCGCCCTGTAGACAGGACGTCCGGACCCCATCACATCCCAGTGCCACACTCAGGAAGTGCTCATCAAACAAATGCACGACTTGTTCCTTTAAAGGGTAAGGATGTTTGACTTCCCACTGCAGTTATATTTTCCCCTTCCTTTTTCAAAACCTTGCCTTGCCTGGGTGGAGGAAGGACAAGTGGAAAACATCTGTCTGGTGGGTTGACACGGGTAGGGATAAAGGATGGAAAGAAATCTGGTGTCTCCTGTTTACCATGGACGTTGAACTTGGAAAGAAAAAGTGCAGCCACAGCAGGACAGATGAGCGGAGACAGCTGCCCCACTGGGGCCAGCCCAGGGCTGACCCAGCAGATGGGAACTTGGGGGGACCAGGGGTCTCCAGGCCCCCTGCCTGCTCTGGCCACGATGGGGAAGGGCTGGTCCGGACCAGCCGTTTGCACAGATATTCTTTCTGTAAAGGACGTTCATGACTTTTCCATCTTTCCAAGAGGGATGGAAAAAGGACCTCTGTCCGTGAGCCCCTGCTGCTTCCCTGAGTACAGGAACCCAGGGGCAATGGCCCTGTTGGTGGATACTGTATGCTTAAAAGGATAATAGAAAATTCACATAAGGATGGGGCCTGTCCTGAAATTACCTTACAAAGGGAAAGACGATCAAGAAGACGAGGAGCTGAGGGGTCTGAGCCTGAACCTCACATCACTGATGGATGCCCGTTAGCACTCGAGCTGCTAACACGGGGTATCTTATTAATGGAGTTAGGCCGGTCCTTGTGAAATGCTGAGTGATTGCAGCCAGGAGACCCCAGGGCGGTCTTGGGTCACTCCCTGATTGTGTCCTCCAAGTGCCAGGCTACATGACCCCCCAGTACCAGCCAACATGTGCCCCACCCTGTCCCCCGGTGCCCTCTGGGGTCTCCCCGCCTCACAGCTCCGTAGAGGGCGGGGCTGAGGAGGACTAAACACCAAGCACCTGCAGTGAACGCCACCATTCCACAGGTGGGAAATCAGGATCCTCACAGGAGGGGGGCAGGAGAGTCAGATTCAGAAAGGAGATGTGAGGACGGAAGCAGAGGCTGGGGTGACGCAGGGCAGCCCCGCTCCTAGTCTGGAAGGTAAGGGGCGCCCTTGCCCGCCCCCTGGCTCCGAGCGCTGCTGAAAATTTGTGGGAGGAGAATTCTCTCGTCCCATCTCACCTCTGCACCTGCCCCCTCCTTCAAGTGGGTGTTTTGGAGAAAGCAGCCACATCACAATTTAAGTCCCTTTTCCTGCCCTCGCCTCCAGGAGGACAGACTGCAAGCTCGCTGGTGTGGCCCGGGATCTGCCCTGCTACCCTCCCTGCCCCGACTTGCACCTACACAGCAGCCTGGGCAGGCACGTACCTTCCCGCTACCACGCCCGTGTGAGGGCCTGTCCCGCCCCATCCTCGGGCATGCCGGACCCC
The DNA here is from genome assembly GCF_963924675.1 of Phocoena phocoena. NCBI lineage: Eukaryota > Metazoa > Chordata > Mammalia > Artiodactyla > Phocoenidae > Phocoena > Phocoena phocoena. The sequence goes on along the minus strand of NC_089234.1, from coordinate 7,810,447 downwards.
TCCCCACCTTGTGTCCCCTTAGCCACTGTGACTAGGTGTCTCTTCCCACCTCACGGCTCCCACAGGCCTCTGCATCGCAGCCCCCTGCATCGCAGCCCTCATCCCTCCAACCCGGGGAGGTCCTGGACAGCTGACCAGCCAATGCCCACCAGGCCACGGTCTCCAGGGGGAAGAGCTGACCCGTCCCTGCTGGATCCCTGGAGCCTGAAAGCTCCAGGAACTTAGTAGGTGCTTTGAAAGTGTGGTTGAATGAATAACCAGGCAGGGGTCAGGCTCAAACATCCCCACCTGCCACCGTGCCAGAATTCCTCCCCTAAACCCTCAAAGAGTGGTCCAGAGGCCCCAGCGGGGAGCTGTTTGAGAGCCTCGTCCCAGAATGGCTGAGTCAGAACCGCATTTCAGGAGGATCCAGATGACTTCTGCTCACAGCCAGGACGGAGGAGCTCTGCTGGAGGAGACGGAGGCGGGGCTGGGACATTCCTCAGAGAGGGGAAGCGGCCCGAGGCCATACAGCAGAATGTTGTGCACTGGGCCAGAAACCTGGTCTTCTGACCCCAAGTTCACTGCACCTCTGGGGGAAACGACCCCAGAGGAAGAGCAGGAGGCCGTCCCGCCCAGGCTCCCTGACCCCTCTTCCTGGCCGGGACCTTCGCTGTGTGCCCGGGGAGCTGGGACCCTCTTTGTGGGTGGGCCAGGGAGGCCAGGGAGGGCCGTGCCTGCCTTCCTGGAGGGGAAGGTGTGCGACCAGAGCCCCTCTGCTGTTGACTGCTCTCAGGGCCAGCGGGTGGATGGGTGCTGGAGGAGCTTCTGCCAGCAGCACAGGCTGAGCTCCAGAGAATTACGGGCCAGCGAGACAGCAGAGCCAGGAGCCTTCCCAGGTGGACCTTCCTCCCATCCACTGAGCCAGGGGACGTGCGCCTGAAGCTCGTCTTCAGGAAAGCCTCCCCAGCCCCGGGGCTGGACCAAGAGCTTTCCAGGCCAAACCAGACATCCTCGGGCTCAGCTTGATGGCTTCCTTCCACCTGGGCTGTGGCTGTACTGGAAAAAACAGCCCCGTGTCTCCCCCTCACTCAAACACTCACAATACTCCTGACACCAGATGTGTAGGTTTTCCTCTCATCAAGCAGTTCTCAGTGACCAGCTGGGGGTGCCATGATTCAATTCCAGCACTAACCGGAGTTAGTCCAGACCCCGCAGGTGAAGGGCTCCGTCCCACAAGACAGCCCCCGCTTCAGACGCCAGTCCCAAGTCCCAGGTTGTCACCCGTTATAGCTGGTTAGTTCTCCGGACTAACTAGCTATAAATCGGGATTCCCATGCCCCTCCTCAGGTTCGACCATTTGCTACAACTGTTCGAAGAACTCAGGGAAACACTTAAACTTACCAGTTTTTAGATGATAAAAGGGTATGAGAAAGGAGACAGATGAACGTCCAAATGGAAGAGATGTATAGGGCAAGGCAGGGGGGAAGGGGCAAGGAGCTTCCGCGCCTTCTGGGCACACCTGGCGCACAACTGCCGCATGTGCTCGGTAACACAGAAGCTCTCCAAACCCCGACTGTCGGGAATCTGATGGAGGCTTCACCGCATAGGCACGATCAACCATTAACTCAAACTCCCTTCCTGGAGAATGGGGGTTGGGGAGCTGCAAATCCCAAGTGTCACAGCTTGGTCTTTCTGGTGACCAGCTCCCATCCTGAAGCCATCCACCAGGCGTCACCTCGTTAGAACAAAAGACACTCCTATCGCCCAGGAAATTCTGAGGGTTTTAGGAGCTCTGTGCCAGGAACCAGAGGCAGAGACCGACGTATATATTTTCTGTTATTTCACAGAAGCATCACGACCTACCCCGACAGAAATCCAGACACCATTGACCCTGGAGATGCCCACATCCGGCCCTCTGTGTGACAGAAGAGGCTGCGGGGACTGTCCCCAAGCCCTCCGACCTTCCCACGGGACTTCAAGGAGCTTGCTGGCCCCAAGCTGAGGGGACCACTCCACCACTTAACACCCCTGTGTCCTGATTCCCTCATCTGTAAAGTGGGGCTCGTAACAGCACTGTCCTCCTAGAGAATTATGGGAGAATTAAGTGAGACTTCTTCTAATGCTTTGAACGGTGCCTGGTATAGTCTGCCCTCCAAAGTGCTACACACTTCCATCACTATGACTATCCTCATCATTAGTTCTCCAGTCCCCAAACTGGGATCTTCTCATCCCACGTCACACTCTCCCATGGACCCTGAAGCAGGACCCATGTCACTGTGCTACCCTGTGGGGTTGCAGCCTCTAAATCAGTCCCCAGATTACCCCCACCCACTGTTAGTCACACCCTGGAAGGTGGACTGGTCTTAGTGACTCACTTCCAATGACTAGAATTCACCAGAAGTGATGGGATGTCCCTTCGAGTTTAGGTTATAAAAGGGCTGCAGCTTCCATTCACTCTATCAGGTCACTCACCCTAGGGAAAGCCAGTTGCCACATCCTGGGCCAGCCTCATGGGGAGGCCTGTGTAACTGATGTCCCCCAAACCCCCATCAGGGCTCGAAGTGACTGCAGCCCCAGCCAACACACTGATTGATCCCTGGGAGGATTCCAGACCCACAGAAACTGGGATATGATGAATGTTTGTGAATAGATGTGGCCCTGACTTTGGGGTACTTCGGGACACAGTAGTTATCTACAGATAAACATTATACCTCGGTGAATTCCTACTCATCTTTCAAGACCCAGGGGAAATGCCACCTCCTCCACGAAGCCTTCCACTTTGATTATAAAGCCAAAGCACTTTGTAATCACTCTACTGTCAGTTTCTACTTTAAGGTCAGTTTACAGGACAAGTCTGCTCCCCTAGTGAGACTGTGAACCCCTAGAGGGTAGGGACAGGGCTTTAATCCTACCTGAATTCTCTGTGCCCTGTCATTCAGCTGGTCCTCAGTCAGAGTTCATTTTAAAAAAATAATGACATAGGCAGCAACCACCCCCCAGCAGGCCTCCAACTTGCACACTTAGCCTCTGACTCGAGGGCTTCTTGGCATGCTCCGTCCAGGATCACACGGCTAGCCGGAGCTTGGGCCCAATTCTCTGTCCTCTCTCCCAGAGGATGCGCCAAAGCTTCCCAATGTCACACCAGGGCACACCTCACACCCTCCAACCAAGCCAGGGCACCACTGGGTGAGAGTGCCCAGGGCCAGGCTCAGAGGGTGGGAAGAAAGGAACTCCTTTCTTCTGCTTCGTGTCTCACTTCTGACCCAGTCACCTGCCAAAGATCCCGCCTGCCAACACAATCACCTTTCGGGGTTAGACTTCAACACGTGAGGTTTGGGGGGGGCGGGGGTAGCATATGACATACACGTTCAGCCCATCCACCGCTTCAAGGCTGGGCAGGGTCCTGAGGCTCCACTCCAGGCTGCTGGACATCCTTTAGGCTTTTCACAGCACAGCTGTCATGAGTTGAATGGTGACCCCAAAAAGACAGTTCATATTCCAGAACCTGTGATGTGACCTTATTTGGAAAAAGGGTCATTGCAGATGTGTTTAAGGATCTCAAGGTGTGATTATCCTCAATTAGGGCAGGACCTAGATCCAATGACAAGAGTCATTACAAGAGACAGAAGAGGAAACACTTAAGGAAGGCCGTGTGAAGACACAGGCAGAGATGGAGGTGATGTGGCCACAAGCCAAGGAATGCCAGCTGCCACCAGAAGCTGGAAGAGGGTAGGGAGGCTCTGCCCCTTAGGGCCTCCAGAGGGAGCCCAGTCCGGCTGACACGTAGATTTTGGACATCTGGCCTCCAGAACTGTGAGAGAATAAACTTCTGTTTTTTGTGGGGTTTTATTAAAGTTCATGGTAATTTGTGGCAGCAGCCCTAGGACATTAATAAAACAGCCTATGTAGAAAAGGATGCTATTCCTGCAGCTTGGGTTCAGAGGCACTGGGTCAGCAGTAACCCAGTGGTCCTGTGGTTTCGGGGACCATGTTGCTAGCGGGTTGTCTCACATTATTAATGGTTGGTTTCCCCTGTTTGCTTAAAGTGATGGTTTGGAGGAAATGGCAACCGGGCCACACACCCGACCCCAGTCAGAGGGGACAGCTTGATCACAGGCTCTGAGGCTCTGCAGAGCTTGGCCAGCAGTGTGTGTGGACGGGTGATGCAGGTGCAGAGACTGTGGGCCCCCTGGGATCCCCGGGACGGAACTCCCCGACCAGGGCCTCCTCCAGCCGCCCACAGTCTCGGCCATTTCCTGGGGTGTACGAGACCTGCAAAGCTGGGAAGCTAGGAGGACCCCCTGCCCAGGCCGAGGGCGGGTTAGAGGCTGTCAAAGCTCTGAACAGAGGGTGGCCTGCAGAGATCTAGAGGCTAGGACCTGATGGGCAGGGGGCAGTTGGAGGGCAGAGACAGAAGGGAGGAAGACCAGGGTTGTTCCGGACAGTAAGCATGGTGAGCGCAAGGCTGAGAGCAAGAATGACCAGGAATGGAACCTTCTGGATGTGGGAAGAAGGGAAGCACTCCCCAGCCTGGCACCTGGCAGAGACAGGGAAGCCAGCAGAAGGAACGGTCTCCACTAGCCTCACGTGGATGGATGATTTCCACGTGCCATTGACTTTGCCCTCGTGTGTCAACAACTGGAGTGATCTTAGGAACCCCAACTTCCAGGAACTTGAAAACTTCTGAAATTGAGCACCTTGGCCTTGCTTCATTCAGCTTCCCACACGCTTTGAAGGGCTGACTGGGGGTTTGCTCTGCCTTGTTTTTTGTTTTGTTTTGTTTTTCTACAGTTGGCCTAGCATTGTTCTCTTCCATTTTAAGAGAAAAGGAACAGAAATGTCTTGATGTGACATGTTTATGAATCTGGACTTGGTTTACCTCAGGGTAAGCCAAGGTGGTTCCCACACGGCAGCAATGTCACCAGGCTGCAATCAGTCCTGTGGAGAAGTGTCTCCAGCAGCTTTTGAGATGCAAAGCGAGCCTGGACGCTGGTGTCTTGTCAGAGCCTGCCAACCTCTATGACAGCTGAGCAAATATTCTTACAGCTCCCCGGAGGCAAAGGTGCAGGCACAGCTCCAGGGATGCTGGGAACCCACCACCATGGGCTGTTAACTTACTGGTATCATTGTCATGACTTCCCAGTTTCGGAATGATCACCATCTCAGGTCTCCAAGGTTTGGATGTGTTTATTCTCGTTGACTCTGCTCTTTGGTGCTCTCCCATTCACGCTGTTGCATTTGGTCATCATGGCCTTCCTCTAAGGTAAGTGTCATGGCAGTGCTGTCATCCTCATCGCCCTCACTCTGCAGACCTGGGAGCCTGAGGCTGGGAGAGGCTGTAACCTTCACCAGGACACACAGCAGGGGCTGGGGAGCCGGGACATGAATGCACTTTGGCCAGGTGCCAGCTCTGACTGGACGCACCAGATTTCAAGCCCAGGGGGGAAGTCGGTAGGTCGTGAAGCCCCCGGATGACTGGGATGACTGTCATTCGTGTCCTGATGTGTGAGTTTCCTCTGGCTGAGTAGGTGCTGTGTATCCAGCAGAGAAGAGTCCCTGATGGATGATGGAACTCACCTGCACAGAAACGCAGGGTCAGGTTTGTCGGTCTGTCTGGCTTTTTTCTATTAGTAGTGAGTGACACTTGGAGAAAAGTTGGAATTCTGTCAACTTAAACTAACAGTGATTGTTCCAGGATGATAGAGTTTGGGATGACGTTTTGTTTTCTTTCTTGTGTTTTCTATATGATTTGAGCACTTTAAAATTAGAATGTGTCCTTTACAAAAGCAACAACATCTTTTTTTTCAATCACTTGGCACAGTTTTGAAAAATAGTTTTCCCGAGCCCCAGTCAGTGTGATTCTGATTCTTTGGGCCTGGGGTTGGGCCAGGGCCGGGACCCAGTTAACTCATGTGGGCCACCCACCTGGGGAACCCCTGGTGTTTCCCAAAACCTCCCTGCTGAAAGTCGCCTGGGTGCACAGACAAAGCCCCCAGGCCTCACCCCATCCCCCTGGCGAGGCTCATCATCTGGGCAGGCTGGTCTAGACTCAGAATTCATCTCCCCCCGAGACTTTGGGGAGCTGGTGTCCAGCTCTGCATCCTGGAGGATGATGCAGCCGGGAGTCACCCACCAGATTCAGACCAAACCTGAGCTGGAAATAAGGATTGGGTCAGCCTGGTGGCAGCTGCGGCCAGCAGAAGGCCTGCCATCCATCCCTCCTGGAAGCTCGACTTCCTGCTCCCTCACCTGTGAGGGTTTGTCCCAACTGCATCATCTCAGGGGCCCTTTGGGGACATTTTCTCTGAAGAACAAATGATATGGGGACACATGTATACGTATAGCTGATTCACTTTGTTATACAGCAGAAACTAACACACCACTGTAAAGCAATTACACTCCAGTAAAGATGTTAAAAAATAATCGTAATAAAAATTTTTCAAAAGAATAAAATAAGAACAAATGAGAACACTTAGGAGACATTAGGACAGAAGGGGCTCAACCAGGGAAAAGATGCTGGGATCCTATTTACAATTAACCTTCTCCACGTAATCCACAGTCACCAGACACTGACTGAGACTACACTGTCATGATTTAAACGACATAGATGAGGCGCGTGGCCAGCCGAGCTTCCCAGCACAAGAGCCAAGGCCAAGGTCACTTCGGGCTGGGAAAACAAAACATGCAGGCCACAGCTGCCCTTAAAGAAGCAAAGGATGGTGAGGTGGTGGGCTGTCTGGGTCCCCTGCCGTGGGAATTGGGGCTGCAGTTTCAGTGGAAGAAGCTGAAGTGAGGAAACCACTGTCAGTCAGGCCTGATTCCTCACCTGGCTTGGCCGCTGGAGACTGGTTTACCCCAAAACTGCAGACACTGGTCAAAGCGGATGGTGGGGATGGCTAAAGAGCTCTCCTGAAACGGCAGTGGCCACAACTCAACAGTGGAAACAAAACCCTTCCTTCTGAAGTGGAGGATTGAAGATCGCTGTGGACTGAACTGTGCTCCCCTAAATCCGTGTGTTGAAGTCCTAACTCCCAATATGGGATGGCAATTGGAATGGGGCCTCTGGGAGGTAATCAGGTTCAGATGAGGTCATGAGGGTGGGCCCCCCACGGTGGGATTGGTGTCTTTATAAGAAGAGACACTAGGGATGTCTCTTCCTTGTGAGGAGAGAGCGAGAAGGTGGGGCTGTCTGAAACCTGGGGAAAGGGCCCTCACCAACATCCCAACCCCACCGGCACCCTGATCTTGGACTTCCAGCCATTAGAATGATAAGAAATGTCTATTGTTTAAGCCCCCCAGTCTGCATTATTTTGTTATGGCGGCCAGAGCTAAGGCAAAGGTGACCAGAGAACAATTATTGGGATGTTTGACACTTTTCTTTTTAAAAAGCACTGCTGGGACTTCCCTGGAGGTCCAGTGGTTAAGACTCCACGCTTCCACTGTGGGGGGCACGGGTTCCGTCGGGGAACTAACATCTCGCATGCCGGGCAGTGCAGCGAATAAATACGTAATAAATAAATTTTAAAAATAAAAAGCACTTCTGTCCAGGAACCACATCAGGTAGAAAATCATCAGTGGCTGAACGCCCCTCCCCACTCCTGAGAGAACTTTCCAGAACCTCCGTCTGTGTTGTGGGAAGCACCCCTTCTTCGTGTGCGAACACCCACAGGTGTCTCTCCCACAAAGCCGGTCATAACAGGAGAATGTGAAGGGAAGGGGTAAGGATGGTTAGGGTGGGTGAGTTAATTCGATATTTCATCCTTGGTATCCCCACCTGATTTCTCAGTAAAACCCAGACAGTTTTTACGGTTTTATGAACTACTGGGGGCTTCTCAGAACATGAGCCCGTGGAAGGGTGTAGGGGACACTAATATTCAGCCAGAGCCTCTTCATTACCTGACCCCCTCTCCTAACTGCCTGGGCCTGTCCCACACCCCTAACAACGCGCCCCCTTCATCCCAGTAAACGGCTCTTCACGAGCCTCTGAAAGTCTTTCTGGGTTTGTTTTGGCTACCAAGCCTCCCCGCGGGCACTGAGGCCTCCAGTTGGGTGACCCCAGAGCCCCTGGGTTCCAGCCAGGGCACAGGCCTGGGGTGCAGGACTTAGGGGCACCAGACACTTTGTAATCGAGAAAAGTATTTTAATGCAATACGCTAAAAAATCCAAATGAATGCCAAAAAATGATGAACAAAGTACCAAAAGTTTAAATAAAACCAGGATCCTCCAGGTGCAACAAAAGGACATAAATGGTCCACATCCCAGGCCTGGTGAGTGGGCTCAGGGTCAAGCCTCAGAGCCAGGCTCCGGGCCCAGCCATCCAATCAGTCCTTCTTCCCATGGAGCTCCTTCCCAGGAACCAGTCTCAGGGTCGCTGCAGGCCACAGCACCAGCCCCTTGAAGCGACCTGAAATGTCAGCGCTGGGAGCATTCCAGGGACCCCTGCTCCTAGCACTTAAAACATATACGGTACCGAGCCACTGTGTTTTTGGTTTCTAATTTCCAGCCCCTTACCAACTGATACTTTGCACAATACAATAAAAAATAAATTTCTAGAAAAATGACATACAAAATGTAAGCCAACTTTTTAATTATATTTTATCATATATTATATTATTGCGTTCAGTGGATAATTACTCGTCCAAATGCCTGTCATGTTCCTAAACGCCTGCTCGCAATCTCTCAGCTTACCTGGTCATTAGCAGCCCATGACCCAGCTGGTCCTCGGGCCACGTACTGACGACCACAGATCTGGTTCGGGCCCTGCCTGGCCCCAGCTTCCCTTCCAGAAAGCAGGGGGTTCGAGGTTGGCGGGGGGAGGAGGGCGTGTCCTGGGGCTCCATGGGGGCCGAACGTGTTCCCATCTCTATTCACATGCAAATCAGAAATCACTGGGTTTTCGTCCCTCGAAAGGCCTGTCGGCAGTTTGTCCCCAGTGATGGAAGCTGCGTCCCGTGTGCCTCACAAGATCAAGGACACAGAGACGGAGGGCTACAGGGAGTCGCCCCTTCCACCCCATCACCTGCACCATCACCTTCCTCTTTCCCAATCCAGATCCTATTGGCTAACTCCGGAAGCCCTTCCAGGCCGGAGCCCAGATCAGGGGACTCTCTGCCCGCAACCTCGGAGGCTTGGCGTCTCCGCCTTGTCACCCCGCAGTTGGAACAGCTGGGCAGCTTCCCCCGGGCTCAGCCTGCCGGGCCAGGGAGACCCTGAACCTCTCCTTTCCTGAGCAGACGCAAGACGCTCAGCAGTGAAGGTGCCTGGGGCTCCTTTCTAGGGGATCAGATGCCAGCAAGGGGTCAGAGGTTAACGGGCGTAAGAACACTACCGCTGGTAGAACAGCCATCTTTCATTGAGGACTTACGTGAACAGGCAACGAGGCAAATGCCTTTAACAATGATCCAATCTCACCCTTACGACTGTGAGATGGGCATTATTATCAGGCCCATTTTACAGATGAGGAAATAGAGATGTAGGTGACTTGCTTAAAGGCTCAGAGCATGAGTGACAGAGCTGGAATCCTCCCATGTGACCCCCATGTGGGTCTCTTCTCAGAGCAAAGCCGAGCGGAGCCTGCCAGGGGACACCCAGGTGGGAAAGACAATGTGTGCCTCACCAGGGAGGTGGCAGCCCCTGTGGTCAGCCCTGGCCCTCTGGTGGCTTCTCTGTCACCGAGGCACCAGCCACCTCAATCCTGCTCCCCTGGGCACCAAAGACCAAGACTTTCCCTTCAGTGGGACTCTCCCAGACATGAGGGAAAGCTGTGCGAGACAAGATGGGAAAGGCACCGTGGCCGAGTGTGAGCCTGGAACACAGGCAGAGGAACGCGGACTCTGCCCTGTTTCCTGGGGAAGGGAGGGAGGTGTCATTAGGGCTGTGCCCGCGATAGCCGGGAGAGATGGAGCAGGAGAGGGCACAGCGGGGGTCCAGGTGTGGAGACGCAGCCTGAACGGGGGAGAGTAGGTGGGGATGGGAGGAGAGAATGGAGACCCGGCCATCGCAGGGGAGTGGCAGGTCCTGAGGCTGAGGGACAGACAAGTGGCAGTCCCCTCTCCGAGGGCCTCACACAGACCTCTCTACCCCTTCAGCCCTTTCCAGGTTGGTTTCCTAAACACCATGGATATGAACTCACTTTCCAAAACCACTCTGCCCAGTTCAAATTGCCTGCTGAGGTGGCAACATTCCACCAGGGCATCCTCCAGCAGGGTGACCGGCTACCACGCACAAAAGTAGCACGAAGGGCCGACATCAATAACGTGCTGGAGTCCAGAATCGGCCCCGAAGAGCGAGGGCTCAGGGGCGAGGACCGCAGCGAGGAACCCCCTCCAGAGGACCCAGCCAGGAGCAGGAGAGGGCCTGTCCTGTGAGCTGCAGGGGCTGGGGCAGGGTGGCAGCTATGGCCCAGCCATCCCCTCAGGGCACACACACGGCTTCGCTTTGTAAAACGGGGCTTATATCTTGAGAAAATTACACAAGTCATCATCTAATACGCGGGCTGTGACAGTAAAAAATTCAGCCTCCTTTCTGGGACTCAGACTGCCAGACTCAGGCCCCTCCAGGTTTCATAGCAAGTCTCTTAGGTAAGAATGTGCCAGGTGGAGCCTTACTGGGAAATGATCCGGGTATCCAAAGGCCTCACACATTCTCAGCCATGTGTGGGAGAAACAGAAAAGCCACGGCCAGGACTCGGCAGAGGGGCCGGGCCCAGCACATCCATGCGGAGCGTTTCCAGATGCATCATGTGATTTTCACTAAAGGTGGGCCGATTAGCCCATTTTATTTATTTATTTATTTTAATAGAAAAGACTCTGATTTTTTTCTTTTAATTTATTTATTTTTAATTTATTTATTTTATTTATTGGGTCTTCGTTGCTGTGTGCAGGCTTTCTCTAGTTGCAGCAAATGGGGGTTACTCTTCGTTGCAATGCGTGGGCTTCTCATTGCGGTGGCTTCTCTTGTTGCGGAGCACAGGCTCTAGGCACACGGGTTTCAGTAGTTGTGGCACGTGGACTCAGTAGTAGTGGCTCGCGGGCTCTAGAGCACAGGCTCAGTAGTTGTGGCTCGCGGGCTTAGTCGCTCCGCGGCATGTGGGGTCTTCCCGGACCAGGGCTCAAACCCGTGTCCCCTGCATTGGCAGGTGGATTCTTAACCACTGCGTCACCAGGGAAGCCCTCGGCCCATTTTAAAGATTAGGAAACTGAGGTCCACAGAGATCAGCCATGGGTGACGCAGAGGTAAAAATCAGATTGAGTTCCAGTTCTTTAAAGGCCTAGAAAATTATTCTCTGCTTTGGAATTGTGTTGTCCACTGCAGAAAAAGCACATTGACTTTCTCAGAGACCACCTTCTCCTGGGAAGTGTCTCCTTTCAGTTAAAATTGCAACATGAAAGCCTACAGAAGCTCTCACATGGCCCAGGTAGAGGGGAGGTTGGTGTTCTGAGAAGCGCCCCTCAGAATCCCCAGCAGAACAGACACCAGCCACGTGTCTTCCATTTGACTGGGCTCTTCCAAGAGGCTCCTCCTGTTGGCACCATGGAGGGCTTGGGACAGCCTGCCTGCTCCCTCCCCACCGGGACCAGCTCCAATGTCCCCTGTGTTTTCTCCGCTGATGAACCAACCGGAGGCCCTGCTCCACCCCCACCCCATTCGGGGCTAAACAGAAAGACAAGAGGGAATGAGCAAACGTCACCTCTGAGAGCAGGTGCCGACCTGAGGCCCTGGGGACTCTTGGGGGATGTCTACCCAGACCTGAAGAGGGAGGGGCAGTGCCTGGCACGTGGTAGACAAAAACGTGTTATTGATGAGAAAAATGCCAGACAGTAGGAAAGAAAGCCATTCTCAGGTTCCACGTGAGGTGAGTGCCAAGAAGTCTGAAGGAGTGATTCTGAGTGCAGTAAACAAGATTAATTCGTAAGATAATTCCTAAAACAGAACTGTGCCTTCCAGGACAACAAGGACTTCATGGTAAACTCAGAGACGACCGGGACTTGGAGAGACCTGGATGACCACCTGACCGCCTTCCCCGTCCCCAACTTTTATGGAGAGGCTGTTAGGAGCCTCTGATCACTCCACAGGTGGGTCCACACTTCCAGATGAGGATGGGAAGGGCTAGCTAAGCCGCAGCTTTGGGTGGGAGAGCGCAGCCAAGATGGGGCTGCTTAAATGCTCCTGCAGAGCAAGGAAAGCAACGGCGCGAATGAACTAAGATTGTCCCAGAAGATAGCAGAGGTATGCTTCAAGCGCACACCCAGCCTATTATAACCTGCTGATACCAGGTGCAGAGGCTACAGTGATAGTTTAAAAAATAATAATTTCCCAGACTGATCACCGTATTCGCAAAACCCAGCCAGCTGTCCGGGGCACTGTTCCAATGGAGGAAGGAAAAGTCCTACAGGATGTAGGACAATTTTACCCCCCAAGAAACACGCAGGAAATGAAAGAGTCTGAACATTGGCTCTGGCCAAGGTGGGACGGGACTCCAGGGCCCGGCAAGTGAGAGCATGGCCTCAGGGGCAGAAGACCTGGGGCTGACGTGGGCTGCCAGGCACTAAGCCTCCAATTCTTCACTTACAGGACTGGGGCAACAGTGCTGCCTTAAACATCGCTTGACTGTGAAGATTAAATTAGATGAGGCATATAAAAGTGTGCTTTGCAAATTGTAAAGTACCTACGAATAAACATATAAGACCTTTAAAATAAGAAATGTATCTCTACCCACTCTTAAGGCACCAACTCTCTCAGAGATAACAATGAAAACTGAAACAAAATACAACACACCAGAAGCACGGCAAAAACACAGACTTTATGTCCTACCAGAATCCAAGGACCTGAATTTAGTTCGCAGTCTCAGCTTGCCATCTGTGTGACCTTGGGCAAGTCATTTTCCTCATTTATAAAACAAGGAAGAAGGAACTGGAAAACCTCCAGGGTCCCTTCTAAGCCAAAAGTTTTATGAATCTGTACTCTGTGCTACCTGCGTAAGCTTCTGGGGAAAATGCATCAAGTAGTATTTCCTATGAAATCACCATGAGCTAAGTAAAATTGCTTTACACATTTGCTTTGCAATTTCTTTTCTCCTTCTATCCCATATCTATCTGCTGGAGTATTGTCTATCATACACCTAGGGTAGCAAAACGATATAATTAATAAGGTTAAATTAATAGATAGATGCTGACTTTTGTGCCTCACAAGGAGAGAATATACCTTTTTCTCAAACGTATATTGATGGAGCATTTGCAAAAACTTATACTTACTTGTCCAAAAAGATAACCCCTCTAAATTACAAAGAGCAGAAATTGTACAAGCCATTCTCCAAACCACAAAATCCAACAAAAGCTAGACTGGAACGCTGGAAGCCTGAAAACCAAAAGTAGGTAGATAGATAGATAGACAGACAGCCCATCTGAAAACTAAAATAGTCTTCCTTTTGGGTTCAGAAAATGAATTATAAATACAACAGAAAATTAGAACATGACTTGTCAAAACTTATACCATCAAAGCTGTGTTTGGAGATAAATTCATAATATAAAGATGCCTTCATTATTAAAATAAAACAACACAGTTTCCACTTCTGGGATGACTGAGAGAGTAACTCCATGGAACCAGCAAAGCTGGCAAAAACTATTCTAAAAAAAAAAAAGAACCACCATCTAAAGTCTCTGGGAACTGTCCTAAGGGCATATGACAAACAAGGAAACATCTACTCAACAAAATTTACTAAAACTCAGTAAGAACAGCAAGAGTTTGTGGCATTTCAGCCACCAGCTGCTCTCTCCCTCCATGTGGGTGTGGCCAAGAAGTCGGGGCTCCCTCACCCTTCAAATCCTAATAAAGGCTTACATATCTCACCAGGAGGGACAGGCCACCAGCATTTCTCATTCCCCCCAACTCCAAGTCGAGAAGGCTAAATTCCTGGTGAGTGTGACTGAGAGGTCGGGACAGCCTTCCTCCCGGCCACTGTCACGGGACAGAGGCTCTACCCCAGGCCGGGCAGGCCCAGAGGACTGGGCCCCCAACCGCCGGACCACAGCTTGCTCATGGGGCACAGTTTCCAAGAAGAGGGAAGCTGAGGAGGCCAGGGGCACCCAGAACTAGAGCTCAGAGGGTTTGCACAGGGGAGATTCAATCCATGAGAAAAGAAAGCTCTCTGAAGTGCTCCCAAAGGAAATGACTTTATTTAAAACAGAATGTGAGGAAGTTCATGCCTAAGGGCACTCTTGAAAACAACAGCCTCTCTTAATTGAGAACAATAAGCCAAACCCAAGGTGGATAGTTCACCAGAGAGAACCGGGAAAGAGACAGCCCATGCTACTCTCTCACCTCCTCCCAGCTTCCCCTTCCCCACCCTCCCTTTCCTCAAGTCCATTCTCTAGGTCTGCATCTTTATTCCTGTCCTGCCCCTAGGTTCATCAGAACCTTTATGTGTGTGTGTGTGTGTGTGTGTGTGTGTGTGTGTTAGCATACAGTATTTGTTTTTCTCTTTCTGACTTACTTCACTCTGTATGACAGACTCTAGGTCCATCCACCTCACTACAAATAACTCAATTCCGTTTCTTTTTACGGCTGAGTAGTATTCCATTGTATATATGTAAGGCTCTAAAATTGATTGTGGTGGTGGATGCACAATTCGGGGAATATACTAAAAACCTTTGAGCTGTGCACTTCATTTTTTTATTTTTAAAAACATTTTATTGGCCTATAGTCGACCTACAATGTTGTGTTCGTTTCAGGCATGCAGCACAGTGATTCAATTACACATATATTCGTTCTTTTTCAGACTTTTCCCATTTAGGCTAATACAGAACACTGAGCAGAGTTCCCTGTATTAGAGCTGTGCACTTTAAGTGGATGAACTACATGATAGGTGAATTGCATCTCAACAAAATTGTTCATAAAAGAGGAATACAAAAAGTGAATGACCTCCATATTCATCGCAGTATTATTTCAAAGAATCCAGTCTTAAGAAAGAAAATAATGCAATAAAAACAAAACTAAATGACTTGGACAATTGAAAAGATGATGGAATTAATCTTAAAAAATAATTTTTGGACATCTTGCCACTCCTGTTTCTCTTTAAAACAGTCCGGATTTCTACGAAATGGTTTCAAGTGCTCCCTGAAAAACCCTCATTTCTAAAGACCTTCTCTTATTTGACTCTAACTTTGAATGGAAAAGAATTTCCACTGGATGCTCCCAGGAGAGCAACTGTTCCCTCAGAGACCTGCTGTATCTTCTTCCTCTGAGTAATTCCCTATCAAGTGCCCCACAGGTGGGGCTGCCCATCCCGGGTTTTGCAGTTCCACCATCAATACGGGCCACACCCAGATGTGATACAAGTGCAGCTTCCCAGACAGCCTGGGAGAAGCCAGTACTCAGCTCCAAAGGCTTCTGGTCAGATCACAGCCCTGGGAAAGAACCTCATTTTCCCAAAGATCCTTTGGACTAGGTCACCACCCATCACAGTGTGATCAGAGGGATGCGAAACTACCTGCCTGAAGAAGAAATTCTCTCATTCAGGAACCTCAGGTCCATTAGATTCTGTCACTTACTAGGCAGGTCATTTGGCCTCTCTGACCCTCAGTCTCCTCATCTGTGCAATGGGTGTACTATTGTAAGAATTAAGTAAAATATTGTATGTGAGGGTGCTTGGGACCTACTTCCTTTCTTCCTCAACTGTGGGCCAGGGGCTCACACCACTCTCCTGTCCTTTCCTTCGGCTGCCTTTGCTCCTGTTGGGGAGGAAGAAATTTTTCTCTACCCTTCTAGGTTCTTCTGGCAGGTCTAAGAAATAAATTGACATGAGAAAGATTAATAGGAGAAAATCAAACAAAAGTTTAATAACGTATATACATGGGAGAGACCCAGGAAAACTGAATAACTCACCAAAATGGCCAAAGTTCTGACTTTAAATGTCACCTTCAGCTGAAGAGAGCAGAGGGTGTTGGGAGTAGTGGCTTGGGACTTCGAAGGGGAGAAAGGCAATTCACCTGGAGATGGAAAAGCACATGTTTAGTAAATCAATGTTTGCTGGGGCCCTGCAGAGACAATGGGACACAGAGTAGACTCTGATCTCTAAGTGCTCCCCTACCACACCTAGCTTGTATTCCCGGCAGACGTCTGGGGATAGCTCTATTCCTGTAATAGGCCCTCTATCTACATGTTTCAGGTGATTAGCGGGGTAGTTCAAAGTTTCTTCCTGAGTCTTTTGGGCCTTGATAATTTTCAGCGTGAAATAATCTACATGCCAGACACATTCTGGGGTGACAAATTTTGTTTCCTGCACTCCAGACTCGATCCCATGCTTAGAGGTGGCCTGGGTTCCAAGGAGCCCCAGGGTCTCACAAACTTAAATTCAAGCACAGGTGAGTGACCCGGGAAGTAACAACCACGTCTAATGAAATGGATCGGGACCATCGGGCCCCTGCCTCTTTTGTCTGCTGTCTGGGTTATGGAACCGGACTTAGTAGCCACAGCAGGGCTGGTGAGAGGTGATGGATGCCAGGCGCTGGATACCCTTGACTACATCCGATACCCACTGGTGTTTATAAACCCAGCTTCTGGAGATCTTCTCTGAAAGCCAAAACTCTTGGTTGGGTTGGAGGAAAAGAATCCAATGTCCAACCCAAGACACAGCAACAGTGCCATCATCACTCCCCACATGAACCTGCTTCACCCAGCAGGGCACTGGCACAGCGGACCGTTTAGCTGCCACTGCCGGTTCTCTCTGGATTGAGCGACAGAGCACAGAGATCTTCCGAGAGCCAACCCAGAAATGTTGCCCTGGCAAAGCCCCCGCTGCCTGGGGAGAATGTGGGGAGCGAGGAGGACTTGGGAGTCAAGGTGAAATCTTAGAGCAGGGGGACACTCAGGCCACATCTCCTGCTGCTGATGGCAGGTGGACATGGTGCCCTCAGACCAGGCCACCGGACAAGGTCTAAGACAGCCGCTGTCCCGGGGAGGTCCGGGTCCCATTAGAGGTGCAGCAGTCCTGCAGTTAGCCTGATTTTTCTCTCTACACAGCTGTGAAAGGACAGTTTTTCAGACCCACAGCAAAGCCTGGCACCTCTGCAGAGCCAGGGGCAGAGAAGGGGACTCTGGTGCAAGAGTATTGCTGGGGAGGCTGGGGTCTCAGCAGGATGGGAGATCTTCAGCCTTCTGATGCCTCTGACGCTCTGCTCTGCGGCCTGGTCACTGGGGGCTCTTCCCTCCTCTGACTCTGTCATGGATTGAATCATGTCCCCCCAAAAGATATGGTGAAGCCCCAACCCTTGGTACCTGTGGAGGTGACCTTATTTGGAAATAGGGTCTTTGCAGGTGGTTCTAGTGAAGTTAAGATGAGCACCGGGGTAGGCCCTTCATCCAATACGACTGGTGTCCTCATAAGAGGATCAGATTGAACACAGAGACACACAGGGAGAATGCCACGTGACGATGGAGATTGAAGCTGCAGGGAGAAGGCAAGGAAGGATCCTACCCAGAGTCTCGAGGGAGCACAGCTCCGCTGAATCCTAGCCTCTAGGACTCAGCACAACTCTCTCACTGGGCTCCAGCATGAACCGCCAAGTCAAGAGATTTCTAGTTATTTCTACTTTTTCAACAGCAGGAAGAAAACAACTTGGATCTGAAAAGCAGAGGGGGAATTAAGAAACTAAGAGACTGGATTTCTGTTGTCTTAAGCCACCCAGCACACGGGGCTTTGCTGCAGCTAACACGGGCCCCAAATTCTGAAGCCTAATCCCACCCACCACTTCTATCCACCTCCCACGGGGACACAGAGACGGTGGGGGGGTCTGAGAATCCGCGCTGGAGAAGGAAGTCAGCTGGGGGTGAGGGAGGTGGTCCAGGGGTGCACGGGACAGGAGAGGAGAGGGTGGGCACGACGGAGAAAGACAAGGGGGTGCTCTCTCCTGGCAGAGCGGGGCCCCAGAGAGTGGAATCAGATAAACAGAGGAAGCCTCAGATCCTTTCCAGCTGTGGACTCCGAAATGGCTCTAGGATAGAACCGTCTCCCCTCTGCTTTTTTGAAACCCTGGAGTTCCTGCCAACAGAACAAAAAGAAAGCCCCAAACACACCTATTTCCTATCTCAACATATATTTGATAACCCCAGTGTCCTGCCTTTCCCCAGACTATAAATGACTGCCTCCCCCCAACCCCCAGCCAAGCTCACTCTGGGTTCAACACGACTCTCTCACTGCATCCAGCCTGAACCTCCAAGCCAGGAGAATTCCAGTTACTTCTACTTTTCCAGCAATGGGAGGGGAAAAAACAACTTGGATCTGAAGAGCAGAGGGAGAATTAAGAAAGTGCCTCAGCTCCAGGCATTTTTTTTTTTAACCGCTAACTGGGCAATGAATAATTTATAGCCAAGAATGTTTGTAGGGAGATAAAACTGTTGACAAGTCAAGAAAAACCTCTTAGCAGCCTAACGGAGCAATCCATCTTCAAGAAGCACGTTTCAAATGCATAGCGTGTGAAGATGCTGGTTGAGGTTGTTTCCTTTCTCCTCTTTTTATTTTCCTTTTTTTATCTATATGGAAATCGGTGGGTGCTGAAATATATTTCACTTCAGCATGAACTGGGGCTGAATGATATCTCAGGCAAGAATTAAATCATCGCTTCATACTGCAAGAAATAAACACCAAGCCAGGCAGAGACCCTCGGCGCCCACAGGAAAGGAGAGCAGGGACTTCTGGGGAGCTGAACAGAGGCATTGGTATTCCATGCAGGACAGCATGCAAAGCCCAGGCTCAGACTCACCGGAGCAAGGGGGTGATGGATCCGGGAGTATGTTCCTCGGGGAGGGCCCCAAGCAAAGTGGTGGTGATTACACAGCTGAGACCTCTTTGTCTTTGAAGAGCCGGCATCCTCCCCAAGTCCTCCTAGATCTGGGCATCAGGAGGGCACTGTGAGGACTTTGTGACATCGGTGGTTGGACCGAAGACAGTACGCCAAGAATCCTGACAGCTACAGGGTCAGTCTTGTATCAAGCACCTACCATGTTCCGGGGCCAAGCTCCCTTCTGGAGATCCTGTTGCTCAGTCCTCATGTTGGCTCTCTGGTTGGTGCTAACTGGGCAGTTGGATCACTGCATGGCCCCCCCTCTGCTCCAGCAGGGCAACTTGGGAGCCAGAGCTCCCGGAGGACTTGTAACATTGCTAAACATCACACAGGTACAGGAGGATAGAACCTGGCCTTGAACCTATGTCTCACCCACATACTTATTCATCTCCTATGGTCTTATGGAGGCTGACTTGGTTTTCCAGAAATCGGCAGGTATTAGGATGCCCCCCCCCCATATTCTCAGCCCCTCAGTGCTCCCCCTACCTGCTTTGGGCCCCTGACTGACCAAGGTTCGAGTGGCTCAGTAGGCTGAGACCCAAGTCTAGACCACAGCCAAGCAGCTCCCCTGGGGACAGGACAGGTGAGGTTGGCACCATTCCTCGTAAATGTATTAATAATCTATTGCTGTGTAACAAACGACCCCACGCTCAGCAGCTCTGAAACAACAAGCATTTTCTACCTCGTGGTTTCTGTGCACTTGGATCCCAGGGGCAGCTTGTCTGAGTCCTCTTGTGCAGGGCCTCTCACAGGGCTGGAACCGAGGCGTCTGCTGGGGCTGCAGTCATTTCAAGGTTCAACTCTCAGCTCACCGACATGGCTGCTGCCAAGGTTCCATTTATCACAAGGTGTTGGATTCATGGCCTCGGTGCCTCACTGGCTGTTGGCTGGAGACATCTCTCAGTTCTTGGCTATGTGGACCCCTCCATAGGACAGCTCACAACATGGCAGCTGGCTTCCCTCAGAACCAGCAAAAGAGCAAGTGTCACCCGTAATGGAAGCCAGAGACTTTTGTAACGTAATCTCCAAGTGACACCCTATCAGATGTGCCTTATTCTTTCATTAGAAGCAAGTCACCATGTCCAGTCCACACTAAAGCAGAGGGCATTACACGATGGCATGAGTGACCGGGAGGCTGGGATCGTTGGCGGCCGTCTTGGAAGCTGCCTACCACAATAACCAGCTGTATTTGTTATCTAGTGCCACATAACAAATTAGCCCAAAGCTTCATGGGTTAAAACAGCAGTAATTATTTATCACCTCTCACAGGCTCTGTGGTCAGGAATTCAGGAGCAGCTTGGCTGGACAGGCCTGTCTAGAGGTCTCTCATAGGACTGCAGGCAGATGTCAGCCAGGGCTACAGTCTTCTAAAGGCATGGCTGGGGCTGGAAGGTCCACTTCCAAGCGGCCCACTCACATGGCTGGCAAGTTGATGCTGCCTGCTGGTGGGAGTCCTCAGTTCCTTAGCACATGGGCCTCCCCACGGGGCTGCCTGAACGTCCTCACAGCATGGCGGCTGCCTTCCCAGGGCCTGCAATCCAGGAGATCAAGGCAGAAGCTACAGTGCTTTTATGACCCAGCCTCAGTGTTCAGTCACACACAATCACTTCAGCAGTGTTCTAGTGGTCACACAGGTCAGCCCTGTTCAATGACAAAATGGCCACGCAAAGGCTTGAATACCTGGAGACGAGGATCACTGGAGGCCATCTCATAAGTCAACTACCACATCAACAGGGCAAGCCCACCACAGGGTGGAATCATAGTGCTACAGCCAGGCTGAAAAGGGTACTGAACCCAAAGCCCAGGCATATCATCCTCTCTGTAGTTTTCCTGAATGTGACTGGCTCTCTTGGGCCCACGTCTTTGTGATCTTCCCTCTAGTTGTCATTCTTTCTCCCACAGTGAGCTCCTACTTAACCTACAAAGCCCAATTCAAATGTTACCTCCTCCATGAAGTCTTCTCTATTCCTCACACTACTCCCCTGACCTACCCCACCCACAGCATGGCTGTCTCCCCCTCTGTGGGTCCCTATGCAGCTTTTTAAATGCCTTTATTGTCAGCCCATATCTCAGCATCTGTCTGCTTACCCCATGTGCCTGGGATTCCAGGAACCACATACCTTCACCTGTGGATCCTGAGCAACTGGCCAGCCCACCCACAGTGGGCACTCAGTCACTGTAAGATGGAGCCGATTAAATGACTTGCCACAGCTGCAGCTGGTCAGCTCCGGAGCTACGCTGAGGCCAGAGGCAGGTCTCCTGCCTCCTCTGCCCTTTCCCACAGATAGTGGTGGAGCGCTTTAAACACATGTCCTGGGGTGAGCACCGCCCTGGAGCCCTCCCTCAGGCCCCGCCCTCCCCCAGGGCCCCTGGTGGGGACCACCCTGGGCTGCCATCCCAGCTCCAGGAAGTGGACACTCCACCCTATTGGCTCTTCATCCAGAGCCAGTACACGCCACCTGATCCCCACCTGCCTCGCTCCCTCCTGCGGGGTCCATGGTAAACCTTGCCCCCAATGCTCCACCAAAGCTTAGCACAGGCTCTGACCCAGTGGAAGGTCCTCACGGGGTGGGGGCAGAGGGCAGGCAAGGAGTCCAAGACGGGGCTGAATGTGATCGATGAGCAAGTTTCAAACCAGAGGCCTTCCTGCTGCCCTGTGGGAAGAACTGCCTTCCTGCTTCCGGGAGGATTCAACCTATTAAATGCACAGATGCTCAGAGAGGTGCACTGCACCTAGAGACGCGTTGGTCACCTGAGCAGCTTTGTAACCAGGCCAGGGCAGTAGGCTTCCTCCCCTTCTTCACCTGATGGAGAGGAAGACTTTCAGCTCAACAACACAGCACGGTTAGCCTGGAGAACCCATCCATGTGGGCTTGTCTGGAGGGCGCTCCCCCCAAAGAACAAGGGTGTCCCGGCCTGGGACACAGAGTAGCCCAAGCGGGAGGCAAGACAGAGCCAGAAGGGTGCAGAGAAAAGGGAACACTCTTGCACTGCTGGTGGGAATGTGAATTGGTACAACCACTATGGAGAACAGTATGGAGGTTCCTTAAAAAACTACAAATAGAATTACCATATGACCCAGCCATCCCACTACTGGGCATATATCCTGAGAAAACCATAATTCAAAAAGAGTCATGTACCAAAATGTTCATTGCAGCTCTATTTACAATAGCCAGGACATGGAGGCAACCTAAATGTCCATCAACGATCAATGGATAAAGAAGATGTGGCACATATATACAATGGAATATTACTCAGCCATAAAAAGAAACGAAATTGAGTTATTTGTAGTGAGGTGGATGGACCTAGAGCCTGTCATACAGAGTGAAGTAAGTCAGAAAGAGAAAGACAAATACCGTATGCTAACACATAGATATGGAATCTAAGAAAAAAAAAATGTCATGAAGAACCCAGGGATAAGACGGGAATAAAGACACAGACCTACCAGAGAATGGACTTGAGGATATGGGGAGGGGGAAGGGTAAGCTGGGACGAAGTGAGAGAGTGGCATGGACATATATACACTACCAAATGTAAAATAGATAGCTAGTGGGAAGCAGCCGCATAGCACAGGGAGATCAGCTCGGTGCTTTGTGACCACCTAGAGGGGTGGGATAGGGAGGGTGGGAGGGAGGGAGACGCGAGGGGGTAGGGATATGGGAACATATGTGTGTGTGTGACTGATTCACTTTGTTATGAAGCAGAAACTAACACACCATTGTAAAGCAATTATACTCCAATAAAGATGTAAAAAAATTTAAAAAGAGCCAGAACAGGGTGGGGGAGGAGCTGGGGAGCAGAAAGGAAAAGAGGGCTGGGGCTGGACCAAAAGGACCCCCAAAGGCAGCCCCCTCTAGAGTCAGCAAGCAACCCTTGGGCTCAAGTGTTTTTCCATCACTGGCCCCTTCACGGAGTCTTTCTGCCTGTGCTCCAGCTCTCCAGAAGACACCTGGCAGGGTGATGTGATTTGCGGCCCCCAGAGGTTTGGGATTCTGTAGATCTGGGGGAATGGCATTTTGCTTTAATATCTCACTACTCACTGATATAAATCAGGTTTAAAAGCCCCTACTCTGAAGGCAAAGCCACTAACCCCAATTTTCTGATACAATCCCCATTTCATAGAACTTAACAATGAAGGTAATTTATACAAAAATGGAAATCATTCTGTTTTTCTACCTATTAAGTCCTTGATGCAAATTAATTTACATATTTAAAAATCTGTTGACGAATCTGGCGATCCAGTTTGAGGTCTTGCAATGTTCCGCCACTCTACGCCAAGGGTTTCTTGGTTGTTAAAAAAGAAGATGGGGAAGGTCAGCTTCAGAAGGATTTCCAGAATGAACCCTTATAATGGCTTCTTCCAAATGGATTTACACTGATCCCACTCATTCATTTCCTCTCATTTCACTTCATGTATAATGGCTTCAGAGTCTACAGAACAAGCTAGAGAATTAGGCCTGAATATTTGATCTCCCTGGACTGAAGGGCCACGTCTGGAGCCCGTGCTGGTCTTGGTCATGTTTCCAGATCTATTACAGTCCCCTCATCTAGACCAGCCTCTGTGTGACAGCAATGGTGGGTCTAGGCTTCCTTGCAGTTACGCATCTCTCGTTTGGACCAGTGCCTGGCACACAGGAGGTGCCCAAGAGTATGGCCCCTCGTGACCTCTGTCAGGGCTCCCTGGATGCCAGCTGCCCATCTACCGTGTGACAGGGCAATGGCTCACCCCTGACAACACGTGAAGCCCTCAGAGAAAGACGCCAGTCACAGTCCTCCCCAGACGGTGAGCCCTGGGAGCTGGCTTGTGTCCCCTCTGTGCAGCACCCCCTGCCCCTGAGGCCCACCTCAGGGGGCTTCAGAGGTGGCTCAGAGCACAAACACCCCACACCATCATTCCCTCCAAATCCCCAGGTGACAGATACCGCCCAGATGGCAAACGTTGTGCAGCCAAAGACGTCATGACCAGCTACGTATCGTTTCTCAAGGTGACCCCTGGGAGGAGCGCTCCATCCCTGCCAAGGGCCTCTGGACCACAGGCCTCCCCCATGGGTCGGGGGCCATCAGATTCTGCAGGGGACTCATCTTCACGGTCATGGCCTAGGGCTGTCCTTGAAAGGTCCAGAAAGGAAAGGGCAACCTTGGCAAAAGGGAAAAGCAGGGCAGATCCTCGCTGAAGGCATGTCCTTGACCCTCACCTGACCTTCATCCAAGCAGCCGACCTCACCGCACAGTCCAAGAGAAACCAGAACCTCAGTCGGTCCTGCTGGCCTTGCAGACATTGACCGTGGACCACCCAGCCACACACCTCCGTCCCATCCCAGGAGGGGTCCAGCCTGTCTGCCTGCCTGTGTCTGTGCCAGAAGTCTCCAGGCCCCTCCAACTGGACCCTTTGCTTCTTAAGATACACTCCGTGTAAGAAGCTTCTACTTTACTAAAGAACATTTGCCATGGTCAGGGGTGCCAGTCACAGAGAGCGCGTGGCACAGACCCAAGGATGGGCGCCGCCGTCTTACCTCCAGCAGCCGCCGGGGGCCGCACACCTCCCCAACCCCCCAGCGCCTCCCCCTTTTAACGTTCTCCCGGGAGTTCATCAAACGAAAACCCTGGTTCTGAGGTGGAAAAGCCTCTTAGGAGGCTAATAGCGAGTGGATAGAGCAATAAATGTAATGATTTAATTCCTCAAGGATGGCTAAACAGGCTGCTGTTTACCAAAGTCTTAGTGGGTAATTACTAACGGATAATTACGAAAAGCTGCCGGATTACAGCTGCCCCAGAAAGGGCCACAGCCCCAATCCGCTCAAGTCGCTTTCTGAGAAGGACCCAGGCAAGAATCTCCACTGCCCTCTCTTCTCGCTCCTTCCCTGGCTCTGCCATCACTGGGAAGCTCCCCTGGGTGATTATCCCCCCAGAGATACACACGCTGCCTTGAACCCGGCTCCTCAAGCAGCCCGTTTCCCTGTCCCTCTCTGGTTAGAAGACAGAGGACAGTGGTACATTTGCTCTAGGAGCACAGCTCTGGGACAAGCTTTGATGGAGGGGCTCAGGGGGTCCCCTGCGGCTCAAGCCCTCCCTGGCTGTCTGGGAAGGTGGAGGGCACGCTGAGGTTGGCCCTTAGGGACCACTGGCCACCTGACCCAGAAGTTGGTCCCAGAGCCCAAGAAAAGAAAGGAAGAAAGTGTGTAACCCATATACAGAGTGGGCCTCCTGGGGCCTCCCCTGCTCTCACCCCCAGAGGTCACTACGTCTCCCATCCTGTGCTCCTTCCCCAACTCCAAACACACCTCCACCATCCCTCCAAACCCCCTCAGCCACAGGCGCTCCCAGCCCCAGCGGGACAACAGCCCACAAATTATGTCATGACCAGCTATGGTTCCTCGAGCTTGTCCCTGGGAGGAGCTCCCCAGCCTTACCAAGGGTGTTCGGACCAGAGGCCTCACCTGCCTGTCCCTCGGGTCACAGGGCCCATCAGATTCTGCAACGCGCTCATGTTCACGGTCATTCTTGGGGCTGTCCAGGGAAAGAAGATGTTCTCTATTGTCATGATCATTGGTCACGGTCACCTTCAAGGTCATGGTTTGGGGTTTTTCCTGGCCTGGGACTAGGTCCTACCTGCAAGTAAAGATATTCTCTGTGGTCATGGCCATTGGTCATGGTCATCTTCAAGGTCATGGCTAGAGGCTGTTCTCGTCCTGGGTGAAGATGTTCTTTATGGTTATCCAGTCCAGGCCAACAGCTCCATTCTTGCATGTCCTGTAACACCCATTCAAGTGGTCCTTCAGCTGCAGGAACAGGGAGCTCCCTATGCCCAAGTCCACCCATCCTGTGGCAGGCAGTTTCAGGAGGCTGCCCCTACACCAGGCCAAAAGTGGACCCTTGACCTTTGGAGCTAATCCAACAGCCTCAGGGAGCTCAGAACAGTCTTTGCTTTTTCTCTAACAAGACTTCAAACGTCAGAGATGCTTCTTCTGTCCCACACAAAGTCTCCTTCATTCCAGGCAGAATGTATGACGCTTTGGCCATTTCTCCAATGCCAGGGGTCCAGGTGCCCTTGCCACCAGGGTCACGCTCCATGAACAGACACCATCTTGCTCTGTCCTTCTGTGGCGTGGTGCCCAAGATGAGCTGATGGGATCCAACGTGGCCCAGCCACGCACAGAGCTGCGGGAGCACCCCTCCCCCCACCCAGGCCCTGCCCAGCTGGCTCCTCCCCCCACGGGCTTCTGTCCTGCTTATGACAATGAGGGCGCTGGCTCTCCCAGGGAGCGTTTCAGATGCCGGGGACTGAAGCCTACTCAAATCAGCTCACAAAAAGTGGACTTTAGCCAGAA
Source organism: Phocoena phocoena (assembly GCF_963924675.1). Classification (NCBI taxonomy): domain Eukaryota; kingdom Metazoa; phylum Chordata; class Mammalia; order Artiodactyla; family Phocoenidae; genus Phocoena; species Phocoena phocoena. Next base: position 7,784,298 of record NC_089234.1, on the reverse strand, counting down.
GTCTGAAAATATGTCAAGACTGAGGGCGGAAAGTGCAGGTATGGAAAATGGTGACCCGATGCTGGCTGGGACAACTCAATGGCCTTCTCCAGCCCTGCCCCAGCCCGGCCCGGGGCTGCACGGTTTCTTCCCGCTCCTCTCTGATCATCGGACTCTTCATTCTTCCCTCTCCTCCAGAACCCTTTTCTCTGCACCTGCTCAAACCCTCAAACATGGCCGCCCTAGCTCCGGGGCTACCATCCAACTGATGAATGTCTCCGGTCCCAGTCCAAAATTCTGGGGGGGAACGAAGCTGATGAGCTCATCTTGCCAAAAGACTGGATCTCCTTGGATCAAGTCTCCTTTCTGGTCCAATCAGCTGTGGCCCAGGAGGGGTGAGCGCCAGTGTTCAAACATGGGGCTTACCCGGGGGGTGCCCTGGGGAAGGGTGTGGCTGAGCAGAGCTGCCCCTCCCCCCAGGAATGAGCTATCTATGCTGCTGTACCAGTCCTTCCACGTCTCCAGCCCCCACCCTGTACTCACAACGGGACCTGATACAGGGCTCGTCCCCTTTTTCCTGAATCTTTTCCTTTTCTAAGATCGTCCGTCTCGTCAGCCAGTGGGGTCATTTTCTAATCCTAATTCTGGCTTCTAATATAGATGCTGTCCATCCTCATGCTGTTAAAATCTGACGCCTGTGTCTCGTGGGTCCCCATCTGAGCTGCTAACCACCGGCCTAACCCAAGCTGGATGGGTATTGCTGGGGCAACCTTGGGTTCTGGCCTAGGGCTCTGGTGGCTGGAATCCAACCAACTGGATTGTGGGCAAAGTTCCTGTCTCTGCTGTCCCCACCCTGGCCTCGTCCCTCCTGCCACAAGCCTGCCCTCCGATAATCACACTGCCCCATACCCCTGACTGAGTCCCAGCCCCAGCCCGTCAGGGGTCCCCGGGGGGCAGCCCGTAGCTGGAGGCCCCAGCCCCACCCATCCCGAAGACCTGGAGGCCTCAGAGCCTCTCTGTGGGATCCTACTGGATGGCTGAATGAGCACACATTTCCACTTGAAGTGTTTTGACACAAAGCACTGCTGAGCAGCAGCCTGGGCTCCTCCATTCAGAAGGCGGCCCTGCGTGACAGGCTGAGAATGAGGAGGACTTCAGCGCTAGGGACCCCTCATCCAGGTGCTGAGCAGTCACAGGGACATGCGGGGAATTCACCAGACTCTGAGGACACGCTTCTCTGCAACTCACCTTCCCAAAGGCGGGGAACACCTCACAAATGCACATCCCAGATACGCCAAACAGGCAGAAAGACCCTCCCGCGAACCTGGGCAGCCCCCAGATTTTAAGAGCCATCTCAGCGGGCTTGGTGGGGCTCGTTTTCAGGATTTCCATTCACATTTTCATGACCACGTGAAAAAGAAATTGCATTACTAATTCAGTTTCTACGGAAAAAAAATTCCAACTTGCTTTTCTAACTTAAGGTTTTTCAGGAAGCCAGATAAGACTTCCTGAATCTGGAGGCAGTGGGTAAGTCATTACTCAGACCATGCTTAGGAAGGTTCTGGTGGTACAGCCGGCTTCCTGCTCCGGTAGAGGGATAGTGGGGATCCAGGCCCCTCTGACCACATTTTCCAAAACTGGCCCTTTTACAGCTCTTTCTTCCAAGCTAGTACGCTGTGATGATGGCCAGCAGGGGAAGCTGGAGGGAAGCAAGACCGCGGGACGGGGAGGGTCGGGCTCACTCCATTCTCCTTTCCCCCAGCCCAAAACTATCTACCTCGCCACTCCCTGGAGACAGGTGGCACATGGCAGGCACCCCTGGGTCCACTTCTGACCCTGCTGCGCCTTGGGGACAGGTGTCACTCCCACTGCCCTGGCCCCGACAGTGCCCGCCCCAAGCCTGCGTCATGCATGGCCGAGCACACAGCCAGGAAGGTGGGGTTACCCCCAGGGGCAAACCTCAGGCAGCAGGCGAGCAGCCAGCAGGTGGCTTGGCCCTGCATCATCTTTCCTGTGGACAGTCCGCCCTCAGCCTGCAGGTCCCCGTGGAATCGGGCATCATGGCCCCAGCCGTGCCCTCCACTACCCAGGGTTAGCTTTTCCCCTTTTCTGTTCTACTCCCCGCACCCCCCTGCCCCATCCTGCTTCCGGGAATCAGCTCCCAGCAAGCTTATTGGCACCCAAATCCTCATCTCGGTCTCTCATGCCGAGAGCCCAAACTAAGACAGCGTCCCTCTCCCCGCCCCCAGGGGTCCACACGAGGTCTGGTGTGGAATCGACCCCTCACCCCCCATAAGTATCCGCAGGATGAACTAAGGAAGCACCTGTTTTGTGCTTAGCGACATGAAGTTCCCTCTGGGACAGTCACACCAGGAAACTGTTACATAAACTGGGTTTCCTGATGCCCCGGCCCCGCCCTGCCCATCCTCAGCTGCATCCCAGCCAAGCACAGTCGCCGTCAGCGGCCACCGTGGTGCTGTCCGCGGGCCCAGCGGGGACGCTCAAGGCCAAAGCCGGCCCTTGTCTCTGGGCCCACAGAGGTCTCGTTACTGAGGCTGCCGCCCAGACAGGCACATTCCTGCCTCGCTGGCCCACAAATGGCTCCATGCGGAATGTCGGGGCCATAATTGCTTTCTGCCCAGTGTCTGTCTCGGGTTCAGACACAACTCTCTCGGGGGGTGGCGAAGGACACGTTCACACAGGTCCACATCAGAGGCCTGGACACAGACGGGGGCAACACCCAACCCCCAGTCACCCTCTCAAATGCCTTCCAGAAGAGTCCATTGAAATGAAAGAGCAGGCCCCTCTGGGGACCAGGCAAATTGGAACACAGGAAGCAGAAAGACTGCACAGGAGAAGGGATCCTGCCCAGGGGTCCTAAGCCCAGAGTCTGCCTGCTGGCTCTGCCGGACAATTCCCCTCCCTCTCCAGGCCTCAGTCTGTCTGAGGAAGAAATGAGGGGCTTGACCTCACCTCCACCCAGAGGCTAGCCCAGCTCTGACCACTGTTCCCTGAACCGTGACCCCAGAGCACCAGGTCTGGGAGATGGAGGTGGATGCTCCCTGGAAAACGTGTTCATTGGTCCAGTATCCTTGGGGGGCCCTGCACACAGAAGCCCCCTCTTAGAGACTGTCGTGGCACCACTAAAGGTCCTGAGAAGGCCTGCAGCCTAGAGTCCATTAACACGTGGAACCCAGAGTTTTCCTAATTCATGTAACCACAAAAAGGCTTTTCCCCAAAGACTCCTACTACTTCTAACACGCATATTGAGAGCTGATGACCCAGGCGTTTGACACTGTTACCAAGGTTCTTCTGAGGATTCTGTCTCCTTGGGATGTAGGGTCAGATGAATCCGCTCTGATAACAAAGGCCCTGGCGTAGAAAGACAGATGTCTCCAGATGTGTGTCCAGAACAATAGTCTAAGGGACAAAGAAAGGAAACACCTGAAACCTTGAAGGACTTCTTGTTCCCATTTGTGACTGAGGGTGCCCAGAGGCGGGGGCAACGGGCATCTCCACCTGGCTGGCCCTCAGCCAGCAGTTCCCTTCTCCCGCCAGCCTCAGTGTGTCCAAAGGTGGAATCGGGGGCTTGGGAAGACTGCCCCAGGGGCCAGCCGAGCTCTGACAATTGCTTCCCCAACCATGACCTCTGGGGGAGAGAGACAGACGTGCTGAACCCACACATCCAGCGCGAATCTTAGCTTTCTGGCCCCAAACCTGCCACTCCTTGGGGGCCCCATCTCGCCGCCATCTCCCCAGTTGCCCCAGACAGAAATAAAATGTCACCCTCCTCCCCAACCCGCCCACCACATTGCCACGCCCAGTCTCCAACGCCTAGTACTGCCACCTGGTAAACAGCCCTCAAACCCTTCCTCTCATCTCCATCCCCTCCGTCATTCAACAGCAAATATTTACAGAGCACACCCCATGTGTGAGGCCACCACCTTAATTCTGCCCGATGTCCCCTGTACAGAGTGTCACAAGAGCCTCCACAGGTCCTCCTTCCGTGCTGCCCCCAGAGCCTCTTTCCAAATGCAGGCCTCAGCGGTCCCATGGCCCTCTGGGTCCCATCCAAACTCCTCAGCCTCACGTGGTCTGACCACAGCTGCCTGCCTCTCCTGCTTCTCCGACATTCACCCTTTCCTTGATGCTAAGATGCCGAAGACCTCATCCATTGCAAGGCGCTCCGGAGAGGACCAGCTAAGGTAATGCTCACAAAACACAGAACCAGTATCACAGGGTGAAGGGAAGCATGCAGGGTATCATGCTTCTGTTTGCAGAAAGAGAGTCTGGCATTCAGTCCCCCCACCAGCAAGGTAACACCTCCCCGAGCTCATCCTTTCCAACGCAGACCCCACCTACCTGCTGGGAGAAATTAAGCCACTGAAGCTCTTCACTGAAGGAAGGTGGAAAGTTTGCACCCTGAATTCCACCACTGCCCTCTCTGTCCAGGCCTCTCCTCAAGCAAAGCCCAGGATGCCCTCCCTGGTGAGACACAGAGCCACCCCCAGGGCTGGGGTCTTCTCCACAGAGGACAATACTCCCCCCACCCACCCCACAGGGATGGGCTCTGGGACAGGCTGTCACTACGGGATGTCACAGTGTCAGCCTGGAGAGGTTCCCGGGCACTGAGGGTTGTAAACACTCCCCTAAGCATAGATCTCAGCAGGAACACCTGTTCCCAGGGGCGCACTCCGCAGGCAGCCTCACCCAGGGCAGCCCCCCGCACCACGAGAGGCTGCTCTGATGCATCATGGATGGGGCTGCGGTGAGGCCGGGCAGGGCCTGAGCCCCTCTGACCTCCAGGGCCTTTCCAAGGCCAACCCCCGGTCACCCCTGGAAAGCACAGCAGAGTCTGTAGGAAACGATGGTGCGCGCTCGTACTCCTGGGACCCAGCCTGCTCTGAGCTGCGAGGGGAATGCCACAAACCCTGGATGGGCTGGACTACATCCCCGTGGTCGTGCAGACCTCCCATTTCTGACACCCCCAGTCTGCATCCTCTTCCTTGCTGGGTGGCTCCCTTGTGGTCCACGAGATCCTCCTATATGTTTCTGGAACCACAGACTGTACCCACAGGTGACGGTGAACAAGTACAGCTCCAGCCCTTCCTGCCTTGTCCTTGCGTGGCTGGCTGCCTAACCTGCCCCTGCCAGGTCACTCCTTGGGGACGTGGGTCTCACAGGGACAGGCCCGGTGGTCCTAGGTGGGTGTGAGAAGGGGCTGACACGGCGACTGAGCAGTGTCCCCCATGGCCCAGAGGAACAAGTGCGTCTCACCCGGGGGAAGGAGTCATCTAGGGATGGGTAGTTAAGACACATCTGAAAGGTGGCGTAACCTAAAGCTGCAAGTAACAGAAAGTCTGACTCGTAGTGGCTTAAAGAAACAGGGGTTTATCGTCTCACATTAACGAGAAGTCTGAAGGGAAGTAGCCCGACGTCGGTTCAGTGACTAAGAAATCGTGATTTCTTAGCCTCTTGCTCACAGTTACACAATAGCTCTTGTGGGTCCAGGAGTAATGAGCACAGCAAGAGGAGGAGGGATCAACACGCCAGCCCAGGCTGCGCGTTGTAGCTAAGAAATCTCTACCTATAGCCCAAGATTGCAAAAACTTCCTCTGTGTTTCCATCTTGAGGTTTCATAAATTGTAGCTTTTACACTTAGGATCACTTTTAATATTCTATATGGTACATGGAATGGATTGTGTTTCTTTTCTTTTCTTTTACATATGGATATTTGATTATACCATCAGCATTTGTTGAAAAGACTATCTTTTCTACCCTGAGTTACCTTTTCCCCTGTGTTGAAAATCAATTGACAATATAGGTATGGACCTATTTCTGGATTCTCTATTCTTTTCCATTGACCTTTATGTCTGTTTTTATGCCAATACCACACTGTTCAGATTATTAGAGCTCTGTAATAAATCTTTAAGTCTGCTAGCGTAAGTTCTCCAAATCTGTTCTTTTTTTTAAGTTGTTTTGGCTATTCTATATAAATTGCATTTCTCTATAAATTCCAAATAAGAGTCAACTTATTCATTCCTATGGAAATCCTGCTGATATTCTTATTGAGTTGAATCTATAGATCAATTTGGGAAGAATTGACATTTCAACAATATTGAGTTTTCCAGTCTACAAACATGGTATTTCTTTCTACTTATTTTGGTCACTTAAAATTTCTCTGAACAGTTTTCAACGTACAGGTCTTTCCCATCTTTTGTCAGACTTACCCCATGATAGGCAGAATAATGCCAGTGCCCCAAGATGCCTACATCATAATCTTCAGAACCTGTGAATATGTTACATTACACGATAAAGGATTTTGCAGATGTGATTAAGTTAAGACTCTTGCAGCGAGGAGGTTATCCTGAATTACCTGTGTGGGCCCAATATCACATATAAAAGGGAGGCAGGAGAGTCAGGGTCAGAAAGATGAAGATGTGACATTGGGAGCAAAGATAGAGATGTAGGGCCGTGGGCCACAAGGAATGAAGGCAGCCTCTAAAAACTGGAAAGGCAAGGAGCGTTCTTTCCTAGAGCATCCAGAAGGACCAGCCCTGATGACACCTTGATTTTAGCCTACTGAGACTAATTTGGGACTTCTGACCTGTAGAACTATACGATAATAAATTTGTGTTACTTTAAGCCACTAAGTTTGTAGTAATTTGTTACAGCAGCAATAGGAAACAAATACGGATGTTGGTGACAGAAGTGGAGTACTGCTGTCAACAATACTTAAAATTTTTGGAAGTGGCTTTGGAATTGGGCAGTGGAAAAGCAGTGGAAGACTTTTGAGGAGCATTATAGAAAAAGCCTAGAAACATGGATGTTAAAGACCCTACTGGTAAGGACTCAGAAGGAACTGAGGGGTATGATAGAGAAAACCTATGTCGTCTTAGAGAACCCCTAAACATCACAAACAGACCGTTATCTGAAACATGGATGTTAAAAGTGCAGCTGATGGGGGTTCAGAAGAAAATGAGGGATATGTTAATGGAAGCTAGAGAAAGGGGATCATTTCTGCCTATACAGTGGCAGAAAGCTTAGCTAACTTGTGTCCTGTGGTTATGCAGGAAGCAAAGCCTATAAACAAGAAATCTGGCTATTCATTTGAGTAGATTTCTAAGCAAAGTATTTGAAAGGGCTGCCTTGTTTCTCCTCACTGCTGATATTAAAATGCAAGAGGAAAGAGTGATTGAGGGAAGAAATGTTAAGCAAAAGGGAGCCAAAACTTGAAGGCTGGAAAATTATCAGTCTATTCAGATTGCAAAAGACACTAAAATCGGCAGGACTTCTCTGGTGGTCCAGTGGTTAAGAATCGGTCTTGCAATGCTGGGGACACCGGTTCAATCCCCGGTCAGGGAACTAAAATCCCACGTGCCGCAGGGCAACTAAGCCCACGCACCACAACTAGAGAGCCCGCGTGCCACAACTACAGAGCCCGCGCTCTGTACCACAACTACTGAGCCTGCGCACCACAACTAGAGAGCCCGTGTGCCACAACTACAGAGCCCACCTGCCACAACTACAGAACCTATGTGCTCTGAGCCCTCGCACCACAACTACTGAGCCCGCACGCCACAACTACTGAGCCTGCGCACCACAGCTAGAGAGAAGCCTGTGCAAAATAAAATAAATAAATACAAGGTTTAAAAAAAGAGACACTAAAATTGGGAAATTTGCTGTCAGGAAAAAACATGCTCCAGAGAGAAAGGAGGGTATAACTGGACAACCTTTTGCTCGGGCCTTGAAAGGAGCAAAAATTCACAGTATTCTGTCACACAGAGAGTTCTTTAAAGAAACTCTGTTTGTGACTCATGTATTCCCACAGCCATCTCAGCAGAAGCCAAAAATAGAGATGATATTATCTAGGAAAGACATGTGGAGGAGCCAGGTCTAGTGGAGTGAGTCCCTGTGATGTGCATAGGAGAAACACAAGGTTGTTAAGAATTTTATACCAACAGAAAGAGCCATCTTAGACTGAAAGGGACAGATAAAGGACAAAATGAAAGAAGGATGTCAGGCTCCCCAAATTCTGCAGGCAGGAAGCAGACTGATAAAACTCCCCAGCTTCCAACACATGCTACCCTTCATGACAAAGGATAACTCTGAAGACAGAGCCTTGAGCCCAGACGTTGGAGCCGCAAGACCAAAGGGCAGAGCCGAGAGCTACAGAAAATTATTCATAGGTCTTGAAACCTGATGGAGTTTGCCCGGTTGGTTTTTGAAGTTGCTTGGAACTAGAGATTTCTTCTTTTCCTTTTATTTTCTCCCTTTTGAACAGAAATGTCTTTAATTGGTATCCTATGCTTTTCTCCCTCCTCCCCATTGTATTTAGGGAGCAGATACCATGTTTTCTTGTTTCACAGGTCCACAGATGGAGAGAGATATTTTTCCTCCAGGATGGATCACACCCAGAGTCTCACCCACACTTAATTTAGATGACTTAGATCATGAGATTTGGAACTTCTGAACTGATGAGATTTACATGAGATTTGGTGCTATATAGTGTTTGGAACTTTGGTGACGTTGAGATGGGGTAAACACATTTTGCATGTGAGATGAATGTGAATCTTTGGGGGCCAAAGAGCAGATGTGGTAGGCAAAATGCTGGCCCCCAAAGATGTCCATGTCCCAATCTCTGAAACCTGCAAATATGTCACCTTACATGGTAAATGGAACTTTGCAGATGTGATTAAGTAAAGGCTCTTGTGATAGGGAGATCATTCTGGGTTATCCACATGGGCTCAATGTAACCACAAGGATCCTTATAAAAGGGAAGCAGGTAGGTCAGAGTCAGAGATGGAGATGTGATGAAGGAGTCAGAGATCAATGTCATGGGAGGCCATGAGCCAAGGAACTGGGCAGCCTCTAAAAGCTGTAGAGGCAAGGAAATGGATTCTACTCTGGAGCCTCCTGAAATAATGCAGCCCTGCTGATACCTTGATTTTATCCCACTGAGACAAATTTTGAACTTCTAGCCTCTGTAACTGGAAAATGAAAAATGTGTCTTGTTTGTTTTAAGGCACTAAGTTTGTGGTAATTTATTACAATAGCAATAGGAAACTAATACAGTCCCTAAACATTTAATATTTTTATCCTATTGTAAATGGAAATTTTTATAGTTCAATTTCCATTTGTTCATTTCTAGTATGTAGGAAAAATGATTTTTATATATTGTTCTTGCATCCTGTAACCTAACTAAACTCAACTATTAGTTCTAGTAACTCTTTTTTAGACTCCATAAGACTTTCTACAGACACAAGGATGTTGTTTAACAATAAACTCAGTTTAACTTTTTCCTTTCCAATCAGGATGCCATTTATTCTTTTTCTTGCCTTATTGCACTGGCTAGAACTGACTACTTAACTGGCTACAATGTTGAATGGAAGTGGTGAGAGTGAATATCTTGACTTGTTCTTGAACTCAGGAAGGAAAATGTTCTGTCTTTACCACTGAGTATAATGCCAGCCATAGGTTTTCCATAGATGACTTCATCAGGTGAGGAAATTCTTGTCCTAGGTTTCTGAGAGTTTTAATCAAGAACAGATATAGGGGCATTTCCCTGGTGGCACAGTGGTTAAGAATCCACCTGCCAATGCAGGGGACATGGGTTCAAGCCCTGGTCCGGGAAGATCCACATGCCACGGAGCAACTAAGTCCATGCGCCACAACTACTGAGCCTGTGCTCTAGAGCCCGTGAGCCACAACTACTGAGCCCACCTGCCACAACTACTAAAGCCCGCACACCTAGAGCCCGTACTCCGCAACAAGAGAAGCCAGCGCAATGAAGAGTAGCCCTTGCTCTCTGCAACAAGAGAAGCCACCGCAATGAAGAGTAGCCCCTGCTCACCGCAACTAGAGAAAGCCTGCACACAGCAACGAACACCCAACACAGCCATAAATTAATTATTTTTTTTAAAAAAGAACAGATGCAGGATCTTGAATTCTGCTTTTTCTTAATCCATTGATATGATCATGTCTTATTTAACCTATTGGTACAATGAATTACAATTGTAGATTTTCAACTTTTGAAAACCTGCATTCCTGGGATAAACCACTTTAGGTCATGATGTGTTGTTTTTTAATATATTGTTGAAATCAGTTTGATAGAATATTGTTAATTTTTACATGTATGAGGAATATTGGTCTACAGTTTTTTTCCCCCTCATTTTTGCTCAAGTTCTGCATTGAGATTCCACATCTTGAGATTCCACAAGATGATGGTAGGCAGCCTCCTAAGGCATGACAGATTGAGCTTTTACAAGAGGTTCATAGGTTCTTCATTCTGAAAAACTTGAAGCTGGAAGAATTGTCACAAGGACTCGTCTTTTGATCCTTTTACGGCCAAACGCATAACAGTCTGAAAGGATGAAAACGTTCACTCATATCTTCCCCCATCCTTCACTCCCTGGCTTTACCTAGAGAGGAAGAGAAAACACATGCCTGAATAAGTACAGTTATAGTTACTATTTCCTAAAAAAAATTTACTCTCACTTCAGGGCTGTCTCAAAACTTTGCAAAAGAAAGATAATCTCCTTGGCACATAGTAGGAACTCAATAAATATTTGTTAAGTAAATTAGAGAATAGATACATGAGTACGTGAACAAAAGAATCACCTTCAAGATGTCCCACTTGGGAAGAGCTGGTGTCAGTTCATAAACTTTCCAAGGGAGCCATGAGTAGGCTCAGGGAATCTGCAACACCCACACCCCACGCCTGATAAAAAAAACAGCGTGCAAGTGGGGCTATAGGCATACGTGCAGTTTTTTAATTCTCGTTGCGGTCTATGACCCAGAAAAGATTAAGAATCATTTCCTTGAGGCCTTTAAATATGCGGATGAATGAAACATAAACAATATTAATTTGCTTCCCATGGCCAAGTTTCTGGCTTCTAAGGATGGTCGGACTCTCAGGACAGCCTTGGTGTCTGTACAGGAGATCTCCCAATCTCTGAGCCCCGCAGCAGAGCTTCATTTATCCCCTCTCCAAGTGCACAGTTAACTTCCCAGGCAGCAGACCCTAATGAAGCAAAACAATTAGGGATCCATTAGAGCCTTGCAGAGGGCCATTAATCCTCCCCACAGCAGGCCAGTGAGAGCACGGGAGGTTTTCCCAAGGAAGGGAGTGAGCCTGGAGACAGTCATTTGTTCCCTTCAGAGCAATCCAGCCCCCAGTGGGGTGGGGACAAGGGAGGCTGCATGTGTCCCTGTAGGATGTCACAGCAGAAGAAGGGGCACGAGGAAGGAAAAGAGGCACACTGCTAGGCCTCCTGTCGGCTCTGTTCACCACCTGAGGGGACCCGAGTTTGTTTCTGGAGGTCCGTGGAATTTTCTTAGTTTCCATTAAATCCCTGAATTGTTGAGACTGCAAGAAATACACTGGGCTCTGAAAGGAATTAAAAATGTGGACACGTGAATGCAACCTGAAGAACCAAATTGTGTTCTCTTGCAATTAAAAATAAAAGATAGGGCTTCCCTGGTGGCGCAGTGGTTGAGAATCTGCCTGCCAATGCAGGGGACACGGGTTCAAGCCCTGGTCTGGGAAGATCCCACATGCCGCGGAGCAGCTGGGCCCGTGAGCCACAACTACTGAGCCTGTGCGTCTGGAGCCTGTGCTCCGCAACGAGAGGCCACAACAGTGAGAGGCCCCCGCACTGCGATGAAGAGTGGCCCCTGCTTGCCACAACTAGAGAAAGCCCTCTCACAGAAACGAAGACCCAACCCAGCCAAAAATAAATAAATAAATTTTAAATAAATAAATAAAAAGAGTTATCTTTAAAAAAAATAAATAAATAAAAAGAAAATAAAAGATATGGACCATGGAGATGGGTAAATGGCTTACTGGGATGTGTTCAGATGCCCTGGAAGTCCATTAGCATGAAAAGGCTCCCTCCTTGACCTCCTTACCTTTAACAGCCCTCTCAGAATCTCTGCTAAGATATCAGGACACACACCCCGAGATAATTCCCTGGAAATAGTCTGTGTATCAGAGAGCTGCCCACACTCCCTGGACTGGCTTCTCTAGAGACAGAGGCTGATCAGAAGGAGGGGTACATTCAGTGACCCCTGCTGAAAATTAATCCGTGAGCAACTTCCCTCTGCTGGGGTGGTGGGTAGAATTGGGGTAAACTTCTGGAAAGCACAAAGGAAATACACATCAAAAGGGACGTGCATACTGTTTGTACTAGTTATTTATTGCCACATAATAAATCATCTCCAACCTTAGTGGCTTAAAACAGCAAACATTAACTCACAGCTCTGGTGGGTCAAGAGTCCAGTCATGGGGCTTCCCTGGCGGCGCAGTGGTTGAGAGTCCGCCTGCCGATGCAGGGGACACGGGTTCGTGCCCCAGTCCGGGAAGATCCCACATGCCGCAGAGCGGCTGGGCCCGTGAGCCACGGCCGCTGAGCCTGCGCGTCCGGAGCCTGTGCTCCGCAGCGGGAGAGGCCACAGCCGTGAGAGGCCCGCGTAACACACACACAAAAAAAAGAAAGAGTCCAGTCATGGCTTGGATGGGTGCTTCTGTCTCAAGGTCCCTCGCAGGATGCAATCGAGGTGTCAGCCAAGGCCCGAGTCTCATCTGAAGGCTCAAGTGTGGGAGAATCCTCTTCTAAGCTCACTTACATTGTTGGTGGAAGGATTCATTTCCTCACCAGCCATTGGGTCGAAGGTCTCAGCTCCTCACTTGCCATTGGCTAGAAGCCTCGTCAGGTCCTCACCGTGTGGGCCTCACCATGCTGCAGCTCACAACGTGGCAGGCTGCTTTGCTCAAAGCAAACAAGCGAGAAGCCTGAGCAAGGTGGAAGTCAGTATTTTGGTACCCGAGTCTTGAAAGTCACATCCTATCACTTTCACCGTACTCTGTTCATTAGGAGCAAGTCTCTAGGTTTCAGCCCCCTCTCAAGGGGAGGAGGTCACACAGCACAGGGATATCCAGAGGTGGGAATTACTGAGGGCCAATTTACAGACTGCCTACACACCCTCGAGCCCTATGACTCCACTTATTGGAAGTTACCCTAAAAGAAATAATCAGACAAGTACAAAGATGTACAGTCAACACTGCACTTTACAACAGTGCACAACCAGAGTCCGTCTGGGCTGGCTGTTACAACACATTCAAATGACAGGACACTGTGCGTCACTAAAACACAACATAGAAGAACACTTATGTACATGAAAAAGCACGTGAGATATAGTATAAAGTTTAAAACAGCAGAACACGGGACTTCCCTGGTGGCCCAGCGGCTAAGACCCCACACTCACAATGCAGGGGGCCTGGGTCCAGTCCCTGGTCAGGGAACTAGATCCTGCATGCTGCAACTAAGAGCCCGCATGCCGCAACTAAAAGATCCTGAACGTGGAGACGAGGATCCCGCGTGCCACAACTAAGACCCCGTGTAGCCAAATAAATAAATAAATGAATAAATATTTTTTAAAAAGCAGAACACAAAATCATATGCAATATGATTCCCATATTCAAATATATAGAGGGAAAATAATAAAAGAAACCTCTACTTTTTAACACTTTGAAGTATCTCCGGGTAACAGGACTATGCATGATTTTCACCTCCTTTATACTTCCTTGTGTTTTTATAATTTTCTACAATAAATAGGTATTACTTTTATCATAAGAAAAGAGAATGCTTTTTTAAGATTTGAATTCACTGGGTGGTAACAATGTCACACTTTCCACATTTGTTCTCCTCTGCAAACCTGAATGACAGAGGAAGAAAAGAAAGATGTAGCAGACGCAGCCCCAGTACTTGAACTGGGCCCTGAGGCTGAGGGAGAGGAGACCAGGCCTCGGGCCACTGACAGCTATGCCATGCCATTGTGCACATCTGAAAAACCACCCTTCTGGGAGCTTGGTGAGCCTGGGGGTAATTTAGAAGAAGGTGCCCCCCCTCTCTGAACAGACACAGCCCCGACCCAGGGTACACGGCGTGGCCAGCAGAGCGTGGGCCGGACTTCAGCCCCACTTGCCTCCCCAGCCAGGCACCCTTGTTCTTGTCCTGTGGCCTTGCCTACCCGAAGGTGAGAGGTAAGTGGGCAAAACCCCAGCTTCTGGGTGTCGCAAGCCGGCTCACTTCTCACAGTTTGCCTCGCCCCACTCCTGCCCTGTGGGCGGCTGCTCATAGGCCAGACGCCACCACTTCCTAGACCTGGCCACACCGGTTAAGTGGCTGCCCCGAGGCCAAAGCGCCAGGAAGGAGAGCAGGGAGCTCTCAAAGACTCGTCCCTCACCTCCAGCTCCATCGCTCTCTCCACTCTGAGCTGCAGTCATCTTCTAGACGATCCTGACGCCCCAAGCCCTGCTGTCTCGGGCCCCACGGGCTCAGCTGAACCTTTCTCTGCAGGGCTTCCCCGACTCCGCCCCCGGCCTGAGCTTCCTCTCCTGCTTCCCACCTCCTCCATCCAGACGACAAATCACAAACGAGCCATCAGAGAGGGGGCCTCGCCGGCCCTGAGTATTTGCTCTGTGCCACTGCAGCTGGGGCTTCACACGTGCTACGTCATCCTCAGCAGGCGTTGTCATCCTGACTTGCCATGAGAAACCTGAGCCTCGGGGAAGGCAATGAACTGTCGCAGGCCACACAGCCAGGAAGGGAGGGATGGGGCTGCGACTCAGAGCTCATCTTACTAGTCCACGCACGATGCCTCTTGAAGTTTGTTCCACAGGGAGAAGAGGGAGGAGAGAAACATGGCTATGTGTTAGAAACCCGAGCACTTTATCTGTTAAAGACATGTAATAATTCAAAAGCAAGCCTGAGGGCAGAAAATCCCCACCGATCGCGTTTCCAGGGACTGGGAGAATCAAAAGGCTAACCTGACCAGCAGGGCACAGACCCCCGTGTGATCTCCAGGCCCGCTGACCTGGATTCTTAGGGACCAGAAACAGGAAAGGTCACCTCCACAAAGCGGGTGGCTCTCGGGACCCAGAGCATCCTGGGAATGACCAGGACACTCACTGGGCTTCTCCAGCCTAGACCTGGTCATGGGAAAAGCTTCCAAACCTCCTGGGGCACAGCCCCGGGTGGCTGAGGGGCCCACGGCCCGGCTGAAGCAGAGTCTACCCCATCCCACCGGCAGGCAGCCCGCAGGTGGGTGGGTGCTGCAGGGGTCCTGCTCAGAACAGAGAGCTCCCCGTTTCAGGACAACGAAAAGAGCCTGACGGTCCAGCATGGAGGGAGGAGGGTCAGCCGCCATTTTGCACCAGCCTTAGAAATTATTACCTCCCAAATGGGGCCTCCATCCTGGCTTCCCAGCATGCACTGGGCTCAGGAGAAGCATCCCAGCTTATCGGGAGGATGAAGGAGGTGGAAGGGAAGGAGAAAGAAGCAGATTTTCCAGTACGTGCCATGTGAGGTGTTTGGTTTACATTATCCCATTTACCTTCCCACAACTCTGGGAAGTGGGCGTTCATGTTCTTCCTATTTTCTAGAAGAGGAGGATGTGAGTCTGAGACAGGAAGAAGCTTGCTGGCGGTCACACGGCCGGAGAGCACTGGGTTTAGGCACAGGCCTCTGAGGGGAGCCCTGAGCCAGCGCACCTTGGCTCAGACCATAAGGTGGCGATCAGCAAGGGAAAGGTCCTGTCATCACTGGATTCGCTGCAGGGAAGCAGGGGACATGCCAAGCTGCCTGGATCCCCCCTCATTCCGTCTCCACTTCACCCGAGTGGGAGCTGAATCCCAGAGCATCCGATTTCACACAGCCAGTTAGGACGTGGCCGTCTCTGTCCTCTAGGTAGGTGACCGAGGCAGGGCGCTGGGATGGTCTGACTCCCCGGCCCCAGTCCCTGCTCAACCAGTGAATGGCAGTGGACTCAGGGCAGCCTCTCCCTTTCTCCGCTTCCATTTCCCCACATGGAAAACTGTTCAGGTTAAAGGAGACGTTGCTGCAGCCTGTAGCCTCGGCCTGCCATGATTCTCCTTCAGTCTAAAAGGTTGTTGGCTCTGAACCCGATTAGGATAAGTCCATTTCAGACAACGTGCGTCCCCCGTGGGCTCTGTTCTCCCCCATCCGCCTCCCATTTGCCTGTCGTCACCCGAAGTAACCACTTACTGAACTACCAAGGAGAAGGCCAGCAGGTCGAGAGAGGGGAAACGGCAAAAACCAATCTTAACAAAAAGTATTTGAACTCCCAATAAAATTTCATCCCTTCCCATTGGCAGATTTTATCATTTTTTATTTAAGCCCCATGCAGCCAAGCATGTGGACAGGAGCTCGCTTCTGCCCCAGATAGAGAATAATAGCGGCCCTGACCTGGGGAGCCCCCGGGAGGGTGGAGCGCCCTCCACAGGCTGTGATGGAGGGCACACTACAGAGCTGGTTCCTGCCAGCCCTCCAGGATGCCTGAACGCCCGTCACGGGAGGGAGTCTTTTTGGAAATTACATTTAATAATAGCAACAACACCAGCAGCTCTCATTTCTTGAGCGCTCGTCATGTGCCAGGGGCAGAGCTCGGCCCTTACACACCTTGTCTCACTTAATACCCTGCGAGGTGGACACTGATTATCTCCATTGTATAGATGAGCAAACCAAGGCCCAGCAAGGATAAGTAACTTGCCAAGACCTCATAGGCAGTCGAGAGCAGAGAGGGCTTTAAACCTGGTGTGTCTGACTCTGGTGCGTGTGCTCCTAACCCATTGTCACTGGCCTTTCGGGAGAGGCGTGTGGTTAAGAGTCTCTGGGCTCAGGGGTCCTGTGAAAAATGAACCTGTGTATTCACTCAACCATCAGGAAGCTTCGATCATGGACTGGGTAGTAGGTGATACCAAGGAAAAGTTTAGGATGATGGTGACACAGTTATGTAAGGAGAGATCCAGGGTTTTAGAAATGTCCACTGGATTATGTAGTGATGTTGAGACACGGTGTCTGGCATTTGCTATGAAATCCTTCAGGAAACAAGGAAAACAAACTGGGCAAAAATCTTACTAATTATTGAATCTGAGTAATGGCTATATGGGGCTCATTGTATTATTATTTCTACTTCCAAGTATGTTTGAAAACATTCATAAGTATGTATTTTAAAATACATACGGGAGTTCCCTGGTAGTCTAGTGGTTAGAATCTAGTGCTTTCACGGCCGTAGCCCAGGTTCAATCCCTGGTCAAGGAACTGAGATCCCACAAGCGGCACAGCGTGGCCACAAAAAAAAAAAAAAAAAAAAATACACACAGAACATCATTCGTCATTAGGGATGTGCAAATCAAAACTACAATGAGAAACCAGCTCACATTCATCAAGATGGCTACTATCCCCCCAAAACAAAGAAACAAACAAAAAGCAGAAACTAACAAGTGTTAAAGAGGACGTGGAAAAATCCATACCCTTGAACACTGTTGGTGGGAATGTAAAATGTTACAGCTGCTGCGAAAACAGTACAGCAGTTCCTCAAAAACTTAAAAACATAATTACCACATGATCCAGCAAGCCCACATCTGGATATATATCCAAAAGATTTGAAAGCAAGTTCTCAAAGAGATACTTGTACACCCATGTTCATAGCAGCATGATTCACTGTAGCTAAATGTGGACGCAACACATATGTCCGTCTATGAATGAATCAATAAACAAAATGTGACATATCCATACAGTGGAACATCATTCAGCCTCTAAACAGAAGGAAATTCTGATACAGGCTACAAGGTGGAAGAAGCTTGAGGACAGCATATGCTAAATGAAATGAGGCAGTCAAGAAATGAAAACTATTGCTTGATTCCACTGATAACGACGTACCTAGAGGAGTCAGATTCACAGAGCTCCAGCTTGGGAGGAAGAAAAAGTTCTGGAGTTGAATAATGGTGATGGTTGCCCAGCAATGTGAATGTACTTGATAATACTGAATGGTACACTTAAAAATGGTCCAGATGGTAACTTTTATGTTTTTGTGTAATTTACCACAATTTAAAAAAAGTTTTTAAAACACGCACATACACAAAATGAACCATTTTGCTGTGTGCCCATGTGAACGTTCTCCAGAAGCTGTTTGAAGTAGAAAAACAAGCAAATACAGTACTATGTAGTTAAGTAGATGCACAGGAAAAAATTCTGTAAAGACACGGAATTGTCTTTCTGTGGTTTTCTCTGGGGAATGAGACGGAGGTGGCTGGGAAGTAGGAAACCTGGACTTTCTATTTTGTAAGTTTTTATGCTATTTGAACTGTTGAAACAAAAACTGTTCCATGCATTATTTTGGAAATAAGTTTGATTTTTTTTTTTAGTGCAACTACGGTCACTGGGACAGGAAGTTATCACCAGCCCCAACACATTAGCAATGACTGTAGGATAGATTTGGCCCTGACCTCTGGCCCTGGAGGAAAGACGGGGATGGCTCTCTCTGTGTTTCTGCGTGAAGGAGAGGGAGGGGGGTTATAAGGGGACTGGGTCTGAGCAGGGAGCCACATGAGGCCTCGTTGGATCCTGCGACTGTTTGTGCAAGGAAAGGGCTCTGAATCATGAAACAGGAGCGTGAACAGAGGGGCAGAGGAGCCCCTGGGGCAGCCCCACCTGAGCTTTGGGACAGGTGGGGTGAGACGCAACCCTGAACCCAGCCCAAGGCCTGTGTGTCAGTCCAAGCCCTGCAGTCTCCAACTCCCGGACCCAGGAAGCCCTCAGGCATTTCATTTATAAAATATAAAGGGTCAGGCTTCCCTGGTGGCGCAGTGGTTGAGAGTCCGCCTGCCGACGGGGGTGGGGGAACACGGGTTCGTGCCCTGGTCCGGGAAGATCCCACATGCCGCGGAGCAGCTGGGCCCGTGAGCCATGGCCGCTGAGCCTGCGCTTCCGGCGCCTGTGCTCCGCAGCGGGAGAGGCCACAACAGTGAGAGGCCCGCGTACCGCAAAAAAAATATATATATATATAAAGGGTCATATCTGCTCTCAGACCACCAGGATAATTTTTTAAAAGAGAATGGATAACAACAATTAATATTTATCATGCTCAGAATATGCACCAAGCCCTATACTAAGAGCTTTATTTGTATCCGTTCATTTAATCCTTATTAAACAGCACTATGAGGAGAGAGTACCATCAAAATCCCTATTTCACAGATGAGAAAACTGAGGCACGGAGAGACTGAATGACTTGCCCAAAGTCATTACACAGCTAGTAAGTAGCAAAGTTGACTATGTGTCTGGAATCTGGCCTAACAACCATGTTCCAACGGTGCCTCTCAGTGGAGACTCTATGACTCAGGCCTCCACTGGAAGGAAGTGACAGAAACCCAAACAAGCAAGCTCAAACATAAAAAAAATAAATATAAAAAATATCTTGGATAAAGAAAAGGAAAACTCTAAGGTCCTGCTTCAGGCACAGCTGGATCCAGGTGCTCAAGTGATGTGTGGAATTCACCTCCCTCCATCTCCCACTCCGCTTTCACCCAGGCAGGCTCTATTCTCAAGCAGACTCCCACATGGGTGGCAAAGAAGTTCCCAGAACTTTAGGCTTTGGTTCCACCAGTCTGGCAACCCCCACAGAGCAAGGGATTCCTTCCAATTAAACTCCCAGGTTTGGGTCTCACTGGATGGGCTCAGGCCACATCCTCATTCCTGAACCAAGCCCTGTGATTTGAGGAAGGCCTGGGTCTGAGTAGAAGAGGGGGGTTCCCCAAAGGAAATTCAGGCCATTCCTGAAGAATGAATGATGGCCGCTGGGCAGGTAGAAATGTCAGCAGTCCCTTCGATGTGGAAGTGCTTAGAATTCTGCCAGGCAGGGTCAGACATGGGAATTATTACTATAGGAGACCACTGTGTGCATGGCATCTGCCACAAACCCAGGCTGAGACCCCCGAGTCCACAGAGGGGTTGGCAGGACATTAGTGTTGGTCTGGCATCACCACCCACACTGGCTGGTCTCAGAAGGATGCAGAGAGCAGCACGGGTCTGCAGCCCTGGGGTCTGCATTCCCTCCCTGGTTCTGCAATCCCTGGCTGCGTGGCCTTGGGAAAGTGGCCTAAACTGTGCTCAGCCTCAGTTTCCTCATCTGAAAAATGGGAACTACAAAACCTCATGTATAGGATCGCAGTAAGGATTGCAAGAGAAAAGGATCTGGGTGCCTGGAACCACCCCAGCAAACCTCAGGGGCTCAATGAATGATTTTTTTTTAATGTAGGAAATCATTTAATATAAATCTCAGTAATTAACACATTGAATTTTTTTTTTTTTTTTTTTTTCTGCGGTACACGGGCCTCTCACTGTTGTGGCCTCTCCCATTGTGGAGCACAGGCTCCGGACGCGCAGGCTCAGCGGCCGTGGCTCACGGACCCAGCTGCTCCGCGGCATGTGGGATCTTCCCGGACCGGAGCACGAACCCGTGTACCCTGCATCGGCAGGCGGACTCTCAACCACTGCGCCACCAGGGAAGCCCCACATTGAATTTTTAAGTAAAATTTTATTCTGGAATACATTGAGATTTGCTGAAAGGCTGTCTGTCAATACCAAAAACACAACACTGGTACATTATTATGAGCTAAACTACAGACTCTACTCACATTTCACCATTTCTTTGTTTTAGTTTAATTTTTTATTTTATATTAGGGTATAGGTGATTTACAGTTTTGTGTTAGTTTCAGGTGTACAGCAAACTGACTCAGTTATGCATATACATATCCATTTTTTTTCAGATTCTTTTCCCATACAGGTTATTACAGAATATTGAGTAGCATTCCCTGTGCTATACAGTAGGTCCTTGTTGATCATCTCTTTTGTATATAGTAGTGTGTATATGTTAATCCCAAACTCCTAATTTATCCCTCCCCCTACATCCTTCCCCTCTGGTAATCATAAGTTTGTTTTCGAAGTCTGTGAGTCCGTTTCTGTTTTGTAAATAAATTCATTTGTTTCATTTTTTTTAGATTCTGCATATAAGTGATATCTTATCAATCAATGACTTTTAAGAGTTCGCCTGCCAGCTGCTGCCCCCGCCCCTGGAAGGCCCTTTGGGCATCTGAACTGAGGACCAGAGGACTTCAGGAAAGCAATTCCTCTTTGCTTTAGCTGTTGGCAGACTTTAACGAAAGCAAATTAAATAAAAGCCAATCCTGGGACTTTCTTAAATCTTTTCCAAGGCACTTGACCCAGCAGTGGTGCAAATGCAAAGAGCCAGTCCTGCCAAGGCAATGGATGGGTGGCAAAGATTAGCTCGAGGGTCCCAGAGGCCCAGGGCCTAGGACGCACCTCTGCTCCGGGGTTCCCCTGAGGCTGTTCTGAGAGGGGGTGAGGGAGACTCAGCTGCGACTGTAGAAGTACTGTGTCACCTGTAATGCCTCCAAAGAGGTGGGGTTCCCAAGGAGGGTGCCACAGGACCCGCAGCCTTTGGGGAGCTAACAGGCACGCGGTGCCTTCTGGGTGACTTGAAAATGTTAAGAAAGCCTCCCTTTGTGCAAAATGTGAAATAATGTAAATGTCCCCTTTCAAAGGTTTAAAACGTGTCATGAATTCCATAACTGCGAATCTGCCGGCCTAAATGAGTCATAAGCTGGGCTCTCTGCACTGCCCGTGTCCGCGCCACCAGAGCTGCCCCGCACTCGATCCACGCTGCGGGAAATCGGTCCTGAATTATTCGTGTTGTGGGTGTCACAGTAGCTGAAAGAGTGGATGCTCTTGATGAAACATAATCACCCTGACTTGGGAACAAGCAGCTGTGCTCAAACCTGCTCTCGGCATGTGCCAGGCACCCCATGAATCACTGTGGGGAGGGGCAGAGGGAGAGGATGGTTGAAATCAGGGATCCCAGGCCACATCCAGCCCAATTCCTATCTGGAAATAAAGCTTTATTGGGTCATTGATTTAGCTACTGGCTACGGCTTCTTCCACACGACAGCGGCTGAGTGGAGTCGCTGAGACAGAAAGGAACAGCCTGCAAAGCCTCAAGTATTTACTAACTGGTCCTTTCCAGAAAAAATGGCTGACTCCTGGTTTAAACAAAGTCAAGTACGCTTCTTTCTCGCAGGACTTCTCAGGGGGCTTTAAAGTGTTATTAGACAACGTGAACTGCCACACAAGGGATTTCCCAAACCTATTAGATGGAGAACCTTCTCTTCCCTGGGGCATCTCGCAAGCCTGGGGTCCACGAGCCACACTGGCCACACAGGCCCCACTGTGGCCTGCGCACGGCATCCTGGGACTGAGGTTATAGGAGCAGTAGGATGTTGTGATGACCCCCCCAGTGTCTGAGTGACCAAGCGGAGAGTTCTGAGATTCCTGAACTTGCCTATCAATCCATCCTGCCTCCCCCGATCATGAACTCTAGGACACCTCTGTCTGTGTCCCCCCACATGGCAGCTCCACTCACTGTAGCCAGGAGGAAAGTGCAGCCCAAGGCAGGAGAGCGAAGGTTGCCCGCTTGGAATGCCCACAAGCAGGGTCCTATGGGAGGAAGTCTAGCTCTCGGGTCAGCCGTCCTGCCCAGGGGTGTTTGCAAAACGGGAACCAGCCACCGAGAGCCGCCTGCGAACATGAGTCACTGCTCCCTCAAATCAACAAACAAGGCCGCAGACCCAGACACCAGCTCTCTCCCTGGAGCATCGCCTGCCCCTCAAGGGCCTCAGCCCTGCCTCCCAGCCCTGGGGCACTGAGCTGGCAAAGACTGGCAAGTGGAGGCAGCTGCTCCTTCCTCCAGCCTCAGACCTCAGGCACGTCCGGCCACGCACGCCACACCCTGTGCAACCACTGTCCACATCCCCGATGCAGGCCCGGGCAGCGTGGCAGAAGTGCCCACACGCATCGGGCACAGGATCAGGAAAACCCAACCTCTGCCCCGGAGGGCTCATCAGCCAAAGTGAAAGGAATCATGGAGGAACGGGCAAAGTGCTGTGGAAGAGGGGAAATCCAGGAAGGCTTCCTGGATGGTGTGGCTCCTAAGGTGTGCCTGCATAGAGGGTATTGACCAGGGAGACTCCAAGGGCAGAAAGACATATCAGAGAGCGGGACAAACTGCCCAGGGCAGGGAGCAGCGAGCACAGAGCATTCTGAGGAGCGGTTTGTTCCACGTCTGCTTGAGGGCAGCCTTGTGCACGCTGAAAGACCCTGGGCTGGGCAGCCTGACTGGGGACGGGGGTGGCAAAGGCCCTGACGGCAGGAGGGGAACTGCTGGCAGCAGAGAGGGCCCTTAGGACCTCTGAGCTGGGCGGCAGCATGATCAGAACTGGCTGCTCATGTGAGACTTCGCTGTTCAAGCCACAGAGGGTGTAAGTAATCCTAACGACAGTAAGGGGTCCGCTGCCGTTTGTGCGCACACCGGGTGCCAGCGAACGAGAAGCACTGTGGTTGCTGCTTCCTTTCATCCTCGTGATGCCTTCAGGAGGTGGGTGTGACCCTTATCCCTGCTTTCCTAAGGAAGAGGTTCAGGGAGGTTAACTTGCCCAAGGCCACCCAGCCAGGAAGTGGCAGGGACAGATTTTTTTTTTTTTTTTTTTTTTTTGCGGTACGCGGGCCTCTCACTGTTGTGGCCTCTCCCGTTGCGGAGCAACAGGCTCCGGACGCGCAGGCTCAGCGGCCATGGCTCACGGGCCCAGCCGCTCCGCAGCATGTGGGATCCTACCGAACCGGGGCACGAACCCGCGTTCCCTGCATCGGCAGGCGGACTCTCAACCACTGCGCCACTAGGGAAGCCCAGGGACTGATGTTTGAATCCAGACTCTTGACTGCTCTTTCGTAGCCTCTTCCTGGGGGGGAGAAAGAAGACCCAACACGCTGGGCTGTGAGCTGTGCTCCAGCGCTGCTGCCGAATCATTTCCTCCAGTCGGCCCCACAGAACGCTGCACTCGAGCATCAGGAAGGAGGACCCCGCCAGCCCTGACTGTGGTGGTCTTCCCGGAGCTGCTCCTTGACAGGCTGGGGGCCTCCAGGAAGCCACTAATGTCAGCCGGTCTCAGTCCCCATGGCCTGGCACAGAGCCCAGCACAGAGTAGGCACTCAGCAAATAATTGTTGAATGAACAAATGGTTGAACAGCTGTTTGTAAATAACTAAAACACACACCATGGCAACCAGCTTTCCTCTTTAATCCATGTGAAAAGAAAAAATGAAGCTCTCCAAATATTTGCACGATAATAATCCATCTTGAAGTTGAAATATGTTCCCCCAAATTACCCGCCATGTCTGATTTCAAAGAACTTATATTCTTGTAGACTTCAAGATGGAGCATGTCAAATCCTGACAGTCAGAACAAGAGGAGATGTTCAAAAAGACAGCAGCCAGCCCGACAGCTCCCCGGGCCCCAGGGAAGACACGGGATGGGAGAAGCTGAGTCTCTCCTCCGGGCTGGTGGGGCTTACACGGCGGCACTAGCTTCTTGGGTTTCCCCATGAGCTGAACATCCCTTCCACTAACCCAGGAATTTGATGCAATAAATCTCATGATTACTGACGGTTCCTCTACTCCAGGTGTGGGCTTATTGGCCAAGGATTAAACATCTCATTCAAGGTGATCTAACTACATTTCTGGAGAGAGAAAAACAGAGGCAGAAGAATGCAGGGCACACAGCCTGTCCCTGGAGGATAGGCTCATGGGGGATTTGGGTTTCAGAAAACAAAAGATCATGTGTTGCCAGAGACCTGCAGCTGCAGGACCCTCGATGGGACCGTTCAGTCCAGCTGTGTTAGCATGGGTGGGACAGGAAGGGGTTGGGAAACACAGATGAGCCAGGCAGGTGAGGCCCCTGCAGAGCAAGATGGCCTGGGTTCAGGTTCTAGTTCTGCCACTTGCTGGGTCTGAGACCTTGAGAAAGTCACTTAACCTCATGAGTAAAATGGGAATAACAATAAAACCCACCTTGCAATGTTGTTGTGAGGATTATAAGTAATTATACATAAATGGCCATTCTTGTGCCTAGTTTATCATAAAGGCTACTGCCCCATCTCTCCTTCCAACATCTCTGCTGAAGTTTCCTCTTATTAAAGAAGAAAAAAATACATGTACATGTCCGATAATACCTGGGCCAGGGACATTGTGTAGTGTCTCAGGCTGTCAAAGAGACTTAAGTGGAGCTGGCAGGAACTCTTCACGGAAGACACTCACCTCCACACTCCAGGGATGTGTTTTGCACTGGAGTTTATTCTCAGCCACGCAGATTCTACTCAGACCACCCATTTTGCCCCCCATTCTGTCAATAAATGTTGGGGGGTTCACACAACGGCCAGGCCCAGTGCTGGGACACAGGGACACTCTGACCTGCTCTCCACCCCCGGGGGCTCACAGCCACGTGGGTTCTGGACCTTGGGACCATCCTGGGGCTGGAACCATGTCCAGGGTCTCAGAGGGCTTTAAGCCCATTCCTACCAGTGGCAATGCTTCCTCCACAAAGAGATTGCCATCCAGTCCTAATAAAATCCCTCCAAGCCCAGAATTTTAATAAGCAGATAAACAGGTGGTATTGTGTTTCTTTTAAAATACATATAAAGAATGTTCCCTGAGCAAAGATGCTATGCATCCCCCAATAATCCTGCATCATCCTTCCCCTCCCCCTGAGCCAGCTGGGGCTCTGGGTTCGGGGCTCTGGGGGTGTACCTGACGCCATGCCAAGAGCATCTCAAAATATTGACACATCTGCTCCCCATGACAACCTGGGAGAGCGGGGGCCGTGAGCACCCTCCTTTTGCGGATGTGGAAACTGAGACATGAAAAAGTGAAGAGACTTGCCCAAGGCCAAGCCAGGCCCTACCCTGACTTCTCTCTCCAAAGGGGCCAGGCTACTGACGCTGGCAAAGAAGAGGTCCACCATGCCATGGCCAGAAGGGCCAAGTCCACATCCATCTGCAGAGTCCCGCAGGAAAGGGCGTCTGGCTCTCACACCTCCCCTCTGTGATCCTGGGTCTACCCTGCTTGACAGTGCAGGGTCCTTGCCCCTCAAGAGCTGACCAGGGAAATAGGGCCCGGTGTTCTGGACAGTGAGAGGGTCCGGGGCTTGAAAGAGAACAAGGAACAAGGCCTCCTCCTCTCAGGATACAGGAGTTAGCAAACACCAATACAGGATACCTAGTGAAATTTGCATTTCAGATAACACATTTTTAACATAAGTAGTCACATGCAGTATTGGGGATATACTAAGAAAGTATTCGTAGTTGATCTGAAATGCAAAGGTAACCGCGTGTCCTCCATTTTTTCTGGCAGCCCTACCCCTCATCTCCCACTACTCCCGATAGCGCCGGTGCAAGCTCAGGATGGGGTTTGGGGCCCAAAATCACAGCTCTTCCTACTCTAGGTCATGGTAACCGAATATAATCACGTAGGGTGATCGGCAGGGATGAAAGTCGTGGCTTTATGAATATTATCATCAGACTGGAGAACGTGCCCTGCACGTGGAGCAGAGTGACCCGGGTCGATGGCGGCTCCCATCCCCGGTGGTGTGACCCAGCCATATCCCTTAATGTCCGAGCCTTGGTTTCCTTTCCTGAAACTTGGGGCTAATAATGAACCTGCCCTACCTGCTCCCAGAGCCGCTGCGTGATGGACCCTCCGTTACATGCACAAGTGCTCCAGGGAAGCTGGAGTCCTAGCGAGTCCTGCTGGGTTATAATTTATTCGTGTCACTTTCATAACAATAAATGAACAGGTTGATTCATTTCCTGACTCCTAGGTGCTTCCCTAGCTTTCTCTACCAGCCTAGTTTTCAGCCTGTACACAGAGTTCATGGAAACACTATATTCTGGAGGTGGTTAAAAAGGAAGCGAAGCCATAGCAAATTCGATTTATGTTTCTAATTCCATTTGAAACGACTTTGGCAATAAATAAACCACTCTCTCTGATTCTCTTAAATCAGCATATTTCAGCAGCAAAGTGACATGTTGGAATCAGCAGTGTGCTCCATCTCACTCTGTTGGCCCACCTGTGTCCACAGTGAAGGGACACTGAGGTCTGGCCCAGTGCCAGGCTGCCGGCCTCTGCAAGCATCAAGACACTGCCAACCGCTTTGGTCCCTGGCTCCGAGGGGCAGTAACTCTCCCCAGCACGAGGCCTGGTGACCTGCTGGGGTCGGCCTCTCTCGGTTCCTCTACGGTTGCAGGGCGCCCAAGGAGGTTTCACTCTGTTCAGTCTGTGAATGGATGTAGGGTGTTCAGGAGGGACGGGGAGGTTTGGGTGGAGATGCCAGCCGAGGCAGGATTCCAGGACCGGTGTGTGAACCAAGGGCCCTGCCCTTTACCTTAAGCAATTACCCGGGGATTGTTGCTGGGTCAGGGATACTGTGAGTTCATGAGCACAGCTAAGCATGGGGCCCTGGAGTCATCCCGGATCAGCCCCCTACTAGTCAGAGAGGCTGGCGGGCGCCTGAGCCCAGGATCCCCACTCACCTGCCTGGGTAATGGGGATGATTCTGTTGTCCACCGCTAAGCTGCCATGAAAATGACCTCACAGCATCTGTCATCACCGACTAAAGCACTTAGCACAGGGCCTGGCAGCTGGCAGCTCAACACAACAGATAGACAGGGCTTCTTACCAGTGGGCAGACACCCTGGGAGCTCAGAGAAGCTACGCACATGTGCACACACACCCTGACACCTAGAGACACACACACACACACACACACACACACACGCTGACACTCAGAGGGTTTGAGGTAAGGCCCTGGCACGTGGATGTTTAACAAGCAGCCCAGGTGACTCCAATCACAAGGAAGCCTGAGGCACCACACTAAGGGAAACCGGGGCTCCCCAGCGCTTGGCAGTGTCAGAAACACCTGGAGAGCTTATTACACTGCACCTGGGGCCCCAGGTCTGCATCTCTAACGAGGCCCCAGGCGACACTGAGGCTGCTGGGCAGGGATCCTCCCTTTAGTGGGGGAATTACTGCAACTGTGCAGGGACATGCAGAGCTCTTTGAAGAGAGGCCAGAGGCTGTGATGATTTGGGGAGGGAGGCAGACATTGGCCACCAGGAGCTCCTCCACCTGCAGCCAGCATCCACCGGTCCCTCCGATCCAGCAAGTACAAAACGATCCAGAAGCAGGCGGGCATGCCTCACGCCTCCATCCTCCTCAGCCCTGCACCTGACTGCTCCCCAAGTGGGTCTATTCCAGCAACTACTGCTGTGTGGCCTAAAGCAATCATTTTAGTGTATTCATGGATTGGATTCTACAGGCCGGGAGCTCAGGCAGGGCATCCGGACAGCTTGTCTCTGCTCCACAGTATCTGGAGCCGTAGCTGGGAAGACTCAGGACTGGAGTCTGGAATCACCCTGCGGCATCTTCGCTCGCATATCCGGCAGTTGGTGCTAATAGCAGCTGGGGCCTCAGCTGCGTCTGTTGGACAGAACCCAACATGTACACGTGGCCTCTTCACGTGGCCTGGGCTTCCTCCCAGCATGGCAGCCTCAGGGCAGTCAGATTTTTCTAGAGATGTCAGGGCTCCCCGGAGAACCTCGCTCTGTTACTTCCACCATATTCTGGCACCTAGAAGATCAGCCCAATTCAAGGGCAGGGATATCAATGCCAGCCCTCCATGGGAAGAGTGCCATAGAACTCACAGACATGTTTCAAAGCCACCCACCAAGGGTCTCCAGGGACTTCCCTGGCGGTCCAGTGGTTAGGACTCCGCACTTCCACTGCAGGGGGCACAGTTTGGATCCCTGGTCAGGGAACTAAGATCCTGCAAGCAAGCCATGCAGCACAGCCAAAAATAATAAAATAAAATAGAATAAAATGTGTCTCCAGAAGGCATTCTCTCCTTCACCCCACAGCCTCCACCTTGGTCTGGGGTCTCCCTGTCTCCCATCAGGGCTTTTGAAACACCTTCGTTGTTGGTCTCCCCACCTCCAGCCTTGCCCTCCAGGCCAGCCATCACCAGCAGGGATGTCCATAACAAAAACAGATCCAGTTGCTTCCTACCCGGTCTCCTCTGGCAGAGCCACTGGTCTGACTCGCAGCATTCCTTTCTCCCAGCCTCATGGCCTCCCAGTCTCTGCTCTAGTCACGTTGCATTCCAAACCTTCCACTCGCCTTCCTGCTCTGCCACCTTCACACAAGCTGGTTTCTCTACAGGGAAATGCCCCTTCTTCCCCTATGCGGATCCTAGCAAACTCCTATTCATCCTTCAAAATCCAGCTCCAACCTCATATCCTCTGTGATGCCGTCTCCAACCGATTTATGATGATAATTGGGTGCAGATCAAAGGTTCCCAGTCTTAGCTCCACACTGGAATCACCCGGGGAGCTTTGACATATATTGATAGCTGGCTGCCACCGCCAGACATGCTGATTTAGTGGACTGGGTGCAGCCTGAGCATGGGGACTTTTAAACTCCCCAGAAGATTCTAGGGTGCAGCTACGGTTAAGAACTGCTTGTATAGACCGATGGCTCACGATATGGCTGCATATGAAAATCATCTGGGGATTTTTAAAAGCATGCCTTTTCCCCAGGGCCCTACCTCAAAGCTATCAAATCAGAATCTATAGGGGTGGGGCCCAGACAACGTAATGGGTCCTTTATGAAACCTCCCCAGATGATTATGTAGCCAGGGTGGAGACACACGGGGGGCAGGTTCTAGCTCTCATTCACAGCATGACATCATGGGGCATATGCTCAAAACCTCCATCTAATTTTCAATTAATAAGATGATCTTTATCCTAGAAGTGCACAAGGTCAGTCTGTTGAGTTTTTATAGAACACATCACGAGGCACTTTCCAATTTTAAAACCAATAAATGAATGCAAAATATGAATAATTTAAATGTCAACTTCGTGCACATAATAGATCCTCAATAAATATTCATTGAATGAATTAATCAGTCAATCAATCAATACAGTCCTAGTTTTAGAGCTGTCCAGGACACTTCTACCCCCCCCCAGACTGTGAGCTCCCTGAGGGCAGGCCTGGGACCCCAGCCCCCAAGCAAGGACATTTGATGAATGAAGCAATGACTCTGCACCCAAAGCAAAAGGGCCCTGAATGTTTATGGCTGTCTCTCTATTTTCTAGGTGTGTCATGAATTACTAGATGAACAGGGGAAATGCAAATATGCCATTTGCATTTGAAAGGATGACAATGTTACAATTTAATTATGGAAAAATTATTGGTTATTGTGCTTTTTTAGAGGCCTGGGGAGAAGCCCAGACATGGCTTTTCAACTTGACAAGAAGCCAAAGGCTCAAAGCCCAGACACGCATGGAGTCAGGTCAGGTGCCCAGCGCTGCTCCGTGCACTGTCCCCCACAATGCGGTGGCGCAGCCTTTCCTAAGCAGCCCTCGCTGGGGCCGTGGCCTCTGCTCCATGCCTGGTGGAGGGTGGATGGTGGAACCGTGGCCTGTGCAGCTCCCCTGTCTTGTGACCTCAGCTGATTTGGCCCCTTAATGGTGAGAATATTCTTCCCCAAAGCCCTCCACCAGCATGGAGCTGCAGCCCAGTGGTAAAGAGGAAGAGATCTCAATCAGACATCCAGGGTTCCAGTGCCTGGTCCACCACCTATTAGCTGTGTGACTAGGGCAAATCACTGAGCCTCTCTGAGCTCCAGTTTCCCCGCCTATACAACAACATCGATGTAGTACCCGCCCCAAAGGTCACTATGAGATGAAGATGGAGTGATGTCTACAGAGCCTGAACACCAGGCCTTGTGTGGAAAAAGGGATCGGGATTTGACAGGTGACAGCACAGAGGTTGAGCCCTCAGATCCCAGGCTGCCTCTTAGTCACTGTGCCACTTGGAGCAAGTCGCTTACCTTGGTAAGACTCAGTTTTTGCATCTGTAAAATGGGTCCAAGAGCAGAACTCATCACAAGATCACTGAGATGTGCTAGTGCCATGAAGGACAAATCACGGTCACTGGCTTGCGCTGAACACTCAGTATTAGCTGTCAGAATTATTTCCACTTTTTTAGTACTACGGTTATTAATGACTGCCATTTCTTATAATAATAAGGAGCTGACTCTTCTCCTGGCAAGGGTACGGTCATGGTTTGTGTGCGGACAGCACCCTAGAGACTTACAAAAAGCACTCCCCCCACCAACGCAGGCCCCACCAGAACTCTGATGTAACTGTTTTCTAATCAGGGGAAAAACATGATCCACAGGAGGTGGACAGAGAGGGGAGCTGCACGTCACAGGCCTGTGTCTGCCCTTGCATAACCTGCCGCCACCAAGGCTGGAGCGAAGGACAAACTCAGGCCCCCATGTGGGATGACAGGCCCTTTTCCCACTTATAACCTGGGCCACCTCGGCAAACAAACATCTCATTGCACCAAGCCTAGAGGGGGAGTGAGAGTCCGCAGGCAGCCTCCCTCTGGAAGCATCCCAGGCCCTGCCTTCTCCTCCCATGCCCCGGAAGCAACCTGTGGGCCAGGTGGGAACATGTGTCCAGGACAGGGCGACGCAGACCAGGCCACCTCCAGCCCTGCCTGGACACAAGACTCCTTCCCAAATGCACACATGAGTCCTGGTACAGGTAAGAGAAGGGAAGACAGAAAGAACATTCTTTGGCAAAGTGTGGCATCCTCGGGACTTCCCTGGCAGTCCAGTAGTTAGGACTCTGCACTTCCACTGCAGGGCCACGGGTTTGATCCCTGGTTAGGGAACTAAGATCCTGCAAGCCACATGGTGTGGCCAAAAAAATAAATAGAAGTGTGGCATCCTCCACCAACCTGTGTGCACCCAGGTGGCAATGTCCTTGAACAAAAGCCAGAGGGCCACCTTCTCCCAGTCTACTGTGTGGACAAGATCAGCCTTTATCTGCAGTGCAGCTGTTCAGCAAATCATGACTTTCCTGAAGCAGCCAAGGCCAGCTTCCCCAGACCTCCAGGCAGCCATGTGGCATCTCAGAGCACACAACCCAGAAGGAACACGGGAAGGAGAATAGTTAGCAGCACGTGTCCGAAGACACGGGCTCCATCTGGGCTGAGCGTGGCCTGCCACGGTGACTCTGATGGCTTCGCCTCCCTGTGCCTGTGAGACGTGGATTAGGTAATTAATTCCTGACCCCTCCACGTGCAGCGAAAATAAATATGCTGGTGCAAACTCTAGAGTGCTGGCGGGAGCTAGTGATCACTGGCGGCCCTCCCGCCGGCCCTGGGGGAGCCCCAGCTGAGGAGGGTAAACTTGAATCTGGGCTCCTGGGAGCAGTAACTCAGAGCAGCTCTCCGAAAATGTGAAATGTCTGCGGTGTCTCTGTTTGATCTTCAGAGCTCACGCAGACTCTATGTTTAATTCATAATATCTTTGTTTCAGTAAAGTGGTGTTTTAAATTCCTTTCCGTCTGGTAGATTGACGTACCTGGTAAATCGATGCTCCAGAAAGCTGTGACTGGGGAGGTGAACCCCACCCCCGTGCCACCAACAAAGGCTGCTCGGCACCGAGAGATGAAAGCCCCGGACGCCTCCCAGCAGGCTCATTTGGGTGTCCCTCCCACCCACCCCAGGGCCCTGAGAAGTCAGGGGCTGCCTCTGGCATGTGGTCCCCACAGCCCTACCCCAGACGGGCCTGGCTGCATGTGGGTGAGACTCTGAACAGCTTCTCACTGAATTAAACTGGCAACCTGGCCTCCTGGTCCAGCCTGTGGGAAACAGCCTTGTGAGGCTCATCCGGGCACGGGGTCTAGGAGACACTCAAGTCCAGCTCGCCTTCTCCAGAAAAGGAAGCCGAGGTTACCAGGGCTGTGCCATTTCTGCCTCCCCTTGCGGGTGATCCCATTAAGTCTGAGCCACAGCCTGGCTGGGAGCCCGGGAGAGCAAGTCTCAGGCAAGGTTATGGGAAAGGGGAGGCTGGCTTCAAGTTGTGGGGAGGGCTCCCCAGTCCTTGTAGCCCCCTCTCCAGGTCCCAGGCCCAGATGCACCGGAAGAGCTGCACTGGCCCCCGTGGCAGTGGTGCGATACTGCCCGCTGGGCTGTTGGCACAAGTCTGAGAGGGCGAGGTTACCCAGAGTGCCCTCCTCCTGATGCTGGAACAACGTCTCCTGTCTTTCAGAAGCTTAGATTTGGGAACCAGGCAAACTGGGCTCAGATCCCAGCATGTGGCCTTGGGCTTGGCCATCCAGTCTCTGTCTGGGAGGAGCTCAGGGGAAATCACCAGCTCCCTGGATTGGACCCCAATAGCCACTACCAGGTGAGTGCCTCAGGGAGCTGTGGGCAGCCCACTTGCTACCAAAAGAGGGTCTTCACGGGGAGGAGAGGGTCGCATGCCCCTCTAAAAGCTGCTGCCAGATCTCCCTCGCAGGAGAATCCCAACCAGACAGCCATGTGCACCCTCATGAGCTATGGGGCCAGCCCGCCTCCCCCAGAGGGAGGGCCTTAGGCAGGGAGCCCAGGCCACAGATATGGGGCCCTGAGAAGGAGGCACCTTTGGCCTCCACAAAGCAAGAGCTGCTCCCAGGTATGGCCTGCCAAAATGCCAGAGCCGGTAGGGTTCCTGTGAAGATAGATGAGACACTCCTCAGCCCAGTAACGTTAGTTTATCACCATCATCCTCTTCATCACCATCACCATCATCATCATCGTTACGGATCCTGCACCCAGACCCCATCAGAGACCAGCCTCTACTCCTGGCTCAGCCCCGAATAACTCTGGGATGTTGCTGGGCCTCCCTTGCTCTCAGTCCCCTTCCCCTCTCCCAGCGCTCCATAATTGTGGAGCCCCTAGTTTAAAATGAAAACGTGGGACCCCTTGTCCAAAAACCAGGGAAAAAACACCATTATAGGTACGAAAATACAAAGTTTTCTCCTGTCTTTCACGTATCCCTCTCTCTGTCTTTGTCTCTCGACTTGTCATGGCATTTTTTATTTGCTATTTAATGCTGTTCTAAGTACAGAATAATTAATAATTTTTAATCACTAACATGAACACCACCATTCATCGCTACATGGTGCAATGTCAGTGTTAAATGCAAACAGAAGAGCATCTGACTCGTATTCGGAATCACTGAAATTACATACTCCGTATTTTGTACTTTGTACACACATATGTAGATGTGTCCCTACCAGAAGGGTGAAAACACTGCACAAAACTCAACGGGCTGTTTTTCACTCCTTGATGTTCGCCCCGCACTCTGCCTCAGCCTTACTGCTCAGTAAGGAAGGACGGAAAGGAAAGAGACTGCAGTTGTCCTGTCTCTCCCTTTTCCTCTGTGCCATCAGCTTCGCGTAAGCGCTTGACTAACACAGGGACATAATCTAAGTACGAAAGGATAAGACAGGGTCACTTGGTCGCTCGTGTTCCTGCATTCAAAGCAAGTCCTGGTGTGAACCGAGAGTGTGGCCTCATGGGGATGTCAGCGCCCTCGCTCATCTAATCCGTGACGTGTGCTCACGGGGCTTCAGGAACGCTATCTGCAAGTGGGCAGAGAGGAAGAACGACACGTAACCTGCACAGATCTGCTCTGCTCATGCACGTGCTCTGTGGTCCCATCAGATCTCATTAACAAAACGTAAGTTCAAAGACAATAGTATTTGGGGGCTTCCCTGGTGGTGCAGTGGTTGAGGGTCCGCCTGCCGATGCAGGGGACGCGGGTTCGTGCCCCACATGCCGCGGAGCGGCTGGGCCCGTGAGCCATGGCCGCTGAGCCTGCGCGTCCGGAGCCTGTGCTCCGCAACGGGAGAGGCCACAGCAGTGAGAGGCCCGCGTACCGCAAAAAAAAGAAAAAAAAAAGATAATAGTATTCGGGACTTCCCTGGTGGTCCAGTGGTTAAGACTCCACGCTCCCAATGCAGGGGGCCCAGGTTCCATCCCTGGTCAGGGAACTAGATCCCGCGTGCCGCAACTAAAAAGATCCCACACGCGGCAACCAAGATCCCTCGTGCCGCAACTAAGACCCAGCCAAATAAGTAAAAATAAATAAATATCTTTTGAAAAGATAATGGTATTCAAATTTCGAGATGGCAGCATAAGAGCATTAAGCCAAGCGCGGGCCCTTCTGAGCCGCCTCTGCCGTGACATGGGCAGAACGCGCTTGGGCTTGCCTGCCTGAGGATGGGGGAGGACCGCACGCAAGGGAGGTGGTAGAAATGCGTTGTCAACGGTGACTCCCGAGCCCACTGGGGATGTCATGCCCCCCGGAGAGAGGCAGGCAGGCACCTGAGCACAGCCAGCATCTGGGTGGAGCTGTAGGAACAGCTGTCTCCGGCCTGGAGTGGACAGCAGGGAGCTAATTTTGGTTCTAGATGAGCTTGGACAACAAAAAATCCATTTCCTTCCAGAGTCGGAACTGTTTTAGTCACCCAGCGAGTTCAGCGCCGTACCACGTTTCTCCCAGTGGCTGTCAGGCCGTAAACCAAACATCGCTGTCTGCAGCCTGTGTGCCCAGAGGTCAAAAGCAGCTTGCTCTCAGAGCCTCTGCCAACAGAAGGTGGGTTCTGCTGCGTGTGCTGGGACCACCGGCCGTCCGCACCTGCAGATCTTGGAACCAGCACCCAACAATGGATGTCTGGTGACAGCTCTTCTGCCCAGCTGTTCCATCCTTGGTCACCCATTTCCTCTGAACGAGCTGGTCCCCTAGCATGAGAACTCAGCTGAGAAGTGAGGACACAGCGGAGAGCCTTTGCCTGTGTCGGCTGCATGGTCATGCATTCTCACCTAGGAAGGCGATTTCACACTCTCCTCTCTTCTCTCCGGGAAGCAGACAGGCCCCGTGGGCACAGGTGCTGGGCTCAGATGGCACAGCATGGGGGGTCTGAGCTGTGCCACGGATCCGTCCAGCTCAACAGGAGACCGACATCCAGAGGTCCCAGTTCCTCCACCCCCAGCCACGGAGCCTGGATCCATCCACGACGCAGAGGGCAGACACCAAAACTCGGGTACGTTTCCTGAACTGTAAACTGGGAGCAACGATGACCACACAGACACCGCACAGCCTCCCAGCCCCTGGGAAAGGGAGTGTCCTGATCCCACTTCTTGTGGATGCACCTGAGGCTTAGAAAAGTGAAGTGACCAAAATCTTATTGTCTCAGGTTTACACACGGGGAAATCGAGGCTTGGAGAGGTTAAGTAAGCTGAGGTCACCCCCACGTCTGGGGAACGCCTAAGCCCACGTCCAGCTTGGAGTAAGTGTCGGGAACACGTCAGCTCACCCGTGTGATGGGGCATCGTAGCCTTTACTGCGGGACACCAAGGTAGGTGGCTGCCGCTCGCTTTAGACACAGAGGGTGTCTCGTGGGCCACAGTTATGGAAAAACGGGCAACTCGGGGTGAGGAAGTCCAGCCTGTCCACCTGCAGTGCCCCCCCCGTGCCCAGCCAGACTGAGACAGCAGAGCCATTCAGTCTGTGTGATGGAGGGAGACAGGGAGGGGTGGATGAAGCAGATACTACACACCCCTGTGCTCTCCCTCCTTCTCCCCCAGCCCCAGAGAGGGTGGGGCTCAGACTCTACTCCTCCGTCTACCCTCTCTCGGGAGGTTGGTTGTCCTCTGGGCCCCCAGCCTCCCTGGCTGTGACACTGGTACCCAGGCCTGCATTTCTACCCTCCAGCTAGAAAGTGGCCTCCAGCCACGCCTCTCACCTCAGCCTCCACACATCCGGGAGGCATTCTCCCCTCTGCCCTGTCCAGCTCTCCCCCAGCGCGCACACACACACACACGTCTCTGTTTCTATGTTGGCCCCTCTGACAATCTGATGCCTCCTTCTCCCTCCGGCCCGCAAGTCTTGCCCATCCTTCTGTCCCAGACTCTCTCCAGCCTCATGTCCTTCTCTCTCATGATGCCACAGTCTGGGCTTCGGAATCACAAGCGTCCTAATTCCAGCTCAGGCTTTACACCCCCAGCTCTGAGTCCCAGCTCCCTGTCTGATGACGGTGCATCCTTCCTACATCAGAGGGTGGTAGGGTATGTGCGTAAGTGCTTGGCCTGTTGGGGCCCCAATGGCCTGACTACTCCGAACCTATTCACACCGATGTAAAACCAACCAGTCAACATGCTGGACCTGTCAGGAGCCCTCCCACACTGGGGAGAAGACTCTGGGGGAAATGTCAGGATTTACTAGGAATTCTAGAAAAAAAAATAATAAAATGGAGAAAATGTATAAATGATATGAGTATTAGAATAACATTCCCCAGTGCTAAAGGAATATATAAATGTTCAGGTTGACGGGCCCCACTGTCCAAGCAGAAATCCAAGCAGAATGTCTCTGTGCTAGAGGCAAAGAAACACTCACAACCTGCAGACATTCACCACCCCGGTTCTCCCTTCACAGAGAACCCCAGAGCACAGAAGGCAAGAACCAGGGTGAGCAAACAGATTCAAAGAACGGAAGGAACTTCTAAAAGATGAATGTCCTTAGAGAAATTCAAGAAGATAACGTGGCCCTAAAAAGAGAACAGGTTGTGCTTAAAATGGAGCAATTAGAGATCAAGAAAGAGTTCGCAGACTTATGGTTACCAGGGGGGAAAGCTGGGGGAAGGGATAGTCAGGGAGTTTAGGATTGACATGTACACTCTGCTATATTTAAAATGGATAACCAACAAGGACCTACTGCATAGCACAGGGGACTCTACTCAATATTATATAACAACCCAAATGGGAAAAGAATTCGAAAAAGAACACATCCATGTATATGCATAACTGAATCACTTTGCTGTACACCTGAAACTAACACAACATTGTTAATCAACTCTACTCCAATATAAGATAAAAAGTTAAAAAAAGAAAGTTCTTAGAAATGTCATTGCTAGAACGAAAAAACCTGAAGTTCAGGAAATCTCTCAGAATGTGTATCAAGAAGACAGAGGATAATGTGAGAGAAAATATATGAGATGCGTAAGATCAACCTAAAAAGATCAACCTATTAAGAATTCTAGGAAAAAAATAAAAGGAAGAAAATATATAACTTATACAAATGATAGAATAACACCCCCAAGCACTGAAGGAACATGCACGTCTTCAGGTCAATAGAACACACCAGGTACCAAGAAGAATGAATGAAAAAAGACCCACTCCCGGACACATTCTCCTGAAAACTGGAACTCCAGGAGGAACAAGAAGATTATAAAAGCTTCCAGACAAGAAAAATAGACTATCTGCAAAGGAATTATAGTCACCTTTGACATGTGACTTTTCATTAGCAACACTGGAAACTAGAAGACCAAGAGTGATACCCCAGAATCCTTATTAAAGAAATAAAATTCTAAACTTATAATGCTAACTGTTCTTTTAAAAACTAATAAGTGTAGGGACAACATAAATCTTTTGAGACATAAAAATACTTAGAAAATTTATATACCAAATATTCTGTTTTGAAAAACGTTCTCTCAGGATATTCTCCAGCAAATAAAAAAGTAATCCACGGAATTTTTTTAAATGGGAATTCTAAAACAGAATAGACTTAGCTTTGCATCGGGGGCTCTTCCAAATTCCAATCGCGCATGCCAAACTACATAGTAATTAAAAGTTTAGCTTACTGTATTTTATTCCAGCAAAATATCTTTATCTACTGCAAACTCATTTCTCTACCCAGCCACATACTGTCTAGATAATATTTCCCAGGTATAAAATCAGACACCAATTCTTTGCTCAGCTAGAAAGGATTGGCTCTCTCCCTGGAATATAGACTTCCCGGCATCCCCAGGTCTTCAATAGCTTTTTAAAAATATGTACTTTTTTATTCGGTCATTTCTTAGTATTTCCTCAAGAGAGATAGGCTATTACCATTTTCTACATCCTAAGAAATGTGAGACTCAAATCTTATTCATTTTCAATTCCAAACTGTCATATTCATGCACAAAAAGTGGCGCTATCATTGTTCACATGTTGACTTCATTAGGAAAACTATACAAATAGTTAAAATAATGCAAGTTTTATTTCAGTGTCATAAGATTTCCTCAAATAGAAAAATTAATTAATTCCAATCATGTTTCCTTTTTTTTTTCATCCAAGTCATGGACTCAGAAAAAAGCTTTTGGAAGTTCTCTTAATTAATTGAGCATCATCTGAGGCTATTATAAATACAATTGTGTAATTGACATTAAGTTAAATAGTACTTGTTTTCGCAAAGAAAATACAAATATAGAGGATCCAAATAAGCTGGTATTCTACCAATATAAGTAAAAGCTGTAGTTGCCAACATTTTGTGACAACGCTGATGAAGTTTAAAAAAACGAAAAGAAAAAACATGCTTCAGCGTGGCTTAATGTGCTTTGTCTCTGCTACCTGCCATCTATCAGATTTTAGAATAGTTGGAACTTTTGAAGTCAGTCTCAGTGCCCTACAACAATATTGAACTTTTTTGTAAATGAGTTCTCTAAATTTTGGATGCATGTTGTTCAAAAAAATTAGAAAACCTTGATTATTTAACACTTGGATTTTTAGTTTCCGAAGCTCTGAAAGAATTACATTAATTGAAAACAAAGCTTGCAAATAAAAAGACATGGGAATTTATCCCTAAAAAGTACGGGGGAAAGGGAACACATTAATTAATGAGAGCTCAATATTGAAATTCTATAAGGGTACTTCAGAATATCTTGACTTGTAAGAAGAATCTTTAGATGGAGTTTCTATTTTTAATTAGAAGAAATTACATTCTGTCCCAGAAGGGCAGGAGATTGAAAAAGCCTACCATCTTGCAGCATCTAGATTTAATGAAGCATTCAAAAGAATCATAAAGACAATTTGATGAGTTTTGTCTTGTAAAAATATTTGCTGAAGAAAAGTATTCTGGAAAGAGGCAAAAAGACAGTACCTGGGAGCCGAAGTCGGCCAAGCGCTGGCGGCAGGGGATTGTGGGAAAAGATGGCGGCCGCCGTTCACCCCCGAGTTGTCCGTGCCCTGCCAATGTCACGTCTCAATGTGACAAGTGATCGTCCCATACCGGGGTGAGCCATATGATACAATGCACCTTCGCCCCATGGGTGACCTGGGCCTGATTATCTTTCTGGAATGGAAAGGGAGAGACATGGACTCCATCCTAAGAGCTGTGGAGCACAGCAACGTGGTCATCAATCTCGTTGGGCGAGAATGGGAAACCAAAAGCTTTGATTTTGAGGATGTTTGTAAAGATTCCCCAAGCAATCGCTCAAGTGTCCAAGCAAGTTAGAGTTGAAAATTTTATTCACGTTTCACATCTGAATGCCGATATTCAAAGCCCTTCTAAATATCTGAGAAATAAGGCTGCTGGAGAGAAAGAAGTGAGAGACACATTTCCAGAAGCTACCATCATAAAGGCATCGGACATCTTTGGAAGAGAGGATAGATTCCTCAATCATGTTGCAAGTATTCAAGGGTTTGGCGTTGCCCCTCTTTTTCCTTGGGCAAGAAGACAGTGAAACAACCAATATATATTGTGGATGTCACCAAAGGAATTGTTAATGCAGTTAAGGATCCAGATGCCAGAGGGAAAACTTTTGCCTTTGTTGGGCCCAGTTGGTACGTCCTCTTTGACCTGGTACAGTATGTCTTTGCCATGGCTCACAGGCCCTTCCTGGCATACCCTTTGCCACATTTTGCATATCGATGGCTAGGTCGACTCTTTGAAATGAGTCCGTTTGAGCCCTGGACCACGAGGGATAAAGTGGAGCGAGTTCACATCACAGACATGACCCTGCCTCACCTGCCTGGCTTGGAAGACCTGGGTATACAGGCCACGCCCCTGGAGCTCAAGGCCATCAAAGTGCTGCGGCGTCACCGCACACACTGCTGGCTGTCTTCTGAGACTGAAGATGTGAAGCCGGCCAAGACAGTCACTGTTTCGTGGCCCCTGAGCTGCCCTTGGTTTTTGATGTCATTCAGGTCATTAGCGACCAGACCACCTTTGGCAGAGAATCCTGTACATAGTGCATAAGAGCCCCTATTAAAACATCTGCGATCAAAAAAAAAAAAAGACAGTACGACTTCCCTGGTGGCGCAGTGGTTGAGAGTCCGCCTGCCGATGCAGGGGATGCGGGTTCATGCCCCGGTCCGGGAAGATCCCACATGCCGCGGAGCAGCTGGGCCAGTGAGCCATGGCCACTGAGCCTGCACGTCCGGAGCCTGTGCTCCGCAACAGGAGTGGCCACAACAGTGAGAGGCCCGCGCAAAAACAAAAACAAAAACAGTACCTGGTAAAATATTTAGGCGGAAAGATTTTCACATTTTAATGCCAAAAAGTAGCATTGAGAACATCCTTCATTTTTCCCAAGCCCACTAGGTACCCTAACACCTATAGAGAGAATATTTTCCCAATTAAGAATATTATAGTCTACAATAAAGAGTAGATTAAAGGTGTCAATAATTTCAAATTTACTAACCACAAAATATTTCTTTGAAGAATATTTATGGGAAATTTTGTGAAAAAAAATTAAAGTGATGAGGCCATATCAGGAAAAACATTGAATACCATTGACATCATGTTAGAGACAGACATGCCTTAAGAAATTGATTAAAGTACACTATTCTGATTTTTTTGTTATTTATATTCAGATAATCAATATAAAGAACTGTTTTGCTTTGGTTTTTAAATTTATTTATTTATTTTTAGCTGCGTTGGGTCTTTGTTGCTGCATGCGCGCTTTTCTCTAGTTGCTGCGAGCGGGGGCTACTCTTCGTTGCAGTGCTCGGGCTTCTCATTGCAGTGGCTTCTCCTGTTGTGGAGGAAGGGCTCCAGGCGCGTGGGCTTCAGTAGTTGCCGCACGCAGGCTCAGTAGTTGTGGCTCGCGGGCTCTAGAGCACAGGCTCAGTAGTTGTGGCACACAGGCTTAGTTGTTCCGTGGCATGTGGGGTCTTCCCAGACCAGGGCTCGAACCCGTGTCCCTTGCATTGGCAAGCAATTCTTAACTACTACACCACCAGGGAAGCCCTAAAGAACTGTTTTTTAATTTTACTCTATTGTACATAAATATGTTACTTTCGTTTTAGAAAAAACTTTATTATTGAAAATAGTTTTTAATAGAACTATTTATAGTACCAACATAATAAAACCAATCTGTCAGTCAAGAAATAAATATTTTCAAGACCTAAAAAATTTTATTTTATTTATTTATTTATTTTGACTGCATTGGGTCTTCATTTTGTGTGTGGGCTTTCTCTAGTTGCAGCGAATGGAGGCTACTCTTTGTTGCGATGCGCAGGCTTCTCATTGTGGTGGCTTCTCTTGTTGCTGAGCACGGGCTCTAGGCATGCAGGCTTCAGTAGCTGCAGCACACGGGCTCAATAGTTGGGGCACACAGGCCCTAGAGCACACGGGCTTCAATAGTTGTGGTGCGTAGGCTCAGTAATTGCAGCGCACAGGCTCTAGGGCATGCGCACTTCAGTAGTTGTGGCTCACGGGCTCAGTAGTTGTGGCACATGGGCTTAGTTGCTCCATGGCATGTGGGATCTTCCCCGACCAGGGATCGAACCCGTGTCCCCTGCACTGGCAGGCAGATTCTTAACCATTGTGCCACCAGGGAAGTCCCTTTAATTATTTTACAATCTCCTTTCCCCCTCAAAAGCCTTGACTTGGTGTTATCAATAAAATATATGGTCACTCTAGCCAAGAAGGATAAGGAGGCATACTAGTTCTCTGTTGCTGTGTAACACATTACCCCAAAGCTTAACCGCATGAAACAGCCAAGGGTTATTGTCTCACAGTAGAGAGAGGATACCACGTGGCTCAAGAATCTAGATGTGCTTCAACTGGATGCTTCTGGGTCAGGGTCCCTGGTGAGGCAGCAGTAAAGCTGTCAGCCAGGCCTACAGTTAGATCTCAAGGCTTGACCCAGGCTGGGAAATCCGTTTCCAAGCCGACTTGTGTGGCTGTCAGCAGGCTTCAGAAGATGTGCCTGCAGGCTTGCGGTGCAGTTGTGGGCCTGTATTAGTCAGTACGGGCTGCTATAACAAGACCCACAGACTGGCAGCTTATACAATGGTTCTGGAGGCAGGAAGTCTGGGATTGAGGTGCCCGCAGGGTTGTTTCTCCTCAGGCCTCTCTCCTTGACTTGTAGTCGGCCATCTTCTCCCTGTGCCCTCACACAGTCCTCCCTCTGTGTTTTTAGGTCTGCATCCTAATCTCTTCTTATAAGGATACTGGATCAGTCATATTGGATCAGGGCCCACCCTAAAAGCTTCATTTTAACCTAATTACCTCTTTAAAGACTCCATCTCCAAATACAGTCATGTTCTGAGGTCTTGAGGGTTAGGACATCAACACATAAATTTTGAAGGAATAGCATTCAGCCGATGGCAGGGCGTCTCCACCTGAGGGTCCCCACAGCATGGAAGCTTGTGATTCAAGATTGGGAAGAGAGAGAGAGAAGAGAGACTCAAGACAGCAAGACAGAAGCTGCCGTCTTTTATAATTTGATCTCAGAAGTCACATCCCATCTTGTCTGCAATATTCTATTGTTAGAAGAGAATCAGTGAGTCCAGAGCAGGACAGGGTTCACAAGAGCAGGGTCTCAGGAGGCAGCCATCTTGGAGGCAGCCTTCCACAATCCGTAAGCTTCTCTCTCCAAACCCACTGGAGGGACCTAGACTGAGAACTCCCTGGAAAGGCAGTTCACCCTACCTCATCTCTAGGGAGACTGTAGGAAGGCTAGAAAACACGTCAGCCTCTCTGGCTGCCCAGCATGGCTAAAAGATGGAGGCCGACCGACAACAGGCGTGTCTGCACAGCTCTCTGGGCGGCTCCTCAGCAAAGTCTGAGCCGGAAGCCGTGCGGGAGGCTGGTTCAGCTCCAGGCGGTGAGCTCAAGGCTGTTCTCCCCCAATGGCACATAGCCTTGTGTGTGAAGTCATAACCCGGAGCCTCACCAAGGCCTCCAGCTGCGCAAATCACCTCCACGTGGGGGTTCCCCCTCTCCGTGGGGTTTCTCCACGCATCTTCCTTACTCTGGACCCCAACTCAGCCAATAGTCTTCATTTGTTCTCTAGATGAGTCCTCCCTCCACTAGCTCAACCTCTGGTGTTTGCTTAACCATTTCAGGACACACACGTCACCCTCATCTCAGATGCTGACAGACAACCTGCTTCTCCTTCCTGATGTTCACACAGCAGCCCACGCTCACAGCAACCCCGCTGCTTCCCAGGTGGAACCATTTCAAAGTCGCTGTAAAGCGACAGTGTAGGAAACACAGGGTCTGAGATGACTGAGGACTGTCCCCTCACAGACAGGCGGGCTGACAGGTAGGAAACCAAGAGTAAGGTGCTCCAGGCAAAGCCGTCACGGATGGGGGTGTGGGAACCCCAAGCAATCCAGGGTGGCCGGCCTTTAGGGCAGTAGAGTAGGGGAAGGTGGGGAGGGAGGTTGGGGGGTGCTTTGGATAACAAGGAACAGGGTGCTGAGTGCAGGTCTCCTAGTCTCTCCTGGCAAAGCTCCTGGGAGCAGGACTCAGCATTCTCTTCATCTCTGCATGCCCCCCTCTCCCGTCACACGCGCACACACACACACACACACACACACGACACACACACACACACACACAGACACACCACATACACACACAGAGAAACACACCACATACACACACACACAGACACACCACATACACAC
Source organism: Phocoena phocoena (assembly GCF_963924675.1). Taxonomy (NCBI): domain Eukaryota; kingdom Metazoa; phylum Chordata; class Mammalia; order Artiodactyla; family Phocoenidae; genus Phocoena; species Phocoena phocoena. The sequence continues at coordinate 7,739,978 of NC_089234.1, read as the reverse complement.
ACACACCACACACATGCACACACACACCACATACACACACACAGACACACCACATACACACACACACAGAGACACACCAATACACACACTCACACACATGCACACACCACACACACAGACACACCACATACACACACACAGAGACACACCACATACACACACACACCACACACATGCACACACACACCACATACACACACACACAGACACACCACATACACACACACACAGAGACACACCACATACACACACACAGAGACACACCACATACACACACACACACCACATACACACACACACCACACACATGCACACACCACACACACAGACACACCACATACACTCACACAGAGACACACACACACACAGAGACACACACAGAGACACACCACATACACACACACACCACACACATGCACACACCACACACACAGAGACACACACACAGACACACCACATACACACACAGACACCACACACATGCACACATACACCACATACACACACACACAGACACACCACATACACACACACAGAGACACACCACATACACACACACACAGACACACCACATACACACACACACCACACACACACACGACACACACACTCACACAGAGACACACACACACAGACACACACACAGAGACACACCACATACACACACACACCACATACACACACAGACACACCACATACACACACACACGACACACACACACTCACATAGAGACACACACACACAGAGACACACACACAGAGACACACCACATACACACACACCACATACACACACACACCACATACACACACACACAGAGACACACCACATACACACACCACACACATACACACACACACAGACACACCACATACACACACACAGAGACACACCACATACACACACACAGACACACACAGACACACCACATACACACACTCACCACACACACACACACGACACACACACTCACACAGAGACACACACACACAGACACACACACAGAGACACACCACATACACACACACACCACATACACACACACAGACACACCACATACACACACACACACGACACACACACACTCACATAGAGACACACACACACAGAGACACACACACAGAGACACACCACATACACACACACCACATACACACACACACCACATACACACACACACAGAGACACACCACATACACACACATACAGACACACCACATACACATACACACACAGAGACACACACACACACAGAGACACACACAGAGACACACCACATACACACACCACACACATACACACACACACAGACACACCACATACACACACACAGAGACACACCACATACACACAGACACCACACACATGCACACACACACCACATACACAAACGCACAGACACACCACATACACACACACAGAGACACACACAGACACACCACATACACACACACACACACAGAGACACACACAGACACACCACATACACACACACACACAGAGACACACCACATACACACACACCACACACATGCACACACCACACACACAGACACACCACATACACACACCACACAGACACACCACATACACACACTCACACAGAGACACACACACACAGAGACACACACAGACACACCACATACACACACAGACACCACACACATGCACACACACACCACATACACACACAGACACACCACATACACACACACACAGAGACACACCACATACACACACACACAGAGACACACACAGACACACCACATACACACACACACACAGACACACCACATACACACACACAGAGACACACCACATACACACACACACAGAGACACACACAGACACACCACATACACACACACACACACAGACACACCACATACACACACACAGAGACACACCACATACACACACACACACAGACACACCACATACACACACACACAGAGACACACACAGACACACCACATACACACATACACCACACACATGCACACACCACACACACACAGAGACACACACACACAGACACACCACATACACACACACACCACACACATGCACACACCACACACACACAGACACACCACATACACACACAGACACCACACACATGCACACACACACCACATACACACACACACAGACACACCACATACACACACAGACACCACACACATGCACACACACACCACATACACACACACACAGACACACCACATACACACACACACAGACACACCACCTACACACACACACAGAGACACACCACATACACACACACACAGAGACACACACAGACACACCACATACACACACTCACACAGAGACACACACACAGAGACACACACACACAGACACCACACACATGCACACACACACCACATACACACACACACAGAGACACACCACATACACACACACGCAGACACACCACATACACACACACACAGAGACACACACGCACAGAGACACACCACATACACACACACACAGAGACACACACAGACACACCACATACACACACACAGAGACACACCACATACACACACACACACAGACACACCACATACACACACACTCACACACATGCACACACACACAGACTACACACACACACAGAGACACACACAGACACACCACATACACACACTCACACAGAGACACACACACACAGACACACCACATACACACACAGACACCACACACATGCACACACACACCACATACACACACACACAGATACACACACACACAGAGACACACCACATACACACACACACTCACACACATGCACACACCACACACACACAGACACACTACATACACACACACACAGAGACACACACACACAGAGACACACCACATACACACACACACATGCCAATCACAGTCACATAGACACAACCCACCCACACTCACACTCATATAGAGTTACAATCTCGAACACATACACACGTGTCCACACACATACACCATCGCCCACAAGCATAGACACACAATACACAAGTCACATATACTTGCACACACATCCACAATGCACACTCACACATCACTACTCATGCATCCACATGTGCTCTCTCTCTGATACACACACACACACACACACACCACATACACACACACACACATGCCAAGCACAGTCACATAGACACAACCCACCCACACTCACACGCATACACACACACTCATATACAGTTACAATCTCGAACACATACACACGTGTCCACACACATACACCATCGCCCACAAGCATAGACACACAATACACAAGTCACATATACTTGCACACACATCCACAATGCACACTCACACATCACTACTCATGCATCCACATGTGCTCTCTCTCTGATACACACACACACACACACACCACATACACACACACACACATGCCAAGCACAGTCACATAGACACAACCCACCCACACTCACACGCATACACACACACTCATATACAGTTACAATCTCGAACACATACACACGTGTCCACACACATACACCATCGCCCACAAGCATGGACACACAATACACAAGTCACATATACTTGCACACACATCCACAATGCACACTCACACATCACTACTCATGCATCCACATGTGCTCTCTCTCTCTGATACACACACACACCACGCAGCCCCACCAGCACCCTCCCAGCCCTAGCATGTGGCTGGTGCTCAGTCAGGGTTGACTGCATTGATGAAACATTAAATCAAGGGAAATTGTGTTTGGGGATCCTTTTTTCCAATTAATCTTTCCAGTTGTTTAACATCAGCTCCTTAGGAATTCGCTGTGTGTGTTCAGAGCCCTAAACTCGTGCTTCTCAAAATTAGAGAAAGATCGGACTTCCCTGGTGGCGCAGTGGTTAAGAATCCGCCTGCCGGGCTTCCCTGGTGGCGCTGCGGTTGGCAGTCTGCCCGCCAATGCAGGGGACACGGGTTCGTGCCCCAGTCCGGGAGGATCCCACATGCTGCGGAGCGGCTGGGCCCGTGAGCCATGGCCGCTGAGCCTGCGCGTCCGGAGCCTGTGCTCCGCAGCGGGAGAGGCCACAGCAGTGAGGGGCCCGCGTACCGCAAAAAAAAAAAAGAAAAAAAAAAAGAATCCGCCTGCCAATGCAGGGGACACAGGTTCGAGCCCTGGTCCGGGAAGAGCCCACATGCTGTGGAGCAACTAAGCCCGTGCGCCACAACTACTGAGCCTGCGTGTCGCAACTACTGAAGCCCACGTGCCTAGAAGCCCATGCTCCGCAACAAGAGAAGCCACCAACCGCAATGAGAAGCTCCCACGTTGCAACGAAGAGTAGCCCCCGCTCGCCGCAACTAGAGAAAGCCCGCGCGCAGCAACCAAGACCCAACGCAACCAAAAAAATAATTAATTTTTTTAAAAAAATTAGAGTAAGATCATTTCTCTTTCCCGCAATTGCATCTGAACTGACCATGCTTTAGGAGATTTTTTTCATGAAATATGACTCTTTAAATCAGGCCATGTCTAAGTCTTATACTTCACTTAAGCACTTGGGTGAGGGGGAAATATAAAAGATTCTCTCCAAGCAAAGCACTTCTCCACGTTTGGGGGGGATCCTTTTAAGGAAAGGGGAAAGTATTGGGAAAACAGTCCATGGCTCAACATCCACCACGTTACGGGCTGCAGCTTCCAGCCACCACCCCAAACGGAGCCCTGGGAACGGCGGAGCCCTGGGAACGGCACACCCCGGGGGTGAAAGCATGGCTGAATCTGTTCAACTATGTTTTCTAAAGAATAACCCCCAAACATGCATTATTTTGTAATAAGTCAAAGGTTATCTTTTCAAGGAGGAAAGAGACAATCCTGTTGACACAATAGATGCAAAGAACTTAGCGCCATGCCTGGCAAGAAGAAAGGGCTCCGTAAATGGTTGCTGTTTTGTTTTGTTTTGTTTTTTGGTGTTTAGTTGTAAAGAAGCCGCTGGGAGGGAGCCTGCTTTCTGAGTAATCGACATCCTTGATAATTTGATGCCACTCCCTGGACCCCCTCAGAACACTGCTCTGAGACCAGCTCTGTAGGCGGAAGGCTCCAGTCTCAAGAGCACCTGACGAACCCCACTGAAGAGGGAGGCTTTCCACTTACCCCATTCTTAAACCACCACTTCGGGACACGATGAATCCCCAGGAAAATGGGCCACTTCAGAAATACACAATTCTGGCTTAATATCCACCTCAATTGCCTGGTGTGTTCCCTTTACGACAAGATCCCTCCAAGCCTGCTGTCTCCTATTAGAGTGTTATTCTTTATTTGATTTCCAAATTACTCTTCATGTGTCGCCTTTTACCTTGAGCCATTTTCTCCCCCCAGTGAAATCTTGGCACCCGAAGCAGTTCTCAGAACTAAATTAATTATAAAAGCATATTAATATCATCTGTATAGCAATGAAATTAATTTATTCAATAGATCGAAGACGAAGTCATCAATTATGCCCGGTGACTGTAGCATTTTGTGTGACAGCATTTACAATTCTTACAAATCTTAATATTTCGTCCAGCAAGAGTTGCCATAAATATCGTGTGCTGTGCAGCCTTGATCTATGAATTAAGTGGACCTTTTAGATGCCACTAGCGTTCAAATACTACGCATTTTATTCTTATCAAGTGTGTGTTCTGTGGGGGGAGCGTTTTATCCGTCTATGAAAAATAAGGACCTCCATTCTCTTAGGGATGACCTCTCCGCTCAATAGAGTCTACCCTGGGACATATACAAATTTCTTAGACATGCTTCTAACCATCCAGGTTTCCCAAGACATGTTATAAACTCAATACAATGGAAAGTTAGCTGCACTCTCATGTCAAGATCTGAATATAGCTAAGAGTTGCTCAGTCTCAGAATGAGTAAGGATTCAAAGAAGCACAGTGTGGTCTTCACGCGTGCTTCTCAAAGCCCTTTTGAGGAGATCCAGCTCACTACGCAGAGCAATTCTTATCAAACTCCTCCTTCCACCGCATTCTTCTAAGTCACCCACAAGACCCACAGCTAGCCAGAAATCCTCTCTCACTGTTCCCTAAAACTCCCCAAGAAAAGATAGTTGACATATATCTGACAAATAACTTGTATTCCAGCGATATAAGAAATGCCCACAGGGGGAATTCCCTGGCAGTCCAGTGGTTAGGACTCCGAGCTTTCACTGCCTAGGGCCTGGGTTCAATCCCTGCTCGGGGAACTAAGATCCCACAAGCCATGCAGTGTGGCCAAAAAAATAAAATAATAAAAATAAATAAATGCCCACAAAGGAGGAGGCCCAAATGGCCACTAGGCAGGTGAGAAGGCATCCAGCTTTAGGAGTCCTCAGGGATGTGCAAATTAAAACAGGTGAAATTAAAACCAAACACACCCACTAGAGTGACTACAGTGAAAAAGACAGAAAATGCCAAGTATTGGCGAGGATGCAGAGCAACTGGAACTTTCACACACTGCTGGCTGGAGTGTAAATCGGTACCATTTGGAACTCCTCTTGGCAGTATACACCACGCTGAGCATATGCATTCCCTATGACCCAGAAATTCCGCTCCTAGGCAAATACCCAAAAGAAATGAGTCCATATGTTCACCGAAGGTCAGGTACTAGAATATTCGTAGCAGCTCTATTCATAATAGCCCCAAACGGAAAACTACAAAATGTCCGTTAACGGGAGAATGGAATAAGGTTACCCAGTAAAATACAGGACACCCAGTAAAATCTGAATTTCAGATACACAACAAATAATATTTTAGCATAAGTATGTCCTACACAGTAGTATTACCCAAAACGCTCTACTGCTGAGCATGGATGATGTCACAGACATAACGATGAACAAAAGCCTAAGAGAATCCAAACTGGGTATTTCGATTTATATGGTATCCAAAAACAGGCAAACTCACCCCTGCTATTAGAAGTCAGGATAATGGGGGGATCGGTAGCTCCTGGATGAGGACACAAGAGACATTTGGGGAGCCTGAATGTTCTGTTTCTTGATCTGAAACACAAGAAACAGATGTGTCCACTCTGTGACGATTCATCGAACTGTACACTGTGAGACATGCTCGTATCACATTGTATAGTCAACATACTCTATAAGTATGTCTCTTATTCACTTCTTATTCAGGCAGAGATTATAAAAGGTTGTTGCAAGTATCCAGATCACGATTCGTGTTTCAGAAATTATCGGTGTTCACAATACCTGCAGGGGAAAGAAACCAAACTCAAATATGATCACTCTTTACAATGAAAAGAATATTTTGATCATTCTTTTATTTGTTTTGGCTCGGTCACCAATTAAAGTGTTTGGAATGCTGTAAAAAAAAATGCTCACAGTAAAAAGTATTTGTTGTTTATCCAAGGTTCAAATTTAACAGACTTCTGTCTTTTATCCGACAGCCTTATGCCATCCTCCTGCTAATGGACATTGTGGCCATCAACACATATCATACATGTATTTTATATGCCAATAAAAGTTATTTTTAAAACTTCACAGAACACTGTGATCAACATGGATCCTCCCATTTTTTTCCCCTAAGAATGGAGGAGGGAAATGTCAGTGGGCAAAGTTGGAATTTTTAGTGGGCTGGGAGGGGGTCAGAGTAGAAAACAGGACTGCAAATACTCACGTGGTAATAATTTTTGTAACGCAGAACATTAATCTTTTAAAGACCAGAGATACGACCCCTATTTCCATCCTGTTAGGATTTAAATTCAAGTTGCCTACTAGGTACCTTCATCTGTTTTTGTAGAAGGAGGACGGGTGGTGATCAGTCAAGCACGTTGTGTCCTTACCCACCTCCCCCGACAATAACAGACCCCTGGCCTCTAAACAGTCATTAAGGAAATGGTGAGGACCCCCAACAAGGTTGAGAGGGACATTGAGAAGTGCAGCTCCTTGTTAGATGTATCCATTCAAGTGGAGACAAAACACAAAGCTGAGAGAGAGAAGTGAAAAGTCGACTGAGACACTAGATCCAGTGCCAAAAGACAGCCCAGGAAAGGCAGTAGAGGGCAGTGGTTAGACTCAGCTCCAACATTCCTGACCACGGGCCCTTGAGCACATCACCAACCATCTGAGCCTTGGCTTTTTCATCTGAAAAAGGGGGATAATGATAGTACCTACCTTACTGGGTTGTCGTAAGAATTGGGTGAGATGATAGGTGGCAGATTATATTATCCTAAAGTGACCACAGTGCGTTTCCTCCTCCATATGCTCCTCTAAAACTTGCCACTCCCCCATCAAGGTGGAGTCTAATTCCCTCCTCTTGAATCTGGTGGGAGCAGAGAGCTTGTGACTGGCCTGTGACCAAGAGAAGGTAGCAGAAGTGATGCTGAGTAAATTCTGAGGCAAGGTCATACAAAGCAGTTCCCTTCCCCTTTGTTAGCTGGTATACTCCCCCTTGGAACCCTGGGCCTCCATTAAAGCCCAGCTACCTGGAAGCCACCATGCTGTGGGGAAGCTCAGGCCATGTGGGGAGGCCATACGTGGCTGCTCCAACGGACAGCCCCTGCTGAGATGCCAGCTAACAGATGATATCAACTACCAGAAGTGAGTGAAGACACCTCCAGATGATTCCAGCCCCCATCTTTTAATACTCCAGATCATTAGCCCTTGAGTCTTTCCAGTTGAGGCCCCAGATATCAGAGAGCAGAGACCTGTCATTCCTGCCATGCCCTGTCCAAATCCCTAATTCACATCCATAAGCAAGATAAAATGATTGTTTTAAGCACTTAAGTTTGAGGCGGTTTGTTATAAGCAATAGTAACTAAAACATAATGTCTTGTATCAGTTAGCTCTTGCTGCATAACAAAACACTCCAAATTCAGTGGTTTAAAACAACACACATGGGGCTTCCCTGGTGGCACAGTGGTTAAGAATCCGCCTGCCAATGCAGGGGACACAGGTTCAAGCCCTGGTCCGGGAAGATCCCACATGCCGCGGAGCAACAAAGCCCGTGCGCCACAGCCACCAAGCCTGCACTCTAGAGCCCACGAGCTACAACTACTGAGCCCACATGCCACAACTACTGAAGCCTGCGTGCCTAGAGCCCATGCTCCGCAACAAGTCACTGCAATGAGAAGCCCACACACCGCAACAAAGAGTAGCCCCCACTCACCGCAACTAGAGAAAGCCCGCATGCAGCAATGAAGACCCAATGCAGCCAAAAATAAATAAAAGAAATAATTTTTTTAATTAAAAAATAAACCCACATTTATTTAGCTCACAATTCTGTGGGTCAGTGGGCAGTTCTGGTGCTTTGGGCAGCATCAGCCAACCTCTCCTGGGCTCACTCATGCGTCTGTGCTCAGATTGTGGTCGGCTGGTGGCTGATGATCTAAAATGCCTCACCTACATGCCTGGCAGCTGGCTGAATGTCAAGCAAGCAGCAGATATGTAACTGGGCCATAGGACTCTCATCATCCAGGAGGCTGGCCTATGCTTCTTCACAAGGAGGCAGGGTTCCAGGAGCAGCAAGAGAGGACCAGCCCTCTGTGTAGGCTCCTCAAGTTTCTACTTGCAGCATGTTTGCAGATGTTACATTGGCCAAAGCAAGTTCATGGCCAAGTCTAAAGTAAGAATGAAAGACTCCCCACTAAAATCTGGAACAAAACAAGGATGCCCACTCTCACCACTTCTCTTCAACATAGTATTGGAAGTCCTGGTCTCAGCAATCAGACAAGAAAAAGAAATAAAAGGTATCCAAACTGGAAGGGAAGAGGTAAAATTGTTCACTATATGCAGGTGACAGGATACTACGTATAGAAAACCCTAAGGACTCCACACAAAAGCTACTAGATCTAATAAATGAATTCAGCAAAGTAGTAGGATACAAGATTAACATTCAGAAATCGGTTGCATCCTTTACACTAACAATGAAATATCAGAAAGGGAATGTAAAAACAATACCTTTTAAAATCACACCAAAAAAAAATTTTTTAAATACCTAAGAATAAACCTGACCAAGGAAGTGCAACACTTATACACTGAGAATTATAAAATGTTAATAAAGGAAATAAAAGAGGATTCAGAGAAATGGAAAGATATCCCATGCTCTTGGATTGGAAGAATTAATATTGTTAAAATGGCAATACTACCCCAATCAATCTACAGATTTAATGCAATCCCTATCAAATTACTCATGACATTTTTCACAGAACTAGAACAAATAATTCAAAAATTTACACGGAACTATAAAAGACCCAGAAGGGCTAGAGCAAGCCTGAGAAAACACAAACAAAGCAGGAGGCATAAATCTCCCAGACTTCAGACAATACTACAAAGCTACAGAAATCAAAACCATGGTGTGTCTCCTTCCTGACTGTCCTCTGTGGTTTGTCTGTGAGAAATGCTGATAGCAATATGTCTTCAGAAAATGCCAAAATTGGGCACCGTGCCCCCCAGTTCAAAGCAACTGCTGGGGGCTTCCCCGGTGGCGCAGTGGTTGAGAGTCCGCCTGCCGATACAGGGGACACGGGTTCGTGCCCCGGTCCGGGAGGATCCCACATGCCGTGGAGCGGCTAAGCCCGTGAGCCATGGCCGCTGAGCCTGCGCGTCCGGAGCCTGTGCTTCGCAACGGGAGAGGCCACAGCAGTGAGAGGCCCGCGTACCGCAAAAAAAAACCAAAATAAAAATTTAAAAAAAAAGCAACTGCTGTAATGCCAGATGGTCAGTTCAAAGATATCAGCCTGGGGCTTCCCTGGTGGCGCAGTGGTTGAGGGTCCGCCTGCCGCTGCAAGGGACACGGGTTCGTGCCCCGGTCTGGGAAGATCCCACATGCCGCAGAGCGGCTGGGCCCGTGAGCCATGTCCGCTGAGCCCGCGCGTCCGGAGCCTGTGCTCCGCAACGGGAGAGGCCACAACAGTGAGAGGCCCGCGTACCGGAAAAAAAAAAAAAAAAGATATCAGCCTATCTGACTACAAAGGAAAATATGTTGTGTTCTTTTACCCTCTTGACTTCACCTTTGTGTGCCCCACAGAGATCACTGCTTTCAGTGATAGGGAAGAAGAATTTAAGAAACTCAACTTCCAAGTGATTGGTGCTTCTGTGGATTCTCACTTCTGTCACCTGGCATGGATCAACACACCCAAGAAACAAGGAGGACTGGGACCCATGAAAATTCCCTTGATATCAGACCCCAAGCGCACCATTGCTCCGAACTATGGGGTCTTTTTTTTTTTTTTGTAATACATTTATTTATTTATTTGTGTATGGCTGTGTTGGGTCTTCGTTGCTGTGCACGGGCTTTCTCTAGTTGCGGCGAGCGGGGGCTACTCTTTGTTGCGATACGCGGGCTTCTCATTGTGGTAGCTTCTCTTGTTGTGGAGCATGGGCTCTAGGCATGCAGGCTTCAGCAGTTGTGGCACGTGGGCTCAGTAGTTGTGGTTTGTGGGCTCTAGAGCTCAGGCTCAGTAGTTGTGGCACACGGGCTTAGTTGCTCCACGGCATGTGGGATCTTCCCGGGCCAGGGCTCAAACCCGTGTCCCTTGCTTTGGCAGGCGGATTCTTAACCACTGCACCACCAGGGAAGCCCAGACTATGGGGTCTTAAAGGCTGATGAAGGCATCTCATTCAGGGGCCTTTTTATTATTGATGATAAAGGTATCCTTCGACAGATCACCATAAATGACCTTCCTGTTGGCCGTTCTGTGGATGAGACCCTGAGACTAGTTCAGGCCTTCCAGTTTACTGACAAACATGGGGAAGTGTGCCCAGCTGGCTGGAAGCCTGGCAGTGATACCATCAAGCCTGATGTCCAGAAGAGCCAAGAATATTTCTCTAAGCAGAAGTGAGCACTGGGCCATTTTGGGGCCAGGCTGCAGTAGGTGGCCATGAGAACAAAACCTCTTTTGTACTATTGTCATGCTTAAAACACAGGACCTTGCACTCAGCCAAGATGTGGTGTGGGACTGGACAGGCCTTTCCTGCAGGGGCTGGGGAAGCCAGCCTTTCTTCCTCTGGAGCGAGTGGCCTGAGACGTATTATCGGGCAAGCAAACTGCTCTGTATAGTAGTAGGGCGTGACTTTTGGTCTTTTGTAGTTTTATTAAACCTGAGCTGAGACCTTAAAAAAAAAATCAAAACATTGTGGTACTGGTACAAAAATAGGCATAGGGATCAATGGAACAGAACAGAGAGCCCCAAAATAAACCCACACACCTACAGCCAATTAATCTTCAACAAAGGAGGCAAGAATATAAAATGGAAAAAAGACAGTCTCTTTACAAGTGGTGCTGGGAAAGTTGGACAGCTGCATGTAAATCAATGAAGTTAGAACACACCCTCACACCATGCACAAAAATAAACTCAAAATGGCTTAAAGACTTAAACATAAGACATAAAACTCCTAGAAGAGAGCATAGGCAAAACATTCTATGACATAAATCATACCAATGTTTTCTTATGTCAGTCTCCCAAGGCAATAGAAATAAAAACAAAAATAAACAAATGGGACCTAATCAAACTTACAAGCTTTTTCACAGCAAAGGAAACCATAAGAGAAAACGAAAAGACAACCTATGGAATGGGAGAAAATATTTGCAAATGATGTCACAGACAAGGGCTTAAGCTCCAAAATATACAAATAGCTCATACAACTCAACAACAAAAAAACAAACAACCCAATCAAAAAATGGGCAGAAGACCTTAATAAACATTTGTCCAAAGAAGACATACAGATGGCCAGTAGGCACAGGAAAAGATGCTCAACATCACTAATTATTAGAGAAATGCAAATCAAAACTACGAGGTACCACGTCCCACCAGTCAGAATGGCCATCAGTAAAAAGTCTATAAATAACAAATGCTGGAGGGGGTGTAGAGAAAAGGGAACCCCCCTGCACTGCTGGTGGGAATGTTAAGTTGGTACACCCACTATGGAAAACAGTATGGAAGTTCCTCAGAAAACTAAAAATAGAATTACCATATGATCCAGCAATCTCACTCCTGGGAATATACCCAGACAAAATTGTAATTCAAAAAGATACATGCACCCTTATGTTCACAGCAGCACTGTTTACAACAGCCAAAACATAGAAACAACCTAAATGTCCATCGACAGATGAATGGATAAAGAAGATGTGGTACATATACACGATGGAATACTACTCAGCCATAAAAAAGTATGAAATAATGCCATTTGCAGCAACATGGATGAAACTACAGATTATCATACTAAGTGAAGTAAGTCAGAAAGAGAAAGACAAATACCATGTGATATCACTTATATGTGGAATCTAAAATATGACACAAATGAACTTATCTACAAACCAGAAACAGACTCATAGACATAGAGAACAGACTTGTGGTTGCCAAGGGGAAGGGGAGGAGGGAGAGGGATGGACTGGGAGTTTGGGGTTGGTAGATGCAAACTAGTATATATAGAATGGATAAACAACATGGTCCTAATGTAGAACACAGGGAACTATATTCAATATCCTGTGATAAACCATAATGGAAAAGAATACAAAAAAGAATGTCTATATGTGTATAACTGAGTCACTTTGCTGTACAGCAGAGATTGGCACAAATTTGTAAGTCAACTATACATCAATAAAAAAACAAAACTAAAATAATGCAGTAACTTAAAAAAAAAAAAAAAGAATGAGAGAGCTCCCAAAGTAACATGGCAAGGAGGTGTGAATCTGGGGAGGGAAAGAACAATGGCCTTTTTTGTAGTCTGCCACGTTCTGACACAGAGACAGCCTCTAGCACACGTTGGCTGTCCATGTGACATAAAAGACACAAAGTTTGTGCTGCTCTGCACTCCCCGGACGTAAGCTCAATGTACCTAGAACACAGGGTGTCTGAGAGCGGTGGCTGGGGATGAGGTGGGAGAGACAAGCAAGGAGCTAGGTTCAAAAGGCATTCACCCCTGACTCCTCAGGGACAGACACAGTGGCAGAAGGGCAAGAGTTTGGGAGTCAGACACGCCCAGCTCGGACATGAGCCCCTGGGAGGCCCCTTGCTAACCACTAAGGTCCCCATCTTTCATAAGGGATAAAAGCATCTACCTCTTAGTGCTGCAGGGAGGATGAGATGAGGCCAGGTGCCTGGCATGGAGCATCACGGTGCTGCCGGAAGAGTTGCAGCTTGGCTGTCATCAGGCCCCAGGAAGCTGGCTGAGGTCTCTTCGTGCCCACTGAGTGACAGCGGCTGGAAAGACAGAGCCAGCTGAAAAAGCTCCCCAGCCAAAGCCTTCCCAGAGGCTTGCTCCCCAAACTCCCCATTATTATGCTACAAAAGACTGGTACAGCTGCTCATCAAGAAATAATTGGTACCATGCTTGTCTGAGGGTCAACCTGTGCAAATTGCAATCACTCAGATTCCCGCACCTGCCAGCCCAGCAGGTCCATAAAGTTGTGCTTACGTACGCATTTCTCAAAGGCTCGTGCTGGGCGGTGCTGCTGGTGTGACTAGACGTTCCGCAGGGAGCCAGAGCCCGGGCGTGGGCCCAGCTTGCAGCTTAGACATCCAAGGAGGAATGACGCACTTTCCAGGGGCCACAGCCCAGACTGGGTGCAGGAGGAAGATTGCCCTGCCGCAGGACACTCCCAGAAGCCAGGCTGGGCATGCCAAGGGGTACACATCACACACAAACACACACTCACCTATCAAACCCCTTACCAAATGGCATGCCACCGTGTCACTCACGCAAAGGTGCCATCTACTCTGGCGTTGCTGCCCTAACCATTGCCAGGCCAGTTGATTCACCCTCCCAGACAAAGAGAGAGGGAGAGGTGAAGGCATTCCTGGCAGAAAGGGTGACATGTGAAGACACACGGAGTTGCACATGGGTCTGGGACACCACAAAGGTGCAACATTCCACGAATAAAGTGGGAACGTTAAAATTCATCTTGTAGATATTAAGGAGTCAAGGGAACTTTTTAAGCATCAGTGTGGTGACCAGGCATGCAGATGGGTTTCAGGACCATCCTCCTGGAGATGGTGGAGGAAGGAGAGACTGGACATGGGTGACCAGTTCAGAGATTTCCATAGCCCAGGGGAGAGCTGCTGGGGGGAAGGAGAGGATGGAACAGACTCAGGGAGCATTTCCAGGTTGGCATCAGCAGGCCATGTGACCGAGTGGATGTGGGCGTGGGGAGGATGGAGGGTTGGGTTGACTTCATGTTCGGGAAGATGGGGGCCGTTGCCCCAGTCAGAGGGCACAGTGGGAGGAAGGGGTCTGGGAAGAAGCCGGTCTCAGTCTGAAACGGTTCTTTCAGTCTGAGAGGCTTGTCCATCACTTCTCCTGCCCTGGGCTTGCTGGGAGGACAGGCAGACTCCACTTCCCACCTCTACAGCTGAGGCTGTGGGGAATGGCCAGCGTCCCCACGGGAATGCTGGAAACGAAGTCCCCATAGTTACTGATGAACAAGGAGGCCCCGGGCAACAGGGTCAGGGGACCACGATGGAGCCCTGCCGGGGACACATCTGATGCTGAGGGTTCGCTGTGCCAGAGGAGCTCCTCCACCCACTAAAGATGCCTGTCTCCCCTGGCCTTTGACCCTCACACAGACACCTCCAAGTCCTGCCACGTCCCTCCCGCTGTGACCCAAGCCGGTCTCAGGCCCAGACCCTCAGGCCACGCACACACTTCCACACCCCATCCCCACAGCTGAGCATGACGCAGAGCTGTGAGAGGTTACTTTTGAAACCCATTTGCAAGGTAGATTTCTCATAAATGCCACAAAGCAAAGCAACTCCTATAGATTTATCTTCAAGGCAACGCAAGGTCTACATAAGTTCTCTGAGCACGTGCGTTCACAGCATCACTTTGCTTTACCTCCTGGTCCTGCACATTCAGACTGCAGTCGCCCTGACCCAAACCATCACCAGCTCCAGGAAGCATCCGCCGGGTACCCATGCGACAGGTGACATGGGGGTGGGGCTGTCACAGGCGTTCTGGGGGGCCCTGCGGTACCCCTGGCAGTGACAGGCTCCAGACCCTTCAAACAGAAGGGCAGAGTCTAGGGGCTGATTCTCAGCACATGGACTCAGACCATGGGAAGGGCCATTGTCCACCTTGGGGTCAACAAACTGGGACTGTCTCACCCAACAGCCCGCTGTTCCTTCCCTGGGCTCCCCATCTCCACGAAAGGTGCCTCCCCCACTGTTGCACCATCGTTCTCTAGAACCTCTTCAATGTGCAGAGCTAACAGCACCCATCAAAAGACTCCCTTCCCCGCCCCCAGCACACCCACTTGTTAACCCCGCCAGCTACCGACGTGTGTCACTTCCACTCACATTCTGTTAGCACGAGCTCACTACGTGGCCACACCCTGGGGGGCTGCAGCCAGGGTGTGGGGAGCAGCTTCCCATAACGGGGCTGCCCTGCGGGAAGGGAGCCCAGCCTTGCACACAGGTGAGGCCGAGACAGGTGTGTGCTATACTGAGCGTACACAGAGGGTGGAGGAAAGAGAGCCTCCGGGGAGGGAAGGAGGGCGATGGTTCCTGCTAATATCTCTGGGCACCTACTGCATGTAAAGTGCAGAGGTGGGTGTGGTCACACATGAGAGCCACATGGTGCCGGGGAAAGAGCCAGACAGACTCGGTCCAGATTCCTGGTCTCTGGGCTCGGGGAGCTAATGAACTCGATGATCGCATAAGGTGCGATGTGACGTGCAAAGGGCCTGGCACACGGGAGGCACTGTTATTGTTTACCTTACACAATCCTGCAATGGGGAAACCCAGTCTCAAGTCACCTGGGCCACTTGCCCAGTTAATAAGCGGAGGGGCCAGATCTGCACTCACACCAAGACTGCATCCAGCTGCCCAGGGCGTCCCTGAGATGCCCTCTGACCTCCCAGCTCCGGCCTAAAGAAGATCAGAGAGCCGGTGCCCCGCTCACACCTCATGACCTCCCTCCCCTGACCTCTCGCCGGTAAAGCCCTGTGGTACCTGCCAGATGACGCCAACTCCCTCCACATCCTTTTAAAGGAGCTCCACCTAACAGCTCTCAATACAAATACTGCAGAGCCTGGGCTGAGACCTGCTCCTTGTCTCCTTGCCCAGTCTCCTTTCACCCAGCCCTGCCTGCCAAGCGAGTCCACTGCTGACTCCATCCAAGATTTATTGCCAGTGGCCCCTCCACGTGTACAGCCTCCCAGCGCCCAACCTGCAGAGGCAGCCCTGTCACCTCCCCTGTCAAATCCTCCCTCTTCGGGCGGGTGCAGCAGGCAGGCTCACGGAGGAGCATCCAGAAGCGCCGTAGCAAAAGAAAGCAAATCTGAGCTCGCGTTGCCAAAGGCCAGCCACACGCCTGGCCACGGAGGTGCCCTGGGGAGATGCAGGGGCTGCACGGCTGACGGGAACAGGACCCTCCGAGCTGACCCAGCATGAAGCCCAGCGTCACCAAGTCCCCGTCCTTCCTGCTGGCAGCTCCCTAAATGCTGTAGATGGTCAAACAGACATTGACACCTCTGCGCCCCGCCTGGCGCGCAGCAGGCCTTAAGCTTCGAGAGATGCGGAAGAGGGCAAAACTGTAAAAACCACTCCTTCCTGCTTGGGAAAGGACCTGCGCTCACGAGAACCTTCTTACCTCCCTGGCACAAGGCCACTCGTCACGGAGAAATGTTCATTGTGGTCAGTTTCTGGTACTCCCGGAGCTCGCTTTCAGGTTTGGGGGGCCGCGCGCGTCGAGGAGGCGCCTGCCCACCACTCTGCTTCCCGGGCCACGTCTGTGCTGTTTGATCCTCAGCCAGCGAGGCTGCGAGGCTGGCAGGAGCCGTGGGCAGGACGCCTGCCACCCTCGCACCCCCTTCCGGGCCGTGCAGCTTGTGACTGTTTGATGCATCGCCCTCTTTCACCTGCACCGAGGTGCTCAGCCAAGTGAGGGGCAGGTGGAATGACTGGCGCCCCAGCTGACTGTCAGGAGGGAAATAACCCCATTGCTCTTCCTCCGCACCCAAGTCACCGGCATGTGGGGCCAGCCACTGACAGGCCCCTGCTCCAGCCGGCACCCACGTGCATGCCCAGCTGGAATCTCCCCTCTCCCTCTGCCATCCTGGAATTAAGGCAGGACAGCTGTCATGTCTGGGTTCCCAAATGTAAATCCCAGAAACCTGCCTTCATGCCTCTAAACGCGCCGTGTTTTTTCCAGGCTCTGCAAGACCGGGCCCTGTCCAGAGGCCGCTGATGCTTGGGCCGAGGTGGCCTCCAGGACACACCAGGGATTTCAGTCCCAGAGTCAGGGCCCCCTTGGTGCCGTGCTTCTGATGCCCCAAGCCCCACAGCAGAGCCTCCCCCAGGCCCGAGGCTATGGGCACCAGGAGGGAGACTGTCAGCAGGCAGGACCATGGAGACAGGAGGGAGAGAATTCCATCACCCAGGCTGGGGAGGAGGGCCAGGACCCAAAGCACAGCAAGACACCGGGCTCCTCGCCGCTCTTCGAGATCCTCGCCCACTCTCTCCTGCCTCTAGGCCTGGCAGAAGCCGCTCCCGCTACCTCGGACACCCCTCCCCTCCTACTTCACATTGCTCTTTGCCATAGGCCTTTCAGGTCTCAGCCTGGGTATCACTTCTTCCAGGCAGCCCTCTCTGACCACCGCCAGACAGGGACAGATGCCCCTCGCTTCTCTCTCAGCTCCTTGCATTTCGCGCCCCCCATGCTGCCCCTGTCACTCTGGGAGGGAAGAGCCTGTTGGTTTTTCTGTTTCCCTCTCTAGGCTACGAGTTCCACAGGGCCAGTCTGGGATGTGGTCGGCCTGTCACAGCCCCTGACATGCCACCTTCATGAATATCTGCTGCCTGGGAGAAAAGATAAAAAGAATACAGTGAATGGATGAATGCTGGGCTCATCGATCCTCCCTAAGAACCGGTGTCGCCCAAAACCCCAGATCATGTTGCTCCAGAGGTGAGCCCTAAACACCTGAGTGGCACACGCTTCTCTCCTGTCCCAGCTGCCCTGGCAGTGGGTGGGGCCCGGCCTCAGCCTGACTCCCGGGCTTCCAGACCTTCCAGACCAGTGCCCCACAGAACTGGAGCCTTCCATGACCACTGGCCCCACTGAAACTGGCCCTTGCTCAGGCCCGGCCTCTCCTCCGACGGGAGTTGGCTATGTGCCTGGTGCCCGGGCAGGCTGGCCCTGCTGCCCCCCAGGCCTTATTCATTTATTCCTTCATTCACTCACTCATTCATCATTTAAACCAGTTTGAGCTGGCTTTTTGGGTTCTTGAAATGAAAAGTCCTAACTGATTCTGCCTGAATCAGCCTTCAGTGGAGTCAGCCTTCACTCTTTGCTGGACCCCCAGCTCTGGACTCATTCTCACATTGGTTTGGATCCCAAACAGAAGCCCTGGCAGGTACCAGGTGTCTGCTTGCAGATGAGGCTTAGATGATGCAGGGGTCATGCACTGGTGGGGAGCAGGTCTGCAGCCTGCAAGGCCTCGGCTGGACCCCAGGCACAGTCCTTCCCTTCCCATCACTCACGGCTGGACTCCCCTCTCGGAGTGCAGTTGAGGCCCTCTCCCCCACATGTCATGAGTCCCCTCACCACTGACCCCGCCTCTCCACCACGGAGGGCTCGTTCCCACTCATGGATACAGCTCATCACTTTTCCGCACTCGCCACACCCAAAGACAGCGGCCCAGGCCTGCCAGCAAGGCTGACTCCATAGAGCTCAGGACCCCTCGTGGGCTCTCTGACTTTGCCCAGATGGAATCCACAGATTCCAAAACTACCAAGTCAAGTCTGCTGAAAGACTATTGGAAATGGTTCAATTTGAGATGAAACAGTAGCCAACCTTCAGGGGTTACCATGGGCACTGTTTTCCTCTCTCCTTATACATCGATCCAGGCTGAGCAGCTAGGAGGAACACAGGCGGAGCCTTGCCAGTGAGGAAACTGTCCCTCACTCACGGTCACGCACAGGAAGGCAGGACGCTGCTTCTGCCCAGGATTCAGGCTGGAAACCCTTGAGCAGGACTGCTTTGCAGTGTCAGATGTCCAGGACCCCCAGAAGGGCACAGTGACGACCCTAGAAGGGTGAGTTGCAACAGCATTTTCTCCTGCAAACCAGTGAGCCTATGTGAGGAATGGTGGACAGGAGCGCCTCACCAGTTGGAAAGCCCAAAGGGACAGACTCTTCCCATCTGGGGCCATCCAGAGCAAGCTGTTAGAGTCTCGTGTGGCCAAGAATTTGCCAGAACACTTCACTCCGTGCTCCCAGTCTGGAATTCATGTTGGCAAATGTTGCCTGTGGTTAATTAAACGTATTGATAAGACGTGACAGAAGGAGTGCCACTTCCCTCCCATGGTTTAGATATTCCCTCAGGAGCAGAGAGAGGGGAGTCCTGCCAACCCACAGCAATGTTCCATAAAACTAATCACTCTGATGACTCATAAAATAAGGATCTGACACAAGGGTTGAATAACTGAGCTCCTCAAGGACGGGGACCAAGTCCCACTCGTCTGGTGTTCCCAGCACCCTCCAGTTCCAGGCTCACAGTAGGGCACACAGAACCCGAGTGAGTGCGGGATCCCTCTGCCATGCCCTGGATTGTTTGGAAGGAAGGATCATACCCACAGAAGGCTTCTCATTAGACTCTTCAGCACACACAGGCGCATATATATAACAGAGCATGGATACAACCTGTGTGCTAGAAACTGTAAAAGCTGATGCAAGAAGCCAAAGAAGCCCTAAATAAATCAAGAGACAGCATGGTCGTGAGTTGGAAAACTCACAAAGATGTCAATTCTCCCTACATAGATCTACAGATTTAACACAATTCCAATCAAAATCCCAGCATGATTTTTTGGTAGTTATAGACAAACTGATTCTAAATTTTTAATAGAAAGGCCAAGAAACTGGCAAAGCCAAAATTTTGAAAAAGAAAATAAAATCGGAGGAGTCACACTACCTGATTTTTAGATTTTCTAAAAAGCTACATTAATCAAGACAGCATGATATTGGTGAAGGGATAGACACATATATCAATGGAACAGAATACAGCATCTAGAAATAGACTCTCACGAGTATGGCCAATAGACTTTTGACATAGTGCAAAGGCAATTCAATGGATAAAGTATAGTCCTTTCAGCAAATGGTGTTGGAACAACTGGACATCATGGGCAAAAAACAATTTTTTTAAAGTTGATCTAAACATACTCCTTATTAAAAACAAAACAAAACAAAATGGAGTATAGATCTAAATGTAAAACACAAAACTTTTTAAAGAAAACATGGAAGAAAATCTTCATCACCTGAATTAGGTAAGGAGTTTTTAGACATGACACAAAATGCAAAATACATAAAAGAAAATAATGACAACTTGGACTTCATCAAAATTAAGAACTTCTGCTCTTTAACACACACAGGTAAAAGAATAAAGAGACGAGCTGCAGACGAGGAGTAATATGCAAATCTCACATCCAATAAAGAACTTCTAGCCAAAATAAATCGAAATCCAACAGTAAGAAAAACAAAATAAAAAATGGGCAAAACCTCGACCAGTCACTTCACCAAAGAAGATATACAGAAGGCAAATATTCAGATGAGAAGGTGTTTAGCATCATTAGCTGTTAGGGAAATGCAGATTAAAACCATGATGAGATACTACTACACACCTATCAAAATGGCAAAATTAAAAAATATTGACAATACCAGATGCCAGTGAGAGTACAGAACGAGAAGTCTCATATGTTTCTGATACGAATACAAAATGGTACAGACACTTTGAAAACAGTTTTGTTTAAAGTTAAACATGCACTACCCATCCCAGCAATCTCACTCTTAGATACATATACCATAGAAAAATGGAAACATACGTTCACACAAAAGCCTGTACGTGAATGTTCATAGTGTCTTTATTTGTAGTAGCCAAACACTGGAAACAACCCAAATGTTCTTCAACAGGTGAATAGATAAACTCTAGTGTACCCATATAATGGAATAGTACTCAACGATATTTTTTTTTAAATTACTGATACATGCAATAATTTGGACGAATTATAAAGGTATTACACTGTGAAAGAAGTCAATATTAAAAGGTTACATTCTCTATGATTCTATTTGTATGACATTCTCAGAAAGACAAAATTCTAACAAAGACTTTGTTACAAAATTAGTGACAGTACAGATAAGTGGTCTCCGGGGGCTTAAGGTAGCAGTGGGGAATCATTACAAAGGGATAGCATGAAGAAGTATTTTGGGGGTGACAGAACTGTTTTGTATTCTGATTGCAGTGAGGGTTACACAAATCTATATGTGTGTCAAATTCATAGAAATATATCAAAAGTTTGTTTTATTGTGTACTAATTTTTAAATAAGATTCTAAAAAACTATTATAAATATACTCCAAATACTCAAAAGGAAAATAAGAACATGATAAAAAGAAAAATGGAAGATACAAAAAAGAAATAAACTTCCAGAGACAAAAAAATGCAAGTGAAAAATAAACTGAATGAGAATAACACAGATTAAACACTGCAGAAAAAATGGCCAGTAACCTTAAAGACATAACAACAGAAATTATCTAAAGCAAAGCACAGAGAGATAAAACATTGTGAAATAACATCAAGTGGCCCAACATGTATGTAATTGGAGCCCCAGACAGAGGGAAGAAAAAATATTTCAAGAAATAATGGCTGAAATTTTTCCAAATTTGATGAAAAATAAACTCATAGATCCAAGCTCAATAAACAGAATAAATATAAAGAAAACCACAGAAAGACAAAAACATAATCAAATTGTTGAGAAGAGGTGAGTAAAGTCTTAAAAGCCATCAGAGAAAAAGACACATAATGTACAGAGGAACAAAAATTAAAATGACAGCAGACAATGGAATTATATATTTAAATACTGGGGTGGGGGGGGAGGAGGGGACGTTGTCAACCTAGAATTCTATGTCCAGTGAAATATCTTTCAAAAATGAAGGCAGGGGGCTTCCCTGGTGGTGCAGTGGTTGAGAGTCCGTCTGCCGATGCAGGGGACACGGGTTTGTGCCCCGGTCCGGGAAGATCTCATATGCCACGGAGCGGCTAGGCCCATGAGCCATGGCCGCTGAGCCTGCGCGTCCCGAGTCTGTGCTCCGCAACGGGAGAGGTCACAACAGTGAGAGGCCCGCGTACCGCAAAAAAAAAATGAAGGCAGGGACTTCCCTGGCGGTCCAGTGGTTAAGACTTCACCTTCCAGTGCAGGGGGTGTGGGTTTGATCCCTAGTTAGGGAGCTAAGATTCCACATGCCTCACGGCCACAAAACCAAAAACATAAAAACAGAAGCAATATTGTAACAAATTTAATAAAGGCCTTAAACATGGTCCAAATCAAAAATCTTTTTTAAAAAAATGAAGGTAAAATAAACACATGCAAATTTCAGGCATGCAAAACCTGAGGTAATTCATTATGCATTACCAGCAGATCTGCACTACAAGAAATGTTAAAGGAAATTCTTCATACAGAAACAAAAATGAGAGGGTAACATCAGTGAAAATGAGAGAATAAGGAGGTCTGAAAGCCCCTCCTCCATAAAGGCAATGAGGACCCTGGCAGAAATTGTCAGAATTAAACTGTTTAGAACTCTGGAAATCAACCAAAGGCTACCAGCAATCTAGGGAGCATTTATTCCAAAAATGGATGAATGTTGGTAACGACAGTGTACACTGCCATATTTTAACTTATTCTATTCCCATATTCCTCTCCCCAGCTCTTTTTCGTGTCTAAATATCTCATAGTAAAATAATAATTTTTAAAACAAATATTTGCATATTCTTTGTTATTTCTCCAAGTCTAAACTCCCTGTTTAACTGACAGGAAGGCAGCTTTCTCCCAGATCCGTACTTCCCACCATGTGCCCAGGGGTCTTTCTCAATTGGCCCTATCCATGTACTCCCCCCTCCCCCACTGTACCCCCCCTCCCAGGCCACACTTTCCTTCCTGATGCTGCCCCCCATCCAGCATCTCAGACTTCCTGGAGCCTTTGTCCTAGTTGTCACAACCATCATGGTACTCCTCTGCCGTGGCCCAGGGCGCCCCTCACCAAGGTCCCTGCCCTGCCTGGCCCTAAGGACTTCCTGCTGTGGACACAATCACCAAGAGCCCCTTACAGACTAGTCGGACACCTGGCAGGAAGGGCAGGCCAACGTCTGTTGGAGGGCACGGCCCTCTGTCCCTCTGAGAGGTGAGGAAGACGATGTCTCAGATCGCACAGTCAAAGCAACTCTACCAGCCCCCAGCACCAGAGCGGAAGCCATTCCCATTCTCTCCTGGAGGGTCACTATCTTAGTCAGCTCAGGCTGCTGAACAAAATGCCAGAGACTGGGTGGCTCAAACAACAGAAATTTATCCCTTACAGTACAGGAGGCTGGAAGTCCAGGATCAAGGTTCCAGTGTGGTCAATGTCTGGTGAGAGCCCTCTTCCTGGCTTGCACATGGCCACCTTCACACTGTGTCCTCACATGACAGAGAGAGAGGCCATCTCTCTTGTGTCTTTTCTTACAAGGGCACTAATCCCATTCCTGAGGGCTCCACCCTCAAGCCCTGCAAGATATCCAAAGATATCTCCAAATACCATCACACTGGGGGTTAGGGATGCAACATATGAATTTGGGGGGAACACAATGCAGTCCAAAGCAGTCACTGTGACTGTGTCACCCCCATCCAGGAGCCATTGTGCCTCTCCTTCCCCACACCAAGCAGCTCCAACCGTTGGGGATAGTTGAGTTCTTCCACCCAGTTGGGCTGGCTTGTGCAGACAACCTCCTTATTTTAACTCAGACAGGCCCACACACCCCTTCTTTGTTAAATGGGTTCAGTGACCCCCCGAGTCTCATAGTATGTGAGGTGTGCAGAAAGTGAGGAGCTGGCAAAGCTGTGTGCCAACAGCTTCCCTACTGAGCAAGCCTGCTGGAGTCATGGGAGCAGGCTGAAGACGAGAGGTGATGACAACCCAGGGCAGTGAAAAGGCTCGATTGACACACGTGGGTTTGCTGGACGTCTGTCACCGCATCTGTTCATTTCTCCAGCATACAGATTTTTAAATTATTTTTTGGCCATGTGGCATGAGGGATCTTAGTTCCCCGACCAGGGATCAAACCCACGTCCCCTGCAGTGGAAGTGTGGAGTCTTAACCATTGGACCACCAGGGAAGTCCTTCTCCAGCACTCAGTTCTTGAGCACTTACTCCAGTACTGGGCAGGCTGCTGTGGGCAACAAGAGAGACAGAAGGACCCCTTCCTGCCTCCAAGACCCTCTGGTCCCCCATCGGATACCATCCTGTGTTTTGGATACCCTGGCATGCACCAAGACTTGCCGGCACAAGGCTTGGGGTGGCTTCTCAGTGGAATGATGGGCCCAGGGTCCCCCTGCCTCACACATCGCCTCTGGATGCCAAATGGCAATGATCTCATGACTGGTGGAAACAATGACAGTGACAGCAACATTCAGGGGCCTTCGGGGCCAGCACTGTGCACACACTTCACATGCAACTTCACCTCTAGCCTTGGGCCAACCCTATAAGGTACAATTATCACTCCATTCTTCAGATCAGGAAACTGAGCCTCAGAGACGGGCTGTAACTTGTCCTATGGTGGGTAGGTTGAGACCTGACCTTGGCCTCTGAAGCTGTCCCAATCCCAGGGCCTGGGGACTGCATGAAACGCACATGCTCTGCCCATGTCATTTCCCATTTTCCCATCAGGAATCTTTGTTCCCCTGTGACCGCAGGCCGGATCATTTTCATGGGAGTTCAGGGTCAAAGGTGAAAGGTCAAAGGTCTGCAGAGCTGTGTTTGCATCTTGCCCTGTCCTTGTACAACTTACAAACAAGACATTTTTATGCTGTGACCTGCCACTTTCTCACGTCTTGACCAAGTGTGCTTTCCGCATCAAGTTGTTGACTTTCAAAACATTTCTGTTTCTCTAGGCTCACTAGTGTAAATGCCCTCCCAAGGCTGCCAGGCTTCCAGGGAGACGCAGGCTGCAGGCCACAGCTGCTCTCCTAAGCCTCCCACTCCTCGGGTCACACCTGGTGGAGGCTGAGGCCACAGCAGCCAGCCCAGAGCAGTGATGCCGTCAGGGCCGCCAGGATGCCCAAAACTCTCATGAGGGTGTCTATGAAGGTCCCATCGTGACCATGCTGGGTGTGGTCTGAGGCCACCCCAGAATGACCCCCTGACCCCTACCACCTTCCCCAGTGAGGACGGTCCAGTCCCCCACTGAGGCCATTGTGGCTGAGTGGCCCACAGTGAATGGATTCAGAGCAACAGGAAGGAAAACCCTCACCTGCCCCCTGCAGGCTTTGAGACAGAGCCAAGTCCAGGGGAGGGGCTGTCCGGGTCTCCAAACTCCACGCCCAGGTGACAAGCCCTCTCAAGGAGGCAGCCTGGAAAGGCTGCAGGGAGCACGTGCTAGGAGAGCTCAGCAAGCCATGTGGTCCCTGAAGCTCCATGTCCTGAGAACTTAGGCCAGTACTAACCCGACACCGCTCACAGCACTGCCAAAATGATCAATGCCTGTTAAATGCTAGCCCTGGGGCTTCCCTGGTGGCGCAGTGGTTGAGAGTCCGCCTGCCGATGCAGGGGACATGGGTTTGTGCCCCGGTCCGGGAAGTTCCCACATGCCACGGAGCGGCTGGGCCCGTGAGCCATGGCCGCTGAGCCTGCGCGTCCGGAGCCTGTGCTCCACAACGGGAGAGGCCACAACAGTGAGAGGCCCGCATACCACAAAAAAAAAAAAAAAAAAATGCTAGCCCTGGTCACCACTAAGGTTAGAAACATGCATGTTGTACAGGGCTCACCAACCCCTGCACCGACCGCTGAATTAATGTAGCTAAATAATACTTGAGGTTCATTAAGAGTCTTCGAATCCAGCTGGAATGACACAGAAATACCCCACGCTCTGTGTGGCAGACGTGCCCAGAGACAGTGCTCACCAAGCCACGGGGGATGCCCATACCCCTCCCGATCTGGGCCTCCACGGCTTCAAGCTGATCTCAGATCACAGACACATCATTAAAGGGCATCAGTCTGAGCTTGGGGTGAGGACATGATGCCCGGTGGCTGCTGGGATCAGAGCTTCCCCCGCACTGAGCGTTCTTTATCACATTTCACCTCCCAAGGGCACTGAGGGTGGGCACTACTGTAAAGTCCAACAGGTGGATGGGGAAACTGAGGCAGCCTCTATGGCATCCCTTGAGGTAGTCAGAGACCCCACAGGATGTGGCCCAAGGAAGGTGAGGAAGCTCGCCCTGGACCAGAGGCAATGTAGATGCCAAAATGCTCACCAGCTTCAAAGCCTGGACTCAAAAGTCAGGAGCTCGGAGCGGAGGCCGCACCTGTGGGGGCGCTGGAGGTGCCTTGCCCAGGGCGCTGGGGTCAGCACCGAGGGGCTGCACAATCTCCTCCCCTACACCCTCCTTCCTCCACCGCAGCCCCCAGCCAGCCTCACCCCAACAGGTAAGTCAGAGAGCAAAGGCACTGGGATTTCATAAAGGCAACACATCCGCATGCCAGTGAGAGGTGGCCATTATCAGCAGGAGAACAGTCTGCTTCCTACACGGTCACCTGGAAAAAATTAGGAGGAAGAAGCCAAGGCAGAAGCAAACACTGCCCCCACCAGGACCCTGGTGGTCCAAGGCATTAAGGAGGGTGGCCCTGAGGACAAGGAGTGCCAGGTGCCCACCGAGGTGAGCTGTCCTCGGGCAGGTTGGCAACTGATGGGGAACAATACAAAAAGTGAGACTGGCCAGGAGCCAGGATTTCCTTCCGGCTCGAGCCCACAGGCCTGGCAGACCTTGCGGGTCTGACTCAGGGGAGTCACAACCTCCGGAGTCGCAGTGTCCCCACATCACAGCATTACTAGGTCACAACCTTACCACTGGTGCATCGTGAGAGTTTTCTGGATCCAGGCAATGGCAGCGGAGAAAATATTTTCAGCAAATCCATGCGTGCCCAGTGACCCTCCAGAATCCCCGCCGCCACTTAAACGTCTCCAGACCCGTGAGGCCGGCGTGTGCCCCAGCAGCTGCAGATCCCCTGCACGTGCTGTCAGCGTGACAGCTTTATGCGGCTCCCTTGGGGCTTCGACTCTAAACAGTGCCCAGAAATTTTTATAGATCTATTTTTAGAGTCAACTCTGGAAGGAGTTCCTCACCAACAGCTTAGTAAGCACAGCCAGGTCCAGGAGCACGACGACCTAGAAAGCCTCCAGTCCCTCTGTCTTCCTCCACCGTCCCACTGGGTAGGACGTGCGTTTCCCCACTCACGGACCTCTGCTCCCAGGGATCATTTCCTCTCGAACAAGACAGCCAACAAGACCTGGCCTTTGCCCCCAAGGAGGCCTTTGGAGCCAACTCCTTTGCAAAAACCCCGAATAGTCTCGCCCACCAGCAGGCTTCCAGCAGAAGCACCGGCCGGAGAGGGAGTGCTGTGTACTTTGTAATGCCAACACCACCTACTCCCTGGTCCTCGAGGCCTGAGGAAGCGGGTTCTCTGTCTGAGTTTCCAGGTGCCCTGGGGGTCAGGGAGCACAGGAGGATGGCTCTTGCTGTCAGGCCTGTGTTACAGTTTTGCCTCTTCATCTGCCTCTGTGACCCTGGGCGAGTTACTTACCCTCTCTGAGCCTCAGCGCCCTCCTCAAAATGGGAGGATAACACCCACCCCTCCAGCAAGCTCAGCCCAGCCTCCAGAAGCTTAGAGACATGGCGTGGCCACACCCTGTCCTGGGCCAGGCTCAGCAGGCCTACAGTAAAGGTTGGTTCCTCACTCCTCAGCACCTTGCCTCAGCACCAGGAAAATGCTGGAGAAAACGGTGCTCATCTTAACAGCCTCGGGAACCTGGGAACCCCCGTTCGCTAACACTCATGCCCTGCGAGGCCAGAGGCTGCCAGCATGGAGGCTCCAGACAGGGGAGATCCAAGTGCCTGGGAAAACTTTGTACTCCAGGACCCCTCCCCAGATCATGTAGAACAAGCAGAGGCCCCGAGTGTGGACTTGGGTCTGTAGGAGCTGGGCCTCACGGGGCAGCAATCTTCTCGGAAAACCCACAAGGCCCCCGGGCCCCTCCCTGCTCTGAGTCCAGAGCACAGCAGCCCCTGGGACATTCAGAGGAAGATGAGTCCTGGGGTCAAAATGCTCGCTGCTGGGAGCCAAAGGAATGAGATGGGCTTTTCTGGGAGAGAAGGGCAATCCTAACGGCAGCATTTTCCCAGGACATCCAGGCAGCTTGCAGACCTGGGCCCGGGGCAGGGCCTCCCCAGGCTCTTGCCAGGCTCACTCACTCCACAAAGGTTGATTTTGTCCCAACGCCGGGGACTCAGCTGGGAAAGACACCAATGAGACCCCTACCCTCTGGAGCTTAGAGACAGACACAAATCAAACAGACCACCAAACGAGATACTTATCAGCTGTGATAAGTGTCCCGAAAGAAACGGAGAGGATGTGCTGAGGAAGAAAATAACAGAACAGCCTCTCTCGCGAAGACCTCCCTGAAAAGATGCGGAGCCAGGACCCGCCTGGCTGAGGGCAGGGCCAGAGCTGTTCCAACCACAGAAGCGTGGGTGTGCCAAGGCTCAAGGTGGGATCACAGCTAAGACTGAGTGAGCTCTTACCTACACCAGGCACCGGTCCCAGGCTTCACAGGTGGTGTATTTCTCTCCAAAACCCTAAGCTACTACAGTTACACTTCACAGATGGGGAAACTGAGGCACAGACCAGTTAAGTGACTTGCCCAAGATCATGCAACTGGAAGTGGTAGAACATGGATTTGAACCTGAGTGATCTGGCTCCACGGGCGGTGCCCACGTCTGGTCCCTGTCCAGGGGCACCCTCGGCCCAGGAATGGCTCTGCCGGCCCTTTAGCTCAGCACTGAGGCCAACCGGGCAGCTCGGAGCAGAGCCTGAGCTCTGGAGTCTGAAGACAGAGTTCAACTACTCCTGAAAATTGCTCCTGAGCTCAGGGCACCAAGTGGGGACAAGATCGGACCTTGTACACTGGCTGCAGAGCCGAGCGGCCGTGTGGCTAGGATGGGGCTGAATCTCTCTTGGGCAGGCGGGATGGCTCCCAACCGCTCAGGTTGACTCCCAGCTCAAACTCTTCCTGGCTGTGTGTCCCAGGGCAGGGTGCTTAACCTCTCTTTGTCTCAGTTCCCTCATCTGTACAATGGGGATGATCAATGAAGAAATAGCCATAGAATTGCTCTATAAAGGGACATTTCCCCCAAATGTCGCCAACGTGTGCTAAGAAATGTTTATGCGTGCCCTTTGTCATTGGCAGGGAAAGGTAAACCGTGGCCTTTTCTAGGGCCCAGAGGACATTCGTGCCACCTGGGTCCCCCTTGGGCATGCACTGCTACCTGTCAGTGGCTGGGACACACGTGGCACATTCATAACAGTCCACGCCAGAGACACGGAGAAGAGCTGGATGCTAGCCAGGCACGGGGCTTCGTGGGGTGACGCGAGGACCTGACCCAGTCCTGCTTCTGCAGGGGAGCCGCCTCCCCACCCCAGAGCCAGGCTGGGTCTACCTCTGTCCCCACAACACGCACACACACGCGCGCACAGCCTCAGGGGTTGTCTAGAGCAGTGCCAGGGCCACAAGGCAACCACCCAGAACCAGGCCTTGGTAGGCTGCCCTGGACTTCAAAGCTCCTGAGAGCCAGGGTGAGAAGGAGGTCCCAGTCCCAGACAATGACAGGGATCACCAGCGCGGAAACCACCAGCCTCAGCCAGGGAAGAGGCTGGGCCCAGGACACAGCTGGCTCTGGGTTCCTGGGCCAGTCGGCCTGCAGCCAGCATGGTGCTAAAACAGCTGTCAGCAGCGGCGCCCCGGGACAGGCTGCATCCGGACAGCTCCCTCCCCCCAGTTCTCCCCGCTCTGGAATTCCCTGCCTCCAGGGGGTCCGCACCCCCAGCCTGGCTTTGCCTGCCTCTGGGCGCTGAGGATGGCCCCTCTCCTACCCTCCTCCTGACCTTGAGCATCCCCCAGAGATGCCTAGACAGCCAATCCGGGCTCCCTACTGGCAATGCACATGTGCAGGACAGACGCGGCGGGCAGACAGGCTGCTCATAGGCGCTCAGGACAGAAGAGAGGGGAACGCCCCTGCCACTGCTGCTTCAAGCCAAGAAAATACTTCCTTGTGTCTCTCTGGGCAGGTCCTGCAGAGCCCAGGAATGAGAAGCATGCTGGCTGGTCCCCAGCACCCCTGCAAAGCTTCAATCCACAGTTTGAGGGACGCTTACTGCCCCCGTTCTGGAAATTCCTCCTCCTGGGTTTGCAGGGCTTTGCATCCTCCTTCATCTCCCTCCCCTCCAGCTGCTCCTTCCCAGCCTCTTCTGCAGCCTCTCCAGCACCTGCCCCTTAAATGTTGCGGTTCCCTCATGGTCCATCCTCGACCCTCTACAGAGTGCGCCCTCTCCCTGGGCCGTCTTCGGCACCCAGCTTCAGGAACCCCCATCTGTGTCTCCAGCCCCCTCTGGGCTGCGGACCCTATTCACCCCTCAGCTGCCGGCTCCGCTCTGGACTTGGCTCTGGCGATGACTGGCGGGACCTCCTCTGAAAGACTCGGGAACCACGGACCTACAGACGCCCACCCCCAACGCCCACAGAGATTTCTTCCGTCTCAGTCCTTGACCTCCACCCCCAAAAGCAGGCCAGAAAGGGAGGCCTGAGCCTCAAGGAAGGCTGAGAGCCCCACCCCCGAGGTCCTCACCCTCGCCAGGCCACCCACTGTCCCCCTGTTGGTGCCACGGTGGCTTTGGAACCTTCTGTTGGTCCTCACCGGGAGCTGTCATCATGTAGTGATAAATTCCCAGGTCGACAGGCTCTCGTCCAAGTACCCACCCACACAGGCCTGAGCCATAGACTGCACACGCCACGAGGGATTTCTGACTCCCTGCTCCCCACTGTGGCGAGGCCTGAAACTCTAGGTGCGGGTCCAGTCTGGGGTCCCGCTGGTGCACCCCCAGCCCCGGGGACAGATGGGACAATCTCCTCTATCCTCACATCTCTCCCTCTCCACCGTCGGGGCTGCCAGATTCACCTTCTAAGGACCCCACGCTGTGAGCACCGGATCATGGCTTCTGCATTTACCTCCCTCAAATTCCTTCTGGAATCAAATGATGCCTAAATAGCTAAATTTTAAAATGTATTAAGACTACATTTGTCATGTGAATAAGATTACTCAGGCCGCTGACGCAGCCATTTACAGGCAAAGATTCTGCTTTTACACATCTATCCACATATTTTTATGTAGGAATATTTGCAGCTGCCTAGGTAGCTTGCTGGATGGATGGATAGATGGGTCAATAGGTAGACAGATCTAACTTAACCCACTAGGTGTGTTCTGAGAAAGTCATCTGTCAAATGCTTTTCAAAATGGAACCACATTTTAAATTCATCTAGAAAGAAAGACTCTTGTAAAGCAAGCACACACACTTTAATTTAATGGCTATTTACACTGAGGTTTTCTGATACTGGACACACCCAGGAATGGATTTCAGGTCCCCTGTCTGCACCCTGTGCACCTTCTTTAACACTGTCCCCTTTGCTGTCCCAACTGAGGTTAAGACAAAATTCAGAGACTATCTCTTTGGATGAAATTAGTTTTCCACCAGACTCACACCTCCACCAGCTGCTTTGACCTCCCCTCCCCTCCCCACCCTCTCAGGAACCTCACACCTTCCTCCACCCCAGTGACTAAAGGCACCTGGCAGCTCAGAGCCTGTCTTCCCCAGGTGGGCAGAACCACCCCGAAGTTTATACTTTCCACGAGATGGTCATAAGGTCTAACTTTATAATGATGACAACACCTTCCTGCATGCAGGTCTCCTATACAGCAAATACTGTCATATTTGTTACCTTGGGGACTCCTTGCAACTCCCTCCCAGAGATGAGTCTCCATTTTACAGGTGAGAAAACAGACTGAACAAGGGGAAGACATTTACCCTCAGTCAGGTGACAGGTGATCGTTGAACTGGGCTGTGGTCTGGATCTGGCACTAAAGCCAATGCACGGTCGGACACCCAGCCCCTCACATTTCCCAGACAGCCCAAACCTTCATACTTTGCGGCTAGAGACAGTCCCTTAGCAGGGTCCAGCCCAAGTGAGTCTCTAGGTCAGGCAACAGGGACTTCAGTGCCCTTATCTGGCAGCCATATTCTCAGTGCCACCTCGACCAGGATGTGTCCGGGGGAGCTGGGGCCTCAGAGGATCCAGAGTGGACTGGAGCAGTGAGCTGCAATGGTCTCTCTCACACACACACACACACACACACACACACACACACACACACTTCAAGGAGAGGCACAAACATGCCAACAAGGAAGAACCAGCTCTGCCATTTTCATGCTCTGTGACCTTGAGCAAATTACTCAACCTCTCTGAGTCTCAGTTTCTACATTTATAAAAACAGAGAAAAGAATACCAACTTCTTAAGGTTTTATGAGGATTAAATGAGAATTCATGAGAAAGAATTCTACAAATGATTAAAGTTCATGTAAATAAAAGGGAGTTGTCATTATCACCATTATTGTGTAGTTATTATTTCAGAATTGTTAATATGATTTTCATTACCATTAGGACACCAGCGTCTCTTCCTCAACCGGCTCAGGAAGACCAGGAGGCTGTTAAGATGCAGCTGAACAGCCGAGATGGATCGTGGGTAGGCGTGACCAGGAGCAGGTCACCGGACCTAAGAGAAGACCACAGCTGCCTTCCCGATTTGGCCTGAGGTCCGGGGTGCCTGTCCTGGGCAAGGGTCACTGACACCTGAGGGTCTCCTCCCACAAGACCACCCTGGGGGCTGGAAGTCCATCTCGGTAGCAGTCTCAGTCCCAGGCCGGGTGCTCTCAGC
Source organism: Phocoena phocoena (assembly GCF_963924675.1). NCBI lineage: Eukaryota > Metazoa > Chordata > Mammalia > Artiodactyla > Phocoenidae > Phocoena > Phocoena phocoena. The sequence continues at coordinate 7,706,204 of NC_089234.1, read as the reverse complement.
TCCCCTGCCAGCTCACTCCTTCTAGGCCCATGGCTGCCCACCCTCATCCAGTTCCCCTTCTGGGTCAGGCGGCTGCTGGACCTGGGGTCAGGGCTGCCAGGAGCTCAAGACTCCCAGCACCACACCCATCATTCAGACAGCTGCGGTTAGTCCTCTACGCCCAAGCCCTGGGGTTTGGACGGCGCTGGCCAACTGAGGCCACGTCCAGTGTCAGCTGACCCTCAGAGGTCGGTAAAGCACTGCCCCCCACAGCCCCAGGCCCTCAGTGCAGCCTCCTGCAGGATCCCCTGCACGGGTACCCTCCGACCATGCAGGTGTGTTTAGAGGTGCAGGAGGGAGGCCCTCCCAGCACCCTGGACCACAGGGTACACTTCCTCTGGGCTTCAAACCATATGCCAGCCCCTAAAGCTCCTCGGGGCAGCCAGAGACCAGCTGAGGCAAAGGAGGCTCCAGGCCTCACCCAGGGTGAGACTCGGAGTCCCGAATGTCCCCCCGGGGCAGGAGCCCCCATTTCCCCCACTGCGTCCCCAGCAAGTGGTCTCAGGTTCCCTGCAGCCTGGAGAAACCAGGTCAGCCACAGACCCACCCAACTCTCCCCACCGCTGCCAACCCTCCAGCCCCAGGAAGGAGAATCGTTTTCCCTGTGCTCCTGAGCTCTGCTGAGACAGGCAAATTATCAAAGAATTGCTGAGGACAGTGGAAGGAAACCTAATCCCAGGGCTTAGTAAGAGAGCAGGCCTCGAATTCTATGAGTCTCCTCCCACCCAGGTCCTGGGGTCCCTGACATTGTTCCAGGTCTTTCTTAACTCTTTCTTCCCTTTCTTTGCTAAACCAAGCAAAGATGCAAAGATTGGAGCCCTCCCTGAGCCAGTAGAGGGACTAACCTCCACAACATGGCAGTGCAGGCCACTGGGCACGCCTGCAGCCACGGCCACAAGCACTGAAAGCCCAGAGCACCGTGGGAATTGGGAGTCCCTGGGGGCACTGCTCAGTGACTGACAGGGGTGGGCACGTAAAGCCCCGGCGCCTCGCTCTTCGGGTGGGATATCTCAGGCTGAGTCTCCCAGAGACTCCCCAGCAGCAACTTCCTTCCCAGCTCAAGTCTCCATTCATGTTGGTTTGGTCTGGGATAGTCTCCCAGATATGCAACCTTCCTCCAATCCTGGACTCAGGATCTGCTTCTCAGAGGCAGGGGAGGAGGGGGAATGGGGGAAGACAAACCAGGACAGAGGGCGGAGGCTCAGAGGTTGGAAAAGGAAGGACTCACTCAAAGAAGTGTTGTTCTTCAGGAAAGAAAGAAGGGTGGTGGGAAGGAATAAGGATCTCAGGGCACCTGCATGTCATTTAATTCTCAGTCTGGTCCTTTGGGGTAGCTGTTATTATGCCCATTTCCCAGATGCAGAGACTGAGGCTCAGACATGCCCCAGGTCCCCAACCAGGAATAGGTGGAGCTGGGATTCAAACCTGGGCTCCTGGGATTAAGGCCAGGTCCCGGGCCCTGGACCACGGTGCTTCCAGGAAGGGGATGCAGAGCTAGAAGAAACAGTGTGCCCCCAGAAGTGGAGCATGAAGGCAATACGGTCCCATCAGGTCCATGACGTTGATGAGAAGGTGGTCAACGGGCAGGACGGTCAGTGTTCTGTCCTGGCCCCTCCCCGGGACAGGCCCCCATGTGGCTCGACGGCCCAGGAACACAAACAGTCCAGTCCCTTCCCTACACCGAACAGCGCCTTATCTCAAACTGCCCAGCACTCAGCTTTTCACTTTAAAGCCCAGCTAATCAGAAGTATATTTTATTTTCTCAGGGGAGGCAGCTATGGGATAAAAGTCGGAAGTGTAAACTCTGTGGTGGATGAATCATCGCATTGCTTTTTATTAACATTTTTACAGTGAAGTTTTTATGGTTTTCCAAAAACACACAGAGGAGAAAGGCTCATCGCTCGCATTATTGGTGATGACTGGGGTAGAGTTCAAAAGGCTAAGGCATTGCTGAAACAACCTCCAGTTGGGCGGGGCTCGGGGGGAAGGCAGATGCTGATCACCAAGCACCACATCCACTGCAGGGCCAGAGAAAGCATCTGTCCAAGAAAGGACCAGGGGAAGGAGAGAGGTCGGCACCTGGGACCTTCCAGTTCTTCCATGTGCACAATGCGGGGCGGGGGGGGGGGGGGGGGGGGGGGGGTGTTATGAATGAATGAATGAACTGATTCCACAAAAACCTTCTGTTTGGCCAAGGAAATTAAAATAATTGCATTGAATTAAATTAAATTAAAAATAATTAAATTATTTAATTTAAAATAATTAAATTAAAATAATGCGGCCCATTAATAAGGTAGAATACGATAGAGCCATAAACTTAATGTTTGGGAGAATATTTAACAATAATGGGAAAGTATCCCCTTCTATTATTAAGTGAAAAGCAAATGATAAAGCAGCGTGTAGATGGGACTTCCCTGGCGGTCCAGTGGTTAAGACTCCGCGATTCCACTGCAGGGGGCGTGGGTTCGATCCCTGGTTGGGGAACTAAGATCCCACATGCCTCGTGGTGCGGCAAAAAAAAAACAAAAAAAACAGTGTGTAGAGTAGGATCCAAGCTTTATCTTCAAGATACAGCATGTACGTATATAAAATATGTGGAAATGCAATGTAAGGACACGCAAAATGGCAGGGTAATCCACAGTTTGTAATTTCTTCTTTATCTTTCTCTGTATTTTCTAGTTTTCAATATGACTATGTGTTACTTCAGAAATCAGGGAGAGAAAAGGGTCTAGTGACAGTAAGATCAAATATCATAAAGTAATTGACAGCTTGGGGGGGGGCTGGGGGGGGCTCCTGAGATCCTCATGGACCCCGAGGAGGGAAAGGGAGAGGAGACCTCGGCGGACAGGGCATCATAGTCACATCCTGCTTCTACCAGGCAGCCCTGCTTTACTGGGCTCAGCATGGATTTTACTCCACTGATCAATGTGCCAAGAAATGGCACTTTGTATTTTTACAAGCAAATTAAACCTGACCTTATATTCCCGCCCTATGCTCCCACCCTTGGGGTGATGGCAAACTCACTCTGTCATTATATTAGGGCCCCTTCTCAGACTAGGTTGCTAGGTTTAGCAAATAAAAATACAGGATGCCCAGATTAAATAAACAAACAAAATTAGCATAAGTATATCCTATGAAATATTTGATACACTTATCTTAAAATATTATTCATTTTTTATCTGAAATGCAAATTTAACTGGGTGTCCTTTGTTTGTTCTGACAACCCTAGCTCTGTCTCCTAAGGGTTCTGCAAAGGCCCAAGGAGGGTACGTACAGCAGAATAGGTGGGGAGGCCCCAGGCCTCTGAGTTGCGGGTTCGCCAGGGGCAGGGAGCTTTCCTGTCCCCATACTAAATGGGGCAGGGCAGCGGGGGACATCTTTGCCAAGACTAAGCACCTGGTGACCAGGGATAGTAGTTGGTCACCCCCTGCAAAGCCTTGCCACCTCTCAGGACACTACGGGCATGGGGCCTAGGTGCCCACTGCTGTCAGGACCCCATAAGCCATCCCTGTATGAGTCAGGGGTCTGGCAGGAGACCACTGGCCCATCAAAGTGACCATTTACAAAGCCATGGACCATGTGTAGAGAAACCAGTGCAGACCCAGGGCTACTGATGGTATGAGGGGAGGCAGTCCCTTCCAGAAGCTGGGCACAGAGACTCGGAAAGGGGCTGCTGAACAGACACTGAGACCCTAGAGACCCCTGAGGGAGCGATCTGGAAATAACCACCCAGCCTCTCCTCCCTCCCATATCTCCTACTGGTGCTTCCCACTGGCCAAACCAACTGGAAGCCAGGGAGCCCACTGAGGCAGTCCCCAAGGGTCCCCTTCCAGCGGCCCAGAGCAGATGGGATGGGCACAGAGGGCAAATGGAGGGCACGCAGCACAGTGCCCCTCAGTGGAAAGGACTCTCCCAGCCCCTCCTCTCACGGTCGCCACCCTTCATCCCGGGCCTCCCTCTGGGAGAACCCCCCCAGTCCCTTCAATGAGCTAAACAAGAGGCCAGGGACAGGCATGGTCCTCAGGCAACAAGTGGCCCCGAAGCAAGAGGACACAGCAGCCTGAGGCCCTCTAGAACAGGCGAGGGAAAATCCAAGAGCACGAAACACTAATATCTCATCTGTCTTGATCACAGCTGCTTTGTGTTGGACTCCCATCTAAATCCAGCTTCAAAACAGTTTTGCAGCTGAAAGAATAAAGAAGTAAAAACCAGGGCTATAAGCAAACCAGACAAACAAATGCACCAACTCAGGACAAAAACTCCAACCCCGGAAACATACATGTAAACTAGAGCACACTGACAACGTGTCTTTAGTATGGACGTTAATTAGCCAGGCCGAGACAGACCCCACTCCAGAGGATTACTTCCTGTTCTTCTGACCCAGGGGTTTATTTTCACAAGGCAATCAGCAAATTCCACTTCCCCTGGCCTCAATAATTGGTTCAGGAATGGGTAGCCAAGCCAATCAAAATCAACGAGGCCTCTTCTTCCATAAGAAAGCAATTAGAAGAGTCTCAACCTTTCCCTCTAAACACAAATAAGGAAGGATGCAGCCCCAAGTGCTTTGGCACCCATTCTGTGCCTAGGAGGAAAGAATCTGCCTGAAAATATGCTAACATCGAGGAAGCAGAGGCAAGAAAGGAAGAGAGAGAAGCTAGGTCCTGGTTACATCACTTGAGACCTGGATCAAACCATTCCTGACACAGCTGAGTTACAGGCACCAATAAAATCCCATGTTTTTCTGAAGGCAGTCTGGGTTAGGCTTTCGGATACAAGCTGGATTCCTAAACAGCATGCAGCATATTAAGAACCAGGAGTACCATTCCTGCTTCTTTCAGGGCCGTGTAAGGAGAAGACAGCCAGCTTCCTCCATTCAGTTGGGAATCAAAGTGTCAGCCTCTGCTAAAGGGAAAGGAATAGACAACCAGGAACCTGGACTCATCACAGGCGCAGCAGGGGAGCCCGCTATTTTGCCAAAGGTGTCAAGTCTGCTCAGCCCCTTTTGGGACAGCACAGTGGTTACCAGCAGGGACCCAGGGCCAACTGGCTCTGCCTCCTGGGCTTGATGCCAGCTCTATCCCTAACCAGCTGACCACCTTGGGCAACTTTCTTAACTGCTCTGGGCCTCAGCCTCTGCACCTGAAGATAAAAACAGTGCCAACAACATGGGCTGTTGTGAAGACTACGAGGTAGTATCTGAAAAGTCCTTAGGACAGTGCTTGGCACGGAACTGGCCTCACTGAGAGATTACAGCTGCTACTGTTGCTGTTGTTGTTGTTAATACAAAAGCCCTCCCTGGATGAGTTTCACTCTGGAGGTTTGTCATCCTCCAGACTCCTCCTCACATGTGGAAGAACCCTGTGGCCTGTGCTGCATGCGCCCCCCCTCCCTGCAGACTCCACCCTGCCTGGCCCTGAACCTGACCTGGTAGGCCACCCTGGGCCCCACCTGGTAGTCCAGGCTCATGCAGACTCAGTGTCTGCAGCCTTTCCCCAAGCCCAGGCTGTGCAGATTTTCTGTTGCAAGTGACAGAAAATCCTCCACAAACTGGGTAATGCGGGAGGTAACTTCACTGTCAGGATTCAGGGCATCTGAGAGGCCATCAGCGCACCTGCTCACACCTCCTCTCCCGGCCTTGCTTACCTCTACGTTGGTTATATCTTCTGTTACGTCATTTTCAAATTAAAGACAACTTTTTTTAAACTCTAAAAGGTTTCTTTAATCACTATAAAAATTAGAGTTAACAAGGATAGAGGAAATAATAATCATTCAGAATACAGAATACTGAATAGCTGAAATTACCCCCCAACAAGCGAATACTAATGAAGATGACACATGGAAAAATTCATGGATTGTGGCTAATGTCATTCTTAGAGGAAAATTCAAACCTTTTTTTTTCTATTTTTTGGCTGCGCTGCATGGCATGGGGAATCTCAGTTCCCCAACCAGGGATCGAACCCATGCCCCCTGCAGTGGAAGAGCGGTGTCTTAACCACTGGACCACCAGGGAAGTCCCTTTTTTTTTTTTTTCTATTTTTCAAAACCTTTACTATATTAATTAGAAAACAAGAAAAAAGGAAAACAAATGAGTGTAGCTCACAGGACTAGAAAAAGAACAACAGTCAATTCAAGCTAACAAGAAGGACCTAAGAAAATAAGTAACAGGCAGAATTCAAAAAGAATTCAAAAATCGAGAACAAAACAGAAATGATGAGCGCAATCAAAATACCAATATATAAAATACAACATGAAAACAGGGAACAACTCAGATATAACAAATATTGTATTTGATATTAAATATTTAAGGGATATTATTCACAACCACAAGCCAATACTTTAAAACAGATTAAATGGAAATATTTCTGGAAAAAAAATATAAGGGCCAAAACGGGCTCAAGAGGAAATAGAAAAGTTGACTAGATCAATAGCCATGAAAGGAAGTAAAAACCCAAGAGAACCAACAGACAGACTATTAGAAAAAATGGGAGAGGGCCACAGAAAGAGAGACAGAGGTATCTGTGAGGAGGCAGAGCAGTAAACTGGGAAGCAGACTCTTGAGTTCACAGCTGGCCTGTGGTTTTTGCATCTCATCAAGGAGCTCCTCCTCGTACAGGTGGCATTTTTCTGAAGTTGTTCATTGAGACTTCCCAGCATCCCTGCAGATATAATAGCCGTGTGGCTGACAGGGTTTTCATGCTCCGCCGGGGGTCAGGCCTGTGCCTCTGAATTGAGAGAGCCAAGTCCAAGACATTGGTCCACCAGAGACCCCCCGGCTCCATGTAATATCAAATGGCGAAAGTTCTCCCAGAGATCTCCATCTCAATGTTAAGACCCAGCTCCACTCAACGACCAGCAAGTTACAGTGCTGGACACCCTATGCCAAACAACTAACAAGACAAGAACACAACCCCACCCATTAGCAGAGAGGCTGCCTAAAATCATAATAAGGTCACACACACCCCAAAACACACACTGGACGTGGTCCTGCCCACCAGAAACACAAGATCCAGCCTCATCCACCAGAACACAGACACCAGTCCCCTCCACCAGGAAGCCTACACAACCCACTAAACAAACCTTAGCCACTGGAAGCAGACACCAAAAACAATGGGAAATATGAACCTGCAGCCTGCGAATAGGAGACCCCAAACACAGTAAGATAAGCAAAATGAGAAGACAGAGAAACACACAGCAGATGAAGAAGCAAGGTAAAAACCCACCAGACCAAACAAATGAAGAGGAAATAGGCAGTCTACCTGAAAAAGAATTCAGAGTAATGATAGTAAAGATGATCCAAAATCTTGTTAGTAGAATGGAGAAAATACAAGAAACGTTTAACAAGGACCTAGAAGAACTAAAGAGCAAACAAACAATGATAAACAACACAATAAATGAAATTAAAAATTCTCTAGAGGGAATCAATAGCAGAATACCAGAGGCAGAAGAACGGATAAGTGACCTGGAAGATAAAATAGTGGAAATAATGACCACAGAACAGAATAAAGAAAAAAAAGAATGAAAAGAATTGAGGACAGTCTCAGACCTCTGGGAAAATATTAAACACACCAACATTTGAATTCCCAGAAGAAGAAGAGAAAAAGAAAGGGTCTGAGAAAATATTTGAAGAGATTATAGTTGAAAACTTCCCTAACATGGGAAAGGAAATAGTCAATCAAGTCCAGGAAGTGCAGAGAGTCCTATACAGGATAAATCCAAGGAGAAACACGCCAAGACACATATTAATCAAACTATCAAAAATTAAATGCAAAGAAAACATATTAAAAGCAGCAAGGGAAAAGCAACAAATAACATACAAGGGAATCCCCATAAGGTTAACAGCTGGTCTTTCAGCACAAACTCTGCAAGCCAGAAGGGAGTGGCAGGACATATTTAAAGTGATGAAAGGGAAAAACCTACAACCAAGATTACTCTACCCAGCAAGGATCTCATTCAGATTTGACAGAGAAATCAAAAGCTTTACAGAAAAACAAAAGCTAAGAGAATTCAGCACCACCAAACCAGCTTTACAACAAATGCTAAAGGAACTTCTCCAGGCAGGAAATACAAGAGAAGGAAAAGACCTACAATAACAAACTCAAAACAATTAAGAAAATGGTGATAGGAACATACATATCGATAATTACCTTAAATGTAAATGAATTAAATGCTGCAACCAAAAGACATAGACTGGCTGACTGGATACAAAAATGAGACCCATATATATGCTGTCTACAAGAGACCACTTCAGACCTAGGGACACATACAGACTGAAAGGGGATGGAAAAAGGTAGTCCAGGCAAATGGAAATCAAAAGAGAGCTGGAGTAGCAATTCTCATATCAGACAAATAGACTTTAAAATAAAGACTATTACAAGAGACAAAGAAGGACACTACATAATGATCAAGGGATCAATCCAAGAAGAAGATATAACAATTGTAAATATTTATGCATCCAACATAGGAGCGCCTCAATACATAAGGCAAATGCTAACAGCCATAAAAGGGGAAATCAACAGCAACACAACCATAGTAGGGGAATTCAACACCCCACTTTCACCAATGGACAGATTATCCAGAATGAAAATAAATAAGGAAACACAAGCTTTAAATGACACATTAAACAAGATGGACTGAATTGATATTTATAGGACATTCCATCCGAAAACAACAGAATACACTTTCTTCTCAAGTGCTCATGGAACATTCTCCAGGATAGATCATATCGTGGGTCACAAATCAAGCCTTGGTAAATTTAAGAAAATTGAAATCATATCAAGTATCTTTTCCGACCACAATGCTATGAGACTAGATATCAATTACAGGAAAAAATATGTAAAAAATACAAGTACGTGGAGGCTAAACAATACACTACTAAATAACCAAAAGATCATTGAAGAACTCAACGAGGAAAACAAAAAATACCCAGAAACAAATGACAATGAAAACACGACGACCCAAAACCTATGGGATACAGCAAAAGCAGTTCTAAGAAAGAAGTTTACAGCAATACAATCCTACCTCAAGAAACAAAAAACATCTCAAATAAACAACCCAATCTTACACCTAAAGCAATTAGACAAAGAAGAACAAAAACCCCCAAAGTTAGCAGAAGGAAAGAAATCATAAAGATCAGATCAGAAATAAATGAAAAAGAAATGAAGGAAATGATAGCAAAGATCAATAAAACTTAAAGCTGGTTCTTTGAGAAGATAAACAAAATTGATAAACCATTAGCCAGACTCATCAAGAAAAAGAGGGAGAGGACTCAAATCAATAAAATTAGAAATGAAAAAGGAGAAGTTACAACAGACACCACAGAAATACAAAGCATCCTCAGAGACTACTACAAGCAACTCTATGCCAATAAAATGGACAACCTGGAAGAAATGGACAGATTCTTTGAAAAGTACAACCTTCCGAGACTGAACCAGGAAGAAATAGAAAATATAAACAGACCGATCACAAGCACTGAAATTGAAACTGTAATTAAAAACCTTCCAACAGACAAAAGCCCAGGACCAGATTGCTTCACAGGCGAATACTATCAAACATTTAGAGAAAAGCTAACACCTATCCTTCTCAAACTCTTCCAAAATATAGCAGAGGGAGGAACACTCCCAAACTCATTCTACAAGGCCACCATCACCCTGATACCAAAACCAGACAAAGATGTCACAAAGAAAGAAAACTACAGGCCAATATCACTGATGAGCATAGATGCAAAAAACCTCAACAAAATACTAGCAAACAGAATCCAACAGCACATTAAAAGGATCATACACCATGATCAAGTGGGGTTTATCCCAGGAATGCAAGGATTCTTCAATATATGCAAATCAATCAATGTGATAAACCATATTAACAAAGTGAAAGAGAAAAACTACATGATCATCTCAATAGATGCAGAAAAAGCTTTCAACAAAATTCAACACCCATTAATGACAAAAACCCTCCAGAGAGTAGACATAGAGGGAAGTTACCTCAACATAATAAAGGCCATATATGACAAACCCAAAGCCAGCATCTTTCTCAATAGTGAAAAACTGAAACCATTTCCTCTAAGATCAGGAACAAGACAAGGTTGTCCACTCTCACCACTATTATTCAACATAGTTTTGGAAGTTTCAGCCGCAGCAATCAGAGAAGAAAAAGAAATAAAAGGAATCCAAATTGGAAAAGAAGAAGTAAAGCTGTCACTGTATGCAGATACATAGTGAGAATCCTAAAGATGCTACCAGAAAACTACTAGATCTAATCAATGAATTTGGTAAAGTAGCAGGATTTACCAAAATTAATTAAATTTTGTGCATTAACAAAATTAATGAACAGAAATCTCTTGCATTCCTATACACTAATGATGAAAAATCTGAAAGAGAAATTAAGGAAACACTCCCATTTACCATTGCAACAAAAAGAATAAAATACCTAGGAATAAACCTACCTAAGGAGACAAAAGACCTGTATGCAGAAAACTATAAGACACTGATGAAAGAAATTATAGATGATACAAACAGATGGAGAGATATACCATGTTCTTGGATTGGAAGAATCAACATTGTGAAAATGACTATACTACCCAAAGCAATCTACAGATTCAATGCAATCCCTTTCAAACTACCAATGGCATTTTTCACAGAACTAGAACAAAAAATTTCACAATTTCTGTGGAAACACAAAAGACCCCGAATAGCCAAAGCAATCTTGAGGGAAAAAATGGAGCTGGAGGAATCAGGCTCCCGGACTTCAGACTATACTACAAAGCTACAGTAATCAAGACGGTATGGTACTGGCACAAAAACAGAAATATAGATCAATGGAACAGGATAGAAAGCCCAGAGATAAACCCATGCACATATGGTCACCTTATTTTTGATAAAGGAGGTAAGAATATACAATGGAGAAAAGACAGCCTCTTCAATGAGTGGTGCTAGGAAAACTGGACTGCTACATGTAAAAGAATGAAATTAGAACACTCCCGAACACCATACACAAAAATAAACTCAAAATGGATTAAAGACCTAAATTTAAGGCTAGACGCTATAAAACTCTTAGAGGAAAACATAGGCAGAATACTCTATGACATAAATCACAGCAAGATCCTTTTTGACCCACCTCCTAGAGAAATGGAAATAAAAACAAAAATAAACAAATGGGACCTAATGAAACAAAATCTTTTGCACAGCAAAGGAAACCATAAACAAGACGAAAAGACAACCCTCAGAATGGGAGAAAATATTTGGAAATGAAGCAACTGACAAAGGATTAATCTCCAAAATTTACAAGCAGCTCATACAGCTCAATATCAAAAAAACAAACAACCCAATCCAAAGATGGGCAGAAGACCTAAATAGACATTTCTCCAAAGAAGATATACAGGTTGCCAACAAACACATGAAAGGATGCTCAGCATCACTAATCATTAGAGAAATGCAAATCAAAACTACAATGAGGTATCACCTCACACCAGTCAGAATGGCCATCATCAAAAAATCTACAAACAATAAATGCTGGAGAGGGTGTGGAGAAAAGGGAACCCTCTTGCACTGTTGGTGGGAATGTAAATTTTTACAGCCACTATGGAGAACAGTATGGAGGCTCCTTAAAAAAAAAAAAAAAAAAAAAACTAAAAATTGAGCTACCATACGACCCAGCAATCCCGTTACTGGGCATATGCCCTGAGAAAACCATAATTCAAAACAAGTCATGTACCACAATGTTCATTGCAGCTCTATTTACAATCACCAGGACCTGGAAACAACCTCAGTGTCCATTGACAGATGAATGGATAAAGAAGATGTGGCACATATATACAATGGAATGTTAGCCACAAAAAGAAACGAAATTGAGTTATTTGTAGTGAGGTGGATGGACATAGAGGCTGTCATACAGAGTGAAGTAAGTCAGAAAGAGAAAAACAAATACCGTATGCTAACACATATATATGGAATCTAAAAAAAAAAAAAAAGTGGTTCTGAAGAACCTAGGGGCAGGACTGGAATAAAGACATAGAGAGTGGACTTGAGGACACAAGGAGGGGGAAGGGTTAGCTGAGACGAAGTGAGAGTGGCATGGACATATATACACTACCAAATGTAAAATAGATAGCTAGTGGGAAGCAGCCACATTGCACAGGGAGATCAGCTCGGTGCTTTGTGACCACCTAGAGGGGTGGGATAGGGAGGATGGGAGGCAGACGCAGGAGGGAGGAGAAATGGGAACATATGTATATGTAGAGCTGATTCACTTTGTTATAAAGCAGAAACTAACACACCATTGTAAAGCAATTACACTCCAATAAAGATGTTAAAAAAAAAAAAAAGAAGAAATGGGAGAGTTCAGTACAGCTGCCAGATAATAATCAACATACAGAAAGCAGCAGTGTTTCTCTGTTCCAGCCAAAACTAGCTGGAAAAATGTAGCCAAAATATATTAGCACTTATCATAGCAATAAAAAATAGAAAGCATCTATGAATTAGCCTATTAGAGAATACACAAAATCTCTATGGAGAAAATTTTGAATCTAGTAAAGGCACAAAAGGATATGTGAGGAAATAGGGAAGTGTGTCCCATTCATGGACGGCACAACTCCACATCACCAAGGTTGATTCTCCTCAAGCTCATCTGAAAATTAAAGATAATCCAATCAAAGTCACAGCAACACATTTTCAGGAACTTTACGGGTTGACCTGAAAATTCATATGAAAAATAAAGATTCATGAATGGCTAGAGATCAAAGATGTGGTACTGGCAAGGGAACAGATGAGACAATCAAAGAAACAGAATAGAAATTCCAGAATCATAACAAAATCATGTCAATGGCATCACAACTCAGAGAGGAAAAGATGAATTATTTAGGAAATGATGCTGGAGATATTAACCCGCCACGTGAGGAAGATTTGGGCTCCTACCACATACAGACTATACTTCACATGGAGAGCCCTGGGTCCAACATTCCTTCAGCACCTTGACTCACTGGCCACATTTATCACCTAAATATCGTGTTGCCTATTTGACAGTCATTAGTATGGGAATCACAGCGCGTCTTATAATTTCAACATACATTTGCGATTTTTTTTTTTTTTTTGGCCACGCAGCATGTGGGATCTTAGTTCCCCGACCAGGGATTGAACCCACGCCCCCTGCACTGAAAGCGCGGAGTCTTAACCACTGGACCACCAGGGAAGTCCCCATTTGTGGTATTTTTTAACGTTTAATGCATATTAAGCTGTTATGCAATCCGAACTTTTCCTGCAAGGAACAGCGGTTGAAAGAAGCAAGTTCTAAATGAAAAGCAGATTCTTGAAATCCTCACACTGAATTAAGGAAGCAAATAATCAGGCTGCTTCAAAGGGAAGATAAGCTAGTGGAGCATTCTGCTGCTCAAAATGCAACAACCCAAGATGAACAACTGCCATTGGTGCCAACACATTAGAATCCAGGAAGGAAGAAACAAAGGAAGTATAAGAAAAGTATTTGCCCTGGATATTTACTTCCTCTAGAACTAGTGATAGTTCAGATTCTCGGTACAGGTTATGAAGAAAGAAAATAAACACTAAAGCTCTTTAGATGCAACCATCAATGGTATTTGGAAAGTCTTCATATTGTACATAAAGACAAGACTGTAAAAATGGAAAATGTTATATATATAATGTAATATCACATGATAATATAATACAATATAATATAACATGGACACACACACATATTCCAAATAGTTTAAGGACTGAAATATTAGCTTTAAATTTAAAGCTAATTTTTTAAAAAAGAGAAAAAGCTTCATGGTCTCAACGTTGGGAACAGTTTCTTAAACAAGATGCCAAAAGAATGAACTATGCGAAAAAAAATGACAGACTCAACTTCATCACAATTAAAGATTTCTGTTCAATAAAGAATACCACCGACAAACTGAACAGATGAGTGACAGACTGGGGGAACTTTTTCTTCAAAGTCTGAAACTGATAAAAATTATTATGTAAATTATACAAGTAACTCCTACAAATCAGCGAGTGAGAGAGAGTCAGCCCCTCAGGAAAATGAGCGAAGTATAAGCAGATGGTTAACAGGGGGGAGACAGCGTCTGCTGAGGAAATGAGGAGACCTCTGCCAGAGACTCGCGAACAAGGAGACATCACCTCCAGCCAACTGATTCTCCAAAAATAGAAGGTCAAGTGACAGCAAGGGCAGCTGTGAGCTTGCAGAAATGGGGCCCCGTCCAGTTGGGAGGCCAGGCTGCTGCAGGACTGTGGACAGCCAGGCAGTGTGTACATGGTGGCATGCAGCAGCCCAGGACAGACGTGGGGCTCCTGCAGATGCATCCCAGAGACATGCCGCAGGGCCACCAGGAGACACAGAGAAGGGCTTTCAGCACAGCATTATTCTCATCACAAAGAGGGGTAGGGCCCATTGCTCAGGAATGGAAAAGGGGTGTGTGTGTGTGTGTGTGTGTGAGAGAGAGAGAGAGAGAGAGGGAGAGAGAGAGAGGGAGAGAGAGAGAGACAGAGTTGGCTCAGGCTGCTATAACAGAACACCAAAGACTGGGCAGCTCATAAAACAACAGACATTTACCTCTCACAGTCCTGGAGGCTGGGAAGTCCAAGATCAAGGTGCCAGCAGATTCACTGTCGAGTGAAAGCCCACTTCCCACTATTTTCTGGGTGTGACCTCACATGGCAGAAGGCATGATGGAGCTCTCTGGGGCCCCTTTTACAAGGGCACTAATCCCATTCATGAGGGCTCCACCCTCATGACCTATTCACCTCCCAAAGACCCACCTCCAAATACCATCACCTTGGGCATTAGAATTTTAAGATGTGAGGCCTTTTCTTTGCCAGGGGTGGGGGGGCCCACAAACATTCAGCCTATAGCATAAGTATACTCACATAATGAAAATTCCATACAGTCATCTAATGTACTGAACCAGACTTACATATAGCAACAAGGACTGATCTCAAAAACTTAATGTCTGGCCAAAAATAAAAAAATAAGAAAGACAATGAGATTTACGGGCCAATAGTATTTATGGAGATTTTAAAACACATGCAAAATGGCACTCTACCTATTTCAAAGAGTCACTTATATTTAAATAAATGTATAATGTATTGAAAGTGGATTGGGAGGATGTAAATTAAATGCACTAAAGTGGGTAGTATTGGGAGGAGGGAAATAGGAGTGAGGAGGGAAGATGAAAGGGGGAAATAATAAAGGAAATGAAACCAAGCACAGCCCGGCATAGGCCACCGGCAAAGTGAGCCAAGACCTCAGCTGGGTTCTGGGACACGTCAGTACTGGACATGTGTATGAGGACAGTGCTGGGGGCCTTTCTCCACCACAGGAGTGGGGTCTGCAGAGGGACAGAGGAAGTCTGGATCTTACTTGAAGTCAGGTACAAGTTGCAGGACCTTCCTAGACACCCCCTTCCATCCTTCTCCTCTCCACCAGCCCCAGGCCAGCACCCTCGGCCCTTCCTCAACAGTCACAGCTCAGACCGCAGGGCCCCTGCTTCAGCCAAGAGCACCTGCATTCTCCAACCGCCTCTGAGGCCTCTGCCCTCTGGCCCAGCGACCCAACCCTCTGCCCCTCAGCCAGAGACGCCAACCCAAGTAAGGCGACAGAGGCCAGAAGGTGAGCTAACTTCCAACACCACGACGGTGGCCCCTGACCTGGGGTACAGGGGTTCTGGGCTCTTCCCATGCCGCCTCACAGCAAAGCCCCCAAAGAGTCCAGCACACACTGAGGGTGGGTCCTGCACACTTCTGGGGCCACAGAGTCCAAGAAAGATGGCCCAGATAGCACCCTGGTGACAGCCAGTCTCAGCTGCTGTCTGAACACTGCTGAGTGTGATTTCTTCGTAACTAGATGTCAGCCTTGATAACTGTAGAGAACAGGAATGACTGTCCTCTATTTCACAGATTCCCAAGGGCACTTGGACGGGGAGGGATGGACATAGACCCCCTGCAGCAGTAGCAGCAGCAACAAAACGCCAGAACCGGGCTTCCCTGGTGGTGCAGTGGTTGAGAGTCCGCCTGCCGATGCAGGGGACGTGGGTTCGTGCCCCGGTCCGGGAAGATCCCACATGCTGCGGAGCGGCTGGGCCCGTGAACCATGGCTGCTGAGCCTGCGCGTCCGGAGCCTGTGCTCCACAACGGGAGAGGTCACAACAGTGAGAGGCCCGCGTACCACACACACACACACAAAAAAAACGCAGAACCTTGTGGAAAGGGACACTGTCAGGGGGTGGCATTGGTTTACCATCCCTGCGATTATTAACTTTTTGAGGATGACAGTCTGAACAGTGAGGGTCTTCGGACAGGGGTGGGGTACCTCCCAGGGCACACCTGCTGAGGAAGCGCCCATGAATCCATGACAGAAAGACGGGAATGATGGATGGAAGGGAGGGAGGGAGGGGAAGGATAATAAATGGATGGAAGGAATGATGGTTGGAAGGAAGGAAGGAGGAGCGATCACACAGGAGTACAAACAAAGCCGGTCTCGAAGGCACACCCCCTGAGC
Organism: Phocoena phocoena; assembly: GCF_963924675.1. Classification (NCBI taxonomy): domain Eukaryota; kingdom Metazoa; phylum Chordata; class Mammalia; order Artiodactyla; family Phocoenidae; genus Phocoena; species Phocoena phocoena. Next base: position 7,689,656 of record NC_089234.1, on the reverse strand, counting down.
AAGGCCCTCTGACAACACAGTATGTTTCATGCACGCGTCTGGTTGTGAAATAAACCCATTTCATCAAAATATGGAGTGAGCTGAGCACAAGCCCTAGCTGACGGGGTAGGATGAGTGAGGCTGCTGACTGGGACCTCAGCTCAGAGGAGACAGGAATGGACATGGCCGAGGATTGTCGGACTCTCGGCTGTGTTCACAGGAGACAGGAGCAAGGGAAGTCACATTAGAAAGACCATCACCAGGAAAAAGTGAGAGAGTGGGAGGGAGGGCTGGGTGCCCGGAGCTGGTCGCTTGGCGAGGAGAGGCCAGCACATGGGTGCCCGGTGGCCTCCCCATCGCTCCCCTTTGCCGGCCCCTCCCCATCTCCCTGACCACTTAAAGATCCAAGTGTCAGGGGACTTAGTTCTTGGTCCTCTTCTCTTCTCCCTCCACACTCAATCTTGTCAATTTCATTCAGTTTCAAGACTTTAATGACATCTGCATATCGAAAATTCCCAGCCTGGATCTCTTTCCTGAACTCATGTATCCAGCTGCCTACTCAATACACTTCTGCTTGGATGTCTAAGAGATATCTACGGCAGTTAGAGACTGATGCATAACAAGCAGCCCAAAAGAACAATGTCTTGTTTCCCATGATTCTTTTGGTCAGGAACTTGGGCAGGGCTCATCTGGGTGGTTCTTCTGTCCCATGTGATGTCAGCTGGAGTCACTTCCACGCCCACATTAATCTGGGAACTCATTTGGGGCTGGGACGTGGAAGAAGGTCCTTCTCACAGGTCTGGAAGTTGGTGCTGCTTGTCGGCCAGCTGTCCATGGGCTTCTCCTCCAGGGTCCCTCCCAGCCTCCTTACAGCACAGCAACTGGGTTCCCAGAGAGCAAAAGCAGAAGCTGCTGGGCCTCTTCAACGTGAGGCCAGGAACGGACACAGCCATCATTTCCCCACACTCTACTGATCAAAGCAAGTTACAAAACCGGCCCTAATTCCAGGACGGGGAGTGGGGAGAGAAATGATGGCCAAGTGGCATGGGGGACAGAAGGGAAAGTCTCTTTGGAGACTTTCTACCAGGACAAGCCAGACCCCCTGGATGACATCTACTCCTTCACAAAACCTGACGGCTTCATCCTAAGAATATATCCAGAATCACCGCTTCCCTCCAGCACCACTGCTCCCAGCCTCACCTGAGTCACCAGCATCTTTATCCTATTTCCTCACCAGCCTCCTGAGTGGTCTCCCTGTTTGTACCCTTGGACTCTCTTCCCAACAGCAGCCAAGTTGATCTTTCTGTACTTTAGATCGGATAATGTCACTCTTCTGTCCTAACCTTCCTGTACCTCCCTATTTCTCTCAGAGGGGAGCCAAAGCTCTCACAATGGCCCCCAGGGCCCTACACTCTCCGCATACACACTCTGGCATCACTGCTCAGACTTGGTCTCTGACTACTGTGCCCCTCCCTCACTCCCCTCCAGCCAGCCTGGCCCTTCGTCCAGAGAGCACCCTGCAGTCCACAAAGCATCCTCTTAGCTGGGAGCAGCTACATAATTTGCAGGGCTCAGTGCAAAATGAAAATACAGTCATTGTTCCAAATGACTAAGAATTTTAAAACAGCAACAGGAGAGCATTAAGCCAAGGGCAAGGAAAAGGGGTAAAAGGTATTAAACAGTGTAAATCAGAGCCCTTGGCCCTGGGAGCCCGAAAGTCCTGCCAGGACTCAGGGCAGAGCCCAGTAAGACTGGAGAGGGGTGGCGGCACAGAGGCCCTAATTAGGGGCTTACACAAAACCTGTGAGTCAGGCCACCGCAAGCCCCAGCCCCATGTCAGGACAGACTTAATGGCCTGGGGTGGAGTCGCCACCAACATAAAGTATCTTGTTCCAGCAACTTTTACAAGGTGTTTATGGCCCCAGGACAACATCAGGCTAACACTCGGCTTATGGGGCAGCTGCCCAGACAATGAAGGCAAAGAGGCGAGTCAGCACAGGGCCCGGGGATGACGGGAACAGGGCCAGGGGAACTGAGGCCCATCCCCCCTCTGCAGGACTGGGGCCCCCACTCTGTTATCTTGCAGCCTCCCTCCCACTCCCCACTCCACTGCTGCTCAGCCCTGCGAGGGACCTTCACCTCCATACACTGTGGGTGAGGCACACAACATCGTAACCAGATTCCTGGGGTCTGGGAAGCCCACCATCACCAGTGTTTAAATGTAGCCCCAGTAAACACAAAAACCCCTGGGGGCAGGGCCTCTGAGTCACTGCCCCCGCAACAGCATCAAAGTCCCTGGAAATATCTTGGGTTCCCACAGCCCACCCCATTGCTTCAATCAGCCCACACGCTTCACAGCAATTAATCTGATATTCCATTTTATTATTTTTTTTGCATTACGCGGGCCTCTCACTGCCGTGGCCTCTCCCGCTGCGGAGCACAGGCTGGGGACGCACAGGCTCAGCGGCCATGGCTCACGGGCCCAGCCGCTCCGCGGCATGTGGGATCTTCCCGGACCGGGGCACGAACCCACGTCCCCTGCATCGGCAGGCGGACTCTCAACCACTGCGCCACCAGGGAAGCCCCTGATATTCCATTTTTGCTAATCGAAGATGGCCATAACCAGCCTGGATGGGAGGGGACTTTGGGGGAGAATGGATACATGGATATATATATGGCTGGGTCGCTTTGCTATGCACCTGAAACTATCAGAACATTGTTAGTCGGCTATACTTCAATATAAAATAAAAAGTTAAAGAAAATAAATAAAAGATGGCCATAACAAGGGTCCAGTGTGCAGGAGCTAAGCCCTCACGCTGATGTGATGCCAGCCAAAAGCAGAGCGAATTTGTACCTGGGTTCCTCTGTCTCAAGTAACTGTGGGATTTCCATGCTTTCCTTGTATGTAGCTACCATTTACTGAGAACTTAACATGTGCAAGACTCGAGGGAAGGGCTTCACATGAATGGTCTCATTCAGGCCTCACAACATCTTGGGAAGTAAGCCTGTCATCCTCCATCCCATGTCACGGGTAAGGAATCAGGTTCAGAAGAGCCTGAAAACATATACCGGTAAGTGACAGGCCTGGAATTCCAACCCGGATCTGCAGAGGGTAACACTGGAATCCTTCCATCTCCCTGTCCAGGTTCACCCCTCCTGAGAGGCAACCATGGTTCCAACATTGGGAAGGAGCAGCCAACTCCACCTGGCGCAACCAAAGAGAGCTTCCTGGAGGAGGTGATATCCAGGGTTTAGAATGATGAGTAGAGTTTGGCCAACAGAGAGGAACAAAGAGAAGAGCGAGCATGTATAGGGCCCCGAGCACAGCAGGCAAGAACCAGAGGCGTCCTGGCACCTCAGCGCACGTCCTTGGAGGGTCTAAGCTTTGAGGTTCTGCCCTGTTGTTATTAGTAACGGCTACCACATAGCCAACACTTATTATGAGCTTTATAGAAAAATGACTACTTTCCCCAGAAGACTGAGACCCAGGGACATTAAGAAACTCACGGACTTTGTGATCTCAGGTGAATCATGGAGCCAGGTCCACGGCGCAGGTTCCATTTGCAGACAGAATCCACACACTCAGTCTCCACGCAGAGAGCCTGTTTTGACAGGGGCTCACGGGAGCTGACAGGAACAGTGTTGGCATCGCCATGGGGAGACCCTGCTTCCACTCTCAGCTCTGGCACTCACTTCTCAATCCTGGGCAATGACTTCACCTCTGGGCATCTCCATGAAAGGGGGCCCACAACCCCCTCTCCTTCTGCCTCCCAGGGCAGTGGAAGGATTGGAGAAGCCAGGCCATGGAAACGATTTTCCGGCTATGATAGGCCAAATTACAGCCCCAAGGGTCTTCAATCCTATTCCCCAGAATGGTGAATTTGTCCCTTTCCATGGTAAAAGGGACTTTACAGATGCAATTAATTAATAATCTAGAGATGGGAGATTATCCTGGATTATCCGATGGGCTAAATGAAATCACAAAGGTCCATATCAGAGGGAGGCAGGAGGGTCAGAGTCAGAGAAGGTATGACAGGAGCAGAGGTCAGAGTGACAGGCTTTGAAAACAGGGGAAAAAGAGCCACCATCCAAGGGATGCAGGCGGCCTCAAGAAGCTGGAAAGGGCAAAGTAATGGATGCCCGCCTAGAACCTCCAGTAAGGAATCAGCCTGCCGGCACCCAGCTTTTAACACACTGAGGTCCCCTTCGGTCTTCTGAACTACAAAACTGTAACTTAATAAATTTGTGTTGTGCTAAGCCACAGAGTTTGTGGTCATTTGTTACAGCAGCAAGAAGAAACTGATACACCAGACCTCATATCCCACTCACTCGGGAGTGATTCCAGCTTGGACTCCGCACCCAGAAAATTTTACACAAGTGTCTCCTTTGGTCAGAAAAAAATGATTCCAACTGCTGTTCCTTGAGTTAGAAAACAGGCTTCAGATAATTCCATTCAACTTCCCGTGGAGAGTTAAAATAAAAAATGTTTTAAAGGAGCTGAAAGATATATAATTACATTAAACAGCACCAGTGTCTTCCTACTGCCCCCAAATGAAATACATTTTCTTCTCCAAGGGTGATTCTAAGGTGTTTTCTTTTTTTTTTTTTTTTTTTTTTTTTTGCGGTACGCAGGCCTCTCACTGTTGTGGCCTCTCCCGTTGCGGAGCACAGGCTCCGGACGCGCAGGCTCAGCGGCCATGGCTCACTGGCCCAGCCGTTCCGCGGCTTGTGGGATCTTCCCGGACCGGGGCACGAACCCGTGTCCCCTGCATCGGCAGGCGGACTCTCAACCACTGCACCACCAGGGAAGCCCTAAGGTGTTTTCTGACAAAACCAGACCTGTTTGGATGGTGTCCGCTGCCTGTCACCGAGTAAGCTCCTCTGCCCGTGGATACCACGGCCCATCAGAGCCAGGCTGAAATAACAGTGCTGAGAAAAGGCACATTTCTGACCAAGCAGAGGCCCTGGCAGAGTTGGAGGGGTGGAGGTTTTAGGCAGGGAGATTTCCAAGAGCTATGAATATAACAAGTCGACTTTGTGGGCAGGGGGATATGGCCACAATTTATTAATAAGCCTAATGAAAATGCATGGGAGTGGGGGGAAGGCAGAGCCACAGAGATGCTGCCCCAACTCCCACACAATACAAAACAGAGTCGGTGGATGGTCCTGGACCAGGGTGGGCATCGGTCCTTTGCTGTGGAGTCTGCCCTCCTCCACTCTGGCCCAAGCAGAGATGGCCTGGGTCAGCAGAGCCCAGACAGTTCTGACTGCATCCTGCCGCCCACCAACCCTACCATGGAAGAGAGGCCAAAACAGGAGGACTAGAGACAGACCAGAGGACCAGAGCTTCTAGTCTCTGCCGGGAGCCAAGGAGAGCTGCTGCCCATCTCTGGGCCTCAGATTCCCCAGCCAGAGCCAGAGCTGGCTGGACTAGAGGACCCAGTCTGAGGGCCCTGGCCTCCTCATCCAGGTCCTCAGGCTCAAGTCTGGCTCCATCTTCAGCTTCACTCTCCCACTGCCTTCCCAGATGTGGCCCAGCTCCAGCCAGAGCATCTGCCAAGTTCTAAAAAAAGAAGCTCCTTTCCCATTGCTCCCCCATCTCCCAGAGGTCTCCTTGAACTTGACCTCATTTCTTGATATTAGGGCCAATGGATCATTTAATCTTAACTCTCTCCTTCCCTGAGCTTAGCTCCCCTTTCTCTTTTCTTTTCAGATCTCTACCCTCTATCTTGTTTTAGGACCCCAAAGACAGCCCAGAGAGAAGGCCTTGGATGCAGGTGGCTTATTTTGGAGGTGGTCCCAGGAAGCACAGGGAAGATATGGGGAAAGCCAGAGTGCTATGGGTTGAATTATGTCCTCCAAAACAATATGTTGAAGTTCTAATCCCTGGTATCTATAAATGTGACCTTATTTGGAAATGGGGTATTTGTAATGAAGGGAAAAGGTCTTTACATGTAATTTAGTTGTAAATTAAGAGGAGGACACACTGCAATAACATGCGCCCTTAATCCCACATGACTGGAGTCCTCAGAAGGAGAAGAGATGCAGAGACACACACAGAAAGAAGAATACAATGGGAAGGCACAGACACACAGACGGAGGACAGCACATGAAGACAGAGGCAGAGATTACAATGACGTAGCTGCAAGCCAAGGAGCACCAAGCATTACCAGCAGTCGCCAGAAACCAGAAAAGAAAGCTTGCCTGACACCTTGAATTTGGACTTCTGCCCAACCAGAACTGCGAGAAAAGAAATTTCTGTTGTCCTAAGCCACCCAGTTTGTGATAGCTTGTTACAGTACCCATAGGAGAGCAAATATATATATAGCATATATATATAACACATACATATTTATATAATTCTTTTTGGCCACTCAGCATCTCTGTATGCCCCTTCCTGGCTTAGAAAATGGAAAGTGAGACCCCAGTCTTTCTCCCCCTACTGGTTATCCCATGTGATGTTACAGACTTGTGAACCTAGCTATAAAGGTTTGTTGGTTGGTTTGTTTGTTTTTATTCCTCGTGCTCCAGCCCCCACCCACTCTTGAGGGTTTGGAGGTGGGTGTCTTTCCCAGCCCCCCAAACCCCTGCAGGCGTTCTTCACAGAGGCTACACCTGAGTTTTCTCTCAAGCACAAAGCCCCTAGAGACCGACCCTGGGAGCCTATGGCTCTGCCCCCTTCTCTGGGAAGACTGTGGCTCCGCCCCCCTCTCTGGGAAGACTGTGTCTCTGTCCCTCTCTCTGGGGTGGCTCTGGCTCTCCTGGGACAGAGAAGGGGCTCCCTGCCAGGCTGTGTGCTTATCTCAGAGGGCCTGGCAGCTGGCACCAAGTAGCACCCCAATGCTGTGCCCTCTTTCGAGGTGAAGACCACACGTGGGGGGCACCCTCTGGTCTTTGGGGCCTCCCCCCCGCGACTGCCTTTCCTTTCTGAGCTCTTTTCTCCCTGTGCTTCCTCCCCAGCACCACCCTCCTGCCTTTTCCTGAGTCTCATGAGTGTTCATGGCGGATGGCCCAAGGCCCAGCTCCGGCTCTGGGAGCTGACAGCTCTGAGGAAATGGAGAAGGGGGGTGGGTAAGAAGACAGTGCTGGGGAGCACCCTACCTCTCCGGCTTCTTTCCTGAAGAGGCTGGAGACTCCCAGCCAGAGAAGGAGAACATCCTCGCCGGCAGACTGTGGGCCCCTCGCGGCCAGTGCTGAGTGGGCGTCGGACAGGCGTGATGTTGGCCTGGTAGTTTCCCAGGCGTCTGCTTCTACATCTTTAAAGTGAACACAAGAATTATATGATAAATACAAATATATGATTTATTATCATAAGATTACATGATTATCATATAAGTACATATCAGATACGTATATATTATATATATATGATAGGGATTTGTTGTTGCCCAGTTGTGGGAGCTGATTAAACCGTCTCTGGGAAGCTGTCCCTTGTACATCTGGTGCCACAGTCTGAAGTCAGCCATCAAGAAGGGAAGGTGGATGTGAGGTGGGGAAGGTCAAGGAAAACAGAATGAGCAGAGCCCACAGGATGGACTAGAACAAGCTTGGATGATGGGGGTGTCCTGCACTCTGGTGCCATTCATCACAGAGCTAAACACACCCCGGGCCCAGAAGCTGCGGAGGCTGAAGGAGGAGAGCTGGCAGCCCCTGCCAGCCAGGTGAGCCTGGAGGTGAGCAACGAAGTTTGCGAGCTGCCAGGGGGCCTTGTGCTCCAGTCTCCCAGATGGAAAGGAATACGGCTGCTATTTCATTTCCGCCTTCAAAATCTCATGCAAAGCATCGCTTGCGGCCCACATGAACCTGGAACTATGTAGGGAAGGCAATTCTAGCTAACGCATCCACCGCACACAGATGTCCACTACCCCCCGGAGACCTCAGGTCACCTGGGACACTGTGGCACTGTCCTAATGGACAAGAGTGACCAGAAGTGGGCCACAGGGACACTCTGCCCCAGGGTGGAGGCTAGCTCTCCAGGCTACATACCCCCTTTCCTCAAGATAGGTTTTCTTTAGAGACATAATGAACCTACCCCAAGCCTAGAACCATATTAGGGCTACATTGAGCCCCCCAACAGTTCTCCCCAACTTGTAATCTTGGGCATCTGGGATTGGGACCTTGGTGTCCAGCCTCCTCCCAGAGGTCCCTGTCTCCTTATATGCCTCCTCTCCGGGAGGCTCAAGATTCGTGCCCCAATGAACACTGTGGTACATGACTCTTTTTGAATTATGGTTTTCTCAGGGTATATGCCCCGTAGTGAGATTGCTGGGTCATATGGTAGTTCTATTTTTAGTTTTTTAAGGAACCTCCATACTGTTCTCCATAGTGGCTGTATCAATCTACATTCCCACCAACAGTGCAAGTGTTCCCTTTTCTCCACACCCTCTCCAGCATTTTTTGATGATGGCCATTCTGACCGGTGTGAGATGATATCTCATTGTAGTTTTGATTTGTATTTCTCTAATGTTCATTGCAGCTCTATTTACAATAGCCAGGACATGGAAGCAACCTAAGTGTCCATCATCAGATGAATGGATAAAGAAGATGTGGCACATATATACAATGCAATATTACTCAGCCATAAAAAGAAACGAAATTGAGATATTTGTAGTGAGGTGGATGGACCTAGAGTCTGTCATACAGAGTGAAGTAAGTCAGAAAGAGAAAAACAAATACCGTATGCTAACACATATATATGGAATCTAAGGAAAAAAAAAAGGTCATGAAGAACCTAGGGGTAAGATGAGAATAAAGATACAGACCTACTTGAGAATGGACTTGAGGATATGGGGAGGGGGAAGGGTAAGCTGTGACAAAGTGAGAGAGTGGCATGGACATATATACACTACCAAATGTAAAATAGATACCTAGTGGGAAGCAGCCGCACAGCACAGGGAGATCAGCTGGGTGCTTTGTGACCAGCTAGAGGGGTGGGATAGGGAGGGTGGGAGGGAGACGCAAGAGGGAAGAGACATGGGAACATATGTATATGTATAACTGATTCACTTTGTTATAAAGCATAAACGAACACACCACTGTAAAGCAATTATACTGCAATAAAGATGTTAAAAAATAAAAAAAAAAAGATTCATGCCCCAGCTGGGTGCCAGCCTGCTCTACATCTGCATAACTAAGGGCGACCATGGATGGGACTCGCCAGGTAAACACAGCAAACGAACTTCTGCCTTCCCAGATACGGTGTTTCAATTTTGGAAAGAAGAGTTATGTGAGTGTATAGACAGAAAACCTATAAGGAAAGGTGCTAACACGTCATCAGGAGCTTTCTCTGAGAGGTGGGAGTATGGATGATTCTTCCGCCCTCCTGGGGTGTTTTTTCTTTTTTCCTATATTGCTTTTCAGTGAGCATATGGGACCTTTATAATAAAGAAGAACAAATATAACATAGTCAGGTTTTCCCTCCCTCGTCCACTCAGAGGAGAACCACTTACTTAACAGGTGAGACCGCCAGGGAGAGCTCGGGGCAGAGCTGAGCCGCACGCATGCATGCCGCCCGCCAGGCATCACAGAAACATTCCACGGCCGAGCAAGGCCACTTAGCCTTTCAGACACCAATGGCGTAGCTGAAGCATGAAACTAACCAGGTTTAGTCATCCATCTCTGGTCTCCTCGACAGTTTGCCAACTGTCAGCAGAAACCACAGGGTAGGAAGCTGGCGGCGGACCCGTATCCTAACGCAGGCGAGATTCGCCAAGGGGCAAGGAGAGAGGGACTTGCCCCCTTTAAGTATCAAACATCCCAGGTGCTGCGTGTGTAATCAGCTCCCTGGCCACTCCAAGGGTGGTAGGAGTCCTAGCCCAACACAAAGACTGTCTCAAAGGAAAGAAAGCTGATGAGAAAGCCTTGCAGAAAGCGACGGGCTCTCCCAAGGAGCCAGATACTCGGTCAAAAGCATCACTGGTTCGATGCAGCTTCTCTCCCGGTCCCTTCAATTCCAAATCACCACCTGGGAGAGCAGTGCTGGACCACCTCACTTCATGGATACGGAGCCACATGGGAACGTGCACCCGACGGTCGGGGACCCAGCTTGGTTTCCTATAGCTCAGAGCATGTGCTCAACTCTAAGGGCCGGAGAAGCAGCAGGTACCCGGAAGGCTGATGACTTAGTGTCTTCTGATTGGCATCCTTGATACACGTGTTCACATCTATTTGTTGAGTGCAGGGAAGGAACCAACACTTCGTACACTGTGTGCAAAACAGAGCCGTCACTGCATGTGACTTTCCAACCGAGACACTGCCTCGGAGGCAGCTGAAAGGCTGCTCACTTCTAACTCCCAAACCCAAGTTTACATTTTACCAGTTAGGTTTATTTTCTGGGACACTGTTGTACCCTCTAGATGCGTGGCCCGGGCAGTTGTCAGCTGGTGTGCCCTTTAATGAGCTCTGCCTGCTCTGTGGCCAAGAGGAAGCACCCACATCCCACCAGCAAGCCTATGGGCCTGACCCCCTTTCCTTCACCAAGCACACTCCTGCCCAGGCTACAGGGCCCCATTTAAATGCCACCTTCTCCATGCACCTGCCCCAGTGCCCCAGCGGCTCCAGTCTCCTCTCCTGACATCACAGCTCCTCCAGGCACCTGCCCTGATGCAGCAACTCCTCTCCTGACATCACAGCTCCTCTATGCGCCTTCCTCTATGCTCCTTCCCTCTGTGCTCCTCTATGCCCCAGCTGCTCTTCCATCCTGACTTGCGTGAGTTTTTTATTTTTTGGCCACGCCATGCAGCATGCGGGATCCTAGTTCCTCGACCAGAGATCGAACCTGCGCCCCCCTGCATTGCAAGCACGGAGTCCCAACCACTGGACCACCAGGGAAGTCCCCTGACTTGCGTGAATTTTATTGTTTCGGCCTCTCCCTCCCCATGACCGTGAGATGCCATCTGTCTTCTCTTAGTCCTTGCCCGCTAGCCCCTGGCACTGTTCCTGGCACCATAAGCACCCTACAAACTCTGGTTGAAAGTGAAATTGTTGATCGATTTCTTAAATTAGTCCAACTCAAGCTTTTCTTGGCAGTTGTCGGTAAATTGATTCAAGGTGCCCGGCTGGGGCGGCGGCAGGTGCGCAGAGGAAATCAAGGGATCCGGCCTCTCCCCTTCCTCTAAAAACCTTCCAGACTGATTCTTCTGTTCTTCCTTCACACGTGTACATGCTCGGGGGAGCAGACTTCCGAGCCTGGATAAACATGCATTTGCTTGTGAACATCCATGTTGTAAGCACAATAAATCACTAGAAACGAGAGACGCCCCTCGCGGTGGAGGGCGGGAACTGCTTTCTCAAGCACTGTCGGAAAGTCAGCGACACCCATACCGCCACCCGTCAGAGCCCACAGGGAACTCAGAGCTCTTTCTACTGAGGATCCTGTTTAATTGATGCACTGCGTTCATTAGGGATTAGGGCTGTGATGAATGCAGATTGGAGAGACCTAAAAATACTGCGGGTCACACGTCCAGCCAGCGGTGTCAGAGCAGGACAGGCGCCCAAGGGTGAAGATCAGCTCCACCTGAGGTCAGAACTGCAGGCGGCAACACATGCCCCACCCTCCCAGCAACCCCCAAGCCTGTCACTCTCTCTGTGTCCTTCAAAGAACCAGAATTCTTAATCCGCTGTCTACCCCTGCTGGGCACCTCTAAGCAGAACAGATAAACGGTGCAAAGCCAAGGGGAGCGTCCCCGCCTCTGGGGGGGTGCTTTCTGTGGTACCCGGCTCAGCATCCCCTGCCACGCTCACAGTAGGTACTCAATAAAGTCTGCCAAATTACAGATTCTAAACTCCCAGTGCTGGCAGTGGGTCAGCAACAGAACACATAATCACAACCGCATGGTCTGATTCAGTCCCAGGAAAAGAAATGTGTCAGCAGCTGTCGGGCATGAAATCATTCATTATTCAGTGGGTGGACGATGCTTCTCTGCATCTCATCACTGACCAAAACTTCTGGGTCTGATCATCGAAACTTTGTTCCAAGGGATCTCAACCCAGCCGCGGCATCAGAGGCACCTGGAAGTCTGTTACAAAGATGCATGCGGTGGACCCACCCAGACTGGGTACGGGGGCTGTAAAAGCTCCTCCCGTGTGTCCCGAGAAGCCTCCAAAGACAGAGGACCACTGGGTTCGCAGAAGGGCTGTGGGGTGGGGGTGAGGGGACACTCCCCCAGTTGCCACTGGAATCTTCTGGAGTTGATGCTGGGTACTTCATAGAATCTCTTTTCAGAATCTCAGCTTCCTCATCTCTAAAACAGATGTAATAAAACCCTGTGCCCCTCTAACCACATAGGCCCACCAAGGTACAGGGACCCACTCTGCTGACCTTATAAAGCAGCTGCCTGCTAGAATATTATTTATGTTAACAAGCATGGCTTTGCTCCATGACACTCAGATTTGAGAAACATCTCATTTGATAATTTTTCTACATAAAATTAAACCTAGATGGGGCCCGTGACAAACCCAGACCTGGCCACCTAGCCTGCCCAGCCCAGGGCAGACCTGGCTGAGTGTCACAGTCCCAACTCAGGTACGTCCCATGAACAGCTGAGTTAGCTGGACGCTGTAATCCCATCCCACACCTCGCACACGCAGCAAGCCCCCTCTAGCCGGCCCGTGGTATCACTGGCCATCACCCTGCGACCCTGCGATCCTGCGATCCTGATAAGGGACAGACACAGTTCAAGGTGTTTGGGCTTTGGAAAACCTACCTTACTTTTCCTCTCCCAAACCTCAGCCCCCAGCACCTGGTCTCTGGGCTAGACTGTTCCCCACTTGACAGTAAAACATTGCCACTCAGCATTCAAACTCACGAGGGCTGGGGTTTTTTCCAACACCTCACTCACCAGGGTTGAACAGACCCCCAAAATTAGTAGCACTGGGCCCTCCTTCTGCCCCCACAAAGACTCAGCTGTGCATGAACCCAGGGCCACAGCAGAGAGGCCCTGTCCTTGGTCCGCTGTGGACCACTCACCCCCACTGTACCTTTGCTATATTGACCATGAGCTTGGCCACGGGGCCTGTAGCTGCTGCTCCTGGTATCCAGCCCCCTGCCCGCCGCCAACATCCATGCAGCCACTCTCCCATCTGGGGGGGCATCAGGGCACCAGTGTCTGTCAATCCCAGAAACCAAACCCCAGCCCTTCCCCCAAAGCACGCAAGGCCTCCCTCCCCAATGCCCACAAAGCCTCCCCCTCCGTAGACCCAAAGAAAGGCTGAGGGGGCCTGTCTTTAGGGTGGCCCTGGAAATACAAAGAAACTGCTCATCTACCTCCTGGCCCAAGGAAGCCAACTCGGGACACAGAGCCAAAAAGAGGGGCCGACAGAGCGGAAATCAACCTTTGCATTATTTACAGTCTCCCGTAGTCCAGCGTTATATCCCGGCAAAGCCACTGGCCGTATCAGCACCCGTGTCAGTCAGATAAAGCACAGCTCACATTTCAAGCTTGGGCCGGCAGGAGCGGGGGTGGGGAGAGGATGCCTTGAGTCGATGCACCGCTTAGAAACACTCTCGCTCTTTCTTGTGTGTTTACTTCGTCCAGACTTCCACTTCTATGGCAGACACCCACCCATGGGTCACACCCTTGTCTAAATCCCTGAGTACAGACCTGTAATTTGCTTCTGGTCAGTAGAATAGCCACAGGTATGGGCTAGTCACTCAGCTGGTTCGCCTGATTACATCACGTTGTATGAGACGCTGTCTTAGCAGACTGGAGAGGGATACCCTCCTCTGGCCTTGAGGAAGTGAGCCGCCAGACTGTGTGAGGGGCCGTGTGGGTGCTGCGTGGCAAGGTACTGCAGGCCTCCAGGAGCCAAGAGCAGCCCCCGGCCCACTGTCGGCAAGAAAGCAAGACCTCAGTCCTACAATTGGCAGGAGCTGAATTCTGCCAACAACCCCATTTTCTTGGAGGAGGCCCCCCCACTCCCAGGTCTTGAAAGGAACACAGCCCAGGTGACACCTGACCTACAGCCTGGGATACCCTGAGCAGAGGACCCAGCTAAGCCCTCCCAGACTCCAGACCCACAGAAATTGTGAGACTATCAATGCATGTGTTTTAATCTGCTAATTTTGTGGTAATTTGTTACTTGGCAATAGAAAACAAATTCAATTCTTTCCTATTTTGTCATGTTGAGTGGAATATGTCAGGTAGCACATGAGGGTCTGGGTGTAAAAGGGAGCAGACACAAACCAGGACCCTTTGCTCTGATTCCCAACTCCAGAAAGTTGAAAGTTCAAAGATCTGGGTTCAAGTTCAGCTCCTGCTGCTAAGCTGTTGTGTGTCCTTGAGCAAGTGTCAGCTGCCTGGTGCTCTGTAGGGTCTTCTAGCTCTGAAACCCGGAGACTCTAGTTTCAAGAGTAAGATCTTAGGGGTTAAGGAGGTCACAGTTACTTCCAGATTCTCTCATCTTCAATTCCGTCCGCCCACAGAGCCTTCATTCAAAACCAGAGCACAGGGACTTCCCTGGTGGTGCAGTGGGTAAGACTCCGCAGTCCCAATGCAGGAGGCCCGGGTTCGATCCCTGATCAGGGAACTAGATCCCGCATGCCACAACTAAGAAGCCCGCATGCCACAACTAAAGATCCCGAGTGCCACAACTAAGACCCAGCGCAGCCAAAATAAATAAATAAATATTTTAAAAAAGAAAGAAGGAAACCAGAGCAGAGGGTAGGGGGAAAAACGCAGAAGTCAGCTTCCCCAAAGACTCGGACACCTGGGGGGCTTTCCTGGGCTCCATCCAGCCTCCCAGCCCCCACTCAAGTTCCCTCTCCTGCCTCAAGCTGGAATGGAAAACCCATCAGGCCTCAAGAGATGGCCTAAGAAACAGCAACCCGGTTTTCAATCCAAATTGTGAAATGCTCTGGGAACAACCTGCTAGCTAAGCAAACCTCTCCCATTTTTCTCCTGTCTGAGCACATTGTTCTGAGCCTGGAGAGAAGACAATGGAAATCGCAGCTCTCCTTCACTCCCACCAAGGAATAATTCACACAGGAATTCACTGAGCCCATGGCTTCTGGGCAGGGCTCTGCCCAGGAGGATGAGAAGCCTATGGCAGGGACGTCCCCAAGACTCCCCGGCTGACCCCATCAGCAACGCAGCAGGGAGGGGTGGAGGCTTGGGGTGCAGCTGTGCAGTCAGGGAGCACCAAAGACCAAGTACTGCCAGGGCCGCCCCAGCTATCTGAGCCCCATCCACGGTCCATCCATCACTGCCCCACACCCGGACCCGAGTGTATGGCAGGGAGCCACCCAGGACTCCTCGGCCCTGTTTGATCCACTCATACTCTTACCTCTGGCGGGACTACCATGCCCCTGCTCACACCCCACTCAGTCCCGCCCTTGGGATCCATTAACCGCACCCCTAACGAGCCCTGAAAACGAGTGCCCTTGGCATAGAGGGTGGGCACAAAGCCAGGTGACCCCGAATGACCCACCAGAGGCCCACCAAGAGTCATTCAGGCCATTTTTAAGCAAACAGGTTGGTGCTGTGACAGGAACAGCAGCATCTCCAGAAGGGTTAGAGATGACTCTCGGCTGCCACCACTGCCACCTGGGACAACAGAAGTGGGCGTGGGTGCGTGGGTGGGCATCCCCCAAGAGAGGTGGGCCCCTTTCCCAGGAAGCCCAGGACCCTCCCTGGGCCTGTCTTCATGCTGTCCATCAGCACTTGCAGGGGATTCTCCCTTACCTCCCCTATCCAGAGCCCTGGGTGGCCCTGAAGTGCGTCCCACGTACAGTGAGGCCACATGGAGTGGTAACCAAGAAGTTATCGGGACTGTGGCTCCCGACCAGGCTGCACCCTGAAGTCAACATCACGTGCCCAGGCTCCATCCACCCCCAGAAGGCAGAATCATAGGGAAAGGCCCAGCCCTAGCACAGTGTGACCTTGGGCAAGTCATTATGCTCCTGGAGCCTCAGTTTTCTCATCTGTGGAGTGGGGATAATACAGCACCATTCTGCTATGAGATGAAATCACAGAATCTGGTGCTTCCCAACCTCTCTTGACAGAGCACACGGAGAACGTGGAAGCCCACTGAGTAAAGGAACAAGGCTGCTTGCAGGATTCCTCCTGACCCTGAGCCTCACCGGCCACCATAGAGCTGAAAGGGCCCCCACCTCACAGACAGCAGGACGCTGAGGGGCAGCGTGCCGAAGGCCTGATCCCCGACAAGCACCAGACAGGGTTCTGCTGTGTGTAAGCCCCCCACCCAGTGCAGGATTTTCTTGTCTCACCAGGGCGGTCTGGGACAGGGCTGGCACATCACCATTTTTTAACCAGCGCCTTGCACAGTTCTGCAGCAGCAGGTGTGCAGGGCCAGGTTTGGACTTTCCGTTCTAGCTGATCAGAGCCAGCAGGCTCTTCCCCAATGGGATCACTCACTCCCCCACCCATCCCACCCTTTCCTGCAGCCCACCCACTGCTAGGGTCCTCCCCACCTAATTAGCAGGCAAATCCCGTTCTGGGAGAACTGAATGGGTCCCTTCTGCTCCCCGGGCATCCCTCACAGTGTCCCTTTGTGGCCGGCCATCCTCCTGACCAGGCCAAACTGGGTCCTCAGCTGTTCACTCTCCATGCAATTTTGATTCTGCGCCTGGCTCCCACCGTCAAAGCCGTGATGGGGCAGTGTGTGGCCTCCCGTGGGGCTGCAGTGTCCTCTGGGAAAGCGGCTGCCCACGGGGGACGCCTGGTGACACACACGGACCTTGGGCTGGCTGGCTGCAGGGCCGTCAGGAGCCACGACTCCACGCTCTGGAGTTGAGAAGCGCAAACAGCCCAAGCCTGGGAGACAGAGTTCCGACCAGTGGGGCCGGCCACAGCTCCTGCCGCCGAGCGCTCCCCAAGCCCCCCTCTGCAACCCAGGGATGCAGAGCCCCCCTCCTTGAGGCAGCCCAAAGAAGGCTCCACTGAGGCTCACATCCCTCCAGATGGGGCACAGTCCCTCCCCACCTCAGCAGAGAGCCCTGGTTATAATAAAGGGCAAGCTGGCGGAGCCCCTCCAGAGAGGGCCAGGCTGTGGCAGGGTGAGGCCGGGCTGGGCCAAGCAGCAGGAACAGGCAGGGGCATGGGAGCCAGGGGAGGAAGCTACCACCCCCAGCCCTGGCCTCTAGAACTGGCTGAACCCAGACCCACCTGAGCTCCGCTTACCAAACCAGCCCCAGTCTCCCAGGCTGGAGAACTCAGGGCCACCGTGGTCATGAGGGCAGGGTCTGGAGTTTCAGTTACTTCCACAGCACGGATGGGGCTGTCTGGGCACCAGGCTCCATGGGGGGTGAAGCCTCACCTCCCACCTGAAGACTCTACAAGCTGTCTGGCGTCCCTCGGACTCGGCCTGTGAGCTACCAACTTTGCAGGGTTGCTGTGGGGATTAATGAACTAAAGCATGAACTGGTCCTCAACTGGGAAGGAAGGATATGATGGCTATCACTATTCACTCATCAAGCTAAGACCCGTGGGAAGAGGCAGGCACCAGACAAGCGAGCCCAGGTCAGACCCCAGGCCTTGCGCAAGTGAAGTCAGGGTTAGGACCCGGCCCCCTGGGCTGTCCAAGTCCAGGGGTGTCCTCACCTCCTGGGAGCAATGACACCTAAGTGAAATATCAACTCAGGGTCCTGCCCAATGTTCCCCACAGAAACCACTAAAATCCCTCACTCTCCACAGAGCCTTGCAGGTTAATGAGTCTGGGGTGGGTACCGCCCACAGCCCACTACCCTGGCACCTCCATTCCCAGTGCTGGGGCCGATGGGGTCCACAACCAGACCCCAGGAGAAGTGTTCCCAGGGGGGTTCCTTGCGCCACCCAGACCTACAGCAACCATCTGTCAGAGCAGAGCCCTGGGCACCAGGACGTTTATGAGGTCTCGGGTAACGCCAGCACCCTCTGGAGTTTGCGAACTCCCAGAGGACAAGGTCAGGGGGCAGAGGAGGAGACAGGCAGGACCAAGGACCCAACACTGCCCCACCAGCACCCTGCTCCCGATTCCTAAATGAGGACACCGAGACTGCAGAGGTTGCAGAACTGGACGAAGGACGCAGGAGCAAGGAGGGGCAGTCGGGGTGGGCCACTCCCTCCCACCTCCCGCCAAGGAAGACTTCAGTTGAGTCCAGCTCTGGGCCCAGGCACTGGCCATGCCCCTGGCACTCATACAACCCAGGGCTGCCAGACCTCGCTGGCGGGCAGGACTGTCAGTATCTCAGTGCCCAGGTGCCAGTGTCATCCAGCCACAGCCAGGTGAGCACCGGGCCCCACATCCTCACACTCGTTGCACAACTCCCCTCCCCCAACCAGGGCGACTACTACTAACCCCACCTCCTCTCCCCCCTCTCCCCCTCCTTCCACTCCTCTCCCCGCCCTCCAGTCCAAAGCCCCTGTCCTTGCAGGACCTCAAGCTGCAAATCCCTCGGAGGCCACGGCAGCCGTCCAAGGAGCTCCCAAGAGGTCCCGGGAGGCCCTTCCCACGGGGTCAGAGCGCCCCCTGCCCCCTTCCGGGTGGACTCACAGGCGACCATCACTTGTCAGGTTGGCCACGAGACTCTTTAAAACTCACCATCCCGGAGCGGTGGTTGATTCTCCCGCTGCCCTGCACAGTGAACTGAAAGGGGCTCCAGAGGGGGGCAGCGGACGGCGCCTGGGCTCTCAGAGGGTGCAAGCGACACACAGACCCCCTTGTAGGCGACAGAGGTCGAACCGGGGCCCCACGCAGCAGCGCCCGTCTCTGCGGGGAGTGGCCGTGGGAGATCTGTGTCTACAGTTCCGATTTTCCTACCAGGAGCCCATTTAATAATGAAACAACTTTTGCAAAAGTACACTGCATTCGGCGCGCGGTTGCGAGGCTCGGGACCAGGCCCCGCCCCGCCCCGCCTCGGCCGTCAGAGCCCCCCGGCCCCTGCGCACGCGCGGCGCCCCGCTCGTGCGAGACCAAAGCTTTTCGGACAGCGCCCCCTGCCGTCCTGAGGCGCCCAGCTCCTGCGAGCGGCTGCCGCCAAACCCGACTCCTAGTTACTCCTGGTGAGCTGCCCTGGAGGGGCTCGATCTTGGAGGCGAGGGGACGGCTCTTTCCTCCACCCAGAGCCTGAAGCCCCTTGTCTACGACCGAGGAACTGACTTTGGGGGAAACTAAGTCACTAGAGGATATAGGGAATGCACAAAACTAGGTGGCTGTCTTGGGCCGTCCCCGTTTGAAATCTAATTCCTGGGGTCACAGACCCCGGCTCCACTGTGGGTTCACGAGGCGTGCTAAGGGACCACCTGAATCGTGTGCTCAGTGGCTGGGGGTTCAGGCCAGCAGGATCAGTCCCAGGGCCCACCTCCAGACACCAACTCAGCCAGGACCACTCTTTAAGAAATATTGCCTTAATTTGACCCCCTCATTTCAGAAAGGACAGATAGGCAGTGACTTGCCTAAGATCACACAGCTCCTCAGAGGGAAGTGCAAAACGGAAGCTCTGGCAGCATGTCTACCACCCCACCTCCATCCCACAGTTAGAGAAACCAGGAGGCTGTCACCAGCTTCAGTCCCAGCTCTGCTACCACTGTGTGGACTGTAGCAAGTCCCTTCCCCTCTCCAAGTCTCCCAGGTCTGTGTTCTAGCATGAAATGATGGGCAGTGGCCGTCCCCTCCATGATTCTAGAATTCCTGGAGCAGAGACAGACCCTCACCCAGGTTTGAGCTCCTAGGTCACCATGTGAGGTCCTGCAGCTTTGTGTGCTCTTTGCGTATGTATTTTTAAATTACTCCCAAGAGTAATTACTTCCAGATCATTAATAAGTACATGGCTCCGCCCTCGGGAACCACCAAATTTAAGTGCTTTGTGATAAAAAGGAAGGCAGAAGAAATTGAGGACTGGCAGAACTTAGTAGCATCCTCCACTTTCTATCTCAGAGAGGAATATGCACCCCGATGGCCTGGGGGGAAGGCCACGAAGATCAGAAGGGGCCCAGGCCCTCCACGGCCCATGTATGCAGGAGCCAGAGTCATAAACAGTCCAGTGGGACAGGATGCTCTGAGCCAGGTTCTGCCTTACTCCCATTTATCTTTAGCTACCATCTGCTCTGCACTTAAGTATTGTGATACAAATTATAAAAACCGTACTAGCTCAGATATTTCATTAACGACTTGAGTGACTGGACCAATGCATCGAGGGAGAAATCTCGTTTCCAAGGCAATCAAAACAAAGGCTGGGGAGCTAATAAACTCCTCTAAGCTATTGTACATGCAGGGAACAGGAGAGTAAGTCCCGAAGTAGATTTTAAAGAGTTTTTCCTAAAAGGACTAAGCTTCTTTCGTGTATCTATTATTCATTTGAACGGCTCCTGCTTGTACTTTTCAGAATCCATCCCCCAAGTCAGAAACAAATTGAAATGCTTTTACACACACCTAGGGCCCCTCAGCCATGCTCCTGAGCCAAGTGGAGGAGCTGTCCCCTGTGCCCCCAGCCGCTGGAGCACCTGGACTACCTCTTGCCTCCCTGCAGAAGCCTGGTCCAGCCCACCCAGGGCTCCAGGGCTCCACCGCTTACTATTCCAATGACCCAAGACAAGTTTGTCTCTCTAAGCCTTGGTTTCCTCGTCCGTAAAATAATGGGGATGTTAGTACCTGTGATGAAACCTAACACATTTGGAATGGCACCTGGCACATACCGTTTAATGCTATTTCTTGGAAGCACTGCCTCTCCTCTGGGGCTAGCCACGCAGTACATAATATTTTTCAAATAAATGTACTCGTAATAGGGAAGAACAAATCTGACCCCATGCTGGGTCTGTTTCTTTAAACTTTGCATGCTATTGCTTTTGCTACAAGTGAAGAATGTTACCTATATCCTGAGATAGACAGGATAGCTCACTGTCAAGGCTCTGACCTTTAAAAGTATGTAACGCTTTCAATCACATAGAGGTAAAAAGTTGCAGAATGGAGAATAACGTTTTTCTTGTTAGAGGTTTACAGGAACATCGTGACCTGACCTACATGGACAGCTGCAAGAACGAAGGATTCCAACACCAAGAAGTTTGCAGCAACCAGCCACGCCCCCTCCCCTTCTAGTATAAAAGCAGCCTGAACTCTAGCTTCTTTTATACTGAAAGGGAAGGGGCTGTGGTGAGATGCTTCTTTGGGACGCTAATCCACAGTCTTCTCTGTCTGCTGGCTTTCCAAATAAAGTCGCTATTCCTTGCCCCATCGATTCCTCTCTCCATTTACTGGCCTGTTGTGCAGCGAGCAACACGAGCTTGGACTCGGTAACATACTGACTAAAAAGCCCCATGAGGTCAAGGACTACGTCCCTCTCTTTCACTAGTAGACCCTAGTGCAAGCCCAGTGCATGGAATGGTAGGTTTAGTGAATGACACGCTGCTTTACAGTCAATATCCACTCGTGCATCCACATTCAATGTCCACTTTGCAAAGGCTGCACACCAGACTCCCCTAGGGAGCATTTAATATACTGAGATTCTGATGGAATTTATTTGAGGTGAGACCTGGACATTGATATTAATTTTTAAGCGCTCCAGGTGACCCTGATAGGCAGCCAGTGTGAGAAACAAATCTAAACCTACAAGTGGTTCCCACGTGGTGTGTCCCCTTCCTGTCAGGAGGAAGCCGGGATCTTTAAATTCCTAGTGCCTGAAACACACTGTAATTTCACCTTTGTAATTCCTCCTCGTGTATTATCCTGGGTAAATCAGACATCTTGTCCCAACCTCAGTTTTCTTAGGTGTGCAATGATTCATTTAGATGAGGTGTCCGAGATGGTCAGAATCCAAAGAACAAGTCATCACTGGAGTTTGTTATGAGCTGAATTATGTCGCCCTCCCACACGCTTTCGGTGAAGAACTAACCCCCAGGACCTCAGGATGTGACTGCATTTGGAGATCAGGTCTTTAAGTTGATAATGAAGCTAAAATGAGGTCGTTAGGGTGGGGCCCTAAGCCAATATGACTGGTGTCCTTATGAGAGGTTAGGACACAGACACACAGATCATGTGAGAGGTCTCAGAAGAAACCAACTCTGCAGTCACCCTGATCTCAGAATTCTAGCCTCCAGAATTGTGAGAAGGTAAACTTCTGTCATTAAAGACACCAGTCTGTGGTGCTTTGTTATGGCAGCCCTAGCAAATTAACACAGGGTTTGTGTGTATATACAAAAGAGCTCCTGGATTATTTCTTTGGATGACTCTAACCCAGGGCCTGTATCTGGGCATCCCGTTCTCACTGTGGGTCCTCTACTTTGGGCCACTCTTCTCCTTCAGGGCCCAGCCAGTCCCGTCTCCCCTCCTCTGGCTGTCACCCTTCCAGAGGTCCTCCCCCACCTGAATTTGTGTGCTGGGGCCCCCTGCTAATGATCATATGCCATAAGGTAGCATCTGCACCACAAAGGTGAGCATCTCATTCACTGATCTAGAGCTCTGCCAGGTGCTGTGCCAGGGCTTTGCCTACACCATCTTGGTCCTCAGACCTCTCCTGAAAGGTGGGTATTATCCCACCTCCTCAAATGAGGAGTGAGGCTCTAAGATGTGGCAATAGCTCTGACATTCCACACCAGGTCCAATTCCAAAGCCTCTACCTCCTCCCTGCCTCCCCACCACCCAGGCTCCCCTGCTTCATCCCCAGGGGGACTCAGAAGAGTGAGGGCCTTCCTGCCTTGTTCGCTGTCCACACACCCACAGCCCCAAACATGGCTGGCAAACCAGTAAGCATGGGCTTCCCTGGTGGCGCTGTGGTTAAGAATCCACCTGCCAATGCAGGCGACACAGGTTCGAGCCCTGGTCCAGGAAGATCCCACATGCCACGGAACAACTAAGCCCCAGCGCCACAACTACTGAGCCTGTGTTCTAGAGCCCGCGTGCCACAACTACTGAAGCCCACGCGCCTAGAGCCTGTGCTCTGCTACAAGAGAAGCCACCACAATGAGAAGCCCGCACAACACAAGGAAGAGTAGCCCCCACTCGCCGCAACTAGAGAAAGACCCCGCACGGCCACAAAGACCCAACACAGCCAAAAATAAATAAGTAAAATAAATAAATTAAAAAAAAAAAAACAGTAAGCATACACTGGGTGAGCAGCTGTGCAGCTGGTGGGCTTTCCTAACTCATTTGGGATCATCCTACTTCCCCACTTCACTCCCTCCCCTCAGGGATCCCATTGCTGACCAATTAAAGCCCCAGCTGCTTGCCCAGGATTCCAGACTCTCCAACACCCTCAGCCACCTTATTGCACCCCAGGTTCTAACTATGCTTTCTACAGGGCCTTCCTCAAACCATTAAGGCCCTCAAAGAATTTAGCAGGAAGCTTGTTGATTTGTTAAATTCACCTGCCTTGAGGCCTTCTCTGATGGGTGAGAATTGCTGAATGCAAATTAAACGTACCTCCTGGGGCTTCCCTAGTGGCGTAGTGGTTGAGAGTCCGCCTGCCGATGCAGGGGACACGGGTTCGTGCCCTGGTCCGGGAAGATCCCATGTGCCGCGGAGCAGCTGGGCCCATGAGCCATGGCCGCTGGGCCTGCGCGTCCGGAGCCTGTGCCCCGCAGCGGGAGAGGCTGCAACAGTGAGAGGCCCGCGTACCGCAAAAAAAAAAAAAACCACAAAAACTTACTCCTGATAATGATGTTGTGCCTTAAGGCAGCATCAGCACCTCCGTCTACCGGGAGCTTACAGGAGAGGCGGAATCTCCCGTCAGCCACACACGCTGAACCAGAATCTGCATTTAGGTGAGATTCCTAAGACAGGTTCTCAGCCCTGAGTGCACACCAGAATCACCTGGGGAGCTTAACGTTACTGATGCCTGGTGACACCCCCGAGATTCCGCTCTGGAGTAAGGCCTGAGAAAGCCCTGGTGATTCTAACATGCACGAGGTGATGTGATTGGGAACCCCTGTCCCGCAGTCCCAACCAGCGGTGAGTACTGGCAGCCTGTGGTGTTTGACGAGGGACCTCACGTTCAGGGGCCAGGCAGGCCTAAGCCAGAACCTCCCACCCGGACCAATACGTGTTGCCATTGGTATAAGCAGACCCTCCTGTAACCTGTGGCTCACAAATTTGGTCACTAACTCCCATGCTGCTACGAGGTGACTCGTTAGAACCTGGTGGGGGCAGGGTGCAATGAGGCACTAATTAATTTGTTCCCTTTGACACTGTGATCCATCTCTAGGGATCCACTCCACAGAGACACACGTAAGATACAAAGTGGTCACGTCCAGCTATTTAAAGAGTGAAAAAGTGTTCTTAACGTACGGAAATCACACCATCACGCTGTACACCTTAGACTTATACAGTGATGTATGTCTAATGTGTTATTTCTCAATAAAACTGGAAAAAATGCTATTAAAATTCGTTCCACTTCTAAAAGAAAAAATGAGTGAAAAACTGGAGACAACTCAAATGTTTCCTGATATGAAATTATAATATACCCACTTCAGATAAAATACTATAGTCATCAGAGTGTGAAATAAAGTTCACATTTTATGGCAAGACAAGAAAAATTTAAACATACATTCTCTCTGCCCTTTGGCCTCCTCTCTCCTCTCTACTGTGCATCGTGTATCTGCATCAAGCAGCAACCAGACCTCCCCATCGGCAGAAATAACTGCTCACCCATAAAGAGCAATATTTTCTAGCACCACCAAGACAACTCCTTAAAGATAACATTCCCGCTTTTTTTTGGCGGTGGATGGGGGGCGGGGAGCAGCACACCACTCAGCACACGGGATCTTAGTTCCTGACCGGGGATGGAACCCATGCCCCGTGCAGTGGAAGGGCAGAGCCTTAATCACTGGACCGCCAGGGAAGTCCTGCATCCCTTCCTAATCTTGTAAGGGGCCAAGATGACCCATGACCCACTACTCGACAGATCCTGTAAGCTGTCAATAATACATCATCCAGTGTACAGCCCTCTCAAAAAACTTATGTAAAACTGTTTTGACTTTTTTTTTTTGGCTGTGTTTTGGTCTTCATTGCTGCACGCCAGCTTTCTCTAGTTGCAGAGAGCGGGGGCTACTCTTCGTTGTGGTGTGTGGGCTTCTCATTGGGGTGGCTTCTCTTGTTGCGGAGCACGGGCTCTAGACGCTCAGGCTTCAGTAGTTGTGGCACGCGGGCTCAGTAGCTGTGGCTTGCGGGCTCTTGAGCGCAGGCTCAGTAGTTGTGGCGCACGGGCTTAGTTGCTCTGCCGCATGTGGGATCTTCCTGGACCAGGGCTCAAACCCGTGTCCCCTGCATTGGCAGGCGGATTCTTAACCACTGTGCCAACCATAAAGAGCAATATTTATGTCCCTGTTTTGACTTCTAACAGGCGGCGAAACAGTTCTCAGAGCTTTCTGAGAAGCTGTTCCCGCGTTATAATCCTCAATTTGGCCCAAATAAAATTTTCCATTTCTTTCTTAGATAGACTGATTAATTTTTTCATCAAAAAGAGAAGGACATAAACTTGTGACTACTGACATAGAAAAGCATCCAAAATACTCTGTTCGTGTAAAAACAAACAAACTAAGAAACAGAAACAATACCATGCATGACAAGGATACTTTAATAAAAATGGTAAATACTAGTATACACATGGGGAAAAAGCAGTTATTTTGAAAGCGGAAAAGGTAGTACACTAAAGGAGACTTTTTATAATTTGTTTTTCTAGAGATTACCAAAGAAACCAAAATGTTCTTAGAAAACACATGAAATAAATCAGGTTAAGAACATTCTCAGAGGGCTTTAAAATGTGAGGTAAAAAAAAAAAAAAAAAAAAAAAAAAAAAAAATGTGAGGTAATTGATAACACTGCAGTAATCACACACTGGTCCCAACGCAGACATTTTAAATATGAGCTTTATTTTAAATTTAAAGAAACACTGAAAATAAACACTTTTTACAAATTATATCAAACACTTAAAACATAAAACATAATCTAGGAATGTTAAACAATAATTCTCTTTTTTTGTAACAATAATTCTTAATTCAAAGTAATGACATTCATAGGCTACATCTTGGTGCTAGCCAATATGGAGTTTACTTAAATCTAGTATTTTTTATAAGCTTAACCATTAATCCTTCCTAAAATTCAATGTCTATCACTCAACTTTATGAGGTTAAGCTAATCTTCTATGCAATACTCTCCTATAACTTTTTCAAATACAATTTATACCAGCGAGGAAATTATTAAAGCATATATAAATTATGCTGAGGGGCTTGATTAAAAGGCTGTCTATATAGAGAGATGCATCTCACCTTAGAAAGCACACGCGTGCACACACACACACACACTCTCTCTCTCTCTCTCTCTCTCTCTCTCTCTCTTAATCGAAAATAAGATGCCAGGACATTCTCTTAATTATGTTACACAGCAAACTGCACGTTTATAAATGTCATTCTATTATGTATGAACTGAAAAGCATATACTTTTTAAAAGCCCTTGACATGGGGGAGTGGAATATGCCGGCTTTAAGTGCAGAAACTCAGAGCTTTACGAACTGCCCGTCTCCAGCTGGCTCCCAGGCACCACTGAAAACTGTCACCCTCAGAAAGACAAGATGGTCTTGTTAATGATTTCCACGGCCTCCAGAATCTCATCCTCCTTGATCACAAGTGGAGGTGCAAACCTGATGATGTCGCCGTGGGTTGGCTTGGCCAGAAGTCCATTATCTCGAAGTCGCAGGCACACCTTCCAAGCATCATAATCTAAAGAAAAACCGTCAGACTTGTATGCTGATCCAAGATAAACGTTTAAACATTCCCTTGCAGCGTGCATGGGCCAGGGCAGCCTGGCAAAACAGAATTCCCAGGACCTAGCTCAAGAAACGCAGCTCTGAGTTGCAAGCTTGCTTTGTTCTTACCCTTAAAAATGAAGTTATTTTTCAGCAGTGGTTTGAATGGTATGATTAGAAATGGTTTTTTGTTAGTTTTTCGTAAGTGAAAAAGACCAAGCAAAAAACTTACATGCTAAGGCAGATGTAATTAATTACGCAAGGAACCAATACAAAAAGAACTGGGATATGATACAGATAACTAACTGGCATAGAACAAGCAATACTCAAAACGTAGTGAACGCTACACATTCCTAACCTGGATTTGCTTCCTGAGCTGGCACAACTAGACTCTCATCATTTTCACTCTCACGACCCTCAACCCTGGCTGCATCAGAATCACCGAAAGGGTCGCGGCCAATGTCTGGGCCCCACTCCAGACCCATCAAATCCGTACCTCTGCAGCGAGGCTAGGCTTGGATTAATTTGTTAAAAAGCTCCCCAGGTGATTCTAAAATGCAGTCAAGGTTAAAAAATCACTGCTTTAAAAGGAAGGGTTAGGGCAAGAAAATCCAGCAAGGAACGCTTAAGGATTAGAAATGATGTGTTAGACACACACACTCAGTTAAGTGGCAGCGGGGGTTGTTTTTATCGTCAACATCATCATCACCATTCCTATTATCACTACTGCTCCTACTACCTCTACTGATATGCGAAGTATGAAAGTGAGTGAGGAAAGGAGAGCGAAGAGGAAATGGGACTACAGAGTGCTCTGTGCAGACTTCCTAACAGAAGATAAACTGAAATCTCCAAGTACTGCATAAATAACCTAAGGCAGAATAACAAATGACTGAAAGAAATGAAAACAGGTGAAATTAGTTATATGTGCCTTCATGTAGGAAAGAGCTATATATATATATACTTTTTTTTTTGCGGTACGCGGGCCTCTCACTGCTGTGGCCTCTCCCGCTGCGGAGCACAGGCTCCGGACGCGCAGGCTCAGCGGCCATGGCTCACGGGCCCAGCCGCTCCGCGGCATGTGGGATCTTCCCGGACCGGGGCACGAACCCGTGTCCCCTGCATCGGCAGGCGGACTCTCAACCACTGCGCCACCAGGGAAGCCCGGAAAGAGCCATATTTTTAAGACCATTAATATAAATCAGGTAATAAGAGTATTAGGCAGAGCCTAAAAGACTTGGTCAATAGGAGGCCAGTCAACAGTTTCAAACAGAGGAAACCAACGACCAGATAAAATAGCAAACGTGTTCTGAGCTCTTCCTATAACAGTAATATCTTGTAAAATATTTTGTCTCCGTACCTTTGGTTTCTCTAATAACAATAGCATTTAATAATCCTTTTCCTCTTACAGCCGTTACAATATCAGAAGGTAGCTTCATGAGCTCATTTCTCAAGATGATACCCATCTTCTCTGCATTTTCAGCAAGGTTTTCTTCTTCCAAAACCTATGTTTGAAAAGAAATTACACAAATATTAAGATTGCGTTTTCTTTTACATTGTTCTTTGGAGGGGAATGCGGACCGTAAGCACAGGAAGAACATGATCAGATACAGACCAGAGTAACGTACCTTCCATTGCTACTTTCCAAAGCCTGTACCAGTCTGATTTCTAATCATCTAACATACGCTAGCTCAGACAGAGCCTTGCTTTAGTCATAAACCCATAAGCAATCTGATTCTGTGACAAAATAAGGACTAAAATTTGTTTAATGCAACTGATATATTTTCTTCTTAGGTGAATAAATCAATGGACTAAATATACTTTAACTTTTTAACTGCAATAGAGTTCCCTTTGTTTTTTTCACTAAAAAGTCCATCCTCAGAGATAATAATTTTATGCCTTTTGTAGGCACTTGAGGAATAAGTCTAAAAGCATTCAAATCCACACTTTAACAACAACAAAAACAAAAAGCCACATGTGCTACGTCAGAGGCTTCACAGGCCAGGCCCGGTCACAGAGTGAGAGTTCGATGTGGACAGGCCAGGGCCTACAGGCCAAAAGTCCCAGGAGACTGCAAACTTGGGAAGCCCCTGGAGGATTCCCGTCTACTAGGCCAAGGTTAAATTACTTTTTGAGAATGCCTTGCCCCTAAACCCTTTCCTCTGTACTTCATATTCTGTAATACTCGGCAATCTTATCACATTTCTTATCACACCGGTGGGCTCAAACCTAAAAAGCACTTCAACACTACCTCCAGGACTAGCTACTGTACAGCTGTGATCAGTTTTTACCTCCAGGGCCGCGATGGCCACTCGGCAGCCTAGTGGATTGCCACCATACGTTGAACCATGTTCCCCTGGTTTAATGGTCAGCATTATTTCATCGTCACACAACACTGCGGATACCTGAAAGACAGAGACTTCAGCGCTGACCAAGTCTTTTCTCAGATGAACTCTTCTTATTCTTACCAGGAACACAAATATTTATGAAGCTGATACTAAATTTGACATAAACTTTCAACCAACAAGTGCTACACATCTGCCACCTTAACTAGCAGTGACAAACTGAGTGATGCCCTAACACGTTCCAAGCACATCAGGCACACTTCAATGGCACAGAATAGCACTTTGGAACCAAAAGAAGAAAGCTACTTCTGCAGTGATAAAATTTAGAATTCTTTCCACTCTCAAGGTGAAATGCTTTGTTTAACTGTTTAGAAAACAACGTTCTGCACTATATATTCAGAGCCCTTTAGTCCATACCAATTGTTGGCTCTGAATAGCAAACCCAAGAAAAGAATTACAGTTAAACATTAATTTTTCCAATCTCTACATTAATTGGTCGGTTATGGTTTTAAACAATTAGTAATACTATGTCTCAGAAAAAAGCATAAAGGTCTACAGGAGTACTTTTGGGATAAAATGTTTCCATCCAAAACAAATGCAGCAGAGCAAATCCCAA
Organism: Phocoena phocoena; assembly: GCF_963924675.1. Classification (NCBI taxonomy): domain Eukaryota; kingdom Metazoa; phylum Chordata; class Mammalia; order Artiodactyla; family Phocoenidae; genus Phocoena; species Phocoena phocoena. The sequence goes on along the minus strand of NC_089234.1, from coordinate 7,660,051 downwards.
GGCACACTCAATTCTTCAGTTAAAATAACTAAGTGGGTCACCCCATGGAACTCTGAAATGTTTTTATTACACATATTCCAGGTGACCGATATAGATATAGATATCACTAAGTAAAACCAAACCATCAGAAAGGCACTATTGTCACAGTCGGCTAATGTAAAAATATCTTAAGGATTCATGAGAATAGGGAAGAGAAAGAGAGGTTGAACATTGGACTTACAGGGTATAAACCACCAGAAAGTGCCTTTCCTAACAGGACCATATCAGGTCTGACATTTTCGTGATCAATAGCCAGCCATCTACCAGTTCTGGCCAATCCTGTCTGTATTTCATCAGCAATAAACAGAACCTATTGGAAAACAACAAAACAGCATCAATTATCATTTTCATTTCCATAGGGAAATAGGGATCTTTATTTTACTCTTCCCTACACAAATCTGTCATTCTGACATCCCCTCAGATTTGTGAAAACATTTTAATTACCCACACAACTTCAAGAGTGACCTGTGAAAACCCTGTAGACACACAGTTATTTCTGTGTCAGGCCACTCAGTCCCCAGAGGCCCATTCTGCACTGTTCTACAAAGTGGTAAGGCACTTAGACAAAGGGTTTTGTGGGGGGGTTCTGAACATAACTACTGTCTGGGACTAAATTCCCTTGTTTATTCCACAACATTTATTAGTAAAGAGGGAGAGAGAGCTTAAATTCTGGAGCAAAGGGATACGACAGAGGGTTTGAGAAGGACCAGAGTACAGGCTGCCGGAGCAGAGAGGAAGGAACCGTGGTTAGCGCCCAGAAGTCTGCAGCTCTGCCAGGGCCCAGCCAGTAGAAAGTCAGCTTCTTTGCAGCCTGCTGCTAGAAAGTTCTATCACCACTAGAAAGTTCTGCAGCTCTCAGAATGAAGTCTCCCTCTAGTGGAGAGGTGATGTAATCTTTGCATTTATCCTATCGGCCAAACCCTACTGAGAGGCAGGCAGGTGGGCAGGTGGGCAGGTGGCTGACCTGGTGCTGGGTGCAGAGCTCTCGCACGCCCACAAGGTAGCCTGGGTCTGGAACAACAACGCCTGCTTCACCCTGAATTGGTTCCACCATGAACGCGGCAACGTTTGGGTCCTGAAGTGCACGCTACAAAAACAGCATGAAAATGTTTTTAGTAACTTCCTTTCAAACCTATTTGGAAATCTGAAATCACATAATGTGCATATTTTCCCGTTAAGAACAAGTGTGCAAATTAAGTTTTCACACTAACTTATATTCTGACTTTTAAGTATAACTTTTCTGACTGACATTCAATTACCAAAAGCTCTAAATACCTCAGCTTTAAGCTACTCCATCCTTTATTTTCTAATATATACTTAAATGTACTGTAAATAAAAACGAATGAGGGACTTCCCTGGTGGCACAGTGGTTAAGAATCCTCCTGCCAGTGCAGGGGACACGGGTTCGAGCCCTGGTCCGGGAAGATCCCACATGCCGCGGAGCAACTAAGCCTGTGCGCCACAACTACTGAGCCTGCACTCTAGAGCCCGTGAGCCATGACTACTGAGCCCGCGTGCCACAACTACTGAAGCCTGTGCACCTAGAGCCTGTGCTCCGCAACAAGAGAAGTCACCGCAATGAGAAGCCCACACACCGCAACGAAGAGTAGCCCCTGCTCACTACAACTAGAGAAAGCCTGCGCACAGCAACGAAGACCCAACGCAGCCAAAAATAAATAAATAAATTTATAAAATAAAAAAAAAAAAAAAATAATGAAAGTGGCCTTTTAAAACGCCATTAAAGGGAATTCCCTGGTGGTCCAGGGGTTAAGACTCTTTGCTCCCACTGCAGGGGGGCACAGGTTTGATCCCTGGTCAGGGAAGTAAGATCTCACAAGCCCCGCAGCCAAAGAACAAAAAAAATTAAATAGATACATTAAAAGTGTATCTTTTTACTTTACAATTCTTCCACTTCATAATTTTAAAAAGCTGGCTGAATGGCTGAAAACTGACTAATTTTGTCTATTAAAGTAATTAACAGGTAATACCCAAGTTAATACTTACGCAGGAGATAAATCTGAAGTGGTTAGTTGGTTGTCAGGATTAGACCACAGAACCTGGTTTCCCCGTGTTGGAAACTAACTGACCATTACAGAGAACAAGGGTGAATCTTGGCCTAACTTTAATACAACAGATTCTCAGTACAATCATGTATCTGTTTTTAATTCATACATTCAACAAATTTAAGTCCTATTTACTATGAACTAAAGCACCATGATGCTAAATGAAGTACCTCAAGAGCAGGCAGATCGTTATATGGAATGATTTCGAAACCCGGCATAAATGGTCCAAAACCATCGTAACTGGTTGGGTCTGTGGAACTGGAGATAGCAGACAATGTTCTACCCCAAAAGTTTCCAGCTAGAAAGAAGAAATAAACAGTCATTATTTCAATCAAACCTCCCTAATGTAATAAGCACTGTTCCCCCCAAAATGCCTTAGGAAGCTTGATTTTCAAAAAAGCAAGGGTTTGCTTTAGAGAGCCTCCAGTGAGCTCATTTGTTTAAACAAAATCTGATAGTAAACACCCTGGTTCATATGACTGAGGTCTGGCCTTGCAATTACTATTTTAGGCACTTCTCTACTGAGCGTCCGAAGTGTAATATATAGCCCCTAAGGATAGGTATTTTTCTTTTCTTTCAATAATCCCAAGCCCTAACAAGTGAAGCATTCGATGCTTGTGTTTCTAGAGACGGTTTTTCTAGACACATTTATTATAGTGATATGAGAAAGAGACTACCCTTCATAGAGAATTAGCAGTTTTCCTTTTAAAAATCCAACACTACAGGCTAACTATTCAATAGAATGAATTTTAAATTTTCATTTGGATAGAATATCCTCAAGCAGTCCGAACACTTTCAATTTGCCTTCCTTGCTGTTGTAAGTTTTTTATATGCTAAAAGACAGACATCTGCCTTTGTTCAGGAACAATTTTTACCCATTAATTTATTTCATTAATAATTTTAGGACTGATTAATGTCAGGCACGGGGCTTCCCTGGTGGCACAGTGGTTGGGAGTCCGCCTGCCAATGCAGGAGGCACGGGTTCGAGCCCTGGTCCGGGAGGGTCCCACATGCTGTGGAGCAACTGAGCCCATGCACCACAACTGCTGAGCCTGCGCTCTGGAGCCCGCGAGCCACAACTGCTGAGCCCGTGTGCCACAACTACTGAAGCCTGCGCACCCTATAGCCCGTGCTCTGCAACGAGAGAGGCCACCGCAATGAGAAGCCTGCACATTGCAATGAAGAGTAGCCCCTGCTCACCGCCACTAGAGAAAGCCCGCGCGCAGCAACGAAGACCCAATGCAGCCAAAAATAAATAAAATTAATTAATTTAAAAAAATAATAATAATGTCAGGCACTGTTCTAGGTGTCAGGCATAGAATGATGACTGGCAAGCTCCCTGCCCTCAAGGAGCTTCTATGCTAATAGGGAAGAAACACCTCAACGTAAACTAGTGAAGCAAATGCACAACATAATTTCAATGTGGTTAAACCCAAGGAAGAAAAGAAACAGTAGAATAAGAGCGGCTTGGAGGGTCTCCCACCTGTTGTGTTTTGTTTTGTTTTTTAGTATCTTCCCACCACTTCTGCCAGCTGCAACTCAATTAACCCAGTACTGAATTATTCTAAGTTGGCTTCAAAGCATCCATAAATACTACCCTTGCAAAGCCTCTCTCAGCTATGAGTACTATGAATAATCCCCACTTGACTTGTCCACAAGCAACAGCGTATTGATTCTGCTCAGACTTAAGACAAAACGCACACTAGACCATAAGCCTGCTTGCTCTCCTGCATCGGCCTCAGGAGTCTCACGCCCCACAGCTTACCCTGCAGTATAAGGGACGTGCAGCTGGGGACAGTCTTCTGTCTCCACCCACTGACTCACCAGCTTCTTTCAACACCTGGGTGAAACACCTTTGCACCCTGTGCTAATGTGAGAGAGACTGGACACAGTCTGTAAGAACGAAATCACCAGAAATGCCATTTTTGTTTGCAAGAGACAGTTCTGCTGTCCTACAACTAAGGTCCAAGATTCCAAAATGGCAGACCACAGAGCTGTGCAGAGACTTCGGAAACAGGTATCTGTCGCTCCCACCCCCAAACACCAGCTACGGCTGGCCATTAGATGAACTCCGGATTCTGTTATATTATGGGGTTTATAATTTAACTGCGTGTGTCCACAAGGCAAAATATTTAATGATTCCAACCATCACAAAAATGAATCTTGACCATGCGCAGTGACAAATTTACCCACACTTTATGGTTTAAAAAATTAAAATCAGAGCCTTAAAAAAAAAAAAGTCAGAACCTATCCACTGACATCATTATCAAGATCCCCAAAGTCAGTCTATATGGATAATCTGGATTAACTGTTGGTCTCCCCAGTCAGGATGCAAGTCATTCCTCTCAACCATTCACAGAAATATACCCAGGGCAACTCCAGCCCTCCTCTTCCAGCAGCTTCTAATGACACGATACAGTAATCCTCAAATACTAAGATTCAATCACCGGATCATACCTAAGGCATGGCCCCACCTGAACACAACCCAACATCAACAACCTCACAAAAAAGTGCTCCATCGGCAAGACGGTCTAATTAACCAGAAAACTGCTATGAAAAAACTCAGATAAGCAGATGGAAAACAAGTCATATAGTCACTCATTTTAGGGAGGGAGGAGTAGGGAGTTATTTCAGAGAGAAAAATCCCACATATGAAGAAATACGTGGAAATAAACCCAAGAAAAGGAAATCCTTCCATTTTTATGAAACATTCAACAATTAACATATGATTCATGAGGCAAACACATCTGAAATATTTCATCAGTAAATTAAAATGGTAACTGATACTGTACGTTTCGATCACAGCAGTTAATGGTGAATCTCACATACCTGCAAAAACAATCTTTGCTTTGTATTTCGGGATCCCCTTCACGGTATATCCCCATCTACGAGCAAGTTTGCAAGCAGTCTCTCCAGCCTCCACTCCTACCAAAAGAGAACACCTCTCAGTTTTAAAAAATGTTTTAAACTATCAGAAAATTATAAGATTTTCTCAGCTATTTAACAACAAAAAAAAGGAAGTATTTTACCTGTATTCATAGGAAGAACTTTGTGGTAGTTGAAAAGTTTAGTAACATACTCTTCGTATTCACCGAGCACGTTATTGTAGAAGGCCCTGGATGTTAAGGTCAATTTGTCCGCCTGACTTTTCAAAGCATTCACAATCTTTGGATGACAATGCCCTTGGTTGACAGCACTGTAGGCACTCAGAAAGTCAAAATATTTTCTGCCTTCTAAATCCCATACATAAATACCTAAAATAGATAAGGAAAGTAACTCTAGAAAAAATCACCACATTACATAAAGACTAAGGCTGCTAGCCAGGGACTTCCCTGGAGGTCCAGTAGTTAAGACTCTGCGCTTCCACTGCAGGGGGCACGGGTTAGATTCCTGGTCTGGGAACAAAAAAAAAAAAAAAAAACAGACTAAGACTGCTAGCCAGCCCTCTGAATACCTACATATGAACCTTTCGTTAACATAGAATTGTGGTTAAGGCATGTTTTAGCTCAAGCATAATAAACCTTGGTTTATAAGGAATTATATTTTATCTGTCCAGCTTCAAATTACACATTTAACAAAAACAGCATAACAAGGAACTTCCCTGGTGGCACAGGGGTTAAGACTCCGAGCTCCCAATGCAGGGGGCCGGGGCTCAATCCCTGGTCAGGGAACTTGATCCCACACGCATGCCACAATTCAGAGTTCCCATGCCACAACTAAGTAAGCCCGCGAGCTGCAACTAAGGAGCCCGCCTGCCGCAACAAAGACCCAGCGCAACCAAATAAATTAATTAAATAAATAAATATAAAAACAAAAACACACCATTTAAAAAAAAACCCACATAACAAGAAGAGATTTTATAACTCTGGAGTGAAACCTTTATTCCTGGAAAACTGGAACCTTGATTCCTGGAAAACTGAAGTTTGGAATTTAAAGGAAGAAGTTATGCATAACATAAAAATCAACTGGTTGACTGTAAAAACCAACAGAATGGGAAAAAATATTTCCAAATCATATATCTATCTAATAAGGATCTAGTATCCAGAGCTCCTACAACTCAACAAGACGTACAACCCAATTAAAAAATGGGCAAAGAACTGGAATGGACATTTCTCCAAAGAAGATATACAAATGACCAACAAGCACATGAAAAGATGCTGAATATCATTAGTCATTCGAGAAATGCAAACCAAAACCACAATGATAGCATTTTACGCCCACTAGGATGGTTATTTTCTTAAAAAGGAAAACGAGAATTGACAAGGATGTGGAGAAACTGAAACTCTCATATATCACTAGTTGGAATGTAAATGGTGCAAGAGCTGTTGAAAACAGCTTGGTGGTTCCTCAACAAGTTAAACATAAACTACCATATGACCCAGCAATCCCACTCCTAGGAAGAAGGGGAAGAAAAAAGAAGTGGAAAGCAGGTGTTCAAACAGAAATGTGTACACCAATGCTCACAGCAGCAGTATTCGAAATAGCCAAAAGGTGGAAATAACCCAAACATTCATCAACTGATGAGTGGACGAACATGTGGCGTATCCATAAAATGAATATAATTCAACCATAAATAGCAATGAAGTACTAACGCATGCTACAACATGGATAAACCTTGAAAACACTGTGCTCAGTGAAAGAAGCCAGACACAAGAGGTCACATGTGGTCTGGTTCCATTCATATGAAATATCCAGAACAGGCAAATCTGTAGAAACAGAGAACGGATTAGTAGCTGCCAGGTTCTAGGGGAAGGAAGGAATGGGGAGTGACTGTTTAATGTGTATGGGGCTTCCTTTTGGGATAATAAAAATCTTCCAGAACGAGCTAGAGGTGATAGTTGTACAACATTGTAAATGTACTTAATGCCACTGAACTGCATGGTTAAAATGGCAAATTTTATGTCATGTACATTTTACAGCAATGTTTTTAAGTTGATCATAGATATTAAAATGTATTAGGGGCCTAACACCTAATTTTTACCATGTACCTAACATACTGTGGTAGGTGCTTTTGTCCCTTATCTCATCAAAAAACCCCTATGAGTGTTACCATCCCTATAGTACAGAGTAGATGCTTAGATTATAACTAGCCCCAGCTGGCACACATGCAACCAGGACTCGAACCCAGGCAGTCAGATTCTAGAGTGCACTCTGCTGCTGTAAGTAAAGAATACTTTTGCAAACCAAACCGCTTCCAATTTTGTAATACATAAACCTAGATTTTCATTTGTTCAGAAGGAGCTTTATCTACACTACAGTACTGGTCCCAAATAAAAAATACAGGCAAATGATTAAAATGTTTAATACTCTTATGCATCATCTTCTGGCCAAAAGCTAAGTAATAAACTTTGGCTTTATTTGGCTAGGGCTGTTATTTCAAAATGTGGATTAAATCACCATTTGGCAACAATCAGTAATCATTTATTCAGGTAAGAATCACTAATGGATGCTAAAAGTGGGAGCAAAAATTTGATGAGTAACAGGATATTTGCAGTCTCAAATCATGTCTCCACAAGACATTTAAAAGGGAAAAATAGAACTTTACAATGGAGAAGCCTGGCAGACACTACCTTACCAGTTAACCCCAAATTGAGGTTTATACGAAAAATTATTGGCCCGTACTCTTCAAAAATACCAAGGTCAAGAAGACAAAGACTGAGGAATGGTTCTGGATTAGACTAAACAGACCTGAAAACTGAATGCAACCCATGATCTGAGATTTTCTTTTGCTACTCAGGACAACAAGTGAAATGCGGATCAGGGCTGTAGATTAGAGAATAGTGCAGTGTCAATGTTAATTTCCTGATTTTGATACTTACACTTTCTTATGTAAGAAAAAGTCCTTGTATTTCAGGAAAGGCACACTATTTAGGGGTGAGGAGGCATCATGTCTGCAACTTCCTCTCAAACAAGTTCAAGAAAAAAAATGTATTGTGTATGTGTGTCTGGAGAGAAAAAGAAGATTAAGCAAATGTGGTAAAACGGTTAGCGCTTGAGAAATCTGGGTGAAGAGTAAAAGAAAAATTTAGATACTACTGTTGCAGCTTTTAAGTTTAAAATTATGCCAAAATAAAAGTTAAAGGAAAAAATGACAGCAATATTACAGTGCTTTATTTATGTATCGTACATTCCCTCCTGGCAAGGTCCATCATGACTTTGTAGTCCCTACAGTACCTAACACAGCAAGCAACAGACACTCAAAAATGTTGAATTAATCGTATCTGCAATACAGAAATTAAATGCATCTGGAAAAATGTATAGTGAGAAAATATAAAAGCAACTTTTACAAAAATGTAAAGCAAGTAAAAGGGGTGGGGGTGGGAAGGGTTGGAACATACCTTTCCCTCTCTCCAGGGCTACAGGTAAAGGGTGGTAGTTGTGGGCACCATATTTAGATTCCCGTTCAAAAATGTAATCAGAGGATGGAGGGCCTTGGACTGTTTTTTTAGTTGCAACAGATGTAGCAGAAGCCACTGAAGAATGAAATCCACGAAGGACAGCAACAGTCTGCAAACGTGCTAGTTTGGAAAACATGATGTCCTTCAAGTAGGAATATCACCAACCTGTCCAAAGAAAAGAGAAGGCGTAGAGAATAAGAACCTTCCCAGAGCAGACAAATGTCAACTCATGAACTATGTGTTCAACATTTACCAAAGAATCAGAAAAATAAAGAGAGAACTAAGGTGATAACTGTAAATGGAAAGTAACCTTTAAAAATTGTATTTAGGGCTTCCCTGGTGGCACAGTGGTTGAGAGTCCGCCTGCCGATGCAGGGGACACAGGTTTGTGCCCGGGTCCGGGAAGATCCCACATGCCGCGGAGCGGCTGGGCCCGTGAGCCATGGCCGCTGAGCCTGCACGTCTGGAGCCTGTGCTCCGCAACGGGAGAGGCCACAACAGTGAGAGGCCCGCGTATCGCAAAAAAACAAAACAACAACAAAAAAAACTCGTCTCTTTCTAGGGGGCAGGGTCAAATTCTAAAATAAAAACTATTCTCTATGATTTTGCTATCAGGGTCTACAGCTCTGTGACTTCATTAGAACCTGGTAGAGAGGCACTAAAAAAATTTTTTTTAATTAAAAAAGAGAGGTATTAAAAATACACTAGAAACTCTCTAAACAGCATCTTCTAATTAACAGGTTGACACAATATTGTGAGTGAAAGGAATCTTTGAAATTATCTAAATTCAACATTTTCATTTTACACACTTGCTCAGCTCATTCACAAAAGAAATGGGACAACATATCCATTTATATGCTGAGTTCAGGCAGTCTTATTAAAATATAACTACAGTGTGGACTTCCCTGGTGGCGCAATGGTTGAGAATCCGCCTGCCAATGCAGGGGACACAGGTTCGAGCCCTGGTCCGGGAGGATCCCACATGCCGCGGAGCGGAGCCACTGGGCCCGTGCGCCACAACTACTGAGCCTGCGCTCTAGAGCCCGCGAGCCACAACTACCGAGCCTGCGCGCCACAGCTACTGAGCCTGCACTCTAGAACCCATGAGCCACAACTGCTGCGCCCACGTGCCACAGCTACTGAAGCCCGCATGCCTGGAGCCTGTGCTCTGCAACAAGAGAAGCCACCGTAAAGAGAAGAATGCGTACAGCATAGAAGAGTAGCCCCCACTCATCGCAACTAGAGAAAGCCCGCGCAGAGCAACGAAGACCCAACGCAGCCAGAAATAAAATAAATTAAAAATATACATATATAACTACAACTTACTAACAAAAGAGTAACATCCAAAACATTACTAATACTCGTGCTTAATTAAGGTTTTTAAGGTGAACTCTGAATATTTAATTCGAGGGGTCCTGTGGTCCGATCCATCAGATGCACTAGGGCCCTGTAGGCACATTTCTATTCAAAAACCTTCTGGGTTCAAGTTACTGTGCCTGGCACAACACAAGAAATACTAGAACAGAATCAAGGAGGGCTTAAACCAGCCAACTTCAACAACTTCCCCTTCCAGAAAGGCCTGGAAAACCAGGAGAGGAGAGCGTAAGTTCCTCAGCGTTTGGAGACTAGGATGTAAATTCTAGCTGAGGCTATTAAGAGTAACTATTTGGATGATTTTGTCCATTTTTTTTTTTAGCTTCAATGTCCCCATTTGCAAAGTGAAGTTGAAGCCATTCAAGGCCATTACTGAGGATTAAATGAGATTGTTTTAAAGCACCAAACTTAGCACAAAATAGCCACTCAGTTAGTTCCCTCTTAAATTCATAAGGGAATTAGCCAAGTTCTGCAATATAAAAAGAAAACAGTGCCAGGGTTTCTTTTTTAAACTGCAGCTTTTGCTCTTCTAAAAATTTTTTTCTATTGAAAAAAAAATTAGAAACACAAGAAAATGACCTGCAGTTCCATATTTAGGAGGTAACCATTAACTTTTAACTTTTTTCTATGCATAAATACTATACACATTAGCTTTTCACCCTTCCCTAGGGAATTTACCACATTAGACCTTCTGAAGGCTCCCAGGACCCTTGCACAGATTTTTGTCACAGGTCCTAACACTTCAGGACTCTTGTTTTCACACCTGTCCCCTTACTAGAATGCTACTAGGCTCCTTAAAAGGACAGTAACTATGTCTTAAAATTCACTTTGCATCCCCAGAACCTAGCCCACGTTTGGGGATTCCTTGTGTGTCAAATAAACGAGGTCATTCCTAAACAGACTTAGGACTTGCGAGGGAGTCAAGGCAGTGACAAATAGCAAGGCCATCCAGAGAGATGATTAAATCACCCACTCCTAACAGACAGAGCTGAGTCTAACTCTAACAGGAGGCTAGCAAGATGTCAACAAGAACGATCTTTCTATCAAGAGTTCACTTCCATTAAAAAAAAAAAAAAAAAGAGTTCACTTCATTAGATCATTTCACTCCAGGCTGTGTGCATTTAACTTAGGCCCACACTCAGGTCCTGGAGAAGAGGACAAATTGTCATTGACAGCAAAAATTTTAACACTAAATGTTTTCAGTAATACAATTGACAAGGTCCTTCTTCAAGCTACTATTGGCCAATCTAATCCATCTTATCTATACTAGAACATACCTAAAATAGAATTCCATAAAACGCTGCGTTTTGAAGAGTTAATTTAGCATGCACTTATGAAATACTATTTTTTAAAATCACTCTAAAAGAAAAACCAGCATTAAATTCATCAAAAAGCCACTTAAAATATTCCACTTGAGGAATAAATTTGGTTTTACTACATCTGTCAAATATTTACCTTTCTTGAGGCAACCATTCAAAAGTACAGTCTTTTTTGGAAAGTTCTGCCAACAAAAGTTTTTTGGCCCTTTTTTTTTTTTTTTTTTTTTTTTTTACATAATCTGGCTCAAAGTCAGCTCAAGTGCGCCACTGGCAAACACCGTTAGCATTACTACTGAAAAAGGATTGGCTCCATTAGATCATTCCCTCCACACACCTCCAAAATCCATTCATCACTATTTTTAAATGTAGATTTCACCCATCCCCAGGAACTCAGGAAAGGGCATAAAATATGCCAAGTAACTGTAATAAAGGCAGAGAGTGGGGGTGGTAATACAGTCTCTTTGAGGAAAAAAAAGTCTTTTCAAGAATTTTTACCATTCAAAGTTATACTGGGTCTGGGACTTCCCTGGTGGCGCAGTGGTTAAGAATCCGCCTGCCGTTGCAGAGGACCCGGGTTCACTCCCTGGTCCGGGAAGATCCCACATGCCGCGGAGCAACTAATGTGCGCCACAGCTACTGAGCCTGTATTCTAGAGCCTGCATGCCACAACTACTGAGCCCATGTGCCACAACTACTGAAGCCCGCGCACCTAGAGCCCGTGCTCCGCAACAAGAGAAGCCACCGAAATGAGAAGCCTGCACACCACAATGAAGAGTAGCCCCTGCTCGCCGCAACTAGAGAAAGCCGGCATGCAGGAACAAAGACCCAATGCAGCCAAAAATAAATAAATAACTTTAAGTTATACTGGGTTTTGGGGGGAGCAGATTCAAAACTTATCTTGAACACCATGGAAAAACTGCAAACCCAAAACAATAAGCTTTATTGTTTAAATCTTGTCCTTATTAAACGATTTTACTTTCCTACTTGGATCTTTTTCATAGTCAGGAACTAGATTCTCTGAAGACGGTACCAGGATTTTTTTTTTTTTTTACCAGGATATTTTAATGAAAGAAGTCTATTGTTTCTTTCAGATGAGTAAGATGAAGAATTTGGATTACGTATCTAAAGAACAGCTCCAAATTCAAATTGAGAGCACTAGTTTACCTACAGAAACTCTTACTCTTAGAAATCCGGAGATTTAGAATTGAGAACCTGGAGTTTAGTAATTTATTAAAGCCACTTCATTCCAAAGTCACTCCTCCGTCTTTTCCGCCTTAATTTATCACCTTATCAAAGAGGTAAAACTGAACACCAAGAGATACAGTGACAAAGGGAGGAGGCTGTGGGTCACCGAGCACAAGTGTCCCAGTGAAATCAACCAGAATTTATTCATGCTCAGCACTGTTGGCAAAGGAATTCGAGGAAGTGTTCGTGCTGAAAGCCCTGTTGACCCCAATCCCCTGACACCATGTAATTAAACCTGCACTTACTGTAAGGTAAGGCTCTACTTCTGACTTTTTTATTTGGACAAAGGCTGGAAGGGAAAAGATAGGTTGGGGGAGGGGAGAGATGAGCAGGTAGGCTGCAGGGCCAAGGAGCTGCCCGGAAGGACTCGGACCCAGTCTCGATAGTCGGCACCGCCCCCAGAGGCAAAAATTCACCGTTTACTGAGCAGTCCCGCGTGTCCAGAATGCGCTCTCCTGGCCGACGTCAGGAACCCAGTGTGCTCGCGGGGCCCACAGCCCCGGTCCCACGCGCCGGCGCCCTAAAGGCTTCCTCCCCGGAAACCCGGAGGCGCCCGAGAGGCTCAGCGTCAAGGCGCAGAGACCCCGGGGCCCCTGGGGCCGCGGCACGGGTTCGTGGACTGCGGGCCGGGAGGGCAGAGCGCCCGCCCCCATGGGCCGCGCGCCGAGGGGCCGGCCCGGCTCCGCCCGCTCGGGCAGGCGGAGGTGCCACATCCACAGCCTCTCTCTTTCTGCCTCCCTCGCCCGCTGCTCCCTGCCGGGATGCGCCGCACCCCTGCCCGCCCGGATTGCGCGCGGGCCGGCTGCTCTCCGACCCCCGGTATCCCGGTGCCCACTGCCGGCAGCGCAAACCCGCTGCGGATGCGGAGCCTGCCTGCCGGTCAAGGCCCAGCACGCCCCCTCAGCCGGCTCCCCCCGAACCCGGGACCGGAGCCGCCCACGCCAGACCCCCGACCCGCCGCGGCCCGGGGCGCCGGGGACCCACCCGAGGCCCGGCCCCGCGGCGCCTGCGCGGATACCTGGCGGTATCTCGGAAGCCAGACCGGGACACGCGGCGTCAACTGAGCAACTGCGCGACGGTAAGGCGTCACAGACCTTAAGATGAAGCTTTTGCCCCGCCCCCGGGACGCCCTCGCTTCCCATTGGCTAGCGGCGGAGAGCTGAGCACCAATCGCCGTGGGCCCGCCCTCCGCCCCGCCGCTGCGCATCCCAGACTCCGACTGGAATCGCAGGTTCGAGCCCCTCCCGCGCCTTCAGGGCCGAGCTGTTCCGGGCCGCCATCGGCTCACTGCGTTTGGGCGCCTGACTAGCCAGTGCTTTTCCTTCGGTCGCTCACTGCCCTCCCTTTGTTGGCGGAAAAACAAGGTCCGAAGGGATGAAACGTTGGTTGGGCCCCCGCCTCGCGGGGCTGGACGGCAGGCTGGACTTCCAGCCCTGCGTTCCCCGGCCGCGCTCCCAGGCCTTTGCCTCGCCGAGCCTTACGTGTGTGCGGCGCCAGCCCATCCCGGCCCCAGGCAAAGTCGCGCCCACCATGTCCTTGAACCCTGGTGTGCTGTAATGCTGTTGCGCTTCTGAAGCCATCTGCATAAGTCATCACTGCAGTGGAAAATGCACTGTCCACCTCCTCGTGGTTGCTGGCAGATACTGAAATGATGGCAACACACTGTAAGTTTGTCTGCGGCGCCCTCCACAACCCGTTAGAAACGCAGAACTGAGAATGGATAGGCCAGGATAAACTCATTTTAGAATTATGAGAGAGGGCGTCCCTGGTGGCGCGGTGTTTAAGAATCGCCTACCAATGCAAGGGACATGGGTTCAAACCCTGGTCAGGGAAGATCCCACCTACCTCGGAACAACTAAGCCCATATACCACAACTACTGAGCCTGTGCTCAAGAGCCCGTGCTCCACAGCAAGAGAAGCCACAGCAATGAGAAGTCCGTGGGCACCGCAACAAAGAGGAGCCCCTGCTTGCCTGAAGACCCAATGCAGCCAAAAATAAATAAATTTATTTTTTTTAAAGAATCGTAAGAGACCTGGACACCGTGAAGTCTACACCATTAAAAAAAATTTTTTAACTTTATTTATTTAAAATTTATTTATTTTTGGCTGTGTTGGGTCTTCGCTGCCACTCGTGGGCTTTCTCTAGTTGCAGCGAGCACACAGGCTTCTCATTCTGGTGGCTTCTCTTGTTGTGGAGCACGGGCTCTAAGCGCGTGGGCTTCAGTAGTTGTGGCACGCGGGCTCAGTAGTTGTGGCTCGTGGGCTCTAGAGCGCAGGCTCAGTAGTTGTGGCACATGGGCTGAGTTGCTCCGCGGCATGTGGGATCTTCCTGGACCAGGGCTCGAACCCGTGTCCTCTGCATTGGCAGATGGATTCTTAACCACTGCGCCACCAGGGAAGCCCCAGTCTACAGCATTTTTGTTAAATATTGGAAACAGAGCTGGGAGTGAGAAAATGACTTACCCAGGGTTATCCCACAGGTGAGGGGCAGCCCAGTCCTGTGTGCCACCCCCCTTCTCTGAGGGTGATCACAGACAGCTGCAGGGACAGAACTGCACATCAGCACCGTGTTCCATTAGACTGTCCTGATCAATCAGGGTCCCAACTGGAAACAGGTGGCACACTCCAAAATGGAAAATTGAGGTGTATTTGTTACAGGAATTATTTAAGTGTAAACCACAAGAGGTAGAGAAGTAACCCGGGGCTAGTGCACCAGGGAAGACCATTGTCAACCCTAGGCTTACAGGGAGCTGTTTTCAGAACCCAAAGACAAAAAGAAAGGAAAGACCACCTGCCTGGGCAATGGTCATCAGTGACCTCCAGGAACGGGAGCTGGGGTGAGGAAGATCCTGACCTCCCATCTCCTGCCAGGGTTCTCTATGGACTGAGCCCATTAGGAAGCCAGAGACCTAAGGAGCCCTGTGAGGGCAGTCCCTGCAGGGCAGCCTCCTGGGATGCAGGCAGGGTAGGGAAGGGTGGGGAGTAGATGGGGTAGGAGGACAAATGGAACTCATTCAACACAGAGAACCAGCTAAGATAAGCCTTAGCCAAGTAGAAAGGAAAGTCAAAGCTATATGGTAAGGGCTGGAAAATGTGTGGGCACAAGGCCAAGCTGTAAACATCAGAGCCCATGTCTACAGATGTCTAGAGCAACACACCAAAAGGGATTCAGTCCTCTGTGGCTCCATCTGCCTTAGACCAAGGTCAGTTATTCTGATTGCTATGGCCATGCCCTCTCTAGAGCTCATTGAGAGTAGGACTTTGCCTTTTAGTTTTTTGATGTGCCTCCATAACCCTGAATACAATGTGATTAATTTCTTGGAAGTTAGGTCCTTGTGCTCACAGGATCAGAGAGGAATTGTTTCTTCATGGTCCTGCCTTACAAATCTGGGCAGGTGTGTCAAGCCAAGCCCAGCTCTTGGAACACTTACAGAGAGCCCAGGAATCCCCAGTTTGGCCTTGGCAAGTAGGAACAGGTGCTTCTGAATTCATGAAGGGGACATGACACCCAAGATCTGAGTAACATCAAAATGTGTTGCAATGCCTTTTGGACTTACAGATAAGGTGCTCTTTAACTAAAACCTTTTCATAGGCCAGAAACTGCTTAGAATGTCTGGGTTTTATCTCTTATCAGAAAAACAGAGGTACAGACAGCATGAAATACTTTACGGTTTTTCTAGCTGGTTGAAAAATAACTATCAGTTGTTTTTCAGCTTAATGTGCCCTTGGAGACCTAGACTTGAAAGCAGCTTGTTTTCAAACAAGAAACAGAGCTGCTCTGTTTGTATGCATTTTATTTATAGTCTAGAAACACGTAAAGACAGAGCATACATTACAAAGATTTTTGAGCCTCTAAAACCACTTATAGATTCAAGTTATTAATTATATGGGAACAATAATACTGGATGATATGAAGACTGACCCCATCACAGATATCCAACACCTAAATTAGTTTATTTAGTTCATTCAATAAATGTTCCTTGAGTGCCTACATGCCTGACCCTGCAAGGGGTTTCACATCAGGCAAGAGTATGTGGGTCTCTTTAGTAGGAGGGAGAAGTTCAGGAAATGCTCCTTCAACAGGTGTGAGCTGAAGTCTTGCAACTTTGACCATCTGAAAAACTGCAACTACACAAAAAAGGAAAGAATTCATTTTCTTATACAGGCAACTCTCAATTATTCAGTGACCAGAAAAGCAATTTATGGATTATGCCAGCCTCTTGCTTTCCATCACTTCCTCTATTGCCCAATTTGTTTTTACTTGTCATTAGCATAGCCTAAGTGTAGGTGGACTCGAAATGATTAAAAAGGAAAATCCACACTGACCATCAAGGAGAAAGTCTTGTGATGAGACTCAGAAGATGTTTGGTGATTTTTACCCAGCAGAAGAAACATTTTTCCCCAGATTATATTCACCCTAAAAGAGGTCTTCCAACAGAATACTTGGCAATATACATAGCTCATGCCTCCTGCTGTTGCTGCACTGAGCCAAGGCAGGCATTTAAATCTGGAGGAGAGGGACTTCCCTGGCGGTCCAGTGGTTAAGACTTCCCCTTCCAATGCAGAGGGTGTGGGTTCGATTCCTGGTCAGGGAGCTAAGATCCCACATGCCTCAGAGCCAAAAAACCAAAACATAAAACAGAAGCAATATTGTAACAAATTCAATAAAGACTTTCAAAATGGTCCACAACAACAACAAAACAATCTTAAAAAAAAAAATCTGGAGGAGAGTAAACCTCCTTACATCCAGAATAGCAGGAATCTGGCAGGAGCAGGGTAAGCAAAATAGTGAGGAAAGTTAAAGAAGGATATACCTGGTAAATGTTCTGAAGTTAAATCTGAACTGGGGACAATAGGCAGAGATTCAGAAATTGTGCAGTTACAATACTGGTTCTGCTGCGAGGATATGCCTGCTAGGGGCACTTATTTTCTCTCGTCCGTAGCTGAATTCCACCGAAGACCTCCAGCTGCAGTTTCCATCTATCCCCATATGATACCTTCCCTGACTCCCCAGGTCAAAAGAGTCCCCCCTCACCCTCAGCACTGCCTGTCCACCTGTCACAGAGCTGCCTGCAGTCATTGTTTGACTACTGTATATTTCTAGCTCTATGTTTTATCTTCCCACCCAGACTATAAATTCTTTTTTTTTTTTTTTTGGCCATGCCACGTGGCATGCAGGATCTTAGTTTCTCAACCAGGGAGCCAACCCATGGCCCCTGCAATGGAAGCGTGGAGTCTAACCACTGGGCCACCGAGGAAGTCCCCAGACTATAAATTCTTGAAGCTACCTTGCAGCATGTCTTGCAGGACTTTTAGAGCCTTCCAGAACCCATCTCCATGTTGCTTTTAGTAGGAACTATTATTCTACACTTGCCCCAACTCATCTTTATTCCCCGGGGCAGGAATTAGAGGCAGAGTAGAGGCAGGCCTACAATCCTGAGATTCTAAAAGCCTAGATGGCAAAGCCCTTCCCACTCTTAGAATAATAACAGCCATTCAAAACCCCAGAAGCTTGGATTGAAAGAAGGATACTTCAAACCATTATTGTCCATTAACACCTTGCTACTTGTCCAAGCGCTGAAGGATTGTCACCTGGGCCTGATAAGTTTATAAAGTTATGTGCTAGAGAAAAGGGGATGGACCAAGTCTTAGCGCGAGGCATGAGATTGGGAACAGAGCTGAATTCAGAAGGGGAGGCTCTGAGAGGATCTTTGGGGTTAGTGGCTGCAGATGGAGGATACTGCATGCCTGGGAGCCTAAGCAGGGAAAGAGAACAGAAAATACCAGAAGAGGGATTTGGGTGAACCAGGTCAACTCGGTGAAGGCTATTCAAATCAACTCAGTAGCAAATATTTTAAAAGAGACTCAATTCACGGGGCTAAAAAGTCAGCTAATTATCAATACTGAGACATAATAAGTAAGTTATTTTGAAGATACGAATTAGAGATATAAGTGCAAAATAGAGCTGAAGAGTTTTTTTTTTTAAATAAATGTATTTATTTATTTTTGGCTGCGTTGAGTCTTCGTTGCTGCACGCGGGCTTTCTCTGGTTGCGGCGAGTGGGGCCTACTCTTCATTGCGGTGCGCGGGCTTCTCATTCTGGTGGCTTCTCTTGTTGCGGAGCACGGGCTCTAGGCGCGCAGGCTTCAGTAGTTGTGGCTCACGGGATCTAGAGCGCAGGCTCAGTAGTTGTGGCGCACAGGCATAGTTGCTCCATGGCATACGGGATCTTCCCGGACCAGGGCTCGAACCCGTGTTCACAGCATTGGCAGGCAGATTCTCAACCACTGCGCCACCAGGGAAGCCCAGAACTGAAGAGTCTTAAAGATCTAATCTAGCACTTTTAAGGACAGAGAAATCCAAGATTCCAAGGTAAAGGGCCCCAGCCAGTTGCGACATAGGTGATGGGACAGCCAAGAAGCCAAGTGTTCACCCCATCATGTGTTGTGTTTGACACTTAATCAGAAGTAAGAATTTTAACTAAGAATAAAAAAAGTTAAAGTAAAAATTTTTGACAAAATATTAAGTAGTGAATTAGCAGCAGCGTTTATTTGGAAAATACATTGCTCATTAATTAAAAAAATAAAATAATAGAAACCTCAAGTATTAGCTAAACATTTACATCCTTATCTATCCAGATACTAAGAAGTTCAGTGTATTTTGCAATTTTTCTTTTTTATTGATTCCACGGAGGCCAACTAGGTGTGAGCTTTGATAACTTTTATTACTTCTCTTTTGAAAACTTTAAATTTGACTCTTTTTAGTTGGACTATAGAAAACAACAACAGTGGGACTTCCCTGGTGGTCTAGTGGTTAAGACTTCATGCTCCCAATGCAAGGGGCCTGGGTTCAATCCCTGGTCCGGGAACTAGATCCCTCATGCCACAAGAATATTTTTTATTTTATTTATATTTTAAAATTTAATCTTATTTATTTTTTATACAGCAGGTCCTTATTAGTCATCAGTTTTATACACATCAGTGTATACACGTCAATCTCAATCTCCCAATTCATCCCACCACCACCACCCCCGCCACTTTCCCCACTTGGTGTCCATACATTTGTCCTCTACATCTGTGTCTCTATTGCTGCCCTGCAAACCGGTTCATCTGTACCATTTTTCTAGGTTCCACATATATGCATTAATATACAATATTTGTTTTTCTCTTTCTGACTTACTTCACTCTGTATGACAGTCTGTAGATCCATCCACATCTCTACAAATGACCCAATTTTGTTCCTTTTTATGGCTGAGTAATATTCCATTGTGTATATGTACCACATCTATTTTTTTAAAAAAGAAAGAAAACAACAACAACTCCCACCCCTGCAGAAAACCTGATGTATTAATTGAAAATAATTTAAACTTTTCTCCTAACATTGTTGACGTAAATAAATGTAATTGTAAGATTTTTTAAATTTCAGAGTTAAATGTTATTAAATAAATATATGAGAATATATTATAAAATCATTTCATCTTTGTCGAAGACACTTTGTTTTGCTCTGAATTCTGCCAAGAGTTGTTCACATATTGGAAAGTCAAGTCACAGACAGCAATGCCAGTCAGGTATTTGAGTTACCAGTATGCTTTGTGTTTGTGGCTGTCACATTCTTAATAGTGGTATATGGTCCTTCCCTTCTCTTTTGACCTGGATTCTCCTCCAAAAGGACTGTAGTGATAAAGATGAATTAAGTCTTTAAATTAGGGATGAGAGATTATATTTTGCCCTGACACCTCAAGTTTGACTTAGTTCATTGACTGAACAAATTACTTTTGTTTTCTGATATCTGTATTAATTTAAATATAGATTAAAGCACCAGAAGATGTCTACGATCTTGGTCTCCCCATTTTTAATTTAATTTGAACTATTTATGTAGTGCCTCCTAATTCCAAAACACTGTGCAGAGTTCCGAGAGAATCAAGAGATTCAATAAAATGTAGCTCCTGACTTCAGGGGGTGTGACTCTGACTGTGATCAATGTTCTAATGAACTTGTTAGAGCACCTAGCATCCAGACCATATAGTGGCTAAGATGCAGGCGTTGGAATCGGACAACCCAGAAGTCATTCCTAACTCCACTGATCCTTACCTGGGTAACCGGAGACCCTGTGGCTCACTTACTCACCTTGTAAAATGGCTTATCTAGAGGATCACTGATAGACGTGGCACTCTAAAACATCCAGCCACTTCTAAGCCACATGGCAGCTCAGTGTCTCGTAGCATTATTATTTTTATTTACAATAAGGAGTAAAGGTTCTTTTCCAAGTCATCGTGATCATCATCTGGCCTTGAATCTTCCCTCTTCTACAGATTCCTATTGAAATCTGAGTAAATCATATATTACACTTAGAAGGCTAGAAAAGTGTTGATTGAAAATGCAAGAATATTTTATCACTGGGATCTACTGAAGTAAATTTTACTTAGAAAAGGCAACTATTTTTTTACTGCTACCTGTTCCCATTCTGGCCCTATGCCTCTCCCTGGAGTTTGGGAAGCCCTGTTGGGCTAGATTATATGTGATGAACTTCACTCTGAACTGGCCTTCTTCTGGTCGATAAACAAACTTTGGTAACACCTTCCCACATGTGTTAATTTTCTAAAAGAAAGCTTGAGATAAATCCAGGATAGTAAGTAGCCCGGTGCCCCACTGGGCAGATGGTCAAAAGAGAGTTGCCATTCTCCCTTTAATATCCAAAGATTGATACTAGAAGGAACTTTGGAAACATCTGAATTACAAGTATCTGTAGAACTACTTTCCTCTCTGACATTTTCTCCCCCAAGCAACTTCTTTTTGTTTTGTAAATAGTTAATACATTTACTTCATTTACAAATCAAAACAAATTAAAAAGTACACACTGAGAAGGCTTCTTCCTACCCCAAGCCCATCTAGCTTTTGTCGCCACCAAGGGCAGCCCTTCACATTAGCATCTTGTTTATCTTTCCAATGATTCTTCATGCAATAGAAGTAAATATAAAAACATGGGACTTCCCTGGTGGTCCAGTGGTTAAGAATCCGCCTTCCAATGCAGGGGACACTGGTTCGATCTAAGAGCCCGCATGCTGAGGGGGAACTAAGACCCACAACTAAGACCCGACACAGCCAAATAAATATAAAAAAAAATAAAAATAATAAAAAATAAAAACATGTCATTATTTCCTCTACTTTATAACAACTGAGACAGCAGGTTGTATGTACTCTTTGTACCTTGCCTCTTAATATGCCCTGGAGCTCTCTCTGTGTCAATATGGAGAGATCACCCTCATTCTTTTGTTTATACCTGCATTAATAGCCCCATATTACTGGACACTTGGATTATTTCCAGTCTTTTGGGATTGCAAACAGTGTCACAATAGAGAACCTTATCTCTGACATTTCGTGACTTTATAAGATAAAGTCCTGGGAGTGAGATTGCTGGCTCAGAGGACT
Organism: Phocoena phocoena; assembly: GCF_963924675.1. Taxonomy (NCBI): domain Eukaryota; kingdom Metazoa; phylum Chordata; class Mammalia; order Artiodactyla; family Phocoenidae; genus Phocoena; species Phocoena phocoena. The sequence goes on along the minus strand of NC_089234.1, from coordinate 7,638,185 downwards.
GGCCTACATTTCCAGTTTCAAGGCTAAGACTTCTAAATCCAGGGCTCGGGCGAGAGCAAATAAAGCAGACTACTCAGTTTGTGCCTGTGGACTGGCGCCAGTCTCTGCAATGAAATGGTGCAGAAATTGCGAGAAGTGAGAAAACTTAGAGCAATTTTCCGTTGCCGTGTCATCCAAGTGCATAATCATTTTTCTAAGTAGTTGAGTTTTACCGATTTTATCCGTCTGTGATGACTGGAAAGAAAACATGACTTCTGTGACTATGCAAAATCACCAGTAGCTTCTTTATTATGAGATTTCCTTTCAAATCATTTTAAATTCAGGAAAGTTTATTATCCAAACTTCTGAAAAAGTTGAAAAATAGGACTACCCCTAAACATGAAAGAGTAAAACAAAATTAGACTAAACAAGAAGTGAAAACATAGCTCAGTCATTTAACAGCAGTTCTACCCAAAAACTGGGTTCACCTCTTAGGGCGTGTTGAGCCCAAAGACCTACCGAAGCTGAAGATCGGGAGAAGGAAGGATTTATTACTTGCAGCAAGTGAGAACACTGGGCATCTTTCCCAAATCAGTGTCTTCCTGAACAGCAAAATTGGGGGTTTTAAGCTAAGGGGACATGCATATTCATGAAGGGGCTCGAGTAGAGGAGGATTCAGCTTACAATTGGGGCAAAGGTCTACAGTCTAAACTTTAGTCCTGAGGGTCAAGAAAGGTCAACATCATCATTCCCTGGCTTCCGACCAGTCTGGGGTCTTAGCAAGTAGTTAACCATCCTCCACCTGGATGGCGGCCTTGATTCCCATAGAACAACTCAAAGATATGTATTAGATTGTTATGTATATCCCTTGAGGAGGAACTAGGACTCTGTTTTATTACTGCACTATTGTTTCTTGACTGCTTTTCTTCTGTTCTTGCTTTCCTTTGTTCCCTTAAGATCATTAATTACTAAGACCTGTTCAAGGAGAAGCATTGTGGCCAGGCTTAGGTGACAAAACGGTTTAGGTCAGAATGGCTTCTCTTATGTCAAAAAGCTGTATCTGGTTCTTTTCCTCTGGGGACCCCCTACCCTATCTGCCTACAGAATTGGTAGAATACCAGCAGATTCCGATGTGAGAGATATAAGACCTACAAAATATGTGGACGAACTGCCAGAGACAGGGGCTGGCGGGTGCAGGGGGGAGGGTCTCCCAGATGAAACAAGTAGATAATGATACAATATAAAATGTAGTAGGTGCCAAGTGACACGGTGAGGCCTCACCTTTTTACAAAATCATCTGGCCACCCAGGCAGAAAAGCAGTGTATCAGGAATCATCCTGTCTGCCAGGACACCAATCTCCAAAAAGTGGGAAGGAGATGTAAGATGAAATAGAGATATGCAGGAAGAAAATGTTATAAATTCTATTTAATTTTATTATCTCATCCTTTTATTGTTTTTTAAAATATTTATTTATTTATTTGGTTGTGCTGCGTCTTTGGTTGTGGCAGACGACCTCCTTAGTTGCGGCTCCAGGGCTCCTTAGTTGTGGCACGGGAACTCTTACTTGCGGTATGCATGTGGGATCTAGATCGAACCCCCGGGCCCACTGCATTGGGAGTATGGAGTTTTTTTGTTTTTTTTTTGTGGTACGCGGGCCTCTCACTGTTGTGGCCTCTCCCATTGCGGAGCGCAGGCTCCGGACGCGCAGGCTCAGCGGCCATGGCTTACGGGCCCAGCCGCTCTGCAGCATGTGGGATCTTCCCGGACCAGGACACGAACCCATGTCCCCTGCATCGACAGGCGGACTCTCAACCACTGCGCCACCAGGGAAGCCTGGGAGTACGGAGTCTTAACCACTGCGCCACTGTGTCCTATCTTATCCTTTTAAATACGCCTTATCCGGGCTTCCCTGGTGTTCTGCTCTTGATCTGGGCGCTGATTACACAGGTGTTCTATTTGTGAAGATGTTCTGTTTGTGAAGATGCACCAAGCTGTACCCATCCGATATATTCAGTTTTCTGTGTTTATTCTACTGCAATAAAATTTTGTAAAGGAGGGGGTTGGCCTAGGTTCAGCATCTTTAATGTCCTTTCCAGCTTCAACTGGGATAATAACTACCTCATTGTGTCAGGCACTGAACTAAGTGCCTTCCACGTAGACTCTTGTGCAGTCCTCCGAGCCAGGAACTATGGTGAGGAAACTGAGGCCCAGAGACATGGGGAGCTTGCCAAGTTCATCTGTCGACTGAGGGGTGGAGGTGGCTTTGAACCCAACCACTCAGAGGCCAGAGGCCTTCACCTCGTCCTTGAAAACCACAGCCCAAGGGAACCAGGAGGAGTCAGGTGCAGCAAGGGCAACCCTCCTGGGAGTCTCCCACTGGGCGTCTCCCCCTTTGTCTCCACAGCCCGGCTCCTCCCGAGCTTTCCTTCTGCTGGAGGGAGAAGGGGGCCTTTCTTTCCCTGTTTCTCTTTCTCTGAATCTGTGTCTTCCCACCTCCCCTTAGGCTCTTAGATGCTTCCCTTCAATTGACCATATGGAATTATGTTTTGAAATGTATTTATTATGTATTGAAGAATTTCTATGCTAGCCTACTCATAACTTTAAAAACCTAGTTAAATAGGTTCTTAAGAGTCATTCCTAAAAGAACAAATACGCTAAGCTGACCTGTGCCCATAAAATGGTTGGGGGTCTCTCAATGCAAAAATGCTCTCTAATCACTCCTTTAAATAAGGCTCCCTGGCTACATGTTTTCAAGTGGGAATCTGAAATGGTAATTTTTTTTAAGTATAGTTGATTTACAATGTTGTGTTAATTTCTGGTATACAACAAAGTGATTCAGAGAGAGAGAGATATATATATATACATATATATATGCTTTTTCATATTCTTTTCCTTAATGGTTTATCACAGGATATTGAATATATTTCCCTGTGATATACAGTAGGACCTTGTTGTTTATGTTTTCTTATACATAGTAGTTTGTATATGGTAATCTCAAATTCCTACTTTATCCCTCTCCCACCCCTGTGGGTCTGTTTCTGGCTTGTAAACAAGTTGATTTTAAAATGATCATTTTTAACATCAGAAATTTATGACCAGTGGATGGCCCAAGTCTGAAAAGTTATCTACCAGACTCTATATGGGGTATTCAGAACTTGTAAAGTAAGGCTAGGAAGTTAATGTCCTGGAAACCTGGTGTTGATTTAATTTGTAGCCACTAATTAAAATTCTGTAAAGATGCTTTGCTTTCACTATGGAAATGGCCTTAAATGTGTTTTTGTGTATACTGCCTACAAATGGAGCTACTATGTGTGTATCTAGCAAGGATCTGAAAAAGATGACTTAAGAAAGTCGTGTTAGGGGGACTTCCCTGGCGGTCCAGTGGTTAAGACTTTGCCTTCCAGTGCAGGGGGTACAGGTTCAATCCCTGGTTGGGGAGCTAAGCTCCCATATGCCTCGCAGCCAAAAAGCTGAAACATAAAATAGAAGCAATATTGTAACAAATTCAATAAAGACTTTAAAAATGGTCCACATCAAAAAAGTCTTAAAAAAAAAAAAAAAAAAAAGATTCCAAAGCCACAAAGCAACTGTTAGTGTTCGGTGACCTTCTGCACCGGCTGTCTTTGGGGCTTTGAAATTGATTTTCTTTTCTTTTTTTAAAATATTTATTTATTTATTTATTTATTTTGAGGGGGTTGTGTTGGGTCTTCGTTGCTGCACATGGGCTTTCTCTAGTTGCATCCAGCGGGGGCTACTCTTCATTGCGGTGCACAGGCTTCTCATTGCAGTGGCTTCTCTTGTTGAGGAGCACAGGCTCTAGGCGTGCCGGCTTCAGTAGTTGTGGCACGAGGGCTCAGTAGTTGTGGCTCGTGGGCTCTAGAGTGTAGGCTCAGTAGTTGTGGCGCACGGGCTTAGTTGCTCCACGGCATGTGGGATCTTCCTGGACCAGGGATCAAACCCATGTCCCCTGCATTGGCAGGCGGATTCTTAACTACTGTGCCACGAGGGAAGCCCCTGAAATTGATTTTCAAAAAAGAAAAAGTCGTGTTAGGGTAAAGATACCCTCTACTGATGAATGCTAGTTGGTGGGGTATGGGAATGGGAATATATATATACAACCTCTGATAATTATAAAATTATTTAAAAGCTTTGCTAATAAAGAACAAGAAATAATTAAACAAGAAATTATTACAAACAAAATTTATTAGACAAACACATCAATAGATTGAGTCTAAGAATTTGGTTGGAAAGCCACTGGGCCTTTTAAAGCAGCAGAAGTCCAAAGTCACACACTTCGAGCATTACTCTGTTAAAATCCGAAGAAACAAGAAACGTCAGGAAGTATAGCACTCCATGCTAGTCCATAGACAGATAAGCCTCCCACCTCCCTCCCCAGTCCCTCTCTCCAAATGGAGTCTCCTGTGATTCTGGTACCTGAGAGGAATAGGATGTTTCCCGAGTCTTACGGAAATTCAGCTTCTTTGTTACAGCACTTGCCTCTGTGTATTTGAATTGCCTACTGGGATACATGGAATGTTGCTTTTGAGAAACTGAGAAATAGTTACTGAAGGAATGTTTATCGAAATGTAAAGTGAATAAAATAATATTCTCTACTATAGTAACTGCATTTTGAATCTCATTTGGCATCAGTTGTCTTTTAGAAAGTCATAATGCATTGTTTGGGGACACTTTTCTCCTTCAGAATAAAAGGAAAAGAGTCTAATTAACAAATTATAATTAAATAATACATATTCTCAAATCTTATGAGAGTCCCACGAATGTGAAGTCTTCATTTAATTTGGAAGAAAGGAATATTTTCTCATTCCCGATAATAACTGAAGTAGACATTTCAATATTATAATAATATCATGTGTTCATAATACCAAACAGCATGCTCTTACTTTACAAGAAGCCATTGATCATTAAATTTAATTATTAATGACACAGGCTATCAAGAAATAGCAAGGAATGGTATCCATATAGATATCACCGGGCCTAAAGTCCTTGAAAAAAGGTGAGAGTGAAACATACATGACCTAGTTGGGGAGGTCTGGTTTTCTGAGATACGGGCTACAAATCATATCACATAAAAAACTAAAGGAAGGGTATTCCAAACAAAGCTGGCAAGAGAATTTTACAGAACTAATTCTTAAGGGAGATAACAAAAGCAGCAGTTAGAATGCTCATCCATATATTAAGTTACTGCAGTTGAATCCATCATAAATATGCTTTTTGCTTCCATGGTAGCTTTTTACACCCCAAAATTACTTCTTTTACAGCTCCTAACGACCTTTTGCTTGTTCACCATGCCATCTTGGAGAGTCTGTGTGGAACAGAGTATCTTTTAAGTCAGAATCTTAGATGAAGCTCTAAAAACGTTGAGTTTGTGCTTTTAAAAAGTAGTCCAGGGCTTCCCTGGTGGCGCAGTGGTTGAGAGTCCGCCTGCCGATGCAGGGGACACGGGTTCGTGCCCCGGTCCGGGAAGATCCCACATGCCGTGGAGCGGCTGGGCCCGTGGGCCATGGCCGCTGAGCCCGCGTACTGCAAATATATATATATATATATATATATATATATATATATATATATATATATATATATGGTCCAATTCATGACTGCAGCGTGTGCTGGAGGCGCGAACTCTCCCCCAGGTTCGATCACTACTGGGAGCCTATGATTTGCTGGGACAAACATATTAGCCAAGACTGAAGTTTTACAGTATCAAATACTGCATACCCAAATGGGCAGTCTCATGCATAGACCTCAAGATTTTAGTTGAGCCATTTGTCTCTTTGTTATCTTTATGCCTTTGGGGCCATAGCCGTGGTTTATCAAAGCTGTTCTCAAAACTTGCAGTGGGGGTTTCCCTGGTGGCGCAGTGGTTGAGAGTCCGCCTGCCGATGCAGGGCACACGGGTTCGTGCCCCGGTCCGGGAAGATCATCCCACATGCCGCGGAGCGGCTGGGCCCGTGAGCCATGGCCGCTGAGCCTGTGCTCCGCAACGGGAGAGGCCACAGCAGTGAAAGGCCCGCGTGCCGCAAAAAAAGAGAAAAAAACTTGCAATGATGTGGAAGTGCGTCTACTTCAGCTGACAAGTCTAGAAATAAAGCTGTTGCATTTCCCAAAAGAACTTCCGGTCTTCTCCGAAAAATCAGGTACACATTTTATCAGGAATAGCCTGTGGAGAGACTGTTTGGAATGAGAGCTGCGCTCAAGTCCTAACCTTAAACGAAGACCTAAAAATGTAGAGTATTACGCATTTAAAAAATAGTCCATTTCACGGCGGTAGTGTGCGCTCACAGACTCAGCTTTCTCCAACTTTGTTCGGTATTTGGAAGGAATCGCTGGGTTTGGGCCAGTAATCGAGTATGAAATGGGAAACAATCAGCTGTGAAAAGGGAAAGCTCCTTACCCTCCGAGTGAGCCACAGCCTTTGAAGATTCCATCCTAGGTGTGAGCAGCTGGAGGGCGGGTCTTGTCTCCCTCTGGACACCATCCCCGCCTCTGGGTTAGCCCCGCGCCGCCGAACATCCAGACCCTCAGAAAGAACCCTTGAACTGAATTAAGCCTGACCGAAAGTGAAGAACAAGGTCCAGAAACGGGAAGGTTTAAGGACAGCCTCCGTCTCCGGACACTTTTAAAGATGGCAGATCCTTGACCCCCCCTTTAGTGGACCGCGTGAATTCCAGGGTTCAGCTAGGCGGGGAGGCGCGCGGCGGGGAGTCGGCAGGCGGCCTCTCCCTGCCCTCTGGCGGCGCCTCGCGGCAGCGGGAAGGGAAGGGGGCGCGCAGACACCCGCGCACCAGGAGGGGGCAGTCCCTGCGCGTTGGCGCCCCTCCGTGGGGTGGGGACCACAAGTCCACGCCAATCACTCGTGAATCTGGACGAAGTGGGGCCCGAGGAGCTCCGGGTTCATAGATGTGGGGCGTAGAAAGGGGTCAAGTAGGAGGGCCCGAGGAAGGGCGCAAAGGAGCCCCTGGCGGCGGCGGCCGTCAGCGGGAAGGAGGCGGCGGCCGGGAAGAGGACGTTGGCCGCCGAGTAGGAGGGGAAAGTCTGGAAAGGATGCGCGGCCGGGCCCAGCTGACCCGGGCTGGCCCCCGCGCCGCCGCTGCCGCCGCCGCCGCCGCCCGCCCCCGCCGAAGTCCCAGGCTGGGGCGCGCCAACTCCCGCCTGCGCCGCGCCTTCAGCGCCGGGGTTCTGCTTCTTCCACTTGGTCCTGCGGTTCTGGAACCAAATTTTGACCTGCGTCTCAGTGAGGCTAAGCGATAGCGCGAGGTTCAGGCGCTCGCACACAGACAGGTAGCGCGTGGCCCGGAACTTGTTCTCCAAGGCCACCAGCTGCTCGTACGTGAAGGCGGTGCGCGCGCGCCGCGGCTTGGAGCAGCTGGGCTCTGAGCGCCGGCGCCGGGGCCGCGGGGAGCCCGGGGAGCCCGCGAGAACGCCCGCGCTGCTCTCTCCCGCCGCCGATGCCGCGGCCCGGGCCTCGGGGGAGCGCGTCCGGGCCTCCTGCAGGCGCGCAGTCCGCTCCCGCAGCTGCCGCCGCCCTGCGTCCTCCAAGTCCTCGTCCTCCGCCTCCTCCGCCTCAGAGCCCTCCAGGGGAGACGCCAAGCCGGCGCCTCGGCCCGCAGCATCTAGGGGAGAAGGGGACGGTGATCAGAAGCCCGGAACTACCCGGCCGGTCCTGGTCCCTAGACCTGGCCCTCGTCCTCCCCAGAGCAGGCAGCTCTCTCTGCCCAACCCTGAGCCCAGCCCTGCCCCTCTCCGGAATCGCGCTCCCTGCCCTCACCCCCACGACCGCTCTTAGTTGCAAGCCCTTTCCAGGAGGTGGGAGTTAGCGTTGTAGTGCCCGCTTTCTCTTCACCCACCTACTACCTAGTAGGCGTCCGAGAAGTGTATTTCGAATGAATGAGTGGCACTCCGCATTAAGAAAGAATAACGACCTTATTGGACAACCTTATCGCTGTACATTAAGACATCTATATGTCAAGTGCGTTTGGGGCTGTCTCCCCAGTCCCTAGAAGCCTATTTTGGCCTGGAACTGCCAGCAATTAAAAAAGAAGTTATTAAGCGCCCCCTCCTCCCTTTTAAAGTGAAATTCCCTCTTTCCCATCTTCTCTCTCCTGCCGTGTTAATAGAGTTTCAGATTTGTGCGGGGCCGGATCGATAGATGTCATCTATTAAAGGTAAGTTTTAATCGAACAATATTAGGATCAGACAGGGAAAAGGGGGTTTGAAGTCGGTATCTGCAAGCTGCGGGCAGGAGATATGCAGGCGCCAGTAATAGAATATCGATCATGGGGGTGGGGAAAGGGGAGAGCGGCCCCTGTGAGGGGCGATCCGAACAATTACCAGGCAGACCGCCCAGGCCCAAGCGCAGCCGCCAGAGGCGCCCAGAGCCCCCAGACAATCACCGCTAAACTTGGGGAAGGGAAGCGGGGGAGCTGCCGAGACTTCAAGCCTCTCTCCCTGACCTGAGCCCCCGATCTTTGGCGTCCCTCCAGGGAACCTCGTGCCCGCGCCTCACCCAGCTTGGGCCCTGCTGTTTTTTGTCTTTCCTTTCAGACACAAACTTTCCTGGACCCCTCGTCAGGTGTCCTCCAGAGTCAGGAGTTATTTTGTTTGTTTGTTTGTTTTTGCCGCACGCGGCTTGTGGGATCCCAGTTCCCCCACCAGGGATCGAACCCGTGTCCCCTGCAGTGGAAGGTGGAGTCCTAATCACTGCACCGCCAAGGAATTCCCAGAGTTAGGGGTTAAATCAAAAAGGGTTTTGGGGAGAAAAGACCAACAGCCTCCCGTCACCCCACCCCACTCCGGCCCCAGCCCAGTCAACGATTGGATCTGGGGAGAGTGAGCGTGCGGGGCAGCGGGGTCTCTGCAGCTGTCTCTGGATGGTTGGAAGTGGGCCCTGGGTGCGAAAACCGGACCTCACTGCCTACTAAGACTTCGGACACGTGATTCAGCCTCAGCTTCCTCATCCAGAAAATGGAGAGATGATGCTGTCTACCTCGTTAAGGATGCTGTCTACCTCGCAGGTTTCGAAGTTTTTGCTGACTTTTATCTCAGTCTCTAGCCCAGGTCCTGGCACATAGGGGGCAATTAAATGCCCAATAAATGAATGAGCCTGGACGAGGTGGGCGCTGGGTAAGAGTTTCCTCTGCGAGTAAATCAGAGCTGGGGTGCTTGCTTGCTTGGCGGGTAAGCAGGGACAGGCTTCGGTGGCAAATCCCTGACCCAGGATGCTGGAGGCCCCCTTTCTGCGTCAATTTAATTATGCGCCTGGTCCTGTGCGCCTTCTCCCCTTGGGGAAGACGCCGCTAAGGGCTACTCACCCGATCCACGGCTCTCCCTCCCACCTTCCCATCGTATCATGTAAGCTGGGGCTTTCCGGGGCCGGAGGCCGCCTCGCATCCTTACCAGGCGTCTCTCGCTGCCGGGCCGGGTCTCGGCTGGAGTCCTTCCTTGCTTCGGCCTCTGCCAAACTTTTCTTGGCTTCCCGGGGAGCAGGGCGCACGGCTGGGAGCGCAGCGCGGGTGAATTTCTGAGGGTCCAGGATGTCCAGAACCGAGAAGGAGATTTTGTGGTGGGAGGGAGCCGCCTTGGCCCCGCCGTCCTGCCATGCCAGCATGCCCGCCGCCCGCGGGCCGGAGGCCGGCGGCGCGGAGTCCGGGATGGCCGCGCTCGGGCTTGCCTTCGGCTGTGGCTCGGCCGCAGTTCTCAGCCGGTAGGAGGGTCGGGACGGCCAAGAGAAGCTGTGGAGGGGGGGCGTGGAGAGAGCCGCGGGGGGCTGAGCGCGGATTGGCACTTGGGCTGCCCAGGCCCCCGCCAAGTGCAGGGCGCGCTCGCAGCAGCAGCCCCAAGACTAAGGCTCGGGGACCTCTAGCCTCGGCGAGGGGCGCCTTGGTGAGTCTGATGCGCGCTCCCGCCGGGACAGCGCCGCCGGCTCAGCGCTCCTCCGCCCAACCTGCGGAAACTCGGGGTGCGCGAGGGAGGGAAGTCCGGACGCTTTCGTCCCGGAGATCCTCCCAATACACCCACCCTGACTTGGGCTACGATTTGCACCCTTCCCCCAGTGCACCCGCCTTTGAATTGGAAATGCAATTGAGGCCAGCACTGATAACTTCAAGGCAACGCTCAGCACATCTCCTGCCTCGCCAGTGAATCACAGCAATGGCCTCAGACCTGATCACCTCAGATTTAAAAGCCCTCATGTTCTCACAGTTTACAGTTTACAAAGCCCTTAGACTTGCGCCATCTCGTTTGATCCTCTGAGCATCCCTGTGCGGTGGGCGTGGCCTGGCAAGACTATTATCCCAGCTTTAAGATGAGGAAATTAAGGTTCAAAGATGAGAAGTGACGTTGCCCAGGGTCACTGTTAGTTGGTGACAGAGTCCGGATTCGAACCCAGGGCTTCTTTCCCGGACCATTATTCTTTTCAGTACGTCCTGCTCGCTAGGAAATAACGAAAGAAAGTCCTGCACTGTGTCAGAGGTTTTCCCTTCCACTCTGGAGGTCAGAGGGCAGCAGGGGTTTTGGAGAGATGTCTGAACCCCCACCAAGAGGACTTGCCGCTTTGGAAACCTTGCGGGTTGCGGTCTCAGAGCCAGGTGAGATGCCCTGGTGAGGGCAGGTGAGCCAGGTGAGGGTGGCTGCCCTGGCGTGCAGGGACGCCAAGCACAATGCCTGATGCCCTTCAGGCTTTCTTCAGAGTCACAGGTTTGATCACGTGCACAGATATTGGGTCTCTGGGAATCAGGCTGCATCTTTGACCCTCATCCTCCCCCTAGCCCCAAGAAGAAAAAGGTTAAAAGGTGTTTGCCTGGTTTGGATTTAAGGTCAAAGAACAGAGACAATTGTAAAAGCTTCCATTTGCCCCACCAAGTCCCGTGGGATGGTGTACATCAGTCCTCGGGGAAGCTTCCACCAGCCAGGCCCTTCTTAACATTCTTTTGTTCCCTTTTGTTGTTTGGGGAGAAGTCTGAGCGCTAAGCATTTATCTCAGCGGCAGATTCTGAGGCTTCTACCCCTCTGCCCAGAACTACCTCTAAGGCTGTTGTCCCTTTCTTCCCTGCCCCATGGGGTTTCCAAACAATGACTTGGCAATTAAGATTGTCCGGTCAGGTAGGAGTAGGAAGGGGAGGAGAAACCTTCTCACTGAAGTGCGTGGGGGAGGAGGGAGGGGTGTGTGCTGCTAATCCCCTCCGTTATTGTAGAGAAGGTCTTACAGGCCAGCTTCTAGGAGCTTTTCTCATTCAAACTTCGTGGCCCCTCCCAGAGGCGGCCACTGTATTCCCTGGGGACTTTAAAGCCCTGCCGAAATTCAAGCCAGCTTCAGTCCTAAAGCAGAGATGGATTGTGCTTTTAAAAGGAAATCAGAACAGGAAGTGCCCTGGCCAAGCCCAATGGACCACCTCCCATCAGAGGGAATGTGGGCCTTGGGAAAACCAAAGCAGGTGGCCATGGCACTAAACCGTGGTGCCCAGGAACATGGATTGCCAATCACAGAACCTTCCAGATCACAGATAGGGTACTTTGTTTTTTGTTTTGACAAGTCTTTCTCACCCAGTTCTCACTTGATTAAAAAAAAAAAACAAAAAAAAACCTTCTTAAACAACAAGATCCTACTGTATAGCACAGGGGACTGTGTTCAATATCGTGTGATAAACCATAATGGAAAAGAATATGAAAAATAATGTATATATGTATAGCTGAGTCACTTTGCTGTACAGCAGAAACTAACACAACATTGTAAATCAAGTATACTTCAATAAAATAAAAATTTTTTTTAATCTTTCTTTTCTTTCTCCCTCCCCACTGATCCCAGTCCCCTTTTACATTTTTCCACCCACATTCATAGTTTTTCATATTTCGGTTCTTCAAGGTAGCTAGAAATAGATCTCTTTAAGGGAGCTCCAGAATGGACGTTTCTGGCATCCCATGGTCCCTCTTCTTATCTGTTCTGTAAGAAATATTGAAACCACTTTCACAGGAAGGTGGGCTGGCATTCCAGAGGGCACCGAATGCCCCCAAGCAGAGGGACATGTAAGGCGCAGAAGCCAGGGCAGGCCAAACCTGGGTCATTTTCATTTCACTTTATCAATTGTCTCCAAAAATTTTGTTCAAATGATATGAATCATTTTTCCTTTGAGGTCCACAGGTGTTAAATACAGAAAAGGAGCAGAGAGAGTAGAAGCAACAAATTGGAAAGTCAAGAACACATAAAGGCCATGTGCTTTAAGACTGTGAATCTTTAAGAACTCCTGTTAGTTGTCTTTCTTTTTTCCTTGTCCTTTATTTCTGATATGTGTGTTCAGTGCAGCACAAGGTTATGTGAACCCTTGCACTCAGGACTTGGCATCTGGAGACAGATGCCACAAGAAGCAGTGTCTCCCATCGACATTGCAGGAATAGAAAATCCTCCCTCTTATTCACCCACAGCTTAAAGAGAAGCACCCCACCCAAAGAACAGGTTAAATTCTTCAACTTGGTGAGGGGAGAGCGTGCCTTGGGGAATTGTGTTTCTGGCCACCTGCTTTGTAAATGACTAGAAGGCAGTGAGACTTCATATAGGAACAATTTGGAGATGTGTTGACTTGCTAACGTCCTCATGCGTGTATTTATACACAAGGTGTTCCTATATAATAAGGATATCCATAGCCAGCAAGCCACTTTCCCCCTGTGCATGGAGTTGATTTGTGTTTTCAGCGTGGGCATTAAAATTCCGCCTGAGTGCTGTCTTTAAATTGCTTTGATGCTAGGTGGGTTCCATCCCTGACCTGTCCTGATGGCAAGTGATGGCTGTAACAAGCTCGGGATCAATATTCATAGCGGGTGTCCTGGGCTGATAACACTATCCAAGACAATGTTCACTATCAGTGCAGACAGCTGAGATATTGCGCCATTAGGGATGTCGTGTTAAATAACCTGATCCATTTCTGGGGCTATTTAATGAATTTCACAGTTTAGATAGTATCTTTAAGGAGAAGGCAAAGTCTATTCTGGAGGCACTGATGCAAATCAATGGTGCCAAGCTTCCCGAGCTATTCCACAAACAAAGTGGCCTATAATTCCAGCACAGCCTTGAGAAGCTGCTGCCAGAGCCGTGAACAGCGTTAACAATGGAGAGAATTTGCAGTACATGCAGAGGGAGAGCAGTCTTAGGAGCTGTGTTAAAGCACCTTAGATAAAATCTTATGTTCCTGAAATAAAATACAACTTAAATTCTCTAGGTAAAACCCTGCAGTTTGGGCCAGCCCACGGGGTAGGACATTAATGCCAAGAGACAGCTTCATAAGGCATATCTCGGTGACAAAGGGAGAGTAGTGAACTGCGTGCTTCTTTAACTGAAGTCTGGCTGCAGAATGGGAGGGGCGCGAGGCACTGGATGTTCAAAAGAAACTACTGGGAGCAGCAGAATCAGTTGTTAAATGTTTACTTGACTCTGTATCTCTTGTTGCTGGAGAGTTCATTTACAGTTAAAGGCTAGTTTACCATTTCCCCCCAGGGCTTTGAACTCTGACTGCCAAGCAGAGCAAGTATTCCTCTTAAAAACCTACTTCGGAGGCTTTGATTTGTGAAAGCTTAAAGTGTAGCCTTCCCACCTGTCCCCAGTCTGCAATCCAAATAAAAATGTTTACTTAATATATCTTGCTTTAAGAAATCGGTATTTCTTTTTGGAAATCAACAGGTTAAAAAAACAATCTATTTCTTTATTTCAGAAATTTGGAGGAAGCATCAAAGAAGGTGAGAAAACAATGGGAGTGGGTATTGTCCTGAAAGCGACAATTAGTATTAACAGTAATTGCTCTTCTTTCTTGGGCACTTGCTCTGGACCAGGCACTTGGCTAAGCTTTTGCTTATTTGGGGTTATTTCATTTAACCCTCCCCATGCACGACCCCATGAAGCAGGCACTATTATATCCTCAATTTACAGTCGAGAAAACCAAGCTTGAGAGCAAGTTTGCCCACGACCCCAGAGCTAGGAAGTGGTGAAGTTGAGATTTGAACCAGGGAAGTGAGATTTCAGAGCCTGGTTCGGTAAAGTTCTTCTCTTATAGGAAGTCACATTCCTGCCCCAGGGTGAAGTCCAATTGTAGACATTTATCGAACGGCTTTCCTTCAAAGTTACACACAGAAATGGGATATGGAAAATGACCTCTGAGAAAATGACTAGAGCCCTGGCACTGCCTGGGAGGATACCGTGGTGCAGGTTTTGGGATGCAGTTTTGGAAGCTCTTACATTCAGTGTTTTCTAACGTTTTAAGATATTCCCAGGAGAAACCCAAGAGAAGGGAATTGCCAGGCAAACCAAATTGCTCTGGGCACCTGGAAAAGTAGAGACATGTCATTGGGAGAAAAAGAATGGGGGAAAAATGCCAAGTGACAAGCTGAGGACACATGAGGAGAGACTTGGGGAAGGACAGAGGTAGAAGGAACAGGGACACAATGCAGGCTCTTTCTGTGAGCATCGCACGCCATGTTCATACCGTACAAAGAGAGGCACAGGCAGAATATAGACAAGGGAGAAAGGTAGGGCTTGGCAAGTATATGAAGCACTTGCTTCCCGGTTGAATGGAGATCTGTATAATCTATCATTCTTGGGTGATTTCCTGCAAGGCAGGGGACAAAGTCGTCTGTTCCCCACCTCTGTGCCCAAATTTCATGCCTTCAATCTTTTTTTTTTTTAATTGAAGTATAGTTGATTTACAATGCTGTGTTTTTGTCTGGTATACAGCAAAGTGATTCAGATATATATATTTTTTTCGTATTCCTTTCCATTATGGTTTATTACAGGATACTGAACATAATTCCCTGTACTATACAGTAGGACCTTGTTGTTTATTTATTTTATATATAGTAGTTTGTATCTGCTAATGCCAAATTCCTAGTCTATCCCTCCCCCACCTCATTTCCCCTCTGGTAACCATAAGTTAGTTTTCTATGTCTGTGGGTCTGTTTCTGTTTTGTAAATAAGTTCATTTGTATCCTATTTTATTTTATTTTATTTTTTATTTTTTAAAACTTTTGGCCACACCAAGCGGCGTGTGGGATCTTAGTTCCCTGACCAGGGATTGAACCCGCTCCTCCTGCAGTGGAAGTGCGGAGTCGACCACTGGACCGCCAGGGAAGACCTGTATCATATTTTAGATGCCACATGCAAGTGATATCATATGATATTTGTCTGTCTCCGTCTGACTGACTTAGTATGATAATCTCCAGGTCCATCCATGTTGCTGTAAATGGCATTATTTCGTCCTTTGTTATTCATGCCTTTAATCTTCTTTTCCTGGCCTCCCTGCCTGCAGCCTTGCTGCCCCAGCAGGCTGTTCACCTCACATGGCTACGCTAACTCCAGCCCTTGGAGGGCCAGCCCTGGCCTCCGTGAGCAAGCCAGCTGGCCGAGGACCCTGGCTGGCTGGAGTACCTGCAACTCACGTTGAAGGGCTGCTGCTCCAGCTGGTGGGTGTGCCCTTGCCGGAAGGCTGATCAGTGCTGCCCAGATCTCCACATTGCCTCAGAGAAACTGGAAATCTGAACTCTTTTTTTTTTTTTTTTTTGCAGTACGCGGGCCTCTCGCTGTTGTGGCCTCTCCCGTTGCGGAGCACAGGCTCTGGACGCGCAGGCTCAGCGGCCATGGCTCACGGGCCCAGCCGCTCCGTGGCATGTGGGATCTTCCCGGACCAGGGCATGAACCCGTGTCCCCTGCATCGGCAGGCGGACTCTCAACCACTGCGCCACCAGGGAAGCCTGGAAATCTGAACTATTATGTGACATCTCCAATGCTGGTAATCAGTTCACAGTGTTGAAAATCAGGCCATCAGAAACAGGTCTGTGGGTCACAAGTTTGCCACTCCAGCCATGCATACGTCAAGTGACCCCACCTTCACTGTTTGGGTGTTTCCATGGCTCCTGTGGTTCGTGGGGTGAAGACTAAAGGCCTCTGCACTGAATGCCAGGCTCTTCACTATCTGTTCCAGCTGCTTGTGCAGCCTTGGTCCCTGGACAAGCTAGGTTCTGGGTAAGATGTGTATGGGTCCCCTGCCCATGCATGCTACCTTCTCAGAGACTCTGGCCAGCCCTTGGGTCCTGGCGAGTGGGCAGTGGGCTTCCATCCAGCCCGGGTGGACATCTCTTGCTTTTCGGGATCAGCATCCTCATCCCCTTTTCTGGTACTGGTAATTTGACTTTGCTCAGATATCCCCCTTTACATGTGGTAGTGGTGGGATCGCCAATCAAGGGCCCCAGGGTGGGAGTGGCCTCCTGCAGGACCAATCAGGCCCTCTCCCGCAGGAATCTTCTAATGCACACTAAAGCTGGAGAGACACTTCTGGATCAATGGATCTCTACTTTTTTCTTTCACTGAGGCCCACCGTGATAAGACAGAACTGCTTGGCTCAGGTAGGCCTCCCTTGGTCTGGTTTCACTTTCCAGGGAAAACAGACTTTGGTCAGAATGAAGGGTCTCTGTGGGTAGTAGACACCTGCTAATCTTGCCTGCACAGTGTCTCTTCCTGCTTTCTTCCTCTTAGTCTGTTTGGGCTGCTAAAACAAAATACCACAGGCTGAGTGGCTTATATACAACAGAAATGTATTGCTCACAGTTCTAGAGGCTGGCAGTCCAAGATCAGGGTGCCAGCATGTTCGGGTTCTGGGGGGAACCCTCTTCCAGGTTGCAAACAGCTGACTTCTTACTGTGTCCTCACATGGTGGAAGGAATGAGCTAGCTCTCTCGGGTCTCTCTTTTTATTTATTTTTATTTCTGGCTGCATTGGGTCTTCATTGCTGCGCATGGGCTTTCTCTAGTTGCGGCAAGCAGGGGCTACCCTTCGTTGCGGTGCGTGGGCTTCTCATTGCAGTGGCTTCTTTTGTTGCAGAGCACAGGCTCTAGGCACGCAGGCTTCAGTAGTTGTGGCATGCAGCCTTAGTTGCCCCGCGGCATGTGGGATCTTTCCGGACCATAGCTCGAACCCGTGTCCCCTGCATTGGCAGGTGGATTCTTTTTTTTTTTTAATTTATTTTTGGCTGCATTAGGTCTTCGTTGCTGTGTGCGGGCTTCTCTAGTTGCGGTGAGCGGCGGCTACTCTGTGTTGCAGTGCGCCGGCTTCTCATTGCAGTGGCTTGTTGCAGAGCACGGGCTCTAGGTGCACGGGCTTTAGTAGTTGTGGCATGCAGGCTCAGCAGTTGTGGCACATGGGCTTAGTTGCTCCACGGCACGTGGGATCTTCCCGGGCCAGGGCTCGAACCCGTGTACCCTGCATTGGCAGGCGGATTCTTAACCACTGCACCACCAGGGAAGCCCTGGCAGGTGGATTCCTAACCACTGCACCACCAGGGAAGTCCCGGGGGTCTCTTATATGAGGGCACCAGTCCCAATCATGAGGGCTCCAACCTCATGACCTAATCACCTCCCAAAAGCCCCACCTCCTAATACCATCACCTTAGGGGTTAGGATTTCAACACATGATTCTGTGAGAACATAAACTTTCAGACCATAACACTCTTGTTACAGCGCCCTGCCTTTTGCTGGGGGCATTCCTCCCCCATTCTATGTGGCCGTGGTGAGGCTCTACTCAAGTGCCCCTCCTCGGCACCTAAGTCAGGCTGCATCATCACAGTACCTCTTCCCCCTGAACACAGACATGAGGGCCAGTCAGAGTTCTTTCTGCAACTATCAGGCCAAATTAAGGAAAATGTTCTTTACCATATGGTTTACCCAGGGCTCTGTGGCCTGGAACTGCCACAGCCCTCCCTCCCCACTGCCTAGAGAGAGCCTGGCCACACGGAGAGAAGGAAGTGAACCCAGAGAAGGGGGCAGAGCCAAGAAATGGAGAGTCAGAGAGCCCAGAACACCACCATTCGAGCCTTAGAACCAGCTACATCTGAAGCCATCAATTGCTAGACTGGTTACAAGAGCCAGTAAATTCCTTTTAAATTTAAGCCATTTGCCGTTGGGTTTCTGTCACTGGCAACCAAAGAGTCCTAGCTAATACAAGCAAGTCTGGAAGGATTATACACACATCTACTACAGCAAAAGAGGATTGGAAGGATTCATATTTAAGCTGAAATTCAGACATGATTTGTAGATTTGTTATTGGAAATGTAAGAGGCCAAGCTCTTACATCCCTGCACACTGGAGTGTTAATGTGCCACTTGACTAGCTGTGGCCCAAAAGTTATAAACAAGAATCTGTTGGGTCTGGATTCTGGGGCAGCTTTTGTTTTTCCTGGTATAAAGGGCAAGACTCAGTTGTCAGAGGCCCTTTTCCCTTTTCCTTTCCTTTCTTTCTTGAAATGCAGACATGATGCCTGGGGGTACAGCAGACATCTTGACAGCATGAGGGTGAAAGCCTAAGGATGGTGAAGCAGAAAGTTGGAGGTAGACTATTTCCTGATGTTCCTGGGAACTGCTGTACCTGCCCAGGGCTGACTTCCTCTTGGCTTCTTTATTTTTTTTTTTTTTAACATCTTTATTGGGGTATAATTGCTTTAAAATGGTGTGTTCTGCTTTATAACAAAGTGAATCAGTTATACACATACATATGTTCCCATATCTCTTCCCTCTTGCGTCTCCCTCCCTCCCACTCTCCCTATCCCACCCCTCCAGGCGGTCACAAAGCACCGAGCTTGGGCCATGCGGCTGCTTCCCACTAGCTATCTACCTTACGTTTGTTAGTGTATATATGTCCATGACTCTCTCTCGCCCTGTCACAGCTCACCCTTCTCCATCCCCATATCCTCAAGTCCGTTCTCCTGTCCTCTTGGCTTCTTGATATATGAGAAAGAGTAAGTCTATCTGGTTGAGCAACTACAGGTGGATTTCTGTTACATGCAGCCAAAACAGCTCTAACTTATACAGTGCTCTTCTGTTACATCCAAAGAAAGGTCATGGACTTTTGGGTTAGGTCTGAGCCCACACTTCAAGAGGTCTGTTGCCTTGGACCAACATGTCATTCTTCAGGTGAGAGACTCGGGTCCCTGTATTCATTTCCTATTATTGCTGTAACAAATTACTGCAAACTTAGTGGCTTAAAAAACACAAATTTGTTCTCTTACAGTTCTAGAGGCAAGAAGTCCTAAAATCAAGGTGTTCTCAGGGCTGTGTTCCTCTGGAGGCTGTAGGGGAGAATCCATTTCTTCGCCTTTTCCAGCTTCTAGAGGCTGCCTGCATCTCGTGGCTCGTGGCTCCTTCGTATTCAAGCCCA
Source organism: Phocoena phocoena (assembly GCF_963924675.1). Classification (NCBI taxonomy): domain Eukaryota; kingdom Metazoa; phylum Chordata; class Mammalia; order Artiodactyla; family Phocoenidae; genus Phocoena; species Phocoena phocoena. The sequence goes on along the minus strand of NC_089234.1, from coordinate 7,619,008 downwards.
GCAGCGTAGCATTTTCAAATCTCTCTCTCACCTCGGCATGACGTGTTATCATGTCTCCTCTGACTCTTCTCCTGCCTCCGTCTTTCCTTTATAAGGACTCTTGTGATTAGATCGAGCCCATGTGGGTCATCCCGGATAATCTCCCATTTCCAGATCTTTAGCTTAATCACACCTGCAAAGTCCCCTTTGCCATGTGAGGTAACACACTCACAGGTCCTGGGAAGTAGGACGTGGGCATCTTCAAGGAGCCATTATTCTGTCTCCATAATCTTAGATATAGAAAGTGATTTGCCCAAGGTCATGCCCAGCTAATGGGAGAGGGAGAACTACGCGTGGACTCACCACCACAGGCAGAAGTGCCCTTTCTCCTCTTCCTCTTTGGCATGAAGCTAAAACCCAGCCATGCTTCAAGGTCCATTTCAGGCTGCCCCTCTGCTCAGAAACCACAGCTGCCCTCCACAGCCCACAGAGTCCATCGTCTTGGCTTTGTCTGTCACTCACTGGCACTCTGCACACGTTTGATCAGTAATCTTAAACGTGTACATCTTGTTCTCTGCCCAGTCTTGACTCAAAGGCAAAGATCACACTTTAAACCTTTTTGGACCCTGGGACCCACTGAGCCCACAGCGTTGAAGTTCTATACATGGGTGATGGTCGTGGTAGATTAGCCAGACTGACTCACTCAGTTCCCGTACCACAGAATCTGGAATGCAAACACTGCATTTCCCAGACTCCCTTGCAGGTTGCACTAGGTTCCAGCAAGCCAGACATGGTGAAAGTGAGTTGGTGACCATAGGTGGAGAGGGAGAATTCTCTGAAGGTATGGTAGGTGGATTTGGTTCTTTCGGGGCAGTAGTATCAGGTCCCTGTCATCTTAAGAGCCAAGTGATGGGGAGTGGTCTCAGTGGAACAATGAAATTGGGCATTTCTCAGAGCTGCACGGCTCTTTGCTGTGTGGTACTTGAGCTTGGTTACCCAGTCCCCCTGGAAATCTGTAAGCTCCTTGATGCCTTGTATAAACATACCCCTCTAGCTGGAGACGTTTCTATTGTCTGCAACTAAGAACCACGATTTTTTTAAAATTTTATTTATTTACTTTTGGCTGCATTGGGCCTTTTTTGCTGTGTGTGGGCTTTCTCTAGTTGCAGCGAGCAGGGGCTACTCTTCATTGTGGTGCTTTGGCTTCTCATTGCGGTGGCTTCTCTTGTTGCGGAGCTCAGGCTCTAGGCGCGCGGGCTTCAGTAGTTGTGGCACACTGGCTCAGTAGTTGTGGCTCACAGGCTGTAGAGCGCAGGCTCAGTAGCTGCGGCGCATGGGCTTAGTTGCTCCACAGCATGTGGGATCTTCCCAGACCAGGGCTTGAACCCATGACCCCTGCATTGGCAGGCAGATTCTTAACCACTGCGCCACCACGGAAGCCCAAGAACCATGATTAATATGAGGTCTCATATTCATTTCTCCCCCAACCAGATTGTAAATCCCCAAAGGGCAGGAACTATATTTTATATTTCTCCTGTAAAATCAGCGGAGTACACAGTTTTCCTAGTAAACTTATCAACATGACACGCACGATTCATTGAACTGGGTTAAAGTTCTAATATTCTGATGAATTCTTCATCCCATCTGTGAATCAAGAGCCTGAAACAAAATGGCCACCCTAATATGGTCTTTTTTTGAAAACTTAAAGTTAAGTCAGGCTAAGAGAAGTCAATTTTTAAAAAAATAAATTTATTTATTTTTGGCTGCATGGGGTCTTTGTTGCTGTGCGCAGGCTTTCTCTAGTTGCGGCGAGCGGGGCTACTCTTCATTGCAGTGCACGGGCATCTCATTGTGGTGGCTTCTCTTGTTGCGGAGCATGGGCTCTAGGTGCACAGGCTTCGGTAGTTGTGGCACATGGGCTCAGTAGTTGTGGCTCGCGGGCTCTAGAACGCAGCCTCAGTAGTTGTGGCGCATGGGCTTAGTTGCTCCGCGCATGTGGGATCTTCCGGGACCAGGGCTTGAACCCGTGTCCCCTGCTTTGGCAGGCGGATTCTTAACCCCTGTGCCACCAGGGAAGTCCCAGAAGTCAAATTTTTTGAAGTTTCAGTTTAAACACTTGAAAGGGTCAGAAGGGCAGTTAAGGAAACTCTTCCCCTTTTCTACCAACTTTTATTTATTACAAAAATGATGTAACATTAAATAGAATGTAAAAATTCATCCAAAATCTCACTGGGCTAACACGTTGAAATATTCCCATTTTCTTCTCAGCCATTCCTATGCCTTATTTTTTTTTTTTTTTTTTTTTTTCCTGTTGCGGAGCGCAGGCTCAGCGGCCATGGCTCATGCGCCCAGCCGCTCCGCGGCATGTGGGATCTTCCCGGACCGGGGCACGAACCTGTGTCCCCTGCATCGGCAGGCGGACTCTCAACCACTGCGCCACCAGGGAAGCCCCCCTATGCCTTATTTTTGTAGGCAGAGGTCTACATACAATTTTGCATTCTGCTTTTTTTTTTTTTTGGCTGCACCACTCCGCGTGTGGGATCTTAGTTCCTCAACGAGGGATGGAACCCACGCCCCCTGCATTGGAAGCCGAGTCTTAACCACCGGACAGCTAGGGAAGTCCCTCTGCTTTTTCACACAATGTTATATCGTGAGCGTTTTTCATGTTGTAACCTAGTCTTCCTTTTTTCATGGCATAATATTTCTGTCAGTAGCCATCTTGTCACTTCTTGAACAATTCCGGTCCCTGAACATTTATTTTTCTTCCACCTTGTTCTGGCATCATAGCTTACACTTCAGACATGTCTTTAGAGATTCGTTACCTTATCATTGCTTCTCAGGCGCGCAGCATCGTCCAGTCTGTGGGCCCAACTATCTCCATTGCTGTTAGGAGTGTCATCGGGCCACAGGAAAACACCAATGAAGGTCTTGCCTGTTCTCTTTAATTTTTGTTACTTTTCCGGTTGCCTCCTCGTCCCAATCTGCCTTGCTCCAATTTTAGGGAGGTTGACCCTTTATCCACTGATCTCCAGGTGAAAAGGCTCCCATTTTGGGAGCGCGTGACTCGGGAGTCGGGAAGCAGCGCCCGTCTTGCCGGGTTTGCGCCCGGCCACGCCCCACCGGCCCAGCTCTGCTCTGCCCCGCCCCGCCCGCGGGACTACACTTCCCAGGCAACCCTGCGCGGCGAGCGCGGCCGCAGCTTCCAGCAGCCTGTTGGGACGCGGGGGCCGAGGCGCAGGCGGGACGCAATGGCTGCGTGGGGCGAGCGGCTGGCCGGCGTGCGCGGGGTGCTGCTCGACATCTCAGGCGTGCTGTACGACGGCGGTGAGGGCGGCGGCGCGCCGATCGTAGGCTCTGTGGAGGCGCTGGCGAGGTGAGTGGGCCGCGCAGGCCGCCTGGAGCGCCCGGCGCTGTGCTCAGCCGGGTCCTGTGGGCCGCTACCGGGGGGCGGGGCGGGGCTGCTGCTCTGGCCCCGCCCCGCCCGGCGAGCGGAGGGCTGGTCCCGGGAGGATCGCGCTGCAGCCGCCGGGTGTGACAGGCAAAACGGCGTCCCTGGATGAGCACCGGGACACTGCTGGTTAGAGTTGCGCCCCTGTCCAGCAGCGCAGCCCCATTCCTTGCCTTTGAGCGCTTGGAATGTGGCAAGTCTGAATTTAGATGTGGTGTAAGTGTACAACCCACACTGGATTTCGAAGACTTAGTGAGAAAAAATGTATAAAGTTCATTATATTGTTTTATATTGGTTACATATTGAAACGATAGTAATTTGAATATGTTAGCTTAAATAAAATATATTAAATTAATTCCACCTTCTTTTAACCTTTGTTAATGTGGTCACCAGAAAACTTTAAATTACATACGTGGCTGGCATTGTAATTCAGTTGGACTGCCTTGACTGTCTGCTTAGACGGTAGGAGGGCGTCTTGCCCACCAAGTCTTGTGCACAGAGGACACTACCAGGACCACTGTTGGCACCACTGGGCCCTGGGCTTTGTAATTGCCACTGGCATCGCAGAACCAGAGGGTAAGAGGGGGCATGGGGTGAAGTGGAGGAGGAAGTGCCTTGCATCTGAAGGGAACAGTGGCTGCAAAGCCTGAGGTGGAGGAGAGCTCGGAGGAGAGCTCGGGAGAACTCAGCAGATCGCATGTACTCACGGAACTGAAGAGAGAGTGGGGACTAGCGAGGGTGCTCAAGGCTACAGCAGGCAGGAACCTGAGGGTCACAGAGAGCTGTCTGGATTCCATACTGGGTGCAATGAGAAATCACTGAAGATTAGGCAGGAGTGTCGTGTGATCTGATTTATGTTTTCAAGACATTTAAACGTAGAAAGTGAAACCATATAAGTAAATGAAAACAGGAGAGATTCCCTTTGAAATCTTGGAGTAGGAGAATACCTTTGTAGCTATGCCTCAAAATCTAGAAATCGACAACAGCAACAAATCAACAGCCCAATAGAAAGACGCACAAAGGATATAAACAATTCATGGGAAAGGAAAACAAATAGAAACACAAAGGAAAAGCATAGGAAAGATGCTCAGCCTTACTCGAATAAGAGAAGTGCAAATTAAAACTATCCTGAGATGCCTTTTTCCATCAATTTGAGAAAATTGGCCAAAATCCACAACTTTGGGAACGCATTCTCTTGGTGAGAGTTTGTGGAAGCAGACGCTGTCTTATATTGCTTGTGGAAGATGCATTTGGCATGATCTATCAGCGTACTGCCTCATACATGAGAAATGGCATAGGTGGGAGGTCATTCATGGCAGTGCCTTGAGAAATAGCGAAAGACTGGAAACAGCTCAACTGTCCATCGCTAGGGGAGTATTACAGTCTATCCTTCTACACAGTGGAATTCCATGCTGCATAAAAAAGAAAGAGCATGCCTGCCATGTAGACGTGCTGTCAGTGAAGACAGGATGTGCACTGTGCCATCTTTTGGGTGGAAAAGGCAGAAATGCAAGTGTGTATTCTTGCTGGTGTGTTTGTATAAGGAAACCGGAGGGAAGAGCTTCAACCTGTGAAGAGCTGGAAGGCAAGTGATTGGGGAGAAGTAGGTGGTTGGGGGTAGGGATGGGAGCAAGGCTCTTCCCTCGGTAACTTTGTATATAAACATTTTTTAAAGTTTTGAACCATGTGGATGTATTTCCCATTCAAGATATCAAATTTCAAATATTTTGTCAATTTTGTCTCAGAAAGTGCTGGAAAAAAATACTGCACCAGAAAACAAAATATTTTAAGAAGATCTCTGGCTGCAAAGTGGAGAATGAGCTGGCAGTGGGGCAGATGGCCGGGCTCCAGAGGAAACAGGGGAACAGCCAGTTGGGAGACCCTTGTGTGGTCCAGGGAGACATGATAGGGCGTGGACTAGGGGGTGGCAATGGAGATGAACAGAAGGGGGTGAATTAGATGTTTTGGGAGTAGGACCAATGGGACCTGCCTATGTATTGGATATTGTGGGGAACAGGGAGAAGATGAAATAAAGAATGGCTCCGGTGTTGGACTGGAGCACCTGAGGGGATGGAGAGGGGCGCAGAAGGGTGCAGGCAGGTGCCATGATGGCCCTTGACACAGTGCTTGGCACACTATACACCCCATAAGTATGACAGTTAAACGTCACATCCCATGTTTGTTTGTTTGTTTTTGTGAAAGAGACAAACTTTATTGAGCCCTCAGCCCTAATTCTTTTTCTCCTGCACAGTTTTGGTTCCCCGGAGACACCCAGTCCAGTGGGCAGCAGTGAGACCCACTTTCTGGCCAGCAGAGGCATCTCTGAGGATGGTAGAGGCTTTGCCGATATGGTGGTGGTTGCCACCTCCAAAGGGATGCTCAGCAGGGTTCATGGCCACCCCCTGCACACATGGCCAGCAATTCCTCTTTGCCTTATACTTGTGGTAGGCACGGCTGGCCTTCAGAATGGGTTTGTCAACGTGGCCACCTCTAGCCACCACACCGACCACAGCTCTGTTGGTGGAGGAGATGACCTTCTTGGAGCCCAAGGGCAGCTTCACTCTGGTCTTCTTTGTCTCAGGGTTGTGGGAGATGACAGTCACATAGTTCCCAGAGGCTCTGGCCAGCTTGCCCCAGTCACCAGGCTTCTCCTCCAGACAACACACGATGGTGCCCCCAGGTACGGTACCCACCGGGAGCACATTGCCGATGCTGAGCTGGGCCTGCTTGCCACAGTACATGAACTGGCTGGTGTGGATGCCCTCGGTGGTGATGAACATCTCTGTCCGCTTCTTAAAACGGTATGGATCCCGGAAGACCACCTTGGCAAGGGGCACGCTGCAGCCCGGGTCGTGGATAGTGTCCTTCACGATACCCTTGATGTAGCTGTGTTGCTTGGCAAAGTCCATGGTGTGCAGAGACGCGGCGTCTTTCGGTGCTTCACGTGCACGCGGAACGTGGAGCTGGTGCCCTTCCTCTGCCCACAGATCCCGCGGCCCATGGCAGCAGTCTGCTGAGGAGTGCGGCCGAAAGAGCACGTCCCATGTTAATATAGGAATTCCTGTTACACGTGCATTTAATTTTTTTTAAATCAGGGCCACTTAAAAAAAAACAACTTTATATTAAAGTACACATCTGTTCTTCTGTTGAGGGGGTGTAGTTTCCTGTTTTCAGTTATTTTGAATAATGCTGCCATGAACATTCTAGAACATGTCTGGTGAATGCATGGATGCATTTCTGCTGGGTACAGGCCTAGGAGTGGAATTGCTGGTCATAAGATAGGCATATGTTCATTGCTAGAAGATGCTGTCAAATCGTTTCCCAAAGTGGTATATGTGAGAGTCCCCGTGGCTCTGTGTCCTCACCAACACGTGGGTTTGTCAGTCCTTTGCATTTTATTTATTTATTTAAACTAATTTACATTTTAATTCTTAAATTTTTTAAAAAGTTAATTAATTAATTTTATTTTTGGCTGCTTTGGGTCTTCATTGCATGCAGGCTTTCTCTAGTTGCGGCGAGCGGGGGCTATTCTTCCTTGTGGTGCGCGGGCTTCTCATTGCCGTGGCTTCTCTTGTTGCAGAGCACAGGCTGTAGGTGCATGGGCTTCATTAGTTGTGGCTTGTGGGCTCTAGAGCGCAGGCTCAGTAGTTGTGGGGCACGGGCTTAGTTGCTCTGCGGCATATGGGATCTTCCCGGACCAGGGCTCGAACCCGTGTTCCCTACGTTAGCAGGCAGACTCTTAACCACCAGGGAAGTTCCGAAGTCCTTTGCATTTTAGCGGGGTCATTTTTGCCTCAAAAACCTGAGAAATAAAGTAGGTCAAGGATATGGACAGAGCCTCGGTCCCTCCCTGTCTGCCTTCTGCTGAGGTGCACAAAATGGATTCAGCAGTGGCTTTGGAATAGGTAGGGCTGATTGTGAGCCCTTGTTTCCAGTCAGCAATGTGGGTCTGGTGTGCACCCATCCTGGGCCAGTGAGGCTCCAGGCGTCTCCCAGCACCAGCAAAGCTGGCTGCTCTCAGAGAGTGCTTCCTCTATGCTGGGCGTCCCTGTTTATGTCATGTAGTCCCCCTAACAGCGTCGGGGTGGGAGGAGGTTATCTCCCTCAATCAGCTGAAGCCACTGAGGCTCAGGGCTTGCTAGGGTCTCAGCTGGGATGGCCCAGGGACCATGGGAACCCAGGTCTGCGCGACTCCTAACCGCTGTGCTGGACTTAGAGTCCTTTGAGGGAGAAGCGGGCATTGGAAAAGGTCAGGGGCTTCTTTCTAGCAGTCTCCCCTGGGTGATGCTCCCCCCGATACACTGTCCAACTAACACCTGCACAGATTCCAGGCTGTGACTCGAAGGAGGGTGATCCCTGGTCCTTTAACCTCTGTGGGTTTGGCGCTGGCATCTTCCAACAGATCCCCAGGAGTTGTTTGTCTTGATTTGCTTTAATTCAACTGGTTTATCTAGCTGGAGTGTCTTTGGTAGCAACTACACTGTATAAATCTAGCAGCGGTATGATAACCGGATATACTGACAGTCCTAAAATACATCCCAGCCAGTTTTGTAGCTGAGGGAGGGGAGAAGTGCCTTCCCCATAGTGTGTGTCACTGTTTCCAGTGAGGGGACGTAGTTCTCATTATATCAGGGGAGTTGATCGTCCTGGAGGATGAGGCCTGGCCCCTCTGAACCCTCCCTGGGACTCCATGCCACAGGACCACGTCCCCATGCATTTTCCTGCTCCACCAGGCCTTCCCGAGTGACCCTTGTGGCCCCTTCTCTCCCTCTGCCCACTTCTCCCCCTTGCTTCCAGTTATACAGACTTTCGGGGGCTTTTCACTGACCAGCCCCTTAGCAGCCCAGCACCCGCAGTGCCTGGGCCCTCCACGCTGCAGCAGCCTCTGGCTCTCACCCACGTCCCTTTTCTCTCTTCAGCTCTTGTGCTGGCTCTTTAAAGGCTAGGCCCCTCCGCCCAGGCCCGGCCTCCAGTGGCCAGCTGATCACACTCAGGCCCAAGGAAGCCGCCCATGCCCTCCTGTGGGGCCCCCGGAGCCCAGGATCCAGACCCTCCTGGCAGTGAGTGTATGTGGGCAACTTCCCCCAGTAAAATCCGCCTGCTTTTGGAGTTTCCCTGGGGATGTCAGACTTGGGGACACGGCCCTTTCCCGGGCCAGGCCCTGCTGGCCAACGTGAATAACGCCAGGCTTCCACCACTTTGTGTAGTTTTTGCAGCCACTCTGTGGCCTCCTTGATATGCAAGGCTGGCTTTGAAGTCACAAGGGAGCTCAGAGGAAGTTCCCAGGGTGAGAGCAGCGCTGCAGAGGGGCAGCTTGATGGGGTTCCCGGGGCCCAGGGGGGCGTTTGCCTCCATGGCATCTCCCCAGCTGCCGTGGGTTCCCAAACAGCACCTTCTGTTCTGGGAACCCCGGAGGGGGTGACTCACCACTTCTCTTCCTAGACTTTCTGTGGTGACAGGTGTCCTCAGGTTTTTGGAAAGTTTCCCACCTGTTTGGGGACACAGAGCACATGGGGAGTATTAGCTCTGCTTTTTAAAACAATACCGACCACCGTAATAGCAGTCACTGATGATCAAGCTACCTTCAAAACCAGCCCTTTTCAAAGCCGGAACAGAGGCTCAGAGAGATTTGGGAAGTGGCCAAAGTGGAGAAAGTGGCTGGGCCAGGGTTCCCTCCCTTCCTGCCCACTGTCCCCCGCCCTGCCCCGGTCCTCCTGACTCCAAGCCCCAGTTTCCCCGCAGTAGCACACTGCTTCTCATTAAAGATGCACTTGTTCATTCATCCACTCGCCCAACAAATATTTATCGAGCGCTTCTTTTATACTAAAAACACCGCTGTAGGCATTGGGACAAGGGGCAGTGAGTGCGGCAGATGGAAGTCCCTACTCTCGGGAAGCTGACCGTCCAGTATGGGGAGAGCAGCGTAAATAGCACCCGGAAAGGCTAGTGTCAGGTGGAGAGAGACTGAGCCGCCAGGGAGATGGGGAGCCCGTGATGTGTGAGCTGGGCTCTGAAGCTGTCATCTGGGCCAGGAACGTCCCAGATTGGAGAACAGGAGGTCCAGGCTTCCTGGAGCCGCTGGGCACAGTGCTGGCCAGGTGGAGCCCTCTTACTGTGCTAGGACTTGTGGGTGGGCGTGGTCATGGGACATCTGTAACCGGCCTGGGTCCCCCCATCAGGCCCTTTATTGGAGTCCATTCTTGGGCAGTTGGGCTCCCCGAGGGGAGCCATTCAGAGGCAGGGCTGGGCACAGCGGGGGCTGCAGGGACCGGCCCCCAGGCCGGTCAGCACAAAGGGGAGCCCCAGAGACATCTGCATGTGAAAGGCGGGTGGGCATTTACTGCATCCTGTCTCGGGCCACTAAAGCACATCTGCTGGGCCCACCGCGGCCCAGCCTTTTTGCGGCCGGCGGAAGGAAGCAGGCTGGGCCTCGGCCCAGGGCAGCCTCATAAAGCAATTCCCACCCAGGACTAACGGACCCGCGACCCATCCCTCCAGTGTGCGCCAGGAGCCCCGGGACCCTGTGAAAACCCAGGCCCCTCCCAGCAGGTCTTAGAGCCAGAGGAACAGGGCCCGGGAACTTGTCTGAAGTGCGGCCTAGGACCAAGGCCCTCCTTGATGCTCGGCCACCCTGGCTCCATCGGGCCCAGGAGTGGCGGTAATAATAGTAGCTACCAGGACTGTGAGAGAGCTGGGAGCCTCCCTGCGTTGCCTCGTCCCATCCCCCGTGTGGCCCAGCACCTGCCAGAGGGAGCTCTTAAGGCTATCAGAGGGGGCGGGCCGTTTGTTTGAGTTCGTTTAGGCCAACAACAGCTTTCCTGACTCACCCTGGACCTTGGACAAGGTGTGTTTGTTGAAAATGCCCTGTCACTTGTGCTGCCGTTTCCTCTCTGCAGGTGAACGAGGCTGACTTCAGAGTTGGGGGCCAGGTGAGAGAACGATGCTCTCTTCCCAGACCGATTACTGGTTTCATAACATCCACAGTTTAGGCTTCCCAAGGCAGACGTGGCTTCCTTCTTGTAAACCATCCCACTAGCGCAGGAATGTACTAAGTAAAAAGTCCAAATCGTCACCAGCCCCATCCTCGTCATCCCCCCAGGGGGACCCTGTAGCTCCTTCCACGCATTTTCCTCTGTGTTTCCCCCAAAGCGCAGGGAATTTTAAGAAGCCGCCCCTCCCCTGGCTGGCTCTCGTCCAGTTCCATGGTCTCCCCATCACACCCCCCACGACCCTCCACTCCTTGGGGCAGCACTGATGCTCAAAAAACATGTTCTGTTGGTTCACAGGTCACTGGAGGCTGGAGTTCCCCGCAGATCCCGAGCCAGTGGTCTCAAACTTATGTCGCCTCAGAGCATTTATCTCCTAAATGAAATCTGAGGTAGAATCCCCCCAATTTTAAAAACAAATAAAAGAGCAATGTTTGAATGGTGTGTATTTTCTCTGTTCAAATCTGTAATACCGATTATGAGGTCAGTCCGTGAAAATGATGAAAGTGTCTTTTTAATTTTTTTTTGGCCACACCCCACGGCAGGCGGGATCTCCACCAGGGATCAAACCCGCGCCCCCTGCAGTGGAAGGCGGAGTCTTAACCACTGCGGCTGCTTCTCACTAGCTATCTATTTTACATTTGGCAGTGTTTATATGTCTATGCCACTCTCTCACTTTGTCCCAGCTTACCCTTCGCCCTCCCCGTATAGCACAGGGTGATCAGCTCGGTGCTTTGTGACCACCTAGAGGGGTGGGACAGGGAGGGTGGGAGGGAGGGAGACGCAAGAGGAAAGAGATATGGGAACATATGTATATGTACAGCTGATTGACTTTGTTATAAAGCAGAAACTAACACACCATTGTAAAGCAATTATACTCCAATAAAGATGTTAAAAAAAAATAACAGTACTAAAGTCTGGGGCAGTGGACAGCTCAACAGTACATATGTGAATAATTTTATATTTGTGGCTGGAAACAACCTGCGTGTCTATCAAGAGGGGACAAGGGAATAAATTATGGTTTATCCAGACTGCGGAATATTCCCCAGCAGTTAAAAAGCGTGAGGTAGCTCTGTTTGGTGTTGACATTAGTTTATATGAGGTGAATGTTGCATATAGCCGGTGAAAAAGTTACAGAGTAATGTGTGAAATACCATTTTTGTTCTGAGACTTAAAGGAGACACAACCGCCCTCAGGTAGAGCAGTAATAGAACTGTGACCCTGACTTGCGTGGAGGGAAACCGAGGGACATTGTTGTGAAGCCACCCACGGCTCCACTGTCACGACAAGGGCTGTTTCTGGGTTTCTGATCTCAGCCTCGCTGGGCAGGAGCCACCCTATGGAAATCAAGGGCAGCCAGGCTGGGGGTTCTGGAGCAGAGTTAACGGTTTATGCCAAAGATGCTGCCTCTGGTAGGAAGGCCTTGGCTGATTAGGAGGTGAGCATGGCACGGGTCACTCATGGGGCCCACAGGTGGAGTCCTGATCCCCCAGCCCCCCAAGGGTATACAGAGAAGCCGTACTGGCAAAGCCCTGCCCGGCCCCTGCCTGTAGCGCTGTGCAGGGTGACTTCCCGCCACCCTGGGGCTGGCAGGATGCAGCCCTGTTTATAGAGGAGGAATAGGGCTTGCTCAAAGCCACCTCAGGAGGAAGGAGAGTGGGGGCCAGACCCTTAGCAGGGCAGGTGCTGCCCCTAAAGGAAGGTAGGTGTCAGCTCTTGTGGGCGAGGACCTGGGTTTCGAGTCCCAGCTCTGCCCTGTGGTTGTCATGTGGTCTTGGGCAAGTTCCTTAGCCTTTTTGTGCCTCAGTTTCCTCTTGTGGGGAGCTGTTGTAACTGCTCTTGGGGCTCCCTCTGTCCTGGGCACTCTGGGATGTCTGCTAGGATGAGCCAGCACCAGTTTACCCCAGGTTCCATTTGCTGGGTTGAACTTTGCCCTCTTTCTTAATGGTGGCCCTGGGCGAAGCTCTCTGGGCTCCATCCAGCAGGCCTCCCTCACCAGCTGGCTCCTCCGGCTGTCCCAGTTCCCTGGGCATCTGTCTTCTTGTCCGACTACCTGCCTCAAGGGCCCAGATGTCCCCAGCACCCAGCCCCGAGCCTGCTAGAGGTGTGGTTGTCATTGTCACCACCATCGTCTTCACTGTCATTCACTGAGTATTTGCAACATGCCAGCTGCTTCAGGACAGTCCTGTCAAGTAGCTACTGCTGGTGCCCCATTTTACAGATGTGGAAACTGAGGTTGGAGAAGGTTAGGTGACAAGCCTTGGTCACACAGGGACAAGGTGGCAGAGGTGCTGAGGGTGTGTCTGCTTCCCGAGCCAGGCTCCCACCTTACCTGAGAATGCCTGGCTCCGTCCCCTGCAGCGCCCAGCACTTGACCAGCCTGTGACCACGTCAGGGGAGGGCTAGCTGGTGGGGAGTGGACCAAAAAACCCATGGCTCCCAGAAATGTGCCCTTAGGTTCCTTGTATCCCTCTGGGCCTCAGTCTCCCCCTCTGCGAAAGGAGCCACTAGGTTGGATAATCTCCAGGGTCTCCTCTGGCTTCTAGGCTCCCATGCACTTCATTCTAAATGGAATTTATTAGTAACTAGTAAGGTGATGTTGCGGGCTCCGCGTGTCCCTTTGATCTGAGCTCAGAGGCCCAGGCAGGTCAGAGAGAACATACTGGGTGGCGGGTGAGGTAGCCACGGGTGTGGAAGGTGTGCCACGTGTTTCGTAAGGGCCCTGGCTTCAGGCTTGCCCGATGTCTGTTTGACCTCGTTGCTGTCCCCCTGAGGTCGCTGGCTGGCTAGCCCGGCCTGAGAGGCTCAGCCAGGGCCACCTCCATGCGTCACCACTGCTCTTGTTCTCTTCTCTCTGTCCAGACTTTGCACTCTGTTTCTTGCCTGGACTCTGACGACACAGTCTGCCCAGCAGAGTGTCTGATGGAGAGTGGGAGGGACCTCCAGGGACCTAGCAGCTGGCTGTCAGCCTGGCCAAAATGTCTACTCTGGTGGGTTGGTGGAAAGAAGGGGGAGATGCAGCAGGCCCAGCCAGAGCTACTGGCAGAGGCCTTACCGGTGTCCCTCAGCATTCGTGGCCCCGTGGTGATGCCGGCACATGATAGGGCTCATGGCGCGTCCTCTGTGCCCCACCCTGGAGAGCCAGAAGGCTAGACGCTACTGTTACCCCATTTCATGGTTGGGACTCAAGACTCCCAAGAGTCTGGCCTATGGATGCCTGGCCAAGGGCATGTGCAAGGTGCAGGTGCCGGACCCCAACTGGGGAGCCAGACCCCATTCTCATGGGGGAAAAGCCCTTCTGTTGCTGCTCCAGCCAGAAGGCATCTCCCTGCCCCGAAGCTGAGGCCCTACATCAGGGCACATGGGGAGCTGGACCTGGTTCCTCTCAGAATCAACGTGGGTGCCCCTTGGTGTGTGTGTGACTATATTTCTCTTTCTTTCTTTCCTCCTTCCCTCCCTCCCTCCATCCCTTCCTTTATGACTGTATTTTTCTACTGCAGAACTGCCCCTGCTCTGTTCATGGGCTCCTGTTTGACCTTCTATTTTTAAAAAATTGGGTTCTTAGAACAAATATGCACTTTGCGAGTTTCAATTTTCCAAATGTGTGTTTTCAATCTCTGTGGCTTTCTAAAAGGAAAGCAGCCACAGACCTCAAAATCAGACAGTGGCCGGCGCTGCCGTGGAGCTCTGCTAGGTAACGAGATCTTGATGCTGGTGGATGGGGAAGCTGAGACTGATGTTCTCTGAAGGTCTCGGCTGGGCGCTGCTGCCCGAGTTTCGGTTCATAATGTCCCCCCGAGGTGTTGTGGGTGTTCTTTCCTTCTCTGAGAAACTGAAGCATATCTGCAGCTGTGGCCATTTCAGTAGTAACAGGGGCCTCTTCCCCATCAGGTAGCGTCTTGAGTTGTAGCCCCAGGGGCAGAGCGGGCCTGGGTCAGGGAGGCAGGAATGAGGGGAGACGCCCCTCTCCTCCCCTACACCTCCCTTCCCTCCTGGTATGAGTTTCTTCTGTCTCAGGAGAGGATTCCAGGCTACTTGACATAGAGGTGGCTCTGGTAGGAGACCAGAATTTCAGCCCAGGGTGGGCCTGTGATGAGCAAAATCAAAAAACACAAACCCTGCTTCCTCTCCGATGGGGGAGAAGTCACGCATCCCCTCTGGGTGCTAACCTCATTCGTCACTTCACGTTTGACCTGCCAGCCTGCAGCCTCACCTTCCCACCCAGGAACCCACCCAGCCTGAGGGTTCCTCCCCGTCGCCGTCCTGTTGGGTTCCCTCCCCTGGGGCGGGGGTGAGATTGGGAGTCGCCATCAGCCCGGCCTCCCAGACCCTCCACACGTGCCCCCTCTGTAGGACCCAGCCCGTGCCTCTCGGAGCCCCACGTGGGCGCAGGTGGTGAGAGCGGGGGAGGGGAGGTTGTGGCAGCTGCCATGCGCCTCGCTGCTTGGTCACAGGGTGGCTGGGGCGAGGTGGGTGAGTGCCCTGCCTGCTCTGGGCAGTTGGGTCAGGTAGAGCGGGGAGGGAACTAGGTTGGGGGAGCCTGCCTGCCAGCCACTGGCCGATGTTCTCGGCTTACGTTCCGTGAGCACTTACTGTGGGCCAGGCCCGAGCAAGTGCACTGCAGATCTCACTGGATCCTCACAATGTGAGGCTGTTATCATCCCCATTTTCCAGATGAGGAAACTGAGCCACAGAGAGAAGAAACAGCTTGTGGAGGTCCCACAGCCATTAAGTGGCAGAACCGGGACCAGCCCACAGGCATCAGACTCGGAAGCACTTCCTGGTCGCCTCTCGGCCACCTGGCCTCCCGCTCAGTATTAGAGCATCTTTCTTAGGCATTTGTTCCTCCGCCTGCAGAAGGCGTGACTCACTCCTCACCCTTGTGCCTAGGCCCATCCTCCGGCTCCACTGTGCTTTCTCTTCTGGAACCCTTTAACAACCTTGTCCCAGGAAGGATTAGAGACGGGCGCTGGAGCAGTGCCGTCCACAGGCGGGATCAGCAGTGAGCGTGGGGTTTCTTCCTGAAGTTCTCTGGAAAGCAGAATGACTTGGTTGCATTACCAGGTGGGCCCATCAGATCCAGAGTTTGGATCAGTTAAGTGCTTCTCATAGAAAAGCACTGCTGTGCTTCAAGGACTGTGAAAGCCAAGTGGAAAGAGGACGGGCTCTGCCCGGGCAGGGGCCGGGGTCTGGGGGGCTTCCTGGAGGAGGGGACATACGAGCCAGGCTTTGACGGATGGGTAGGATTTGGCCATAGAGGAGGGTGAACGCAAAGACTCAGGGTGATGAGAGGGCCTTCCGGGTCAGATGAAGGTGACAGATGGCTGGGGTGGGGTGGGGTGGGGACCGAGCTAGGAGGGGCCTTATCCAGGGCAGCCTCCTCGCCCCCTGCCCAGCCCCTCTTTGGCGAGCCCAGAGGGCATCAGGCTGTGGAGCAATGCCAAGGTCAGTCAGGATGTCCAATAATCGTCCTAGCACTCTACCTGCTACGAGCGATAATGAGAAGGTCTCCATTATTTTCGGATGAGCGCCCCTGGCAGATGCCGACAGCCAGCAGATGTGTGAGGTCTGAGGTGATTTGCAAGGGACCAGTTCATGTGATGCTTGGTAATTGCATCAGGCGACGTCGTCACTCAGAGCTTGTCCTGGCCTCCGGGATGAGGTAAAGGTCAGTTCAAAGAGCCGTTGCGGCCACGGGAAGTAGGGGCAAGTACCCACCCTCTCAGGGGGTCTGGGGAGGGTGCGGTGGACTGAGGCCGTGGTCTCAGAGGGGCCGTCTGGCCAGAGCCCGGCTCTGGGCTGCCAGGACCCTGCAGTAGGCCCCCTGTGCCCAGGGTTCTTGGGTGTCAGGGGATGGGGTGACATGTCATGTTCTGGAGCTGGGCCCAGTCCGATGTTGAAATCCTTTGGATTCACTCCCCTCGGGAGGCCCTTTGCAGACTGTGCCGTGGCCCTGAAGCCACGCCTGGCTCCGGCTTTCCTGACATTGGATTCGCGTGTTCCAGGCCTCCCAAGTCTGAATCTGACCTCTGGCAGCAGACCCCTCCAAGAGATGCCGAGGCTTTGGTTCCTTGGCTGTCTTAGTCTGCCATAACAGAATACCACGGCCTGGGGGCTTAAGCACGGAGGTTTAGCTTCCCACAGTTCTGAAGCCTAGGCATCCAAGACCAAGGGGCCGGCAGGGTGGGTCTCTGGCGAGAGTCCTCTTACTGGCTTGTTCGGTGGCCACCTTCTGCCGTGTCCTGACACGGCCTGTTCTCTGTGCTTGCAGGGAGATCTCTGGTGTCTCTTGCTATAAGCACACTAATCCTGTCATATCAGGGCCCCACCCTTCTGTCCTCACTTAACAACCTTCATTACCTCCTGAGGGAGTCGACATATGATTTTGTGGGAGGGACACAGTTCAGCTCATAGCCCTGGCCATTCAGGGCCTCCCCTTCAGTGCTGACCCACCTTCTCACACTCTGTCCCCTGTGCACGCACATGTGTGCCCCATGCACACCCTTCCGCACGCTGGGAAGGTTTCAGTGTCCTGCCCAGCAGGGCTGAGCTGGGCCTGCCCCGGCAGGTGCCTCCCTTACTGGGGAAGCACCAGCACCTTCACCCCCTGGACCAGAGCCTGGGCCGCCACCTTGTGGCCAGCTGCGGGCCCGTGGGCTCCGCTGCTTATAAGCCAAGCAACCTTCTCGGGTCTCTGCCCCCCCCCCCCCACCCCCCGCCCCGGAGCCTCTGTTCTGTTGTCTCTGGAACGGGGACCGTGGCTCTTGCCTCCTCAGCTTGTTTTCTCAACATGTGCTTAGGGCCCCCTGTGCTCCAGGCACCGGGCCCTGGGGGGTGCATGTAGGGGACACAGGGTGTTTGTAGGGGGCTCTTCCCTTAGGGGGTGAGGATGAAATCAGATCATGGATACTGAGCCCCAAGGCAAGGTCCAGTGTAATGTTGTATTCATGCTTTACTATTTTAATAATAATAATGAATACTTCTGTGTTTTTTTTTTTTGCGGTACGCGGGCCTCTCACTGCTGTGGCCTCTCCCCTTGCGGAGCACAGCCTCCGGACGCGCAGGCTCAGTGGCCATAGCTCACGGGCCTAGCCGCTCCGCGGCATGTGGGATCTTCCTGGACCGGGGCACGAACCCGTGTCCCCTGCATCGGCAGGCAGACGCTCAACCACTGCGCCACCAGGGAAGCCCTACTTCTGTTATTTTTAGTAACTAAGAAAAATGAAGAGAGAGGACCTGGGACTTGTGCCAGAAAGTCAAAAGGGGGTGCGGTCAGGGGCACGAAGGGACAGACCCACAGGGAGGGGCCTTCCCCAAGCATTTCCCGCCACTTTCCAGGGACTGATTCAATCCTAAAACTAGTACTTTGATTTTAAAACATGTGTTTTGGATGAACTTATGTTGTATTTCAAAGGAGAACAGTGGCTGAAGTGTCCTGAAGTGAGTTCTGTTATTTACTCGTTTTTTTATGGGCATCGAAGTCGTGTTTGGAATAGCAGATGTGAGGCACTGTCACCTCACTGTCACACCGATCGCTCACTGTTCTGAGAAGGTCACATCATAATCCATTAGGAATAAGTAGTCCCCCGGCACCCCCTGCCTTCTTCTCTCAACTGCTCCATTAACTTGGGTGCAATCGCACATCCCGGGTGCCAATCAGTGAAGATCTGCCCGTAATGTACAAGGTGATGCTATTAGTTACAATGTATTAACTGCCTAATTTAAAAATACAAAAGCTGTCTTTATGAAGGGCAATTAACCACTAAATGTAATTGATAATTCATAACCCCCTGATTAGGAAAGACAAATACTAAGAAAGAATTGATTACGACATTGTCAGCCTCTCTGCGTTCGCCTTGTCAGTAGATCTGCCAATTTTTTTCCAAATCGCACCTGTCCACTCCAGTGCTCAGAGGGTCTGAAAGCTCACTGTAGCGTGGGAATGCATGTCTTCACCACTGAATCCTGTCTGTTTCCGTCAGGGCACCCTTGGGGGAAGCAGTAGGCGTGGTCCTAAGGAAGGGTCCCCCTCACCAGCTGTCATCTGGACTTTCCATACCTCAGTCATTCAGCAAACACTTATCGGGGGCCTGCCGTGTGCCAAGCCCTGTGTGAAGCGCTGGGGGTGCTGAGGAGCGCCCAGCAGGCCCCATTCCTGACCGCATGGAGCACATGGGTCCAGGAGAGAGACGGTGAACAGATACAGAAATGAGACGCCTGGAGATACTGATTAGTGTTAGAAAGAAAAACCTGGATAGAGACAGGGTAGGGGCAGCGTCCCACAGGATGGTTGGAGACAGGGACATACAGACCCTCCACCTTTTCCCTAGGGTTTCTCGGGCCTCTTGACTTGCAGCCTGGTGTCTTCCATGGCCCCCCACCGCGCTCTCTGCAGACGCCAAATATGAAGGCTCCCTCGCTGTGGCCCGGGGTTCATCCAGGGAGGGCTGTGCGCTCTGGGCCAGGCCAGAGGTGTGGCCAGCCCACCTCTTCTCACTCCCCCCGGCCCACTGGCCCCCTTGCTCGGCCCCCACGCCGGCCTCCTCTCCTGCCCGGCCACACCTGCAGTGCTGACGCTTACCAGGTCCCCCCTTCCTTCTGCCGGCCGCTCTGCCTTTGCCTCTTTGCTTCCCTTCGGGTCTCAGCTCCGGAGCTCTCTCCTCCCCAGGGAGGCCTCCCCGACCTTCCCACCCTCCCTGGCCACTCTGTCTCTTCACCTGTTTGGTCCTTCCCAGCACCTCTCTGTTCTCAATCCCCGATTCCCCCTTCCTTTGCGTGGTCTCCGCCCCACCTGCCGACCGAGGGCTCTGGGAGTCAGAGAGCCTGCCTGCGGACACCGTGGCGTTTCTGTGCACCCACCCCAGCCAGGCATTTAGTAGGTGCTCAGTAGCTGCCTGTAGACGGGTTGAATGTTATTTCATTGGCGTTTCTTCAGGCATCAGCTTTGTGGCTTTGCATTCGGTGAGCCTGCCCAGGTGCAACTGGGATACGGAGCCTCCTGTGAGCTCAGACGGGAAGGATGTCGGTGCCGCTGACACTCTGCACGCATCCCAGGCTCACCTCACGTTAACTCGCCCGTGTGCCTGGTGACTCTGTCTGGCAAACCTTTGTTTGGTGACAGTGATGAGGAGACACACCTCAGCTTGGCCCCTTGACCTTTGTATTTGGGAAAGTGTGGGTACAGAGTCAGCTCAGTTGCTAAGTGGAAATGCTCGTTGTGATGGGAGGTCCAGAGGGGTGGCCAGGATGCTCGGAGGTGACCCCTGCGAGGCTGAGCGGCATGGTATGGTGGAGGAGGTGTCGAGTGCGGGAGAGCTGGCATGTGCGTGGGCAGTGTGTCCCAGGGGAGGGTGGGGACGTGTCCCAGGCAGAAGGGGAGGTGTGGGCAGAGGCCAGGCGGGGACCTTGGGGAGCCTCAGCTGTGCCAAGCACAGTGAGGGTGAGAATGGTCTGCTCCAGCTCCAAAACCCCCGGGGTCAGTCGAGGCCCAGCTCAGGGGCCCGTGGCGACCTGGCCTGCGCCCTCGGAGAAGCGCCTGTCCAGCCCCCTCCGCAGCAGGCCACACTGCCTGCTGACAGCCCCTCCACCTGTCTCCCCACTTCCAGACTGAAGCGGTCCCAGCTGAAGGTGAGGTTCTGCACCAATGAGTCGCAGAAGTCCCGGGGGGACCTGGTGGGGTTGCTTCGGCGTCTGGGCTTCGACATCTCAGAGGACGAGGTGACCGCCCCGGCCCCTGCCACCTGCCTGATCCTGAAGGAGCGAGGCCTGCGGCCACACCTGCTCATCCACGACGGTAGGCCTGCCGGGCCCTGGGACCTGGTTGGGGTGAAGGCGCCTCCTTTCCAGGTGGGGGCTGGGGAGGGGCTCCTTCTCGCCTGAGCCAGACCACTGGGCAGGACACAGAGGTAGCACGTGGCTCCTGTTGACACCTGTGGGCTCCCTGCTGGGGACCTGGCCCATCCATCCCGGCCTCATACCGGAGGGTGTTTGGAGGCAGGTTCCAGGTGGCTCCTCAGAGGAAAACCCTGAATTTGCTTTCTGTGATCTAGGATGAAGCACGGTGGCAAGGAATTGTCAACGGGGCAAGATTTTAGCCTCTGGGGTGTGTGTGTGTGTGTGTGTGTGTGTGTGTGTGTGTGTGTGTGTGAGAGAGAGAGAGAGAGAGAGAGACACACACACACACACACACACACACACACACACAGACAGAGAGAGACAGATGGGGGGGATGAAAAGCTAGACTGAGGTCCACAGATTTCTGAACTATATTTGTGAAAACCAGCCCTGCTGTCTGGCAAACTGCATAGGTTTCCTTCCTGATATTGGTCTGAATGAAGGAAAAGAGCCCCTTGGACCCTCAGCGGGGAGTTTTGCTGGGACAGAGAGGAAGGAGCAGTATTACCTGGTGCCTTCTGAATATTTAAAAAGAAGAGGGACTTCCCTGGCAGTCCACTGGTTAAGACTCTGCACTCCCGATGCATGGAGCGCGGGTTCAATCCCTGGTCGGGGGACTATGATCCCACATGCTGCGTGGTGCGGCCAGAAAGATAAAAAGAAGAGACATAGCAACGCTTCAGAATTCAGGACACTTTTCTTTAGTTGCACTGAGCCTTCTTCCCTCCTTTGCACTTGGTGTTTTGATTTACCAACCTCTGGCAGAGACAAGAATGCTCTTCCGCCTCCGGACAGGGGTGGGCCTCCCAAGAGATGGAGGGAGCTCCCTGGAGGTCCGGGTGTCCAGTCCACGACTCTGGCGCCAGTCGAGGGCGACATGCCCAGCCTTTAGAAATCATGTTTCTCCAAATGCTTCCACTGTGATCTAGGATCCCTGCCAGTGTCTTTAGAACAGGTCCTTAAAGAAACAGAAAAACTTAAGAAAGAAAATCCTCCCCTCCCCAGGGTGAAGGGGAGAGGGAAACTCAGAGTTTGCCTTGAAGGCATCGTTCATCAGTGAGTCCAACAGGCAGATGTTAGAGCTTGAGAGGCTGAAGGGCAAGCCAGGTGCCCTTCCTCACCTGTAATCCTGCGTCTGTGTTTTCCATAGGTGTACCTGACTTTTCAGACTTTGAATCTTTTTCAAGTTTTATTGTCGATAAATCTTCCCCCCAACATTTTATTACGAGAATTTTCAAATGTACAGCAAAGCTGGAAGAATTTTACTTGGAATATCTGTGTGCCCTTAACCTTGATTTTTACCAGTGACATTTTGCTATATTTTCTTCATTATATATCTACCCATCCCTCCAGCCATCTATCCATCTTTATCTTTTTGATGCATCTCAAAGTAACTTGCAGGCATTGGTACACTTCCCCTAAACACTTCACATCGTTAACTAGAGTTCAATCTGTTTAGTTTTTTCTTTTCATGTAAAATTTACATGCAACGAAATACAAAAATCTCAAGTGTACTCTTGCTGAGTTTTGAAAACTGCACACATCTGTGTAACTCAAACCCCTATCAAGACCTAGAACATTACTGGGACTTCCCTGGTGGTCCAGTGGGTAAGACTCCACGCTCCCAATGCAGGGGACCCGGGTTCGACCCCTGGTTGGGGAACTAGATCCCGCGTGCATGCCGCGACTAAGAGTCCGCATGCCGCAACTGAGACCCAATGCAGCCCCCCGCAAAAAATATATATATTATATATATATATTAAAAAAAAGACCTAGAACATTACCATCACCCCAAAAGTTCCCTAAGGCCCTTCCCTATTAGTCCCCATCCCCAACCCCTATAGAGGCACCCACTGTTTGGATTTTTTTCCATTATAAATCAGATTACTGTGTCTAGAATTTCATATAAATAGAATCACACAGCATCTAGTTTTTGGGGTTCCCAAGACCACCCTCAGGCTTGATGATTTGCTAGAAGGACTCACAGGACTCAGAAAAGCTGTCCTACTCACAGTTATGGTTTATTACAGCGAAAGAATACAGATTAAACTCAGCGAAGGGAAGAGATGCGTGGGCAGAGACCAGGAGAATCCAGGCGCGAACTTCCGGGGGCGTTGTGCTGGGATGCACTTCATTCTCCCGGCAGCGCGATGCGTGACAGTACGCCTGAGGTGTGGTCACCCAGAGAAGCTCACTGCAGCCTTGTGCCCAGGCTTTTTATTAAGGGTCAGTCAGGTAGGCATGCAGCGCCCGTGTGACTGACCTTGGCTACTCTGTCTCCAGGCCCCCAGGTGTCAAACGGATGCAGCATGGCCCAGGGCCCCAGACACACGAAAGCACTCTTTCCAGGCAGGATATTCCAAGGGCTCAGAGGTGATCTCCCGGGAGGTGGTGGTGGGCCTGATCTGAAGACAGCCTTTCTTTGGATGTGCAGGGTTTGAGCAGCCCAGGCCTACTGAGTTAACCGTTCCTTGTGTGCAGGGCTTCTTTCACCCAACATACTGTTTGGTTGCATGTGTCAGTAGGTCTTTTCCTCTTGATTGGGGAGTGGCATTCTATTGAGTGAACATCCCATGGTTTGTTTATCCGTTCCCCTGTTGATAGATACCTGAGTTTTGGGTTTTTTTAAATTTATTTATTTAATTTTTGGCTGCGCTGGGTCTTTGTTGCTGTGCATGGGCTTTCTCTAGTTGCGGCAAGCAGGGACTACTCTTTGTTGCGGTGCGCGGGCTTCTCCTTGCCGTGGCTTCTCTTGTTGCACAGCACGGGCTCTAGGCGCATGGACTTAAGTAGTTCTGGAATGCAGGCTCAGTAGTTGTGGCTCGAGGGCTCTAGAGTGCAGGCTCGGTAGTTGTGGCTCACGGGCTTAGTTGCTCCGCGACATGTGGGATCTTCCCTGACCAGGGATCGAACCCGTGTCCCCTGCATTGGCAGGTGAATTCTTAACCACTGCATGACCAGGGAAGTCCCCTGCCTATGGTTTTGAACTAAGGGAACTTCTGGGGTAATGCTGGTGTTGGAGTGGGGGTGCCAGGGGCGGGCCCATCATCTTTCAGGATCCTAACACACACTCTGTGTGGAGCCAGAATTCCTTCATCTGTAAAATGGGAATAGCACCCCTTCCTTGCCCACCTCTCATGTCAGCTTGACGATCAGAAAGAGCATCTGAGAAAGGGCCGGGCAGATGAGGCAGACACAGGTGTTCCTGGAAGGAGATGCGAGGTGGACCATGTCAGCCAGGGCTTTATCCTTCTCTCTCTCTCTCTGTCTCACCAGGAGTCCGCTCGGAATTTGATCAGATCGACACGTCCAACCCAAACTGTGTCGTAATTGCAGATGCAGGAGAAGGCTTTTCTTATCAAAACATGAATAAAGCTTTCCAGGTGCTCATGGAGCTGGAGAATCCTGTGCTCTTCTCACTGGGAAAAGGGTGAGTCAGCTGCAGGGAGAGTCGTTTATGGCCACTTTGGGTCATGCTCTGTGCGTCTCTGACTTAACAGAATCAGCAGAGAAGATGGGAAAAGTGGGTGTGGGGTGGATGCAGGGTGACTCCTTCTTCCTTCCCTCCCCTTTTCTTGCTTTTTTTTCCCCTTCATTTCTATCTTTTGATAATTTTTGAGGAAATTCCCTGTCTTTAGGAGCTGGTTGGTCAAGCTTCCCTGCGGGTCCGAGGCTGGAAGAGGCCAGGGGCAGGGGAGGGTCACTGCAGAGGAGACCCCTGGAGATCTCAGGGGCCTGTGTTGACTGTCCTGACTTTAGGTGCATTTTCACAGGATACAGCACAAGACTTGGATGGATTGGGCCAAGGGGGCACCTAAGTAGTAGAAAATAGGCTCGAGGGCCTGTGGGATGCTCTTGTCCGGGCCCCATATCTCTGGCCGCACAGCACAGTCTGTGTAAAGTTGTGATTTTGTGACCAACGTTTTTGTCCGAGTCTTCAGCCTGAGCCTCACTGTCTCGTTTAAAAAACCATGTTGGTTATTTTTCTTACCATCTTTTAACACCAAGACAGCACATATTCACTGAAGAAAAATTAGAGAATACAGATGAGCAAAAAGAAGAAAACAAAAAGGATTTCCAGTCCCACCGCATGAGAAAACAACTGTCAACGTATTGATATACGTCCTTCCAAGTGGTTTCCTGTGCAGAGAGATCATTACACATGCGTGTATTTACATCGGTGTCAAACTTGACCTACTTCTGTCACCCATTTTTAGTTGTTCACCAAACATTTTGTGAACCACTTTCCATACAATAAGTAGATGTCTCTGTGGTGAGGTTATTCCTATCAATTGTTTTTACAGTTTTTTGGGTTTTTTTTTCTGTGGTACGCGGGCCTCTCACTGCTGTGGCCTCTCCCGTCGTGGAGCACAGGCTCCGGACGCGCAGTCTCAGCGGCCATGGCTCATGGGCCCAGCCGCTCCGCGGCACGTGGGATCCTCCCGGACTGGGGCACGAACCGGGGCGCGAACCCGTGTCCCCCGCATCGGCAGGCAGACTCTCAACCACTGCGCCACCAGGGAAGCCCCTACAGTTATTTTTTAAAAAATAACTCTCCTATAGTTATTGTAACCAACGCCTGCTGATGGACATTTGTGTTGTTTCTAGTTTTCTACCAAAGGAAGGCTGTGATCAGTATCTTTGATGTGTATTTTTGAGGTTCTTAATGTATGTTGCCAAGCTGCTTTCCAGAAAGCTGTGCAGATTTATTCTGCCCTCAATGGAAGCAACACTAGGATTTTAGAACCATGAGGATGCTGTGGAGCTCTATCCCAGCTTCTCGTGCGGGGCAGGAATTCTGTGGCCGTCTCTGGGGGAGCCTTTCTCAGTTTAGGTGCTTCTGGTGATTGGGAACTTCCTTTCTCTGCCTGCTGAGCAGGGCAGCTATTCCAGGTGACACCAGGGGGCTTTTTATCTGGCCGCCAGCCATTGCTAAGTACTTTATGTAGTTCCATGTTTAATTCTGACCACAACACTGTGAGCTGTAGGCAGTGTCATTGCCATTTTACAGATGGGCATATTGAGGCATAGGGAGGTGAAGTAAGCCATGGTCCCCCCGTCTGTAAGTGCCAGCATGGCCAGGAGTGCCCTCCAGAGCCTGTGCTCTGTCGCCTCTAGGCTACAGTCAAGAGCAGACATTTGGTCCGCACAGATCTTAAATTTTTTTGAGGATGTTTTAAAAATTGGGAGATTTTACGTAAAATAACCAGATTTCTGGATCCTCTTGAGAAATCAGAAGATCTGGCAGTCCTGGCCCCACATTCCCGAGGGCACCGCAGCTTGGCTGGAACCACTGGTCCGTTAGTTCCGGTGCACCACGGACCTGACCATGTCCTCCTGCCCCTTCTCCGAGTGTCAGAGTTGGTTGCCGTTCATCTTGTACCAATTGTTGTTTTTCTCATAGGAGAGAAATATCTTTTCATGGCTATGTCTCTTTCAAAATAGGCAAATGAAAGATTTAAAGAAAGAGAAGAGAGGATATACTTCTTTTCGGAGCTACAAATACTCTAGTGTGTTTATGATGAAAATAAAATGTGTCCTGTATTAGTCAGTGCTCTCCAGAGAAACAAAACCAACAGGATGTGGAGATGTATATACAGACAGTCCCTGACTTAGCGATGGTTCGGATTATGATTTTTCGACTTTGTGACGGTGTGAAAGCTCCGCACATTCAGTAAAAATCAGACTTCGAATTTTGAATTTTGATCTTCTCCCGCATGCAGTATGATGCTCTCGTGTGATGCTGGGCGGTAGCAGCAGGTGGCAGCTCCCAGGCAGCCACTCGACCACGAGGGCAAACAACGGATACACTTTACGACCATTCTGTACCCAGATCGCCATTCTGTTTTTCAGTACAACATTCAATAAAATACATGAGATATTCAATGCTTTATTATAAAATAGACTTTGCATTAGATGATGCTGCCCAGCTGTAGGCTAATATAGTGTTCTGAGCACATTTAAGGTAGGCTGGGCTAAGCTATAGTATTTGGTAGCTTGGGCTTATTAAATGCATTTTTTTTTTTTTTTTTTTTTTTGTGGTACGCCGGCCTCTCACTGTTGTGGCCTCTCCCGTTGCGGAGCACAGGCTCCGGACGCGCAGGCTCAGTGACCATGGCTCACGGGCCCAGCCGCTCCACGGCATGTGGGATCTTCCCGGACCGGGGCACGAACCCGTGTCCCCTGCATCGGCAGGCAGACTGTCAACCACTGCGCCATCAGGGAAGCCCTAAATGCATTTTTGACTTACAATATTTTCAACTTATGATGGGTTTATCAGGACGTAACCCCATGGTAAGTTGAGGAAGATGTGTATATAAAGAGAAGTTGATTGTGGAGTCTAGGTATGTCCAGAATTTGCAGCATAGGCCGGCAGGCTGGAGATGCAGGAGAGAGTTGCAGTCTGAATGCCAGGCTGTCTGCTGGCAGGTTCCTTCTTGCTCAGAGAGCTCAGACTTCGTTCTGGTTGTGCCTTCAACTGACTGAACGAAGCCCGCCACGCTCTGGAGGGCAGTCTGCTTTGCTCAGGTCCACTGATTTAAATGTTAATCTCACCCAAGAGACATCTTCACAGAAGCATCCAGAATACTGTTAGACCAAATATCTGGGGAGCTTGGCCCAGCCAAGCTGACATAAAATGAACTGTCACAGTCCCTTCCAAACCTTACCTTCTTCAGTTTAGGTCATTGCAAACCACAGAACCTGGCCTGCTTAATTCTTTTACACTCCTGGCTTGGTCCTGTAGGCATCCCTGAAGTTACCAACCCCTCACTAGAGAACAACACAATTAAGGAGCTCTGTTTTAGTGACTTCCCTGGTGGTCCAGTGGTTAAGACTCCACACCCCCAACACAGCAGGCACAGGTTCGGACTCTGGTTGGGGAGCTAAGATCCTGCCTGCCACACGGCGGGGCCAAAAAAAAAAAAGAAACTCTGTTATAACTCATTTATGTTAAAATTTTTTTCTTTAAAATTGTCTCTAATTATTAAAAGTTACTATTCCAGATAAGGGGTAGTAGTCAAAATAGGTATGTTGTTGAAAACGAAAAAAAAATGAGATCAGTTTCTTTTAGCTTTGTAATTCTGTAACAAATTCAACAGTAGGCAAGTGTCTGTTTTCCAAATAAGCAATTAGTGGGGTCTCTAGCTGCTGGGGATTCTGGCTTAGGCTATGGGTTGGGTACTCAAAAATCAGAGAAAGGGACCAACAGCTTCTGGGCCTAGGTCATAGCTTCCTGGGACAGCCCAAGGAACCATGAAGAGCTGCTGTCACATCCACGTGGGGGTCATTGATGGTGAGGGGCTGTCCTCCACTGGAGTGGGGCTGTGCGGAGTCCCCAAGGAGGCAGGGTGGCGGGGGCACTGGGGCACAGTGTCCTTCTAGAAACGGTGTGATTTACATTTGGCATCTGTTTGGACCGAGAGTGGGAATTGCCTTTGTAATTTCTTCTGTCATGCTGCCCTCAGAAAATTAAGCTGTTTACGCGACAGCCTATGGAAGGTTAATGGCTCTTGTGGGAAAGGTCAAGTGGTCATTTTGAAGGGAGTTTGTGCTGCGTAATCGGAAGGGCAGAAGAAATAAAGCATAAAATCTATCTGACTGCTTCTCTCCGGCTTTTCCCTGTCTTTCCAGAATCCACAGTTTCTTCTTTGTGGCCAGAACACTTAGGTTCTCACCAGACCTGCTGTTGCTTTTATTATGCCAGTAACAAAAGATAAATATATCAGATCTCTTGTGTTTCAGGAATAACCTGGGCCTTTATAATAATAAAAAAAAAAGTTAACTTAGGTGCTAGTATTTACTGTATCTCTAAAAATGTTTTCAGCTAACAGATGGCCTTCAAGGTGACTTTTTTTTTTTTAAATTTTATTTATTTTTTTAATTTATTTTTGACTGTGTTGGGTCTTCGTTTCTGTGTGAAGGCTTTCTCTAGTTGCGGCAAGTGGGGGCCACTCCTCATCGCGGTGCGTGGGCCTCTCACTATCGCGGCCTCTCTCGTTGCGGAGCACAGGCTCCAGACACGCAGGCTCAGTAATTGTGGCTCATGGGGCCAGCCGCTCCGCGGCATGCGGGATCCTCCCAGACCAGGGCCCGAACCCATGTCCCCTGCATCGGCAGGCAGACTCTCAACCACTGCGCCACCAGGGAAGCCCCCAAGGTGCCTTTTTGTTTTCCTGGATGAAGAAGAAATAAAGACAAATTCTGGGCACTATAAAAACAAGGCCAGGGCTTCCCTGGTGGCGCAGTGGTTAAGAATCTG
Organism: Phocoena phocoena; assembly: GCF_963924675.1. Lineage (NCBI taxonomy): Eukaryota > Metazoa > Chordata > Mammalia > Artiodactyla > Phocoenidae > Phocoena > Phocoena phocoena. Next base: position 7,590,441 of record NC_089234.1, on the reverse strand, counting down.
CCTGCCAATGCCGGAGACACAGGTTCGAGCCCTGGTCCGGGAAGATCCCACATGCCGCGGAGCAACTAAGCCCGTGAGCCACAACTACCGAGCCTGAGCTGAGCTCTGGAGCCCATGCGCCACAGCTACTGAGCCTGCGCGCCTAGAGCCCGTGCTCCGCAACAAGAAAAGCCACCACAATGAGAAGTCCGCGCACTCAACGAAGAGTAGCCCCCGCTCGCCGCAACTCGAGAAAGCCCACACGCAGCAACAAAGACCCAACACAGCCAAAAAAAAAACCCCCACAAATACTAAGCTCTCCAATTTTGATTTATGGAAGTCAGTTTTTCCTTTAGGTTCTAAAAGTCAGTGTAGCAAAGACAGGGTTTTAATTGCGTATTTTCTGCTGCATGTTCAGTTCTTCCCACCAGAACTAAATTTAAATTTAAGAAAGCGCAGGTATCTGTCACTCTGGAAAAAAGATTTGGGGGGAGGCTGAGGCGGGCAGAAGGGGTGCCGCGTGGGTGTCCTCGGGAGGCCTTACCGAGGGAAGGGGCCCCCAGCTCCTGCCGCCTCCACGCCGCTCCGAGCTGAGGCTGCGCTGGGCCAGAGGACCCTGGAGCCCTCAGCTCCAAACAGAGCTGTGTCTATCGCGACAGAGTGGCCTGTTTTATAATTGTTTCCTTGGTGCCTGGCTAAGCCTCTCCTATGCCGGCCACATTCTTTTCCTCAGCTCCATCCTCCGTGCCTGGCTTGCTTCAACATGCCTGTCCTCGGGGAGGCCGTCCCAGTCCGGCCCCTCCCGCAGCGGGCATCTCATGGGGGGCCAGGGGACGAGGCGGTGGCTCCCTGAGAGCCTGACAGACCCCTGTGCGCCTAGAGCAGCGTCCGGCCCTTGGGGCCCTCAGCAGGGTGCCGAGTCCAGGAGGCTCCAGGCCTGGGCTCTTGCATTCCTCCCCCTTGACCTTCAGGTCTCAGCTTTGACGTGTCCTCTGGGCCACCTCCCCGCCTTCCTGTCCCCAGCCTGTCCAGCCCTCCTCAAGCAGAGTGCACAGAGCATGGGGTTCCACCTATTGTCACCCATGTCCTGCCCTTTTATATTTGTCTGTGGACTTGTCTGCTTCCCCCCCGAGACCGAGAGTCCCTGGGGAGCAGCCTGGGTCTGAGAGCGTCCCCTGCAAAGGGTGTGGGGCAGCTGCGTCCTAAATGTTTTGGGGGACTGAGTTAGCGGATGTCACTGCCCCCCGGCAAGCCCAGGCCTCAGCACCCGGCATCTCCCTCTGCCTCTTGGGCAAATTTTGCTTTACTTGGCCATTCCTTCAAACCCTGGACCTAGGAAACCCTGGACCCATGACCTGAGGAAAGCGTCATACCAAAGTAGTTGATCGTGGAAAAAGAAAAGGAAGCACTATTTTGAGGCTGTATAAATGCAAAATAGATGTCCAGATTCCAGATTTAAGATAAATGAGATTAGGGACCTCTAAGCCTGTGATTTAGGGTCACTCTTTAAAAATGGGAGCATTGGCAGGTCCTAGCTTGGTAAGCAGCGGCGGTTCTCTCTTGGCTACCAGGTACCTTCCTGCATGTGTGTGGTATCCCAGCCGAGCCACATCCTCGTGGCACGGCCCCAAGAGCACAGAGCCTCGGAACCTGGCTGAGAGGCCCAGGGTCACTTGGAGACCGAGTCCTGTCGTGATGGGAGATGCCCTCATGGCGTCAACAGTCGGGCTCCAGGCTCTAATCCACCCGACAGGAGTGAGTAGCAGGGGACCAGCCCTTGCCAAGGTCAAGGGTTTGGCTACAGCCCTGCAGCCCAGCCTGCGTCCAGACGGAAGCTTCCAAGGTGGACAGTGGAGGATTCAGGGTGGGAGAGCGCTAGTCCCACCTGAGCACCGGGTGAACGCTGCGGACAGCAAGGCTCCTGCAGCCCTGGAGGCCTCAGGTGGGCCAGAGAGGGACAGGCAGAGTCCCTGGGAGCCGCAGAGCTGGAGGAAAGGCACAGCCCTGGGGCAGCTCCCGAGCTGTGCTACCATTTCCAGTAGTCACACAGCAGGCTTCAGCTCCCACAAACTGGAAAGACCTGTGTTCATCCTTTCTTCTCCAGCTCATATCTCTTTTTTAAAAAAATTATGTATTTATTATTCATTTATTTATTATTTTTGGCTGCGTTGGGTCTTCGTTGTTGTGTCCCAGCTTTCTCTAGTTGTGGCGAGCGGGGGCTACTTTTCGTTGCGGTGCGCGAGCTCCTCATTGCGATGGCTTCTCTCGTTGTGGAGCATGGGTTCTAGGTGTGTGGGCTTCAGTAGTTGTGGCACGTGGGCTTAGTTGCTCCGTGGCATGTGGGATCTTCCCGGACCAGGGATGGAACCCGTGTCCGCTGCGTCGGCAGGCGGATTCTTAACCACTGCGCCACCAGGGAAGTCCCCCCAGCTCATATCTTATTACCCATCTCAGTCTGGGTGAGCAGTTATTTATAACAATATTGTCTAACATTTTTGGAGCAGTCTCTGCGTGCCAGGCATCATGTTAGGGACTTCGCGTACATTATTTTGCTCAAGCCTCACAGCAGCCCATAAGGGTAGATACTGGAGTTTCTTTTTGCCCATTTTACAGATTAGGAAACCGAGGCCCAGAGGGCTTAAGCAACCCAAAGTCCCACAGTTAAAAAGAAGTGGAAAGAGGATTTGAAACCCTGAGGTCAGCGTGCTTCACTAGCCTTCTCTTTGCTTTTCCACATACATGTTGTTTATTTGTATCGTTTTTTTAGATTCCACATATAAGTGGTATCATATGATATTTGTCTTTCTCTGTCTGACTTCCTTCACTTGGTATGATCATCTCTAGGTCCATCCATGTTGCTGCACGTGGCATTGTTTCTTTTTTTATGGCTGAGTAGTACTCCATTTTGTGTTTGTGTGTGTACCTATATATGTATGTGTGTGTATATATATCACATCTTTTTTATCCATTCATGTCTGTGGACATTTAGGTCACATACATGTTATTTAACGTCTCCCAAATTTGAAGGTTGAGGGGAGGGAGAAGGGTAGCTGATGTGACGGGTCTGAAAACATGGTGACAGTCCTGGGTTTCCGTTAACCCTGTCTTCAGAGCAGCACAGAGTCAACTGCCTTCTCACTTTATAATCGAATGGCTTTGCTCAGAGAGAACTGGGCTTGGTCACCGTGTGTCCCAAGGGGTCTGCGTGTGGCCTTGGGTGGCCAGGCAGTGGCAGCTGGGCCTTAGCACAGCGCTCACAGGAGGGAAGATGTGAAACCGTCTTGGGAGGCCCTGCTGTGAGCCAAGCCGTCTTGGCCCCAGTGAGACGGGGAACAGATAGTTGTCTTGTCCTAAAAGCATCTGGCGCCTGGAAGACCTGGCCCCTCTCCTGACCTCCAGCTACTAGGAGATGCGGCAGGTTGCTGTGGAACTAATGGAGTTTTCTTCTCCAGGCGGCAATTAGGGGTTAATTATTAGCAATCAGGGGTTCACCACATGCTCTGTGGACCAGCTGTCCTTTTGAGAACACAGGTCACTTGTGTTTCTCTGTGTTAGCAACTGGATCCAGCTGCCCCTGGGGTCCCCCACTGTGGCGAGGTCCCCACGAGGCTGGCAGCAGGGGGCCGTTCTGACTGAGAGTTGCTGACTCACCGTCTCTCCCCCTCTCGTCCAGGCATGGTGGCCACCCCTGGGCTCTGTCGAGCTGACCTCCGTCGGTCACTCTCAGCGTGGTGTCTGGACTGACCCTGGCCGGTGACTCAGCTCTCTTGAGCTCCAGAACCGGGACAGGGCAGTTTCTCTTGGCACTTCCCAGGCCCCTGGGCTCAGCTCCCCTCGTCCCCTTTTGCTGTTTTCTAGACGCTACTACAAGGAGACCTCTGGCCTGATGCTGGATGTTGGTCCCTACACGAAGGCGCTTGAGGTACCTGCCCTGGGTCTGCCCGAGCCCTCTTCACGTCTCAGGGCCCTCGGGGATGTTTCTGGCCTTTCTGGAGAAGAGGGTGTGCTCAGTGTTCTGAGTGCCTTCTATGTTTTCCAGCTCGACCCCCACCCCACCCCATTTGAGGCTCCAAGCCCGGCTCTCCCCCTCCTCTGGAGCTTGGCCTCTCGGCTGCCCTGGTCATCACTCTGCCCCCCAGTCTCTCCCTCTCCTCCCCACAGCCCGTACTGCCTGCCGCTGACCCCGCTGGCCCTCCCAGCACGCTCTGTAGCTCTCCTCTCGGATTCTTGGCTTCTGGATGTGTGTGAACCTGCTTCATTCCTGACCCTCCTCTGCAGCACCCTGAGCTTGATGTGTCCTGATTAGACTCCTTCCCAGTTCCCTCCTCGAGTTTCCAAGTCTGGGCTCAGATGGGGCTCCCGCTCTGACTCACGCCTAGCCAGCTGCCCCAGCCCGGGCTCCCGGCCCAGGTCAGCCCATGTCATGTCCCGTACTCACCGCTACATTGGTCCCTGCCTACTTGCACTCAGGTGGGAGGGACGGACAGGCTGGTGGATGGGGCCCTGGACCTTTTCCCCTGGAGGGCCTATGACAGAGCTGGGGGTGGTCGGGGGAGAAGGGAAGGGAGGAGAAACAAGAATGCAGATGAGAGCACTGTCGGGGTGGCCTGCTGTGGACCGCCTGCTGCTGAGGTCCGGCACTGGGGCAGGTGGCAGGGTGCCTGGTGGTGGGTGCCCCCAGCATCCCGGGCAGCCCGATGTGGAGTTGTGACACTTGCCTACGAGGTGTGCCTCTCGGCCCATGTGTCTTGCCTCTTGGAGGTCCCTGGCCTGCAGGTGCACATTTGGGGCATCTCTCCTTGATTCCCCGGAGGGAGGATTTCACTGCAGAGCAGGTGTTCACCTGTACTTGCTCCCAAACCCATGCCATGTCCTTCTGTCTTTCCCCAGTATGCCTGTGGTATCGAAGCTGAGCTGGTGGGGAAACCTTCCCCTGAGTTTTTCAAGTCTGCTCTGCGGGAGATGAGGGTGGAAGCCCACCAGGTAAGCCAGTGGGTCCTGAAGCACGTGTGTGGGGGCAGCTATTGAGGGAGGCCCAGAGTGCTCCCGGGGCGGCCTCGGCGCCGGAGATGGGTTTGAGGGCTCAGGCAGCCTGCGAAGGTTCCCTCTCGCCCCCCGTGAGAGCTGATCTGACTGGAAAGAGGGAAAAAGACAGCAAAGGAGGCCCATTGAATGTTTTCCACCTGGTTAATTAGTATCAGTATAAGAGTGAGAAAAAGAAATGCCTGTGGCTCTTTTCAAGCGACTTTTGTTTCTTCTCTGGAAGGATGAGGATTGACAAGTCCTATCAATGTATTAAAAATATTTCATGGAAAGACAGTGCACAGCAAGACGAACAGAACATGTTGGAGTAGAATCATACATCTGGCCACCTTAACATTGTAACTGTTTTTGAGACACGTTGCCTTCCAAACATACATCTTAAAAGGAAAAAAGGCAGTTATGGTTTTAGTGTCCCCAGTGCCCATCCTCCCACCTCCCCTTCCCAGGTAGAGTGAGTTGGTCCCCTCCGGCTGGCGGGTTCCTGATGGCATTGTTGAAGAAACAGTGGGCACGTGTCTGCCGGCGGTCAGGGCTGTCCTGCTGTCTGTTTTGGACGTGGCACCAGGGGACAGTGTCAGCACCCTGTGGTGAGGCTGGTGCCCCCAGGATCGCCGTGCTGCTCCCTTATTCTGGGACCGGAATTTCCCATGTGTGTTCCGGTCTAGAGCACTGGTCTCTCACGGTGCTTAGAGAAAGACAGCACAAAGCCATGGAAGTCTGGAACCTCTGCGCCCAAACCTCCCCTGAGATTCACAGATGCCAGAAAATACAGTTCTCGGGGGTACCCAGGAAACACCTAGAAAATGCCCTGTGAGGCTGGTAGAGAGGAGAGGCTTGTGTTTTGAACGTGTGAAGACTACAGGAATAAATAACTCGGTTTTCATGACTTCATTTCACAGTGACAGTTTTTTAAATTTGTTTTATTGTGACAAATTCCAAATATATACAAAAGCAGAGACAAGGAAACAGTGATTCTCCTCATATATCCATCACCCAGATTCAACAGTTAAAAGATTTTGTCACATTCCCTTCTTCTATCCCATTTCTTTCTCTTGAAAAATTTACTTTTTTTTTCTGTTGTATTTTAAAGCAAATCCCATTCTTTTTTTTTTTTTTTTTGCCGTACATGGGCCTCTCACTGCTGTGGCCTCTCCCGTTGCGGAGCACAGGCTCCGGACGCGCAGGCTTAGGGGCCATGGCTCACGGGCCCAGCCGCTCGGCGGCATGTGGGATCTTCCCGGACCAGGGCACGAACCCGCGTCCCCTGCATCGGCAGGCAGACGCTCAACCACTGCGCCACCAGGGAAGCCCGCAAATCCCATTCTTAATGTTATCTTATCCTTTCAAATTATAGTGTGCCTTTCAAAAAAAGATGGTTGTTTTTGCCCATCATTAATGCATTTTTGACAATGCATTAAGACATCTAACCGTGGCAAAAAAAAAACCACACAAAAAAGCTGTTCAGCCTCATCACTCATTCAGGACATGCAAATCAAAACCACAGTGAGATCCCACCTCACACCCACTTGGATGGCCACGAAAATTTTAAAAGAAAAAGGAAAATAACAAGCATTGGCAGGGATATGGAGAAACTGGAACCCTCATATAGGAATACTGGTAGGAATGTAAAGTGGAGCACCCACTATGAAAAACAGCCAGTATGAAAAACAGTTCTGTGATAATTAAATGTAGAATTATTGTATGACCCTGCAATTCCACTCCTAGGTGTATATCCAAAAGAATTGAGAACGGGTGTTCAAACAAAACTTACACGTGAGTATTCATAGCAGCACTATTCACAATAGCCAAAAGGTGGAAATAATGCAGATGTTCATCAACAAATGAATGGGTGAACAAAATGTGGTTTATTGTCACCGTGGAATATTTCAGCTATAAAAAGAATGAAATACTGATAAATCCTACCATGTGTATGAACCTTGAAAACATTATGGTAAGTGAAAGAAGCCAGTTGCAAAAGGTCACATTTTATATATTTAACATTTATATGAAATGTCCAGAATAGGCAAATCCACAGAGACATAAAATAGATTAGAGGTTGCCAGGGGCTGGGAGTATGGGGGAATGGGGAGTGACTGCCCGTGGGTATGAGGTCTCATTTTGGGTTGATAAAAAATGTCTGGAACTAGCTGGTGGTGATGGTTGTACAACATTGGGAATGTACTTAATGCCACTGATCTGTATACTTCAAAATGGTTACATTGGTAAATTTTATGTTATTTTATCACATTGAAAAAAAAACCAAACCAAAAAAACTCTACCTAACAAAATCAATAGTAATTCCTTAGTATTATCTAATACCAGTCCATATTTAAATTTTCCTGGCTGTCTCAGAAATGTCTTTAATGTAGATTTAAAAAAAAATCAAATCCAAATAAGGTGGTTTTGTGTTTTAAACCTCTTTAACGTTTTTATCATGGAACATTTCAAATATCTGTGCAAATTGCGAGAGTAACCTCATAAGCCCCCAGGTACCCATCACTGAGCTTCAGTAATTATCAACTAATAAGCACTTTTAAAAATTGTTTTTAACTGTTCATTCTGAAGCAATTTCCCACGTACAAAGAGGTTGCAAAAATAGTACAGAGAATTCCCCTGTGTCCTTACTGCAGCTTCCCCAAAGGCTAACATCTTATGTAACAACCACAGGACAATTATAAACTCAGGAAGTTAGCCTTGATGCAGATGTTGACTAGCCCAGGGACCCTCTGTTTTTGGACACGTTATATTTGGTGTCACGCCCCCTAGCACCTTTTATTCTGAGCAGTTCCTCAGTCTGTCTTTGTCTTTCAGGACTGTGGCAGTTTTCAAGAGTACTAGCCAGTTCTTTCGTAGAATGTCCCTGATGTTCCCTCATGATTTAATTTCAGGTTATGCATTTCTGGCATATGTAATTCTGGTTATACATTTCACAGACAGTGCCGTGCCCTCTGGTGTGTCCCATCAGGAGGCACGTGCGGGCGCCCTGCGCATTATAGGCTGTGGTCACTTTGATGCCTGTCGGAGGTTCCCATTTCTGCACTGCAGAGTTACTGTTGTCCCTTTGTGACTAATAAGTATCTTATGTGGGAATACTTTGACACTGTGTAAATATTCGCTCTCCCGACATTCTTTTCCCCTCCTAATTGCAGCATCCTCTTACCTGCAACAGTTGTCACCATGGTGCCAAATGGCGGTTTTCTACTTCCATTGTTCCCTCTATATTTATTGATTAGCATTTACTGTAAGAGAGAGCTTTCCTTTTTCTCCCATTTACTTTTTTATTTATTCCAACATGTACTTAAGGATATTTGTTTTATTCCACGAGTCACAATCCATTCCTGTTGTTACTTTGTTGCCCAGATTGTCCCCTATTTGGCCATTGGGACCACTTTGAAGATTAATAACCCCTTGTTTAATCTGTGCTCCCACCTGCTCCTCTCACCTAGATTATTTTGAATCATCTCCCAGAAATCATATCATTTCATCTGTAAGTATTTCTAAGTGTCTCTAAAAGATAGGAATTCTTTTTAAAAACATGGATGATGCCATTATCACAACTAAGTAATACTAACAATAATTCCTTAATATCATCAAATATCCAGCCATTACTCACATTTCCCTGATTGTCTTACAAGTGTTTACGTCGTCGCTTGCAGTTTCTTTGAATCAGGATCCACATGAGGTCCTCGCATTGTGATTGGCCGGTGTGATTTTAAGTGTCTTCTAATCTATCCATTCCCACCCACCCGCGCCAACCCCACCCCCGTCTCCCTTTTGTACTTCTTGCAGCTTTATGGAGAAGAAGCTGGCTTGTTTGTCCTGTAGAATTTCCCACAGTGAGGATTTTGTTGATTGCGCCTCAGTGGTGTCCTGTCTCGTGCTCCCCTGTTCTCCCTGCTTCCTGAATGTTGATAGTTAGATCTAGAAGCTTAGGCAGAATCTGTTTCAGTTTTTTTGATGACTGCTTTCTGGGTGGTGTTGTGGCCTCCCTTAGGAGGTTCAGAATGTCCGGGTGTCTCCTTCGGTGGCGTTAGCAGCCATTGGTGATTGGTGCGTTAACCCCATTCATTCATTAAGGGCTGCAAAATGGTGATATTTGAATTCTGTCATTCCTTCTCCATTTCTTCTCTGGATTACCTCTGTATAGGAAAACGCCCCACGAACTATGCGTTCCCCTGAAGTACAGTTCATATAGGAAACTACAGATAAATGCCTATTTCTTTCTTGTTATTTATTAGTTTTCAGAATGATTGATTCTCTAACACCCTCCCAATACCTTGGAGGTTTAAAACTACATATATGACTATAAATAGACAAAAGCATATTTGACGTGTTCCAATCCATTGCAGTTATTCGTATTCAAAGTACTGCATCTTTGACCAGTGGGAGCCTCTTCCAGCTGCCCTCTGAGTCCTGTTGTCCTGACCCCAGAGGTCTCTGAGGTGCTTTACTCCTGTTATGACAGGATAACACCTGCCTTGCACACTTCCTGCCCTAGGCCTAGAGTCTGCCATCCTTCCAAGGAGCCACGCTTACCTTTAGTGGAAAATAGTATTCAGAAACCATAGTCGGGATATTAACCGTTCTTACTGTTATTGGGTTGGTCATCATTTCCAAGACTTAGTCTACAAGGGTTGAAAAAATATGTATCTTTAAAGATGAAGTGCAGGGCTTCCCTGGTGGCACAGTGGTTGGGAGTCCGCCTGCCGATGCAGGGGACGCGGGTTCGTGCCCCGGTCCGGGAAGATCCCACATGCCGCGGAGCGGCTGGGCCCGTGAGCCATGGCTGCTGAGCCTGCGCGTCCGGAGCCTGCGCTCCGCAACGGGAGGGGCCACAACAGTGAGAGGCCCGTGTACCGCAAAAAAAAAAAAAGAAAGATGAAGTGCATAATGAGTTCATACTGAAACTTCTGATCCAGATTTAGGCCTGTGGGTTTTTACTGGATCACCCATCTTGTGTCTGTATTTCCTTTTTGCCATGTCAAAAATCCTGGCTCACGAGAATGCCGACATAATCATTTGTTTTAGCCCATAATACACACAAGAATCTTGAATCTCAAAAACATTATGCTGTGTGAGAGAAGCCAGGCACAAAAGAGTGGGTGCCACCACCAGTTCTACCAGTGCCACCAAGGCTGGGTCAGGGTTGTGATTGCCGTGGACTGGACTGTGAGACACAGCATCACTGTGGCTGCTGATTCCTGAATATGATAAGGCTGATTACCGGTGCTGTTCAAGATTTCTTTTTTTGACAGTTCTTTTTTGGCTTAGAATATATCCCTCTAGAGATTTACAGCCAAAATACTGTTTTTAAAGCTACCATCATTCCGCTGGGTAAGTGTGTCACCAACAGGACCCTCCTTGAAGTCACTTTACTTCCAGTTTTTAAGGAGTTGGTTTTTCAACATTTAAACTTGTTTCGTAGTTATGTAAAAATTCATGTGGTTCTGAAATTAAATCCACGGAACAAGATACATTCAAGGAAGTCTGGCTCCTGTCCTTTTCCTTCTATTGTCTTCCCACCCATCTCTCATCGTAGCCATTTTTATAAATATCATGGCTTATCTTTCCATTTTTAAAATATGACCCACTATGTATACATTTGTATCCTACTTACAGGGTGAATTTGCGAGAGCAAATTCTTTTTTTTTTCAAAGATTTTTTTTTTGATGTGGACCATTCTTCAAGTCTTTATCGGACTTGTTACGATATTGCTTCTGTTTTGTATGTTGGTTTTTTGGCTGCAAGGCATGTGGGATCTTGGCTCCCCGACCAGGGATCGAACCTTCACTCCCTTCATTGGAAGGCGAAGTCTTAGCCACTGGACCGCCAGGGACGTCCCTGAGAGAGTAAATTCTTAAGATCATTTGTTATAGAGTGGGAGGAACGCCACTGTTGTAATCTGAGATAAAAATCTGAGTATTTAGAATTACTTAAGCACTGTGGCCACAACCATCTCCCGGCGCCCCCCCCAACCCCCTGCCGTCCCCAATCAACAAAACAAAAAGCTGTCACGCACTGTGGCCACAACCATCCCCCGGCGCCCCCCCAACCCCCTGCCGTCCCCAATCAACAAAACAAAAAGCTGTCACTGCCTAGAAATTAAGACCAGAGGAACTGAATATTAAGAGCTTATCTTTGGTTGTCTTTGTAGAGTTGACCTTGGTTAATCCCCTCCCCCCCTTTTGTTTGTTTGCTTATTTGTTTGGTGTTTTCCAGTTACTTTCACGGTCAGTGTCTTTTACATTCTGAAAGAGAAACTGCGCTCCCCACACCCCAAAGAGGAGCTGAGGCCCTTCTGGGGGTCAGGTTGATCAGGCTTCTCATTTGGCGGATGCCGGGCCGTGCAGTCTCTGGTGGCGGGTCAGGAGCTTGGATTCCTGGCGTGTCGGCTGAGGCTGGGGTCCCTGTGCTGTCCAGGCATCGCGAGCATCTGTGGCCCTGGGTCGCTAAGGAATTGTTTTCTCTGGCGGCTCTGAGCCCACGTGGCAGAGCTGAATCTTATTTACCTGCCACATTATCACGCTGTCTCTGTCTCCCCTCTTGACACACAGTTGAGCGGTGGTTGCATGTTCTTAACACCCCACCTCACCGTTTTTCTAAAATGTTAATTTAGAACATTTTGAAATACTGCTTGAGCCTCGGGATGTGTAGACATTTTAAAGCAGTATTTCAAAATAAGGCCATTTTGAACGAACTGTGTGTTATGCACAAGGTAATAATTCTCTGCTCCTGCTTCTCTCTTTTTAACGAAAAATGGCTTTGAGGGGCTGTCTTGCTGCTGAAGTGCCGGGCTGTGGCAAACCTTAAAATTTTCAAGCTGCTTTAATCAATAAAGTTATCACCAGTCATTTCCCTCGGTAACTGCTTCTTCCCAGATCCAGACTTGCTTCTTGCTGCTGAGGAGTTTTCCACCTGCGCTCAGAATGGATATAACTCCCCAAATCCAATTTTCATTTTAACCTTTCCTCAATAGCCTAGAAATAACAGATTGCTGGTATTACTCTAATAGATTGGAAATTCAAACCTCTTAGCGGTAACCAGGCCCTTTCTAGGATTCAGTAATAAGGCAAAGAATAACATACCTTAAAGGCTACTTCAAGAAATACCTAATTCTCATGGTTTAAGGCTTCCGAATCGGTGGGTGGTTTTACAGCTTCATACTAAAGCCCGAATGATGTGAAGGTTTTGGCAGTTTTCCATAATCATAAGAAATTCCATCAGTTACGAATTGTGCAGGTTTAGTGGAAATTGGGTCTGCTCAGACCAGAGTGTTTAGTCAGCACCAGAAGCCAGCGTGCAGGCAGCCTGGAAGCTGGGGGTGCCCATTTCACAGATGAGGAACCCGAGGCTTCGAGAGGAAGGACCTTGAATACTTTGAGCACTTGTGCTGGGCACACCCAGGATCTGTCACATACCCATTTACTTCGTGAAATCCTCACTCCAATCCGCTGTCGTAGGTACTTTCATTCCCGTCTTAAGGTTAAGGTTAAGGATTTCTCAGCCTCGGCACTACTGACATTTTGGGGTCAGATCATTATTTGTGGTGGGGGGTACTGCCCTCCTCCCCCAGCTGTGAAACCACAGATGTCCCCAGACGTTGCCAAATGTCCCAGGGGAGCAAAATCGCCCCCAGTTGAGAACCAGGGCACTGAGGAGTAGTCACAGGAACGTCTCCTGCTGAAGCCAGGGTTACTCTGCCGCTGTGGGGTGAGGCCAGGACCCAGCCCCCTCCAGGTCTCTGCTGCTCCCCAGTTCTCAAGGAGAGGCCAGCAACACAGCAGAATGCTTAGGTTAGAAAAAGCGTAGTTAGCAGTGCAATATCATTTTCTGTTGTGAAAAACATTAAAATCTGTCTTGTTGGCCCAATATAGAAAGTAAAGTTAAGCAAGATCTTGGGTGGTGAAGGTGAGGACTCTCAGGACAGCCTATCAAAAAAGGGGGCGAGGTTTGTGGGTTTATCCAAAGAGGGCCGGGCATAAAACATGGACTTTGCCCCATCATTTTGCTCCCTGGTTCTCAGGGCATTAATTATAGCTATGGGGTTATGGGGACAGTCTGTACCCTCAGTGGGGAGGCCTTGTGGGTGGGGAGTGAACGTCTGCGTGGGGACCTCCTCTCCCTCAGGTCTGTGCGTGGAAGGCCTGTCTTCTCCCCTTCGTGGGCTGGGCCCTCCGCCTGGCCCATCTTTCCCACAGCGGTGTGCATGGTCTTTGGGTGTCAGTTCAGGGACCACTTGCTGGGACGGTGTGAGCCCCGGGACAGAGAGAACCTGAGTGGTGCCTCAACCAGCCACGGGCGGGGGTTTCCAGGAAATGCCAGCTCTGGGGCTGCCTTGTGCCCCGTCTCGGTCATAAGGGAGCTTTAGAGCCTCATGTCTTAGTTTTCCCTAAGATACTTCCTCCCCTAAAGCCTTAAAGATTTTATTTTCTTCTCCTCAAAACACAGTTTTTTAATCTGATTGTGAAGTAGCTCATGTTTGTTAAGGGGATGAATAAAGTTCAGAAAGTACAAGGGAAAAAAATGTTCATCCTTCCACTAACCTGCGATGACACAACTCACGCTTAGCCCTTCCAATTTGTTGGTGTCTACATATACTTTTTTTTTTTGGCTGCACTGCTCGACTTGCGGGATCTTAGTTCCCTGACCAGGGATCGAACCCAGGCCCAGCAGTGAAAGCGCCAAGTCCTAACCACTGGACTGCCAGGGAATTCCTGTATATGTACATTTAAAAAGAAAATTATTTATTTATTTGGCTGTGCTGGGTCTTAGTCGCTGCACGCGGGATCTTCGTTTCTGCGTGCAGGGTCTTTAGTTGCGGCATGCAGGATCTTTTTAGTTGTGGCATGAGGGCTCTTTGTTGTGGCATGTGGGATCTAGTTCCCTGACCAGGGACCAAACCCGAGCCCCCTGTGCTGGGAGCCGGAGTCTTATCCACTGGATCACCAGGGGAGTCCCTGTGTATACACGTTTTTAACACAAAATTGGATAATCCCGTATCTGCTATTTGAAACCCAATTCCCGTTCCCCTCCCCCGCCGCCCCGGCTTAATATTGGGAACCATTTCCTTTGTGCGAATTCAGGCACCTCCACAAAGTAATTTTTGTGGCTACAGAGCATTCTGTCATAGGGACCACCGTAATGTTCTTTAGCCGAGGCTACCTTTCATCCCCTCGCTACCGTAATGTGCTTCCCCAGTCCGCTGTTGTTGGACATTTAGATTACTTCCAATTTCCCTCTTGTACATTAACCCTAGTGAACACCCTTGTATGTATATGTCCTTTTGTATATTTTAAATTATTTTCTTAGAAATCCTAGAGGTATAGTTGTCAGGCCACGATGCACAGCGTTCGTTTCTATTTCAGGAACGCCGTGTCAATTCAGCTTCCTTACCAGCCGTACCAGCAGGTGCTCATTTTCCAACAGCCTCACCAACACCATTGCTTCTTACTTTTTATAAAATAGTTTCCTCGAGTTTTGCTGTGTTGGTATTATTCCTTACGAATGTGTCAGACGGTGGGGGAAATTCCTTAGTGACGAGCCACCTCTGGGTGTCGGAGGGGGCCCGGTTGCTCTGAGCCTGCAGGCTGAGGGTCTAGGGCTCTTCCCAATGCTAGGTGTCATCTCGAGGCCTCTCCAAGTGGGGGTGTCTGTCCCTCGGGGCTGAAGTGCAGGCCAAGCCCACTGCTCTTTCACCACCAGCCCTGCTGTTCGTTGCCCCATGGGGGCAGAAGTGTTCCTCCTGGCAGAGCCCTGGGAATAATCAGAAATTTCGTGAAACGTGGGCTTTCTTGGGAAAGCTCTTTGGCGTTGGAAGTTGCGTTCCAGACGTCACCGCCTGTTGGAATGGGTTCTGCCCCTGGCACCTAGGATGGCGAAGAGGAGACCATGGCGGGCAGACGAATATTTAAGAAGGATGAATGAATCTGCATTTTGAACCCAAACCAGAAAACCTGCCTAAAGGGCTCTGGTGCCGCCTCTGGCTCTTGGATCTCTGTTCTGTTGGAGTCCGACCTCTTGGTGTGCATCCCCGGCTTCCCTGAACCATATTGCAGTCAGAAAGGAAGTGCAACCCAGACCTGACAGGTAGGGTTTTTTTATTTCCCCTGACGGCGCACCTCTTGACCTCTATCTTCTTGCCAGTGATTTTTTAAATCCTAAATGATTTGGCAATAATTGCTCCTCCTTTCGTGGTTATTGCCCTTCACCGATAGTAAATCTGTGAAATCCCCAGGGGCTGGAACGCGTTTTGGTATGCGGAGCCCACAGGCTGGCCCAGACAGGCTTCACTGCGGCGGGCGGCCGCACACCCACCGGGTCCCCGCACCCTGCCCCTGCCCTCACACGCGGCTCTGGGCTCTGCCTGGGCTTGACCAGTGGCTTATCGTGCAGAACCATAGCTGCTGCTTCTGGTGTTCTTCCTCCGATGGCCCAGATTTCTCTGGTTCCACTTCCGTGGGCCACACCGAAAAATGCCCTCGCCCAGGCAGACCCAGCAGTCTCTGTTCTGAGGGGGGAGGAATCTCTGCTTCATGCACAAGTGCGCATGCACAAAATTTTATTTTCCTCAGAGCGTGGAAGATGCCAGGCATGACATTTAATCATAGGAAGACGGTTCCATTTCCAAGGAACCTTCTAGAAAGGTGGCCCCCGGAACCCCTGGCAGCAATGGACAGGGTCCTAAGCTGGAATGCTGTGGACGTTTAGAGGCTGACCTAACAGTGTCAGGACAACTCTTTGAGAAGGGCAAAGTAGGGTCTCACACTGGGGCTTGTGGCTGGTCCGGCTGCCTAAGCCAGGTGCCCACCTGCCCCAGCCCTCTCCTCCCAGGTGAGCTGTGTGGTTGCCCAGGTGACCCTGGCTTTGCAGATACCCTTAGACTCACGTGTGCGTGCAGCAGTCTCATGGCGGGTCCCACTTCAAGGAACATGCGTCGCCACTGGCTCTTTCTCTTGGGTGACTGATGATTTCCACACAGCTGCATGGGAGCTTGTAGACACGAAAATTAAACCCATTTGGATTTGGCAGTGTTTTCCCCAGCATCACTCATTCTAGGAAAAAAAATTCCAATTTTACCATATCTGGGTACTTGCCCCTGGCACTATTATTTACTTAATGTTTCTTTAAATTGATTCATTTTATAAACTTAAATGTATTTTTAAAAAAACTTTGGATCTCTACTATAAATGGAAGACCAGAATCACTCACCGTAAATAGATTACTCTAAAAATAAATACAAAGGATTACATTAAAAATGTATGTCCTTGGGCTTCCCTGGTGGCGCAGTGGTTGAGAGTCCACCTGCCGATGCAGGGGACACGGGTTCGTGCCCCGGTCCGGGAGGATCCCACATGCCACGGAGCGGCTGGGCCCGTGGGCCATGGCTGCTGAGCCTGCGCGTCCGGAGCCTGTGCTCCGCGATGGGAGGGGCCCCAGCGGTGAGAGGCCCGCGTACTGCAAAAAAAAAAAAAAAAAATGTTTGTCCTTATATATACTACCAAATGTAAAATAGATAGCTAGTGAGAAGCAGCTATATCACACGGGGAGATCAGCTCGGTGCTTTGTGACCACCTAGAGGGGAGGGATAGGGAGGGTGGGCGGGAGACCCAAGAGGGAGGGGATATGAGGATATATGTATATATATATAGCTGGTTCACTTGGTTATACAGCAGAAACTAACACAACATTGTAAAGCAACTATACTCCGATGAAGATGTTAAAAAAAAAAAAGTTATATCCTGTTCTACCTAAAATCAGATAGCATATCACCAGTATGCATAACACACATTGGGAAACATGGGTTTAGGTGGAGGAAAGGCCAGAGGAAATTGGTGAGAAGTATGAAGTTTAGAAGATTCACGGGGACAGAGTACAGTTTATTTCAGGTACCTCGTATGTCTCTCAGGGGCGGTGGCTCCCAGCAGTTGGCAGAATTCTCAGCCCTGGTGGTCATCAGCCACCTGCTCAAGCTCCCCCGGGGGCCAGTGTCCCCCAGTAGCTCCTCTGCTGGAATGTGATTAAGTGACAGGGGCCTGGTACCTCCGAGGCAGCCCATGCTTATTGTTAGAAAAGCCTCGTGTTTGCCTGAAACTACCTCCCTGGCATCTGGGGCCGCACCAGCTCAGTCTCTGTCCTCGTCCATAAGCTCCTCGTGATTCCTCGTTATTTGAAGTCCTGTTTGGGAGATGTTTCCGAGGACATGTGCTTCAGGCTTAATGTCTGTGCTTTGGGGAATTCGTGTGTGGCCTGCCCTGGTAGAGGATTAACACACATGGGGTGTCTTCTTCGGAGAAGGCTCTCACCCCTTCCCCTATACCCCCTAACCTGGTTGACCCCTCTTGCTCTTCAGATCCAAGCTCAAAACCTCACCTCCTCTAGGAAGGCTTCCCTGACCACCACCAGCCCCACAAGGTTAGACGTGACAGCCTCCTGCACTTTTCCTCCCTGTGCTTTATCACAGGTCCCGGCTCTGTGTTTGTGAAATTACCTCATGAACATCCGTCTTCTGCCTTCCACTGGGAGCTTCACAAAGGTGGAGACTGTGTTTCTGACTCACTGTGTCCCCACTGCCTGGCCTATAGAGGACCTGATACAAAGGAGCTGAGGCACTGGAGCCCTGTCGTAAAGACTGTGGACTGTCTCCAATAGGGTTAGATTAGGAGTTTCCTCAGCAGAACATTTCCTAATATTTTTTCCTTTTAAACATGTATAGATAACTTATTACGTCCAGGCACTGTCCTTGATGCTTAACTTACGTGATTTTGTTTAAACACCACACCAATTGTACCCATTTTACAGACTGAAGTGGATCACAAGATCACAGGGCTAGCAAATAGCAGAGCTGGGATTCAGGCCCAGTTGCTCTGGCCGCGTCTGCGACTTGAGCTCAGTCTGTCCATTCTGCTGGTCGCATAGGGCCTGCCTCTGGATTCACTGCCCCCCACCCCTCCCACTCCGAGCTGGAAGGCAAATTCCATCTGGACTCCTCTCCTCACAGGCAGAGTCCAAATTAATGTGTAAGAGTCCCCTGGTTTGCAAATGCTTCACAGTCATCACTTTTTTTAAAAAAAATTAATTCATTCATTCTTTTTTTGGCTGCATGGGGTCTTTGTTGCTGCATGTGGGCTTTCTCTAGTTGTGGCAAGCAGGGGCTACTCTTTGTTGCTGCGCATGGGCTTCTTATCGTGGTGGCTTCTCTTGTTGCGGAGCACAGGCTCTAAGCGTGCGGGCTTCAGTAGTTGGGGCACGCGGGCAGTAGAGCACAGGCTCACTAGTTGTGGCGCACAGGCTTAGTTGCTCTGTGGCATGTGGGATCTTCCCAGACCAGGGATCGAACCCGTGTCCCCTGCATTGGCAGGCAGATTCTTAACCACTGTGCTACCCGGGAAGTCCATGGTCACCATTTTTAGTTTTCTTGGTTTCGGTTTATGTATTTATTCATTGGTTAGCCCTACCTAGCGTCTGAATTCCAGAGGAAAGTTGTGGAATAACTGTCAGTTTCAAAATTTCTATCCCATCAACATCAGGACACTCACCCTGCTACGGGGAGCCCGGTTTGTCAGGCCTGTCTGACCTCCCACCAAGGACATTTCTGATCGGACTTGGGAGCGTATCTGGAATGCATTTGGTGTCTGAGGCATTAGACTTTTCTTCCGCTAGCAGGATCGTTTCCTGAAAATATTTTGAAGCTTTTCTTTTAATCAGTGTGGCAGTTGAGTCAGGGAGGCTGCTCCTTTTTTCTTAAAAGAAGCACATTTATTTATGTAAAGATTATGAATCAATTTAAACAGTAATATTAATACAGGTTGATATGTCGAATGGGCACCCACTGGTGACTAAAGTTTTGGCAACACGGATGCGGACTATGCCACCCACTCCCGCTCGTTTGGTTGGCGAACACTGAGCAGTTCTGTTGGCTGGACCTCCTAAGTGTCTCCAGACATGGACAGCCATGCCTTATTTCAGAGCACTGACTCACTCAACAAACTCGTGTTGGTCATCAGCTGAGCTCCAGGATCAGCACAGAGCCTGCCCTCAAGGAACTCACACAGTTTTGGAGGAGAGAGATAAGTGAAGGGAACATTATAACACAGGAGGTGTATACAATTCAAGGGGGTAATCACAGAATGTTTTGGGGACTCCCCAAACCCAGCCGGGGGTTGAAAGGTGGTGGTCACCTGAGCTGAGTCCAGACAGACTGTTAGGAGTTGGCCAGTAGAAGAACAGAGGGAAGCGGCAGAAAGGTCACCCTGTGCCCATGGGTACCCTTTCTGGTGCTGTCCATTCCGTTTTGTGTAGATCCGTATTTCTATTTAAGTACCGTTTTCCTTTTGCCTAAAGAACTTCCTTTTACATTTCTTGTGTGTGGATCTGTTGGTGATGAAGTCTTTTAGCTTCAGATATCTGGAATGTCTTTATTTCATCTTTGCTCTGAAAGATAATTTTGCTGCATATAGAATCCTAGGTAAGCATTTCCCCCCTTTTCAGTACCAAGGTGGTGTTCCACTGTTTGCTCATTTGCATGTTTTCAACGAGAAATCTGATGTCTTATCCTTGTTTCTCTTTGTACATGCCTTTTTTTCCCCTCCAGTTGTTTTTAAAGATTTCCTCCTTGTCGCTGACTTTGAGCAGTTTGATTATGTTGTGCCTTGATACCGTTTTCTTCATGTTTCTTGTGCTTGGTACTGATTGGGATCTCGGAGCTGCGGATTTGTCATTTTTGTTGACTTTGGAAATTTTTCAGCCATTATTTCTTCAAATATTGTTTCTGTCTCCCCCTCTCTCATCTTGCTTCCTGGGACTCCAGTTACACCAGGCTGTTGGAAGTTTTGTCATAGCTCACTGTTTCTCTGTTCATTTTTTAAAAATTATTTTTTCTGGGGGCTTCCCTGATGGCGCAGTGGTTGAGAGTCCGCCTGCCGATGCAGGGGACACGGGTTCGTGCCCCGGTCCGGGAAGATCCCACGTGCCGCAGAGCGGCTGGGCCCTTGAGCCATCCGGTCCGGGAAGATCCCATGTGCCGCAGAGCGGCTGGGCCCTTGAGCCATGGCCGCTGAGCCTGCGCGTCCGGAGACTGTGCTCCGCAACGGGAGAGGCCACAACAGTGAGAGGCCCGCGTACCACACACACACACACACAAAGTTATTTTTTCTCCCTGTGTTTCATTTTGGATAGTTTTTATTGCTGTGTCTTCAAGTTCATAAATCTTTTTTCCGCATTGTCTAATCTGGATTTAATCTCATCCAGTGTTGTTGTTGTTGTTGTTTTCAGTCCAGACATTGTAGTTTTCACCTCTAGAAGCTTGGTTTGGATCTTTTCTTTTACCTTCCATGTCTCTCTACTTAACTTTGGGAACGTGTGGAATACAGTTACAGTAACGGATTTAATGCCCTTGTCTGCTAATTCCCACATGTGTGTCCGTTCCAGGTCTGTTTTGGTTGATTTTCCTCTTCGCTGCGTGTGATATCTGTCATCTTTGCACGTCTGATTATTTTTTTAATTGGATGCCAGACACTGTGAATTGTACCTTTTGTGAGTGCAAGATATTTTTATACGCCAATAAATATTTTTGTGTTTTGTTCTGGGATGCAGTTAAATCACTTGGAAACAATTTGATCCTTCCAGATCTTGCTTTGAAGGTTTGGGAGGCAGAGCAGCGTTTAGTCCAGGGCTAATTCTTCCTCACTGCTGAGGCAAGACGCTTCTGAGAATGCTACTCAGTGCCCTGTGAATTATGAGATTTTCCAGTCTGGCTGGTGGGAACAGACACTAAACCCAGCCCTGTGTGAGGTCCCGGCACTGTTTTAATCTTTGGTGTGATTCTTTCCCTGGCCTCGGGTGGTTTCCTCACTTGCCTGTGCTCATTAGAAGTCTACCCAACACTGCATCATTCGGGGGGACCCTCTGTAGAGCTCCACAGTTCTCCGGGTAGCCCTCTCTTCTCGGACGCCCCGCCTTAATCTCCCAGCTCTTAGCTCCGTGTCTTCAATTCAGGGAGTCTGGGCTGTACCTAGTTCTTCCTGTCCGTGCTCACAGTCTGGAAACTCTGAAGGCAGTGAGCTGCGGCATTTGTAGGATCCATGTCATTGGTTTCCTGTGTCTCAGGAATCCTCCTTCATTGCCTGATGTCCAGTGTCTTGAAAACTGTTATTGCATTTGGTTTGTCTGGTTCTCTAGTTGTTTCAGGCGGGAGGGGCTGCCTTTTGAAATGATATCCAGGCTGTGAGCATTTCGTGTGTGTGTGTGTGTGTGTGTGTGTGTTAGAGTGTGTATTTTTGTTTGCTCTTTCTTCTTTTTGTTTTTTTTGTTGTTGTTGTTGCTTTTTATAGGTAGTAAATTCAGCATGGAAAGCAAAACCTAAACTTGGACTGCAAAGATTTGCCAGAAATTTACTTAGTTTTCACAGAACCAACGGTTGGCAAAATAACCTGGTTACAGAGTATTTAGCTGAAGGTAAAATTCAGCCTGTGCTCGACTAGAGGTGAGATAGCGTCAGCCTCGCCGTGTGTCCTGGTGGCACTATATCACTTTAATACCCGCTGATTGATTTTAAATTGCCCAGATATGCACCGTTCAGAGCCGCAGCCCATGATGGGCAGTGGGAGATATATTCAAGTACATTGACTTTTAATCGATATGATGACGATACTACCTCGTTTCCTTTGTATGGTGGTGGTTTTAAGCATTGAAGTCAAGAGGTTTATTATGTCAAAAAAGATGAGGCAGCACAGGAAGAAAACTGTCTTGACATCACTTCTGAGTGCCTTTCACTCACTGCATGATAGGCCATCATGATCGGGGACGACATCGTGGGTGACGTCAGCGGTGCCCAGCGGTGTGGGATGAGAGCGCTGCAGGTGCGGACTGGGAAGTTCAGGTAAGTGCCCCGCGCCAGCCTGCCCGCCGTCTGCCTGCCTGCCTCGTGGATTCCTGGGGTGACCAGGTTTTCATTTGTTTTCTTCTCCAAAATGAAGGGGGTTACTTTTTCCCAAGTGGAAGAGCAGTATGTGGGCATCTGATGACTTTTTTTAACTGTCCCCTACGGACGGGCCTGGATGCCTTTTTGTAGCAGAGAGTGGTAGATAAAAAGGGTCTGAGTTTCAGAACCGAGATTTGAATAGGGTGTAGCGCGGAGACAGCAAATGGAAGGCTCTGGCCAGCCGTCGAGCCTGCTTCCCACAGAGAGCCGGCTTGAACTTGAGCCACACTCCTCTCCTCAACGTGGCTGATGCTTCACTGTGCCTGGAGGGGACAGCTCCTGGGCGCCCAGCTCCTCTGGTCACCTTCTCGCTCCTATTCCTCCACCGTATCCATCTCTCACCTGTAGATGACGGGTCTGTGGTCAGGGATGAGTCAACGACACTTTGGAGTTGAACCTCTGTCTCCAGAGTGTCTTCTTTGCTGGGTCAGAAGTCAGCCTAGCCTCGGGCAGGTTGCTGACGGGCACCCGTCGGGGGCGTGTGGATGTGCCCTGCGGTGTCTGGGCCTGGCTTGCTTAGCCTGAGAGTATCTCAGACATCAGTGTTGTCTTGGCTTATTCTAGATGGTTTTGATTGTCGCCATTCAGAGAAAGTACCATTTTGTGTATGCTGGAGAGGCTTAGTTAAAACATGGTCACCTTGGGGTGTCTGGATGTCGGGGGAGGGATGGATTACATCAGTCCTGGGTGGTCTGCTTAGACGGGGTCAGAGGAATAGATTAGAGGGCCTGACCCTCACTCCGAGGCCCGCTCCTGTGTGAGAGACACACGCGGCCTTTGGGTTTGGGTCACGTAGGTGGATACAAGGTGAGTGAGGAAGTCTCAGTACTCCTAAGGTCCAGGGCCAGAAAGGCCCTTCCATCCACCTCTTGGACCTCCCAGGGTGCCAGAGGCCACCTTGAAGCCCCCAGCACACCCGAAATATGGACCTCCTTTCTTCCCCAGGTCCTCAAACGAGGGTTTCCTGGGTTTCCTGGGCTCTCTCCGGCCTAAGGGAGTGAGGGAGACCCCACCCGAAACCGCATCAGCATTCTCTCCCAGAGGCCAGCCTGGAAGCCTGAGGTCCCAGCGCCCGCTTCCCCCGAAGCTGTGGAGCAGTGGGACTTAGCGCCCTGTGGTTGATGCTCTGCTGTGCGGTGCCGCCCGGCCCCTGGTGCCGCCCCGTCAGTAGCCAGCCTAGCTCAGTGAGCACCTTTGACCCATGAGCACAGGAGTGGCACCTCCGTAACTGAGAGCACGGTGGTGAGGCAGAGGTGAAGAGTGAGAGCCATGTAGCTTTTTGCGCTGGGCTGCTTCTTCTGGTTTCTTAGGGAGAAAAACATGTCTGTCTCGATTAAATGTAGCCACAGCTGGGGTCTTTCTGGCCCAGCCTAAGCCATGGCCCTATAAACTGAGAAGGTACTGCCCCTGCCCCAGGCCCCAAGCGTGCCACTAGGTCGCTGGGTCACTGAGGAAGGTCCGCACACACAGTCGGGAAGCCCTCGAATGGGCAGGTGGGCGTGCAGGCGGCTGTGTCCTACCGTACACCACCGGGGTTGGCACTTTTCTGAGTCCCCCATCACCCCGTCTCCCAGAGAGACAAACCCCATCAGCAGTTGGCCAGATCATTCCAGACTGCCTTCTCTGTGTAGATAATGTAAGGATAGTACTTTGTTTTTTTCTCTTTATAAAAACGGTATTATATTATTTCACAACCTGCCCTTTTCTTGAACAATGTTTTGTGGCATCTGCCCGTGACCGTTCTTCATCATTTTAAATTGCTGAGGAAATGCTGTAGGTAAGTACTGTTTAGCGCGTGGTGCACAGGGAGCCCTCAGCAACGGGGACGTGATGCCGGTGCTGTTGGTGACATCTGTTGCTTCCCGGTGCAGCCCCACCTGGCTCTGCGTGGAGAGGGTGGGGCTTAGCGTCTCTTTTCGTGGAGGTATTTAAGATTTCAGACCCTTTGATTTGTATGTTGTGGGGTTGTAAATCTGCCTTTGTTAGCAGGCAGGGCGGAGGGAGAAGAGCCTCAGTGCAGGTTAGGTGGTGATGGAGCCACCCGAGGGGGAGGCCGCGTGGCGGGACAGGAGGCTGGGCTCCGTGCCGTCAAAGCAGGCGGAGGACCTCTCTGCCCCTGGCCGATCTCTAGAGCCTCACTGTCTAGTGCGGAAGCCACGAGCCACAGGTGCCTGGGGAGCACTTGAAATGTGGCTGTTCCAGATTGAGACGTGTTAAAAGTGCATGTACACAAGAGTTCAGACTTAGCGGGAGAAAAAGAATGTGACAGACTCATTCGTGATATCTCACACTGACTGCGTGTTGCAATCCTGATGCCTTGTGTTAATTTCACCTGCTTGTTCTTGTTTTTGTTCACGTGGCCACTAGAAGGTCCTAGCTTGCCTCCACGGCTCGCATCCATCGGCGCTTAGTGCATTTCTGGTGGGCAGCGGGGCCCCTGCACCGCCCCCTGCTCCCTGCAGATGGCAGTCTCGGTGCATGAGATCTCCATGGCACCTTGCACGGGCCTCTCTGTAGACGTAGCCGGCTTGGGGCCAGTGAGCAGCCTTGGCACTTTGGTACCCTGGTGACTGGGCCAGCGTCACCCAGCAGCACCTAGCTCCTCCCTCTGGGGCTGCCCTGCCTGCCCCTGTAGCTCTCCACCCCTCTGGCCACCTCTGTGAGCCGGCGGCACTAGGTTTGAAGCTCACTGTGGCCCATGTCTGCACCAGACGTGAGCCGGGCAGGGGCAGGGTCTGCGTCCTTACTGTGCTGGGCCTCCCTCTGAGTGGCCCTGAGTGGCCTCACAGGAGCCAAGGGGCACTGGATGGGTCAGCAGGGCATCAGCCCTGTGCACCGTGTCCCCTGTTGGTGGCCTTGGTCCAGCCTTGACTGAATTGGAGGAGTGAGGCGGGTGGAGGATGACCTTGTCACTGGGCACGGGTGGCAGAGAGCCGTGCGGTGAGGGAGCTTGGCGCTCATACCTGGCCACATGGCTTCTCCACTGGCTTGAGGCCAAGGGCCGGATGGGGAGGCTGAGGCAAGTGAAACCGGGATGTCCTGCCCGTCCTGGCACGGGAAAGGGAGGGAGGCTGGAGGGGGCCGTGTAGGGCCTCTGGACAGCCCCGCTGCAGGTGCCCCTCAGGCCAGCGTCTTCTAGTCGTTTGTGCGCGCGCGCACACACACACACACACACACACACACACACACACACACACGTGAGGTTGTCTGAGGCCACGGCATTGCTGGGGGTGTGGGATTTGGACTTTCCCATGGCTGTGAGATCTCCCTGTGACCTTCCATATCTTCATTCCCCTCACTTCTTTCTATTTTTTCTTTTTTAATTTATTTATTTTTGTCTGCGTTGGGTCTTCTTTGCTGCATGCGGCCTTTCACTAGTTGTGGTGAGCGGGGGCTGCTCTTGGTTGCGGTGCACGGGCTTCTCACTGCGATGGCTTCTCTCGTCGCGGAGCACGGGCTCTAGACGCACAGGCTTAGTAGTTGTGGCTCGCAGGCTCTAGAGCGCAGGCTCAGTAGTTGTGGCGCACAGGCTTAGTTGCTCTGTGGCATGGGGGATCTTCCCGGACCAGGGTTCGAACCCGTGTCCCCTGCATTGGCAGGCGGATTCTCAACCACTGCGCCACCAGGGAAGCCCGCTTCTTTCTACTTTTATCAGAAAATGGCCCAAAGAGAAAAGTGTGAAGTCTCAGAGTGGGGAGAGGTTACAGCGGCCCCTGAGCTTTGGAAGGAGGGCTTCACAGGGCCTGCCCCACCAGGACCAGCGGGAGGCTCAGGCCCCTTGCAGGAAGGAGGCTGGATCCCTTCCAGCAACCCCAGTGTTTGGAGCCAGAGAGGCTCCCGAGGCAGACAGCTTGCAAACACACCCCCGCCCAGCCGGGCAGCCGAGCTGTAGACAGAGCCATACAAGGTTTTCTTTTCATACCTGCTCTACGTGAATGTCCAGCCCAGCCAGGGTGTGGCCCTCACCTGGCTGGCAGGTAAAGGCCTTTCGGGCGTTTTCCCCACCTGCCCCTTCCTGGCATGTCTGACGCACTGGGCCTGCTGGCAGAACCTTCCAGCCTGAGGCCAGGAGGCTGCTGTTCCTCCAGTCTCCTCAAGATGCCATCCCGACTCCAAGGGCCCTGTGACCATCGCTGGCACATCCTCACGGTCACAGTGAGTCCCGGAGACCCAGAGGGTGCTGGCTGCCCCGCTGCCAGAGGCCTTTCCCGTTGAGACGGCTAAAGCCTCGCCCAAGGCCACCTAGCGAGGTTAGGCAGAGGCTGGGCTGGAGCCTTCTCTTACCCCAGGTGGGTGCTTTTGCCACTGCTTTCCTGCTGGGAACATCCAGCCCTTGGGGCTCAGCTTCTGAGGAGCTGCAGGAGTCACGGTCCCAGGCTCACTTCAGGGCACAGGCAGGGCTCAGTGTCTGAATAACGGGAGGCTCGTCTGGGAGGACTGCTGTCCCCACCCCCAGGCACCATAGCCCCCCTCCTTCTCTCCTAAGGACAGGCCTCATCTTCCATGGGGGCTGGGGCCAGGCCCTGTGTACCCCCATTCTGGCAAATTCAGGTGAGGGACGTCCTTCTCAGGAGCCCGATGCCCTGCGTGTCCCCAGTGGAGGAGGAAGCGGTCGGGACATCTCGCTGTCCCTTCATACCTGCTTGTGTCCCCACCTGACCCCCCTCCTGGAGACATGCCAGAAGTGGAGCGAGGACACCCTGAACGCTTCCCCCGTCACCCTGTCCTCCGTTCCACGCTGCAAGGCACAGCTGGCGCCTGGTTCTCAAGCACGGTGGCAGGCGTCACTGCCCAAGGCCCACGCTGGTCATGCTGTGTAAATAATCCGGCTACGTGGAGCCTGCTTTGGGTATCCTCTTATTTGTTATTTACTCACGGGTGGGAGATGTTTTCTGAGTCCAGAACGTTCCTGACGAGCAGTTTGCCGTTTTGGACTCACGAGGGAGTGGGCCTGGATTCCAGGTGTCCCTGGGCTGGGACTGGCGCTCCGCCCGCACCGAAGCTCAGCTTGGGCTGGGGTGCCCGTGGACAGCGGGGCTGGCGGGTCTGAGGTTCCAGGCACGCTGCACAAGGCTGAAGGATGCGGGGTACAGAGAATGTGATGGTGGAACCAGACGCTGGAGTGGAGCTACCCAGAGCCCGACAGGGCTGCACTCGTGACACAGCTGCCGCCAAAGTGTGGCCCTTGACCCCGTCTCTCGTCACTCTGCAGCCAGTGACTTCAAAGAGTTTCCTTAAGAGGAGGCTCTGGTTTCCCTTCGGAAGGAAATGGATTTTTCTTCTAGTGCCAGGTAGTATTTGAGGGAAGTGAGTGATCCTGGGTGTTAATTTTTCAGCAGTCACCGTTGTCACCGTGAGGCTATTGCAGGCTGGGGTTGTGGGTGGTAGCCCTCCGTCCCGCCGAGGAGCATTGCCACGTGTGCACCAGGAGGGAGCTCCTGCCCGAGTAGATGAACACTCCCGAGCCTCAGGCCTCTGGAAGACGCTCCCAGCTGGGGAGGAGGCTCCACGTAGCTTCAGGGAAACAGGAGGTGACCAGCTACTGCCTGGCTGCAGCCTGCCCAGCTGGGGAGAACGGCTTAATGCTGGGCGTGGGGGCTCCCCCCTGGGTCCCTCGGACTCCAGTCCTGGCTGCCAGTTGGGGGAGGGCTCCGGGAACCAATCTTCGGGGAAATCGATTGTGGAACGTTGGTGGGCCAGCCGGTCAGCCCAGCAGGCAGCCTCGGTCTTGCACGGGGGTAGAGGTTGTGGGAGGCACCCCTGGGCTTTGAGAGGTCCCTTAGCTCACTGGGGGTCACACAGTGAAGGGGGGCACACCCAGATTTGAGCCTATATGCCTCCTTTTGGGATTTTTGCTAACTGCTTTATTGAGAAATAACTCGTATGTTGTACAATTCAGTAGTTTTTCAAATGTTCACAGAGCTGGGCAGCCGTCACCGCAGTTGGGCAGACGCCACTCCATCATTCTGAACCCTTTAGCCATCCTTCCCACATCCCCTGCATCCTAGGGCTTTGCGGGGGGCAATGCCAGCCCCCAGCGGTTCAGTCTGCCTAGACCCTGGGCCCTGTGGGAGACTGAGGAGGGACCCCTGGGGGCCTGGGGTGGGAGGGCATTGGGCAGGCAGAGGTAGGCACCGGTGGTGGGGTCAGTGGGGGTCAGGGTGGGATCGGCAGGGCCAACCCACTCGTCTCCCCATCCCCTCCCACCCACCGCTTTCCTGGGTTGAGTTGCTTCCTCTGCACTGGTTTGGCTTCCCTGCCCTCTGACTCGCTGC
Organism: Phocoena phocoena; assembly: GCF_963924675.1. Lineage (NCBI taxonomy): Eukaryota > Metazoa > Chordata > Mammalia > Artiodactyla > Phocoenidae > Phocoena > Phocoena phocoena. Next base: position 7,562,166 of record NC_089234.1, on the reverse strand, counting down.
TCGCTGGGGGACAGAACTAGTAGCACTTTCTGGTCCCTGACTCTCATTATCCTTCTTGGTCCCTGACCAAGGCTGCTTCATGCCCAGGGCAAGAGGGGAAAGGTTTCCAAACTGTATACAGCCCTGCTGGACTCCTCACCCTGCTTGGAGAAACCAGCCGGCTGAGGCGGGGGGCTCCAGGCTGAGGGGGGCATCCCAGGTGGAAGCCAGGAGGTGGCTGCAGAGTGAGGCCACGAGGCCCTGTGGGGGGCCCAGTTAGGACCCCGTCAGCAGCCTCCTAGCCCGAGGAACTTGCTTCCTAGGAACCTGCAGGTACTCGGGGGGTCCTGGACGGCTCACGGGGCGGACGGGGTTGGAGGAAGGCCCAGCAGGTTCTCTAGTCCCCCTGAGCCCAGCTAGTACGTTCCAGGAGCCCCTCAACAAACCTCGGGAGGTGTGTGCTCTGGACCTGCCGCTCGCACTTGCTCCTCAACCGTGTGACACCCTGAGAAGGAGGCCGGGGTCACGGTCCCCACTCGGCCACAAGCTGGCGAGGAAGACGTGAGAACAGGGCAGTGCCTCCCAGAGGGTGTCTCACATGCCAGAGCCTGTGACAGGTGCTCACATTCATCTTGCTTCAGCTTATCTAAAGCTCACAACCGCCCTGGAGGCTGCCTCTCTTCTCACTCCACTTTATACGTGTGGAAATGGAAGCCCAGAGAGGTAGAGTAACTTGCCCGAGGCCACACAGCCCACCAGTGTGGGAGTCGGGATTCGAACACAGCTCTGCCTGACTCCAGGTCCTGTGTCCTGAGCACTCTCGCACCCTGCCCCCAGTTAGCCCAGTCTCGCGGGAGCTCCGAGCCCGCGCTGGGTCTCACCGACCAAGAGTGGCCGCCGTGGGGCTCTCAGGACCGAGTGGGTCCCTCCTGTCCTTGTTCTCTCTCACGACACTCTGCACTCAGCCCCGCTCGAGGAAAGGGGCCTCGTGAGGATGAGCTGTGACTTGAGCTGGTCTGGCCCCGAAGTCGGTCATGTGACCACACCCGAGGGCCTGGCTGCGGGGGGTGACAGGTGGCAGCCCCAGCAGTCACATGTTCGCTGGCTTTGTGGTTAAAGCCAGCTAACCCTGAGCTCTCCCCTCGCCTCTTGTGTGGGGGTGGGGTGGGGGAAGGGGTACTGGAAGGTGCTGGAAGGAACCTCATTTAACCTCAGAGGAAGCTGCCCATGAAGGTGCGTCAGAGCTGTCCCGAAATAGAACGGGTTGCCTGGAGAGGGGTGAGTCCTCGTCACTAGAGATGACCCGGGGAGGCTGGCAGACCTCCGGCTGGGGAGGCCGAAGACGGCACTGCAGTGGCCAGAGGCCAGGGCTAAATAAAGCCGCACACCCATTCTGAGTCTGCTGACATTTAATGGGCACTTGTGGGCACCAGGTCGTTTCTGTACCTCTGGTGCCATTTCCCCATTGACAGACCCTGAAATGTCAGTGTCGCCACCTCCTGCTCGCAGTTGCGGAAACTGTGGCCCAGGCAGGGCAGGGGCACTTGTACTCGGTTATTCCAGCTGGGCCTGCCGTTCAAGCCTGACTTCCCCCTCTAGGTCCTGGGCTGTTAGCATCAGAGCTGGAGCCCAGCGGTTAAAACCACAAGTGTAGATGCAGGTGTATAGGTGCACGAGTAGCAGAGATGGGAAGGAAAGACAGCTGCTTGTTACGCAGGATTTGGTTATATCTTTGCATCACCGGGTGTCTCCCAAATATTGTATGATGAAAGTATAGCGCTCCCATCAGAACAACAGTTATCTTTTAAAGTACGCTTGTGCCACCCACACCCCCATAGTTTTGTGAATTTGGGGAATTTTTTAGAAGAAAGACCACCTGAAAGTACAGCACTGTTCCTTTAAGAACAGAAACCAACCCAAGTACCCTGAGGCCCCTGAGCCCGCGCACAGCTCTGCCCTGACCCCCGAGGCCCAGCCGGGCTCCCCGCTCACACGCAGGACCGTGAGCCTCTGGACACAGGTGTCCTTGTAGTGCAGTCCCATCCCTGGCCTGTAAGTGGGCGCTCCAGCCCCTCCTGCCTCCCTGCATGGTGCAAGGACACCCTCTGAGGTGTTTCATCCGGAAGGGATCAGGGTGAGGGCTCCGGTCCCTGCGACTGAAATCAGCACCTTCTCTGGGCCACCACGCATACGCAGCCGTCTGTGACCTCCTCCCCACAGCGTAACCCTACACGCTCAGGTCCCATGCCCTGGCTTACACACACACACGCACACACGCACGCATGCACACGCACGCACGCACTTGGACTTGCGGGAGGGTGGCCACCCGAGGGCGGGATCCCAGCCGCCCCAGCACGGGATGGGCGTCCAGGGCCGTCGTGTCTGGACTCGCGCACGGTGGGCCCCAGGCTGGGGGTGGTGGGTGAGGGTGTGTCCGGGTAGAGGGGCCTGAGTCAGCCCTCGCTGGACAGAGGGGCTCAGAAGGTGGACTCAGGACTCCCCTTGCTGCAGGCCCAGGTCCGCCCGGATGTGTCCAGTCCAAGCCCACCTGCCCCTCGTCATCTGGGAGCGTCCTATGACCCGGGGAGGGAGGGGCCTGGTGAAGACCTGAGAGGGTTGGGCAGGGGGTCAGCCTCCAAGACGCGCTGTGCCCTGAGGAGGATGCCAGGGGAGCGTGCACAGGGCTTGTTTTCTCCTCCAGCCTCTCCCCTCTGTGTCCTTCCTCCTGTCCCCACTCCTGTCCATCGTCTGCGCCCCTGGCTTTGCTGCCTCTTTCCAGATCCTTCAGGGTCAGCGCTCATTTTCCCTTCTTCCTCACGCCACTTTCCGCTGGGGCCGCTAGAGGGCGCCTCGATGCCAGGGCCGGGATGCACACCCGCTCACACCTGCACACTCAAGCACACTCACACCCAGGCCCCCTGCACACACGGGAGCCAGGCCTCCCCAGCCCTCCCCCCTCCCCTGCCACCCCTCACGGAGAACATGGAGGTGCTGGGCCTGGGGGTTTCCTGCAGCTGTGGCGAGACCCTCCTGGCAGCGGGATCCCAGGCCCGAGGCAGGTGGAGCCACCCCCCACCATCCTCTCCAGGGTCTTTTTCCTTTTCCAGCTCCCCTGGCACCGGCCCAGGGGAGGGGGGCCTGAGAACTTCCAGTGTTCCTGGCCAGGGGCCTCCTAGCACCCCTGTGGGCACTGGGGAGACTGGGCCTCCCAGCCCCTCAGGCTCCCCTCCTGTCCGTCCCCACACCCCCATCCTTGGCTGGCCTGAATCCTGCTGTCCTTAAGGTCTTCTCTGATGATGGAATTCCCAGGGTCTTCCTAGCTAGAAGGGCCTTAGGGGACCCCCGGCTCTGTATGGGCAGCTGAGTGTGGCAGAGGGGCTGTCTCAAGGTCAAGGGGATCCTGTGGCAGTCTGGGGTCTGTGTGGGTTCCCACTCCAGCGTCGTTTCTGTTGTACCCCAAACACACCTCGCCTCCGGTGGAATTATCTGGCCCTCTCTTGAGTTCCCACAGTCTTCTTATTTCCAAACCCTTTTTGAGATTTCCAAAGAAGACAGATTCCATGTATCCTTCTCCCAGAGCCAGACCCAGGTCCAGGTCTCGCCGGTTATTCCACTAACTCCTCTATAGACAGGGGGATCCAGTCCGGGGGCAAGCAGCTCCGTGGTCCTGTCTCTAGACTCTGATCTGGGACACTAAGGCCTTGCCTCGACTATCATCGTGTTGACCGTGTTGCTGTCTCTCGTGTGTGTGTGTGGCCTCGCTGCACAGCATGTGGGATCCTATCCTCCTAGTTCCCCGACCAGGGATCGAACCCGTGCCCGCTGCGGTAGACGCGCAGAGTCTTAACCACTGGACCGCCAGGGAAGTCCCAGCATTTTGAAGATTTCAGGACAGTCATTTTGTCTGATGCTTCCTTGTGAAATGACCCAGGTTACGCATTCGGGGCCAGAATATCCCAGACGTGATGCTGCGTACATCTCACTGCAGCATATTAGGAGGCTTGCGGTGTCAGTTTGCCCCAAATGACGATGATGTTAACGTGGTTTGATTAAGATGGTGGCTGCCATAGAGTTACATAAAGTTATGGGTTTTCTTCCCTTTGTAATTAATAACTGCTCGTGGGGAGATACTTTGAGTAAAAATCGCATGCCTCATCGTACTTTCATCCACTAGTTTTAATGTCTGTTGCTGCTTCTTGAGTTATTTATTTCTATGATGGTTACCAAGTAATTCCATCATTTGTTCTTACATTTGTTATTGATGTTCCACTGTAGGGAAGAATGTTTTCTTCTCCCCGCTTACTCATTTATACCAGTGCAGACTCATGGATTCCTATTTAACCCAGTGGGTTATAATCTGTTACTACCATAATCGATTTTGATGCTCAGACGGTCCCTGGTGTGGCCAGTGGCAGCCTCTCGAAGCTGGATCTGTGTACTTCTGACAACATCCCCCCCCCCCCCCCCCCCCCCCCCCGCCCACCGCCCCAACCGATTCTCCAGCCCTTCCTTACTTTCTGGCACAAAAGATGTTTCAGGCTCATCGTGTTCTGTCTCTGTATCAGCCCTGGAGTCAGCCATTTCTCCAAGGAGACCCCGTTCCTTTGAGTGGAAAGTGATATTTAGAATGAAAGACCAGGGCGCTAGATGTTCTCTTGCCTCTGGATGTCTCTTCTCTCAGAGCCTCTCTGTGGACAGAGGTGGGAAACATGCATGTGTAATTCACACGTCCATCCCCCTGTGTCTCCGTTTCTGTCGGTACCCATAGAAAACCATGGGTTCACACCGATGCCTCTGATTCTGGTCCAGCACCACAGGGCTCATCCCAGCCTTGTGCCTTTGCACATTTGTACCTTTGTCCGCCAACGGGGAGAAGACTGCTTCCGTTATTCTCTCTCTGTTTTCCTAATTGCTCAGTCCCCCTGTATGTGGCCAGTCTCTGGCCCTGCTGGCCTGCCATCCCTCTCACTGCCCCCTCCCATGCCAGGGCGCCGGGCTGCCTTCCGCAAGGGAGGAAGACCCCAGACCTTGCTGGCTGATCTGTCTCCCTCCTCTCACCCTTCCTGTTCCTTGAGTGAGAGGACTGGGTTTTTGCCAATTTCGTTGTCCCCCAACACCCCGGCCCCAGTGCCTCGCATGTGGTGGACACTCCCCATCGGGAGAGGCCTTTCAGCTTCCCACACCATTTTCACGTCTGTGGTTCTCACCCAAGCCTCCTAGGTAGGCAGGGAAAGTCTTCTGTTTTCCGGGGAAGATGCTGACTCGCCCAGGCTTGCCTCGCCTGCATGGGGGTGAGAGGGGTGGGAGCAGCCGCCCACCGTGCCCAGGGTAAAGGTGTTCCGGGGCAGTTGCCAGCATGTGTGTCAAGGTTGTCCCTTTGCCCCCATGAAAGCCTAGCTACGTGGTGTAAGAGTATCACCTGGACTGGTTCTCCTGTGGCGATCGTGTGCTCCGAAGACAGAAGACCTCAGGCTCAAATCCTGGCTCCGCCACCTACCCGTTGAGCCTCAGTTTTCTCATCTGTAAAATGGAGACTTGGGGGAAGTATCCAGCACCTCGGTGCAGGAGGAGCTGAAGGAATATACAGGTGCAGGAGGCAGGTAGGTCTGTGAAACCACATGTGTGCAGAGCGCAGAGAACCGAGGCTGCTGGCCTGACCCTCCAGATGCCCGGGCATTCCTGGGGGCAGGCTTGGCCAGGCCCGCGCTCCTGGGTCGAATCACAGGGTATCACGAACCGGGGCGTTCAGGACACCGCTTTGAAAATTCACGCCCACGTCCTCAGATTTCCAACCCATTCTCCCAGATGTGCTCCCAGCCTCCCCTTTTGTGGCAGAATTGTTGGCAGAGCTCACAAGTTTACGTAGTCGGATGGGGGGAGGGAAACATGCAGGTGCAACCACGTGAGATTTTTCTTGCTGCTCACGACCTTGTGGCAGCCGGGCAGAGCGTGGCATGTCCTGGGGCCGGCCACTCCGAGATGATAGATGCTGGATTAGCAAAGTTGACCTTTCTGTTAATAGGGCGCAGTTGGCTTACCGCAAGGGGAGGAGGGGCCGCTGCTCCCCCCCCCACATGCAGGGAGACGCATCCCACCCTTGCCAGGCCGCCTGCTCCTGCCACCCAGAGGGCACCCAGGAGGCGCTCAGCTTCGCAGGCACGGGCACTGAGTGGCCTGGAGGGTCCCCAGCCCAGCGCTGGGCACGGAGTGTGTGTCCTGGGGACTTGGGGTGCCCAAGGAGGACTCCGTGAGGAGCGGAGTGCAGGCGGAAGGGGGACGTGGCACTCTGGGGATCGCCTGCTCAGCAGGGACAGCGTCTGCCCCGGTTGATGTCCTATCTCGGGTGGTCACAGGACGGCAGGCTCTGAGCGGCAAGAGTGTGGGGATGGGTAAGAGCCCGGGGGTGCTGGGCGCCGGAGCAGAGCCCCCTGCCGTGGCAGGATTGCCCTCCAGGCCCCAGGGCGTGCTGAGCCGGAGGGGGTGGGGCAGGCTGCGTGGCCCTGAGTTTCAGATTGGCATCACCGTCTTTGCCCCGGTGCTGGGAGCTCAGGTGCTGGATCTGCCTGGATTTCTTCCTCCACCTCAGCCCTGTCGCCCTTTCTTTCAGTTTTGGGAGCCTCCTGTATGTGAGATTGCAGAGATCCAGTGGCAGGGAGTGGGCAGCGCTGGCTCGTGGGAAGCTGCAGCAGCGTGGGGAGGAGGCCTGGGTGCAGGGCTCAGCCTGAGCAGCCCCGGCCTGGGTGGGGCCTGGGCGGGGGGAGGGGGAAGGGCGTGGGTTCTGGGGTCTGTGGCAGGGGATGACATCTCTGAGCCACCGCCTAGCCGGCGTGTGACCCTGCACGGGCTACATTACCTCTCCGTGCTCCATTCCCACCTGTGAAAAACATGCTGCTGCTTTTGCGGGGTGCTGTGAGATCCCACAGGAATGACAGGTGAGATACAGGTGAGCTGGGCAGGTGCGGGTGAGGCTGTGAGGAGCCCTGTCCCCTTCCTCTCTGGTTCCTGAGCAGACGTCTCTCATGGCTTCTGTCAGTAGCCTGGCTCTGGCTCACACAGGGCTGGGAAGAGCTCGCTGATCTGGCTGTGGAAAGTAGCAGTCAGGACTCGCACATAGTTCCACATAAAGATGTTCACGAGATCTGGGTATTGTCTCGTGTGCCTTGGTCCTTGGAGCCTCTGGGACCTGCTGCCCCCGTATGCTCAGCTGTGTGGCTGTGGGCTGGTTACTAAACCTCTCTGTGCCTCAGCTTCCTCACTGTAGATGTGTTTCCTTCCTAAGTTTTTTGGGAAAACACTAATTGTGACAGTGACAGACACAGGACCTACTTCATCAGAGATTGTTCCATTCGTTTACCCTCAAAACAATGATATGGGATGGTTAACCTATTATATCAGAGAGGTTGAGTAACTCCCCTAAGGTCACAGAGCTGATGAGAGCCCGTCTTTGAACCCTAGGAGTCTACTCTATAGCCGGTGCTCTGAACCCTCCACCGTGTGCAGCGTTACCTATGAGTACTGCTCTTTTGTTTCTGGAGCGTTCTAGGTTAGTCCAGTAGATTTTTAAATCGCGTTGGCTTCCAGGGGTGCCTGCTGTGAAGTCCTGCTGGGCGGGGGGGCCGGCACCAAGAGGAGCTGCTCCCTGCTGCCAGAGGAGCTCAGAGCCCAGGGCTGAGAGAACGGCTGGCTCGGGGTCTGTCCATAGGCCGGGGCCCAAGCCCCAGTTCTGCTCTGGTCCCTCAGGGAATTAGGGGGACCAAGTGGGGCTTCCAGACCCTGCCCTGGTTCAGCCCGAGCAGCTCCCTTGTCTGTATCGGGGTTCCTTGCAAATTCCGCTGGGCTGGGGTGGAAGTTTTACTTTAAAAGCATTTAAAACTCGAGGAGTGTGGCTCTCCCGACTACGCCCCCGTGCCCCCCAACCCCTGGGCCCTTTTACAGGTGAGTAGGCTGAGGCTGGCCGAGTCGGGGGCTGCCACTGGCTCTGGCCCCAGGGCCCCCGCCTCGCAGCCGAATGGGCTCAGGCCTGTCCCTCTGCTCGTTTCTGGGTGTTTCACCCCCAGGCCTCATCGGTCTCACGGAGGCTGTGACTGGGGCCTGGTAGGATCCAGGCGACATGTCTGAGATGTTCCTTGTTTTGTTCTGGCCAGCGTCAGCCAAGAGGGAGAAGAAGGAGTTAACCTTCTTTGGAACCTGCCAGTAAAGACGAACCATCCGTGTTTCCACCTGAAATGGTTTAAAATAAACTCTTGTCCAGCCCCAGCGAGGCTGCCCCAGACAGCTCTTGCCAGGGCAGGATGGCAGCTCATGAGCGCCTCCTAGTGTCCCAGCTCCTCTCTGCCGGCCTGAGTGAGCTCAGGGGCCGGTGGTGGGACCAGCTGGTGTGTCCCAGAGCCCCCATAGCAGTCTCCCGGAGGTCCTGTGAGCCCAGGGCTGGTGAGGCTGAGGGAGGGGAGGCGAGAAGGGCAGGGAAAGCTTCTTTGCCACTTCGGAAGTGGCTTTCTGAAGGCAGGAAGCAGGCCAGGGCCCCATTTGACTGAAGACCACTGGGAACCTGAGTTATTTCAGAACAGGTCCTGTGCGGCAGCTCCAAGCCTGGGAGAATCAGGCAAGGACTGGGTTAGGACAGCGGCCCTTGATGGGTCATGCTGGAAGCTGTCAGCCCTCCTTTTGCTGCTGAGAGATGGATGGACTGAGCTGTGAGGGTCTGGGCACCTGGACTGTGGTCCTGGCTCTGCTATGGACCACCCAGTGGTGGCGCAGGCCTCTTGTCCTCTGTGATAATAAAAATAAGAGCTATCTTTTAATTTATTTTATTATTTTTTTTAATTAATTAATTTATGGCTGCATTGGGTCTTCGTTGCTGTGCGCGGGCTTTCTCTAGTTGTGGCGAGCGGGGGCTACTCTTCATTGCGGTGCACGGGCTTCTCGTTGCGGCGGCTTCTCTTGTTGCGGAGCACGGGCTCTAGGCACGCGGGCTTCAGTAGTTGTGGCGCAGAGGCTTAGTTGCTCTGCAGCATGTGGAATCTTCCTGGACCAGGGGTTGATCCTACGTCCCCCTGCATTGGCAGGCAGATTCTTAACCACTGCGCCACCAGGGAAGTCCCCATCTTTTTAGAATAAACCAACACTTACCTGGTGCAGGACGAGCACTTTTCCTCTGTGCAGCAAGCCTGTAGGGTAAATATGTGTCTCGGCGTTTTGAGCATCAGAGACGTATAGTGACAACCTGGTGGGCCCGGGAGTCGAACCAGGTAGGTCTGACTCCAGAGCCCTGCTCGCGGCCCTCACTCAGCTTGCCCAGACTCAGTTTCCCCACCTGCCCTCTCCGTCTCCCTGCTCCCGTGAGAGGTCCCGGGAACATGGTGCTCAGGGTATCACGGGGCCCAGGGAGATGCTGGGGTGTCAGAGCTCTGCCCATGTGGCAGGGCTCCTCGTTGTTGCTGGAAGTGGGGACCCAGGTGGGAGGCTCCGGGTGGCATGAATCGGGCCGCAGGGAGTGGGTGGCAGGCATGCCAGCCCGGAGCCGGTTGTGCAGTTGGGTGAGGTGGGGAGGCCGGGACCTGTTGACGGCTGTTGGCACCAGGGCTCAGAGTCTCTTCTGCCTCCCGGCCCAGCCCCAGGCCAGGAGCCCAGAGCCCCCCTAAACCCTTCCACTGGTCCATCAAGAGATGCATCTAAAGGCCGTTCCCATTAGAGATAATAGCTGGGCCTCATCTCACCCAACACACTGCGCCCACTTCACAGATGAGGAAACCAAGGCCAGAGAGCCAGGTGGCCAGCGTGAGGGCCTGCCCCAAGAGCCGGGCTCCCCATCTGCTGCTCCTGTGGACCCCGTTTCTGTGCCCACTGCCCTGAGGAGAGTGGAGGCCGAGATTACCCAAGACTTTGGCGGTATCAGCCAGGTGTGAGTAATTCAGGCTGCGTCTTCTTTAGCCCTCGGATAAGTGTGTGTGGGTTTGTACCACCACAGAGCAGAGACATGATATGGGCAGGTGTGGCCCAGGAGCCATGGTGGATGAAAGACACTCTTAGGACTCCAGAGGTCCTGGACTCTTCTCTGACTGAGTCCTCTTCTGGGCACCGCCATTCCGGTTCCCCCATCCTGGGTGACCCGCCAGAACCTCCCACCTTGGTGCCCAGGGCGGGACTCAGCACACAGGGTGCGGCCGTCTGCAGGGGCTCCCCGCCATCTGCAGGTCTCCGCTCTGTGGGCCGTCCCAGCTCTCAGCACGGCGCTGCCTTCCTACCTCCCGGCCGCGTGGCCTCCTGGCTGCCCTCTCTTCTCGACGCATCAGGGCGTTCTCTGGGAGGACAGGAGAGGCTCTTGTCTGCTCACATCCAGCAGCTTCAGGAGAGCAGCTGCTGCTCTGGCCGGAGGGGAGGTGGTGGACAGGCCTACTTCCCCTGAGACAGAGTCCGCACACGTCCGCGCTGAACCATGCTGGTGACCACGAGGAGTTTGCTACTCGGACCCGGAAGAGACCAGTGATGATGAGGTTGCGTGCAGACATTCCATTTCTTGAGAGACTCGCAGGTCTAGGAACCCTTAGGAGTTGTCTAGGTTCTCCCCTCCCGCTCTGTCCTGCGGAAAAGTAAGCCCAGAGCGGCTTCTGACTTGCCCAGGTGACACAGCTCTTTGGAAGCTGACTCAAGCTTCCAGAGAAAGAGCCTGGGTCTGCTAACAACACGGGCTCTTACTGCCTCTTATTCCTGCAAGGAAACATGGTGAAGGAAGGAGGCACTTCCTTCCCGTGATATTTCCCGGCACTTTATTTCTCAGAACATTGTAGGCATTGAATTATTTTTAACCTGCCTTCATGGGAGCAGGGGGTACGCTTGCTGCAGCTTGAAGCATAGGACGGTTATTCAGGGCCTCTTTCTGGGGGGAGTGGGATGGCTGGAGGAAGTGTGGGGTGCCCCCGAGGCCTGCCGGGCCCCCCAAGTGTTCCCTGTGCCTCATCAGCCATGTTGAAACTGAAATGCCCCCCCCGCCCCCCCGCCCCGCCACATCCCCTGAGTGCCTCAAGGGGAGGCAGCAAAGCATCTTCAGTCAGAGCCACTTGCCTGACTTCATGTCCTGCTCCAGTCACTTCAGGCCTCAGTTTCTTTATCTTTAAAATGGGGATAATAAGAGCGCCGACGCCCCAGGTGGAGGGAGGACAGAAAGGCGTGTTACGCTGAAGCATTCAGCGCGTTTCCCGGCACATAGAGTGCTCCTCGGCAAATACCAGCTGTTGTTCTTTTTGTTGGTGTTCCATCTGTGCGAGCATCTGGGAAGGAGGCCCCGGGTTACCCCTGACTTCCCAGGCCCTTGGGCCCACTGTCCCTGTGGCGTGACTGTACTTCTGTGGCTGTGGGAGCCTCCGTGGTGTCTGGGGAGGTGCTCTGGGTGGGCAGCAGGTGTGCCTGTGCTGTCAGGCCTCCAGAGACAGGGACCCCACCCCCACTCCCGAGCAGGGACCTGCAGCCCAGGCATGTGGCCCCACCCTGTCCCTCCAGGCCCCCCGCAGGAGGGGCCTTTCACTGTAGTCTGGAGCCCCTGCTCTCTGACCTCTGGAGCTGCTCACACAGTATTCTGAGGGAAGCTGCCAACACAGAGCACGGAGCCTCGGACAGCTGGCTTCTTCCACCGGGCGCCCCAGACTCCGTGGACATGGCCCCCCGCGCAGCCTGTTCTGCTTACTCCGTCCTGCTGTTGGCAAGTTGAGTGGATTTTTCGCTAGGGGCCCGAGGGCTGTGGGAACACAAGCGTCTTCTCCAGCAGCCCCGAGGGTCTGCACAGGTGGGGTACCAAGACCAGTGGGTCAGAGTGCCTGGTGGTTTATAGTGGACACTCATACCCTCTCCCGGCCCCTGAGCCCACTCCCAGGTTCTGGCCACCGGTGGGGCTCCAGACCCTCCCAGGAATTGGAGCCAGGGGTTGCAGTGCCTGGGGCCACGGCTACCTTAAGGGGCTCATGAAGGTGTTTTAATTTCTTTTAAAATTAGAAGGAAAAAAAAAAAACCCAAACTTTTAAGGTCAAAGAAAATGTTTTAAAATTTTTTCTCATATCAGAAATACATGATACTTTTGAGGCTCACGGAAATTTGTTAAATTATTTAAATTCTTTTTATGGAAAAGGGGGCCCCTAGAGTCATGAAGCACCAGGCGTGCCCTGCTGTGTGAGAGCCTCCACGCCCACTCAGTGGGCCTGAGTGCCATGGATTAGGGTGCATCCGCTGTGAAGTGAGAGCTCCGAGCCACGGGGAGGGGACAGCCCACCAGGCCCTCGGGGCCCAGATGGTAGTTTAGGTCTGAGCTTAACTCCATCAAGTGAACTTTTATCCAGAGCTGCTTTGTGGAGAGACTAGGGACGGGGCTCTCCGGCCTGCAGGAATGTTGCTTTTGGCTCCAAGTGGCCACCTGTGATGGAAATTCTGAACCCCAAGGCTCATGGAGGAGCCAGCCCCAGCTAGCCCTTGACCTGATGGAGGGGGGACCACGGGCACCTTGGTGGGGTCCACGCAGCAGCTCCAATGGCAGACACGTTCACGAGTCTCCTGCCTGTTTGCACAACAGCAGTGGGGACCCAGGATGGGGACGTGCTGGGCCTGCGAGGGGCACCAAGGCCTCTTGGGGGGCATCATGGTCCTGTCAACTCAGAGCTCCTGTGACCTCATCCCTCAAAACACGTTGCAAGGGCTTCCTAGAACACACTGGGGACCAGGGGGATTCTAATGTTATCTGCACAAATTTGTGATGCTGGAGGGCAGAGCGAGGTGGTCCCCTTCACCCCACCTTCCCATCTTGAAGGGGTGCCACCTCCCCAGGGGGCTGGGGAGATGCTGCCATCTGCTCGGTGGCAGGGTAGCCTGTACCCCCACTTGGTCCCTGCCGAGATGCAACGGAAGCAGCGAGGGGCCTTTGAGGGGCTCTCCTGAGACACATCTCCAGTGGACACTACTGGAACCGGAAGGCCCTGCAGTCCCGAGGGCTGAGTCACCAAAGGCCATCGTCACACATTTGCCCTCCGAACCTTCTCTTGGTACCTGTGACCCGCATTTAGACCTGATGGGCGGTCGGAGCCCAGGGCTGGTGCTGGGGCCAGCAGGGAGGTCTGGATGCCTTCTGTGGCCCAGGGGTGCCTGTGGCTTCCACAGCACCAGACTGCGACCCTGAATGGGGCTGTCAGTGGGGCTCAGCTGCAGGGTGACTTCTGTTGATTTACTGACATGTTTACAAGTATGTTCACAGTAGCCCAAGAGCCAAGTACGAATATATCCCCATTTTACAGGTGAGGAAACTAAGGCAGAGTGGTTGGACCCGTCCAAGGACACCCAGGAGCTAGTGGGATCTAAACCCTGACATTCTGCTTCCAGTCTGTGTGCTGAGGCTGGGGCTCTCCATGGCACATGGTACCGAGGGGGATCTAGGGGCTCCCAGGGGCTCCCACCCTCGTGGAAGTTCTCCTGCCTCTGCACGTGGGGACCAGAGAGAGGGGCAGGACAGGTCCAGCCTGGGGGAGCTGATGGTCAGGGGGAACAGGTCTTCCCCTGGCCCCCACCCTGCCCCCTGCCCTTCTGGGGCTGAGCCTCGCTGGAGGCCCATCTTTCCTAGAAGCCAACCTCCGTGCCCATTCCTCGTGCTCTCGCTGTCCTGCAGGCTACTTTCCTGACGGCCTCCGTGCTTGTGCCCACCCTGCGTCTCGTCTGACCTCCCCTCACTTTCGTGGGGTGCCTGCATTTCGGCACTGGGGTCCGCTGTCTCCCTGGCTAATGCATGCCCCAGAGGGTCCCGAACTCATGACCCACCTGGGGGAGACACTGCCCGTCCTCCAGCCCCTGGCTGCCCCCAGCCGGCCCAGGCCAGCCTGAGGTCCCGTCACCCGACCTCCATCCTGGAATAGTTACCCCCATGGGACAAGCAGGGGCCCAGCGGCTGTGTCTGCAGAGATACCCCCGCAAGGCAAAGTCTGGGGGCCCCACGAGGGCCAAGACTTAGGAGCTTGGGAACACGGAGTCTTTCTGGGCTCGGGGCCTTTCTCTCAAGATGGAGCATCCTGGTTGCCAGGGCCACTCACAGCACAGAATGCCGCCGCTGGTGGCGCGCACGCTGGGGTTTTTCTCACGCTTCTCATCTGCCGTGGGATGGGCTTAGTGGGGCCTGTCTGGGCCCGAGCACAGTAGCCCATGAAAAGCCATTTTTACCCTGAAGAACTCCTGTCAGTCCTCCTCATTTTTATGTTTTTGACTATGCCTCCAATGGTTTTTTTTTTCTTTTCAAAAATTAATGTAATTTTTCTAATTATATAAACAATAAGTGCCCTCTTTGGAAAATACAGAAAAGCACAAATAAGAAAATAATCTATAATCCCACCTTCCAGAGGGAACCGCTATTAGCATTTTGTTCTGCCTGTTTCTTTTTTAAAAAGTCGCATTAAATGCAGTTATTTATAGCGCATGGTTTGGGGTTTAAGAACGGACCAAGAGTCACTGACATCTGAGTGTGTTCCCCCCTCGGGCATGGCTGTGACCCACTGGCTGCCCAGCCAAGCCCCCCAGGGTGGATCCTGCTTAGGAGGCCACCAGCCCAGCAGGGCAGGAGGGCAGGCTGGAGGCACCCCCCGCCCCTGCCCCGGGCTAACCTGAGAGAGAAGGTCTGGGTCAAGCACGTCCCTCCCCCTCCCCCTCCCCCGGGTGCAGAGGAAAGCTGCACGCCCCATCGTGTCTCCTGGGAACGGAGTGGGAACCCCACAGTTCGTGGGGGGACTGTGACCGACCGCCATGAACATTCCATGGCTCTGGGCAAGCCTGCCAGCCCTGGGTGTCTGGGGGCCAGGAGCAGGCCGGCTGGGGGCACAGTGGAATGGACGCGAGGCGGGTGGTGAGAGGCAGGCTCCAGTGTCCACGTCCCCACATCGTCCAAGGAGTGAGTGTCTGTCCGGGGTGGGCGTGGAGATCCGGGGGAGGGTCGGCATGTGCCTGGACTTACCCTCCTCTGGGGTGGCCTGCACCCGCACCCCCGTGGGCAGCAGTGGCAGGGGACAGAGAACCGGCCACCCCTGAGTCGTAGAGTCGGCTGGGCTGACAGGAGTGGTGAGCAGCCCCTGGGCGGGGCGTTCGTTTCCTGTGGTCAGGGGTCTTTTTTTTAAACCTATTACTGATTCACGACATACAGGGAGTTGCCCAGAACTTACGTGCACAGCTTCAGTTCCTATTGCGTGAACCCACCTGTGTAAGCAGAACATTCCCAGCCCCCCAGAAACCCCACTGGGTCTCTTCCAGTCACCCTGACCCCTGAGATAACCACCACGCTGACCACCTCTAACAGCAGAGGTTGGTTTGCCTGTTCTGGAACTCTATAAATGGAATCATGCTCTTCTTAAAGGTTCTGCTGGGCGGTGGCTGGGCCGTGCGTTGTCATCCTGGCATCTGTGGTGGGCAGTGACGCCACTTCCGGCCGCGGGCTTGTTCGGTCACTCCATGTGTGGTGCTCCTGAAGATGCCGGCTCAGCGTGAGGGACACCAAGTTCTGGCTTTGCAGAAACTCTCAGGCCATGAGGCAGGGACAGCTTCTCCTTCTGGGGCCGAGCCCATGGGATTCAGAACTAGCCCGGAGGGAGATCGGGGTCTCCCTGGAAGAGGTGGAGCCTGAGTGAGACTCTGAAGGATGAAGGAGAGTTTGCCAGAGGGACAGAGCTGGGGGAAGGGCAAGGCCAGAAGAAGGCAGGGCATGTTTGTTTTCCCAGGGGGACCCTGGCTCACGCGGACCTGGCCACATGCCCTGCCTGGTCCCCGTTGAGACTGGGATCAGGAAATCACATACCAAGTCAAGCCAGGGGCCGGAGTGGTCCTCACTGCCCACCTAGCCCTTGAAAGAGAAAGAAACTGCTGATCAGAAACATCTCCCCATCTTCTTTCTTCCACCTTGAGATGTAGGGCTTAGGGCAGATGCTTCTACGAAGGGACAGCCTAGTACAGGACGGCAGGCGGGGGATGGGGTTCCACGGCCCTGCTGTGACCGGAAGAAGCAGGAGTTGGGTGGAGGGGTCTCTGAGGTCCATTCCTCCTCTGCCACCCCCTGATTAGACGTGTGGTGTGAATGACTGAGGATTCGTCTCCTGCAGTGAGTGCTTGAGCGGGAGGGCAGCGTCCCTTGCAAGGCATGGGTGCCTGAATGTGGGTGGGCAGGGACAGTGGGCACACAGGAAAGACTGGGGGGCAGAGCTGGGGCTGGGGCACAGCTGTCACCTGGGGCCGTGGCTGGGCTTCAGGGGACCGAGTGCAGAGGCGGCGTAGGTGGGCTCGGTCCTGGGGTAGGGGTCTGTGGGAGGGGCTGTCGTCGGAATCGCTGTGTTCTTGGAATTACAGGCTCTGCTCTGCAGGCGGTGGGGCAGGAGGGGCCAGTGGCCCATTTGCACTTTTGCTCTGGATGGGTGGTGACCTTGGCAGAGGCCAGGGCACATGTAAGGAGTGCCACCGAGTCGAGACAGGTTCACGCTCTGAGGGGGCCACTGATCTTGTCCTTGTTTGAGAGAGGAGCCCCCTCCTCATTCCCCCTCCAGCGTCTCTGGGGAGCTGGGCGGGCCCAGCCTCCTCCCAGGACCTGCTTTGGGATGCTGGCATCAGGCTGGCCCAGTCTGTTGAGGCCAACACAGCGGTTGATTGGCCAACAGACCCCAATTCATCTGCTGGCTGGCAGCCCCTCACTGCAGGAGACCCGGCACCTGATTTTATGCTCTATCACCATGAGGTTGTGTGGGGTGAGGGGAAGAGGGTGGCCAGAGCTCTGAGCGCACACCTCAGCTCTACGGCTGGCTGGGCCTCTGAAGTGGGGAGAAGCGTGCCACCTCCCAGGCCCTCCCAGGTAAATGAGATCGCAGGTGTGATGCATCCGGTGCCCAGCAGACCTTCGGTCAGGGTGTGGCCGTCCCTCTTGGCACAGATACCAGTACATGGGAGCCAACTGTTTCACGCATCCGTGGAGTTGGGCCCCGTGGGTTGGCTGCATCCACGGAGGTGCAATCAGTGTGCACCGCTGTGCTGCAATGTGGCTCCCAGCCGCGTCCCTCCCCCAGGGATGTGGGCACCTAGAGCGAGTTAATGATGGAGCTTCTCCCGGGGGAGCTCTGCCAGCAGCCTCCCCTCAGGGACCCCCTCCCAGGGCAGAGAGAAGCCCTCAGCCCCTGCGTGGCTGTGGCTCCCAGCCGCGTCCCTCCCCCAGGGATGTGGGCACCTAGAGCGAGTTAATGATGGAGCTTCTCCCGGGGGAGCTCTGCCAGCAGCCTCCCCTCAGGGACCCCCTCCCAGGGCAGAGAGAAGCCCTCAGCCCCTGCGTGGCTCCCGTACCTGCGGGAAGCTCTGGGGATGGGCAGGTGAATGAGCCAGGTGTGAACCTGGCCCTTCTTCTCCCTCGGCATCTGTTTCCTCCTCTGGAAATGGGGATAGAGGATTGTTCGGACTTCACGGGGCATCAGGATTGAATGAGAGAATGCTCCTGCCGCAGTGAAGAGTCCTGCCTGGCCCGAGGTGGAAGCGCCACAGGCGGCCACTGCTGCCTCCAAACAGATAGTTGTTTCAACTCACCTGTTCGGGGCCATCTTGCAGTCCTGTGTCAGCCTCCAGCTCTTCTCCTCCTGGGGGGCTGAGGGACCTTCTCAGCCTCCAGGTGGGGCCCTGCCTCTCCCCTCTGTGGCTCACCACCGGTGACCCTGGCAGCCCACCGCCCACTCTAAGGCCCTTAGTGGCCAGGCCACTCGTCTATTCCTGATGCTCTGATCATTAGTTCATGGGTAGGGAGTTGCTGGGTCTTTCTGGAGCCTGGAAATGTAAGCAGCTGCTCCCAGGTCACCAAGAGGAAGGGCCGAAGTCCACAGGCAGCATGAAAGACGCAGCAGGGCGCACACTCGTGTGTGTGTGTGTGTGTGTGTGTGTGCGTGTGTACGCCTGTGTGTGAGGGGGCATGTATATGTATGTGTGTGAGTGTGTGTGCGGGAGTGCATAAGTGTATGTGTAAGTGTGCACTTGGAGGATAAAGAAATATTTTTTTCAAACGTATCTCCTGTGGTGTTCGATTTTCTTATGTTTCTGAAAATCAATACAAAATCTTCAGGTGCAATTTGGGTCTCTAAGGCTGACATTGGCATTCTGCTTCAAGTGAGATGGGAAGCTCAGTCGGGGAGAAAGTGCAACCGCCCCTGCTGTCAGTAGGCGTTCATTAAGTCCAGCTCTGGACACTAATGATCACAGCTCTGACTGCGCTTCAGGACGAGGCAGGAGGTGGGAGGGACTTTGATGCGGCGTCTGAGCTCTGACTGCGCTTCAGGACGAGGCAGGAGGTGGGGAGGGACTTTGATGCGGCGTCTGTTTCAGAGCATGCTGATGGAACCGGGCTTCGCCAGGCGGTCCTCCCAGCCAAGTTGGTGGGAAGGTCCGAGGTGTGCACGACTTCCTGAGGGGCTCGGGATCCGTAGGGGGCATAGGGGGCATCTCTGTAGGAGCAGTGTGGGGTGGGAGGGACGCTCTGCTGGACCGCCACCCTATGCTGACCTTGGGTGGTGGCTAACAGACAGGGCGGGGAGGATCGCTTCATGCCAGCTGTGCCCGGAGCTGTGCTGGGTGCCGTACACGTCAGGCCACTTGATGGCAGTCAGCCCCTCACATGTTATTTATCAAAGGTCTGCTCTGTGTGAGCCCCCTGCCACGCGCTGGGATGTACCTGCCAAGTATTCACTCGTATTATTAGCTAAATAGTAAGACAGTGAACGACTCTATCATACTCGTGCCCGAGAAGTCACCGAGAGGAGTCCAGAGTCATCCTGAAGGCTTCCTCTCCCGTGTCCTGCAGTCACCTCCAGTACCTGTCAGGACCGCTTTGGCCTCAGCTGCCAAAGAGCACTAACAGTGGCTTCAGCCATTGGGGTAGCTGTTTACCGAAGAAAGCAGTTGGTGACTCTCAGACTCAGGGTTGGCACTGCACTTCAACAGGGGCTGTCTCGTCTGTCTTTTTTGATCCACCAGCCTTAATATCAGGGTAAATCCAGGCTTTCTGAGGCCTGAAGTTTAGGCAACTTGCAGGAGAGGGGCTTTTTAAGAAAAAGAATACATTAGGTTTAATGAATATAAAATTAGTTTGGAAAGAATTGAAAACATATGTCCACGCACAAGTGTGTACACGAATGTTCAGGGCAGGATTATTCATAATATCCCCAAAGTGGAAACAACCCAGATGTCCCTGAGCTGATGAATGGACAGCGAAATGTGGCCTATGCAGCCAGTGGAATGTTATTCAGCCACAGGAGAGAATGAGGTACTGACTCGTGCTGCGACACGGATGAGCCCTGGAAATGTTATGCTGAATCAAAGAAGCCAGAGACACAGAAACCGCATATTGTGTGGTTCCATTTATAGGAAATGTCCAGCACAGGAGAGTCTGTAAGAGATAGAAGGTACATTCGTGGTTGCCAGGGGCTGCAGGGTAGCCAGGAATGGTGAGAGATTACCTCATGTGTTTAGAGTTTCTTTTTGGGGTGATGAAATGATCTGAAATTAGAAAGAGGTGATGGTTGTGAAACACTGTGAATGCACTAAAAGCTACTGAAATGTACACTTTAAAATGGTGAGTTTCATGTTATGTGAATTTTACTTCAATTAAGAAATGACTATTTATTTATGTGGACAAATTTCTGGGACCCTAGAAGGTGCCTATGCCATCGTGGGGCCTGAAACTGAAGAGTCATTAACTCTGTGGTAAGTCCACCCCTGCTTAGCATGTTGGCTTTTCATTCTGTTTGTTACCTCATGGTCATAAGATGGCTGCCATGGCACTGGGTGTCATGGTCACCTTCAAGGCAGTGCTAGTGAGCATTCCCCCCATGAGTGTCCCTTTTCTAACTTTCAGATGTATCTTTGGAACTGGATCACGTGACCATGCCTGACGAGGGCTTCTCGGGAAGGAAGTACCTGGCAAAAGGCAGTGGAATTGTCACAGCTGGCTTAGGCAGCCATGATTCTCTGCCTAAGAATGGCCCATGGCTGCCTCAAACAAGACTGGGTTTAGGGTAGCCAGGAAGCTAGCCCTTCTGCCTCCGTGACACCCGCGCCCACCCCATCCTTCAGACAAACAGCAGCCAGGCTTGCCTTCTCTATGTTCAGATCTACAGTTCACCCCCCGCCTAGAGCTACCCCACGCCTCCTGCTGCCTTCCAAACCACGCAAAACTCATTTGCTCCATCGTCCACTAGACTCTCCTTGGCTGGCCTCTGCCAGTCCAGCCTTAGCTCTGGCCAGTCCCCTCTCCACACGGAACCTGGAATTCCCACCCGCCTCCTCTTGTCTGGCTGTGGGCCTTCACAGGGATGTTGTCGACAGTGGTGACTGTGACAGCCGCCGGCACGGAGGGAGCGCTTCCACTGGTCGGGGTGCTTCTGTGTCTCTACCTCACTTAAAGGCCACAGTCAGGCGATGTCTTCACCCCCGTCTTACAGATGAGGGACCTGGGCACCTGGGTTGAGCAGCTTGTGCAGTCACGTGGCTAGCAGCGACAGTACAGGTGCCCGCCCAGGCCGCCTTGCTCCCGTGTGGGTGAGGGTGCTGACGACAGTGAGAGTCACAGCTCCCGTTTTCTGAGAGCTTGGCCTGGGCCAGGCTACGGGCTACGGGCACTGCTCTGCTGGGTCACCCAATCATCATAAACCACCCAGTGGGGCCGTTGCTCTTCTCGCTTGAATGTCGGGGGCAGTTCTGAGAGGCGCAGCGTGCTGTCCAAGGTCCCAGAGCTAAGGGGCCGAGGGGTGGGGTTCAGACCCACCCTCTCTGGCCGTGTTGTTCCGGAAAACCTTGCTGCAAACCGGAGGCTGGAGTTTGCGGCAGGGAAGGGCCCCTGCCCAGCTGGCCCTGCGGGTGCCCACGCTGGGGAGGTGGCCATGCCGCCCCCTGGACCCCGAAGCCTTCCCCCACCTCCTGCACCTCATCCAGGATTGCGCTTCCCTGCCCCTTTCCACCTGGGGCTCCTCACGGGAGACGCGCCTGTCGTTGAGCGCATGGCCCCTTCTGCCTCCTCCCCCTACCCTGGCGCCTTTGTCGGTGCCACTGCTCACCCAGACCACGTCCTGCAGTGACCCTCCTGGGACACTGAGTTCGTCCCTCCTATGTACCGCGACCCGTGCACCAAGCTCAGTCACACTGACGTCGGCAATGGTGGCTGGTTGGCCCCCTGTCTCCATCCCACCCCCATCCTCCAGTCCATCTTCCCTGGGAGCCAGAAGGAGCCAACATGCAAATTCGATGAAGCACCTCCTGGCTTGAACACCCTGTGGGGTTCCCGTGGCCCGTGGAGTATTCGGGTCTTTACGCGTCCTGCTTGCCTCCAGCCTCACCTCCATCATCACTTTTCCCAGAAGTCCCCCGAACCTGTCACTCCATTCTCCCTCCATGTGCACATCCAGGTCTCCTTTATATCAGTTTTTAGACACTTATAATATTATGGTTAGAATCAGGTACTCTACATTTTCACTTAACATCACACCATGCGTATTATTCTATTTTCCTATGGTCTTGAAATGTTTTCTGTATGGACCCTCCCTCCTCTCTCCTATTCCCACCTCCATCCCAGAATAATCTGTGTTAACAACCTGCCATGCTCTGTCTCTGCCCAACTGTACACACACACACACAGACACACACACACACACACACACACACACACGTCATGAGGGGTGGGGGCCGTCCTGTTTGTTGTTTTAAAAATGGAATCATACTGTTTTTCTTTGCACGCTGCTTTTCTCACTTCACATCCAGGGCACCCGCCCAGTCCACAGCAGCAGTGCTAACTCACGCCCTTCACGAGCCAAGTGTTGTGGTGATTCGTGTGGGTCCTGGGTGTGGGTGCTCCTGGTGACTCCTCCAGCCCCCTTGTTAATAGACATTTGGGATATTTCCTTTCTTCCCGTTACAAACAAGAAAATGTGCTTTCTTGAGCTGTTTTCATATTTTAAAACTGTTTCCATTTTCTCACTTAATGGTTTGGACTTTAGATTCGATTAATGATTCTAACAGTTCTGTTAATGTGTTTGTGGAGGAAAGGCAAAGTTCTGGAGAAGTCCGCATCTTGTCCCGGTTCATGGTGTCCGCAGGTGGAGGTTTGAGGAGCAGAAGTGGGCAGCCTCTGTCCCCAGTCTCTTGGGTGAGGTTTCCACGCCGGCTCTCCCCTTGGCCTGTGCTGAGTGCATGAAGAGTCCCCTCGGCCCCCGAGACCCCCGACGTGGCTCCAGCTAGCATCACCTCAGAGGACAGAGTTCCCTGGCTGTGAGGGAGAGCTCGGGGCTGCCGGGCTGCCCCCAGAAGAAGCAGTTCCAGGGGAAGGACCCTGGGGAGGTGCTGCGCACCCTGGGGAGGTGCTCACAGCTCTGTCAACCTGAGCTTGTTTGGAAATAGGGTCGTTGCAGATTTATTTATTTATTTTTAATTTTTTATTTTATTTTAGTTTTGGCCGGGTCGGGTCTTCGTTGCTGCGCGCAGGCTTCTCACTGCGGTGGCTTCTCTGGTTGCGGAGCACAGGTGCACGGGCGTCAGTAGTTGCAGCACGTGGCCTAAGTAGTTGCAGCGCGCGGGCCCAGTAGTTGTGGCCTCAGTAGTTGCTCCGCGACATGTGGGATCTTCACGGCCCGGGGCTCCAACCTGTGTCCCCCGCATTGGCAGGCGGTTCTTAACCGCTGCGCCACCAGGGAAGTCCTGCAGATTTAATTAGTTAAGCTGAAGCCACACTGGAGTAGGGTGGGCACTTAACACAATGTGACTGGTGTCCTTTAAGAAGAGAAGCCACAGAAAGGTCAGCCATGTGAAGGCGAGGCAGAGATGGGAGTGATGCGGCCACAAGCCAAAGAATGCCTGGGGCCCCAGAAGCTGGAAGAAACAAGGAATGAGCCTTTGGAGGCAGTGCGGCCTTGCCAACACCTTGATTTTGGACTCCTGGCCTCCACAACTGTGAGAGAAGAAATTCATGTTGCCTGAAGTCCCCTAGTTTGTGGTACTTTGTAACAGTTAGTATTAGCCAGTCTTGTCTAGACTCATTGAAGCAAATATCAGACGTCGTGCCATGTAGTCGGACGACATTTCAGTCCAGAGCTGGAGACTGACAGGCTGGGGAGGGGTGGGGAGGCGGGTCAGGGAGACTGCGGGTTTGGGGCCTGGACAGCTGGTGGGGGTTAGGGTGAGGGGTTGGGCCCTCGCGGCAGCTGGGGGCTGTGGGTAGTCCTGCCTTCGCCTCCTTATGATGGAGAGGCGTGTTGGACCTCCAGGTGGAGAACCCTGGCGGACGATGGGTTTTCAAGTCTGGAGCTCCGAGAGACAGGCCCGGGCTGAGATGAGCCATGAATCTCATGCAGCAAAGCCTGGGCCGGAACCTGGGCCCTGGACGGCGAGGTCGGCTCTTTCGGCCGTGGCCTTCCCATGGGCCAAGGTCGGTGGCTTGAAGCCTCCCTGAAGAGAACAGAGAAGGGGGACATTTTAGAATGAAAATGTGCATTTTTAAACACATGGCTTCTCTCAACTTCTAAGTAGCAGTGGTGTTTAGGCCTGAATGGGAAGTGATATTTCTAATATGAAAATCTAGTCTAATTAGATTTTTCCTACAAAACAATTTCCCAGCAATGCATCGTGGACATGAAAGCTCCTTCATGAATGACTAGCTAAATTCAGAAGTTTAAGGGAAAGGAAGGAACTCAGTTCCTAAGCCCTAGTTCTGAAAAAAAGCCTTTCTCTTTTTTAGTGCTAATCTTATTTGTAAAGCCTTATAAATTCATAGAAGAAACCATTGGTACTCTTTTCCTTTAATTGGGGCACAGGGTATGGATTCCGGTGGTGACCAGTGGTGTGATTTGCAGGAATGGGACCTTCCGTGCGTGGAGTAGTCGGCCAGGCAGGCCGGCCTCCGCTGCCTAGAGGGATGTGGTCTCTGGAATCAGGAGGCCCGGGTTTGCATCCTGGCTCAGTCACTGCCTACCCGGGCAGTTTGGGGCAAGTGACAAACCCTGTGAGCCTTGACTTTCTTGTCTGTAAGCGGGGATGCTAATGCCTACTTTGTCAGGCGTCACGAGGAGCAAATCAAATTGCGCTGTGTCTGTAAAGCATCTGGAAGGGTAACTGCTGACCACAAGGACCGTGCTGCCTTGCAGGGTGGCCCAGATGTCCTAACCTTGGCGTGCGAGGCTGATGGCCCAGCTCCCAGCCCCTCGGAGGCCTGGGGCTTGGACAGACTCCTCTCCTTCTTCCTGCCTGCAAGCTGGGCTTGAACACCCCCAGTGACTGGGGGCTCATTCCTGGCAGAGGGAGTCTGGTCTCCCTGTACCGTCTCCCGACCTGTGCCTGTGGCCTCTGCCCTCAGGCAGCTGTGGAGCAGGGGGCTCCTGGGTGACCCTGGTCTTGGTGGTTGGGCCCTTGCTTGAGAATGACCCCCTCCACCACGACACACCCCTTTCTGTGCCATCAGGTGAGAGGCCCCACCTCCACCGTCTCTGTAGTTCTTGTGCCCAGACTGTGCCGCTGCTTTTGCTCCTTCGTACGATCCCTGGAAGCGTGTGCGGGTGGGGGGAGGGGCGTCGTGTGCTGCATGTGCAGGAGGTGGTCCGGCTGCCGTGGCTCAGCCTCAGCGTGTTTACATGCACAGGGCCCTTCCGTCCTGGTGAGGATGTGTGCGCACAGGGGCGTGTGCCCGACTTCTCTCCACAGCGACTGATCATGGAGAAGTCGTGCTTCCCCTCTCCAGGCCGCAATTCTGGGAAAGGGGTTCTCGAATGCCAGCTGCGGGAGAGGGGAGCCAGGGCAGTGGGGAGTGGCCCGCCGGCCCACAGAGGCCTGAGATGGCCGAGCCCCTCTCCCATAGCCCTGCTGCCCTCCCTGTGCCCCGAGGGTAACGTCCGTGCTCGGAGCCGGGGCTGCCCCAGAGAGAGGGCTGGTCTCGGTGGGATCTGGAACCCAGCTCTGGAGCTGGACAGCCTGGGTGCAGATGCCCGGTTCACCATTGAATAACCTTCTCTGTGTGAGCCCTGCTGGGCCTCCATTTCTAATAACCCAGCTCTCAAATGGGGCCACAAGGAGCCACTGCCTCCGTGAAATCTTCTCTTCCCAGAGATGGCGCCTTCTGTCATCACTGTCGTGCCCAGCAGCGCCCACCTGCCCTCTGGGGTGCCTGAGGGGGCAGCCCCCCCCCAAGCCTCAACACTCGCCTGCGTCTGAGACCAGGCGGAGGGGGAGGCCAGGTGCGCGGATGCCCAGCTAGCCCTCTCCCCACACAGCCTCGCCGGGGGCGGTCCTCTCTCGTCCTGACCACGTGAGGGTAAGGGCCAGGTGGTGCGACACCGTCCCGAGTGGGACATCACAGCCGCGGGAACCAAGGCGGCAAGGGCTCCTGGGGCCCTGGGGTGGCAGAGAGCTGCAGCCTCCGGAGTTCTGATGCCCGTGGTCCCTCGCGCCGGGCTGGGCTCCACGGCTGCGAGGGGGCCACAGCCCCTCCACCCCAGCGAGGGGGCCCCTGCACGCTGCTAGGACGCACGGAGGATGTCCAGGGAGCGTGCGGGCCGGCAGCACTGCGGTCTCGCGGCCGGCGTCCCGACAGCGGGTTTTCCGACGGACTCTGTGAGCGGGTCCGGCGTCCTCAGGCCCCGGGACACTCCGCATCCCCTCCACCCCCTGCAGGCACTTCCTGTCCTCGCCCCCTGCTCCGCTGGGCTGTCTTCTCGAACCTTCCCTTGCCGTCCTCCTCATCGCCCCGTCCATCCTCCAGGCTGTCAGTGGGGGTTCTCCACGCTCCCTCGGAAGAGGGGGCCCCGCCTTCCCGCTCCCCGCTGGCCCTGCAGCCTCGCACTCCGCACCGTGGAAAGTGGGCCAGTAACATTCACCCCCTCTCTCTGGAGATAAGGAGATAAAAGCATCTCCAGCCTGGAGGGGCTGAGAGTCATAATTAACGAGCTCATGAGTGTCCTGATTTCCTTGGGGGAAGAGCGGGGGCTCCCGGCTGTCCTCACGGAGGAGCACAAGCTGGGCACAGCTCTTAATCCTGCAGTCGCTGCCTCGCAGGCCAGGCCCTGCCATCCCGCCGTCCCCCCCAAGCCCGTCCTGCGGTCATCTCACGCCTAGATGGACTGGACGTGTGGCTGCCGTCCTTTGGAAAACACCAGAGACCGCGTGGACTGCCCTCCCTCCCCGCCTCCCGCCTCCCGCCTCCCAAGTGCTCCCAAGCCTGTGAAGGGCCAGCCCCATGTAGGGCCCTTAAAGCACCAGCGTTTTAACAGCCTGACCCTGAGTGTTAGGAGGGCCCCCTCTGCTGATTTGTACGCTATGCGCTCGGGGTTTAATTGGAGCATAACTGTAATCCATATGCCTGTTAAGGTAATTACACTTATAAACCTAATATAATCCATAGGTCAGTGGGTTCAGTGCTAATTAAGGCAGCCGTAGTCAACATTTACAAAAAACCTTGCAATTACTGGAATATCCTTTAAGCTGGCCTTCTGAGTTGATAATGAGACTGGGCTCAGCGCTCCGTGGCCTCCTAGGGCTCTGACTTGGCACACCGGGCCTCCGGTATGCGCCTTACCTCACCGGGGTGGGGTCGGCACCCGCCGTTACCACCCCCGGGCTCTGTGACAGGCACCCGGCTGGTGGCGGTAGCACCAGGGGAGCCAGATCCTTGTGACTCGGCTGTCCCTAGCGCTCACCTTTTGCTCTGGCTCAGCGGACTCAGCCTGAGAAAGCAGTTCTTCGAGAAAAGAGAACGAGAAATCTGCGTGCTGAAGTAGAGGCAAGACCAGACTCCGGGGCATCGGGAGCTTCCTCCCCTAGCTCATCCCGTGGTGGCGATGAGCCTCGCAAGGTTCAGAGGGTCCACCTCCGGGCTTTCTTCCTGCCCCACGCCCCGCACCTGCAGCTGGGCTACGCCTGTGCTCCCTCCGCTGCCCTGGGGCCGGAAGTGGGGTGGGAACGAGACTGCCCCAATGCTGGCCTGGCTGTGCCCGCGTTCTGTCCCCATGGGCCCTCCCTCCCCAGGTCCATCCAGTGAGGGGGAGTTGGGCCTGGTGGGTGTGGGGCTGCAGGCGGTGGGGCGGGGTGAGGAGGCTGTGCAAGGACCAGGGAGGCACAGCCAGTGCCCAGGGGCTGCGTCGTGGGCCGGTGCTCAGGGGAGCCAGCCCGGAAATCCGCACGCCCGTGATCGCCCACAGCTTCTGCACGGCCTCCAGATCTGTGTGTCCAGGAAAAAGGAACCCTTTCTGATGCAGAATGTTCCAGTCCGCAACCCTCTCCTCTGGCCACCCCTGCCCGACCCCAGGAAGAGTCCAGCAGCTGCATGCTAGGGCCAGGACTGCCCCTGTTCCTGTGTGTTGCCTGGTTCCTGGTCATGTTTGCAGCTTGGTGAGCCCCACAGAGGCCCACCCGCCGGCCCCCGACCCCGTCTGGAGCAGCAGATAAGCGGCAGCCCCAGCAGGCGGAGTCCGCGGCAGGATAATCGCAGGCTAATCTCTTTGGAACCTGCCGCTTTCCTGCTCAGGAAGGCAGTGGCACTCGGGGGGGGGGGGGGGGGGGGGGGTGCCGGGGGCGGGCGCGGGGGCGTCCCATTGTCCCTGCAGTCCCATCCTCCGGGAACCAGGTGCTCTTTAGACAGCACCACGTGCATCCTTTGGGAGGGGTGCTGGCGTAGGTAGCGGGGAGTGTGGATTAGCCTGGGCAGCCTGGCTGCAGGCCCTGCCTCTGCCGCTTGGAGCTGGTATGACCTTGGCCCGGTAGAAGTTACTTAACCACTTTAAGACTCTGTTTTACATAATGGAGAGATGATGACTGAATTCCGTAACGTGCACGAAAGCTTAGCGTAGTGCCTGGCACACAGCGCTCGGCCAGCGCTGCTGCTGCCGTTGCTGTCGTCACGGTCGCTGACAGGAGCAGTGGAGAAGCAGGGCACTGGGGCGGGCGTGGCGCACCAGGTGGGCTGTTAGCGGGGCCGCGTCTCTGCTTTCCCCACCTTGCGTCTCTGGGTCTGGTAAACCTGGGGGCCCAGCACTGGCTCTTCTCCCTTCATTTCTGCACACTCTCCTGTCTCTGCCCAGAGACTCTGAACCTGGCAGAAATGGCCAGGTGGGACCAGTTTCTTTAATGGAGGAATGAGACAAACGAGCGTGGGGGACTCCTCCACCGGGACCAGGTGGTAGTTCAGGGGCAGCACACGCACGTCGGGGGAGAAGATGAAAATCCTAGCGACAGTCGAGCGCCTGCTGTATGCCAGCTTCTGGGCTAAGCGCCGCACAGACTCATTCGCGGATTCCAGCAGCAGCTGGATGTAGCTGGCATTTTAGTCCATTTCATGGATGAGGAAGTTGAGGTTCAGGGTGGTTGAGTCGTTGGCCCGAATTCATCCAGTCAGGGGGTGCCTGGGCCAGGGTTTGAACCCAGCCATTCTCATCACCACTGTGCTCTCTCCCTCCCAAGGGGAGCCCCCTACCCGCTGTCTCTTGTGGGTGGGCCAGTGGGGCTGGGGGAGGGAGGGGGCCAGATGGAGGAGCCTGCAGGATGCTGGGGGCAGCCGCCCTCTCCAGGGGGATGAGAACTGTACCCTGGAGACCCTGCCCGGGGTCTCTATCATGACCGTTAGCCGTTTTTTTAAATTCAGTATAATAATTTGTATTTTCTCTTGTTGATTGATAAAACTGTGGGCATTCCTGAGCTCCTGAGTTCCAGGCCCAGCTCTGCCCTGAGCTGTTCGCATGTGTTGCCTCGCTGAGCCCTCGTGCCAAGCCCACAGTGTGGGTGCTGTCATTATCCCCCTTAGAGATGAGTCAAGCCGTTTGCCTGGGGTCACACTGCTGGGACGTTGTGGGGATGCTGACCCCACTGCTTACAGGCACTGGCTCCTTTGATCCCTACCACCTTCAAAGGCCATAGCTATGAGGTGACAGCAGCAGAATTCAAACTCAGGCCGTCCAGCTCCCTAACCTGTGCTCATGTTCACTGTTGAAAATTTAGGAAAACCTGAAAAGTGAAAAAAAAAGAAAGTAAACCTCGGACCAGCCCACCATCCAGAGGTGATTTCTGATAACATCTGGAGGTCCACCTTCTGCGCAGAGTATGTGGGTTACGTGTTCCGTCCAAAAATGAGATTAGGAGCACATGCTGTATTTTTTTTTTTAGGTGATTAAAAAAAATTAATGTTTTATTTATTTATTTATTTTTGGCTGCGTTGGGCCTCATTGCTGTGCGCAGGCTTTCTCTAGTTGCGGCGAGCGGGGGCTGCTCTTGGTTGTGGTGCACAGGCTTCTCATTGCGGTGGCTTCTCTTGTTGCGGAGCATAGGCTCTAGGAGCGCAGGCTTCAGTAGTTGTGGTACGCGGGCTCAGTAGTTGTGGCATATGGGCTCAGTAGTTGTGGCGCACGGGCTTAGCTGCTCCGTGGCATGTGGGATCTTCCCAGACCAGGGCTTGAACCTGTGTCCCCTGCACTGGCAGGCAGATTCTTAACCACTGCGCCACCAGGGAAGTCCCAGCACGTGCTGCTTTTGAAATTCCTCTCTTCAGCGACCAGTTCGCAAACACCGTCCCACCTCAGTAGCATCCTCCTGTATCCCCGTTTCAGTGGCTGCATCCTACTCCACGTGGACACGCCGTTGCCAGACATTCCATTGTTTCCAGCTCTTCCTTAGCGTAAACAGGGCTGCACTGAACATTCTTGGAGCAGGGCCTTGCACTTATTAGTGATTTTTTGCATTAAGACAGATTCTCACATGTGGCCTTGCTGGGTCAGGGGACATGCAAAATTCTGAGGGTTGTGGTACTTCTGCCGAATTCTCCCTCCCAATATCAGTCGTGCTCCCAGTACAGGCAGTGCTCTGTTTCTTTACATTCTTGCCAACAAATAATACCATCATTTAAAAATACTGTCTCCAGGACTTCCCTGGTGGTCCAGTGGGTTAAGATTCTGCGCTCCCGGTGCAGGGGGCCCAGGTTTGATCCCTGCTGGGGTAACTAGATCCTGCACGCATGCCTCAACTGAGTCCGCATGTCACAACTAAAAATCCCACAGGCCACAACTAAGACCCGGTGCAGCCAAAATAAATAAACAAATAAATATATTTTAAAAACATCATCTCCACTGATAGAAGAAAGCTACCATCTTTGATTGCTAAGGAGACTCAAGTTTGTTTTCATCTTCCTTGGTCACTGATTTTTTTCTCCTTCTGTAAATTGAATTGATTTAAATATAAATTGAATATTTATATCCTTTCTTATTCTTTATTGTGTATTTTAAAAACCAAGGCTTTTCTTTAATAAGAAATATGCATTTCATCAAAGACGGAATGCAGAGTCTATGGCTCATTTATTCTCCAGAGAAGATGCTTCTTTTTTGTTCCTCTAATCCAATCAGATACTGAGACTACAAGATTTTGGCAAATTAATTTCTGCGTGTGAGACTGTCGGTGTGTATAAGGATCCTAGCCGAGAAGACTACATTTTAATCCCAGTTACTCAAAGTTGTGAGGCCACTCGGTGTCACACTGACCAGGGTTGCAATCCCCACTCGGCTACTTTCGAGCCCTGTGACCTGGGAATGCTCCTCAGCCCCTGAAAACCTTCACTTTCTGGGCTGTAGAATGAGGACCGCTGCGGTTGCCGTGCGGTTTACGTGAGGTCTGGGTGGATGTGATGGGCCTGGTGCTGTGCCTGACACCTAGGAGGGGAGAGGGGGGTTCAGCTGTCGCTGGTCCTGGGTCAGGACTCGCTCCTGATGCTGTAAGAGGCCGGGCAAGTGAAGGAAGGGTGAAGTGCTTAAATAACTTGTCTCAGACCAGCTGGGCGCCCCCCCACCCCACCCCGCACTGCTGATTAGATCAGCAGTGATAAAAAAGCCAGCAGGGCCCTTGGATGCGCCAAGGCCGAGGCAAGGAGAGGGAAAACTAGAGAAACCCTGCAGCTGAGTGATGGGCAGAGTGGGTGTTGCAGTTTGCCGCCGGTGGTCTCCTCATAATCGCTAATGTTTATTGAGCATTAAGGTAAATGCTGCCTTATCCCCATTCTGCAGATGAGGGGACTGAGGCACAGAGAGGAAAACAGCTTGCCCAAGACAGCACAGCTGGGGAGTGGCCCAGCCGGGACTATGGCTCCTTCTCGATGTGGCCCTGGGTGAAGGGTCTTTGAGGTCTGTGCCCAGCAAGTGCCTCCCCGACCTGCTTCTCGTGCTAAGTGTGTGCACTGTGGGTCAGACCGCATCAGACTGGAGAGGGAGGAAGGTGCAGAGGCAGCTCTGAGACCACGTCGGGCGTTGTGCAGAGTCTGATTCAGTGGACATGATGAGACTGTGGCCTTCACCCAGGGGGCCTTTGGTCCCACTATAAGGTGAGGCCACTCATCCTGGATCTGCCACACCATCTGCAAAGGGCAGAGCCTGAACTCTTGGGCCTGGCATTTGAGATCCTCCTGGAACTGCCCCCCCAAACATTCTGGTCTCATTGTCCGTTCTCCTTACCGCACACCCTGAATTCCAGGCAGGCAAACCACAGCTAGGCTACGCCAGGCCTCCCTTGCCTGGAATGCGCTCTTCCTGTCCCTGATTCCACACTTACTGTTCCTGTGAGTGCAGCCTCCTCCAAGAAGCCTTCCCCGGTGCCACGGGGGAAATTTAGGCATTTCCTCATCTGATCCCCCAAGACACCTCATTCTTTTCTTCATCACAGTTCTCGTGACAGGTCCCTCTCTGCACTAGCCCAAGAGCACCTGGACTCCCAGACCAGGGCGCCTTCATTTCTCTGTCCTCTGGGCTGGCCTCCACTCCAGACCTGATTCTGAGTTGATGAATGAATGAACGAACGGACGTACAAGCGAGTGGTCGGCAGATCCGGGCCTCGGGGGTGCTCAGCAGTGCTCGGCAAATGCCGGCTGGATCAGGGGTGGTGGCCCAGGGGACCTGCACGTGCTGCAGCCCCAGAAGCACGCTGGATGCACCTCGGAACACATGCGTACCAGCCCCCTCGTTTGTGTTTGAAATTCAGGCCAACAGGTAGCTTCATGTAGTTTGCTTTGTACTCAGACCTCTGTGTCCCCAGGAATGGGAGAGACAAGGTTGTCTAACTAAATGATGGCTGTCTTGGAGTAAGTTGCAGTCCATTAGTAAAATCCATTTCCTAGAGGAGGGTTGGGGTGCTGGTCTTGGGGTAGGGCTGAAGCCTCATGTAACTTTGTCATCACCCAGCTGGTGGGCTCACCCCTGGGGAGGCCGTTGTGGGCCAGGTGTCATCCCTACCTTGCAGAGGTGCTAGGCCAGGCTGACCAGGGAAGGGGGCACAGAGGGCACTGGGTCGGGGAAGCTATGCAGGAGTGGACTGTGGGTGATCGGTGGTGGGGCCCATGTGCTGGGCAGGGGCTGAGCGACGTGGCACACAGATGGAACACGTGAGACCTTGGGGAGTCCAGGGAGCCTGGGGAGAGTGCAGGAGTCGGGGAGGGGAAGCACAGAGGTAGCTGAGGGGTGTGACCTCGGCCCCGTCCCATCAGTGTGTCCTGACACCTCGGATGTTCACATTCAGCTTGTCCTCTTGCACCTGCTTCTTCCCTTGTCCTTCCTGTCCTGTCTGCCTGACGCTGCAGAGTCACAGGAGAGAGGTGCCCTGACGACTCTGGGTGACAGTCGAGGGCGCACGAGGCTGTGAGAGAAGCAGCCACGTGGCCCTTAGTTCTCACGCCGCAGCTGGACGGACAACTGCATCAGCTGCCTTGGGGGCCGCCCTGCAGCTGCCGGGCCACCTGGCCCGGGGAACGGGCCCAGCAGCTTCCTGGGAGTGTTCTCAGAGCCTTTCTGGGGGAGGGAGGCACAGTGACCCTTCTGGAATCTGAGCCCCAAGTCAGGGAGCGGCTGGAAGGCTTCCTCCCAGGGCTGTTGGGCCTCCTCATCCCCAGGGAGCTGCCGTCCGCCCTGCACTCACAGCGCCTACATGCAGCTCATGCCTTGTGCTCTGCACAGCCCACTTTCTAGAGAAGGTCAAGGGCGGTGGGAGGCGTAAGCCACTTGCCCCAGGTCCCACGGGGGGTCGGACGGGGCCTAGCCCTCGGCAGTGTGACTCTGAGGCCGTCTGTGCTCTGAGCCACTCGTCTCGCCTCCCTCTCAGTTGTGGGGGGCCCCAGCCTCTCCCGTGGGGGGCGGCGCTTGGCTGGGGTTTGCCCGGTTCAGATGCGGAACCTCCTGGGAAGGCTCGCTGGAGGACATCGGGGCAGAGCCCGACGCTGGGCGGGGCCGGGGGGAGCAGGCAGGGGGCACTCGCCACGCTGCCGCTGCTCCCCGCCGCTCGCCGCCCAACATGTGACAGAACGGCTCACGACCCACTTTTATTTTGGTAGAGCTTTTAGTCCCCATTTACATGTTTTGTTCTTCCTTTATAGTCCCAAGTGTCGAGCCTAGCGGAGCACAGATGTCTCACCAAACAAAAATAGATCCGCTGCAAGGAGGGCTCTGCGGCCGCAGGCGTTCTCATGCACTCAGCAAAGCCAAGTTCTCTCGCCAGGCGCTCTTGGGGAGGATGTTTGGGAAAATGTCAAGGCATTCATTTTTCTCTCGACCTTTTCGGTTGAAATTGCGGGGCCTTAACACTGGAAGTAAAAGAAGTTATAAATAAAGACGCAGCCAATGGCCAGGCCTGGCCTGCTCTCCCGACTGGCCACTGATGGTTTCTCTGCAGCTGTTACCAAGCACAGGGGTCCCGCGGTGGCCCTGCCTCCATGAGAGGAAGTTAACGATCATTTCCAGACAGCAGAGGGACCAAGGGCAAGGCTTCCACAGTAGCGAAGAGGGGAGGCCTAAAGAGGGGAGGCGGCAGAGGACAGCGCCCAGGAGGCCCAAGGGGTGGGCTTCCCCTAGACGGCACCATCGGAAGGTGCGTCTGAGAATGTTTGCTCAGTCTGTCCCGGAGTTTGGAAGTGTCGGTTCTTTACTGCCCTCTGGTTCTCCGGCAGCACTGACCATCTGCTGCAGGAGTCTGGGTGGGTCCGAGGGCACCTGCTGGCCATGCATCCCAGCTGGCTCTGACAGCATTCGCTCTCCTGCACTCTCCTGGCTGTGGGTCCCAGGCTCCTGGCCGGGGGGCTAGCTGGCTTCCCCAGAGCCCACATCCTTCCAGGGAAGCCAGGACCTGAGTTGCCTGCCGACACGAAGGCCACCCACCAAGGCCACAGAGGGGGTGTGATGGTGGGGCTGAAGGTGTATCTGCTGGTAAAGATGGCACACGTGGGCCCCGGTCTGCCCGGGCTGGAGGCCACCTTGCTGTGGAGTTATTTCACACAGGATAACGAGCCGTTCTTTTGCCTTCGTGCTGGAGGACTTCCTTCGGCAAGTCTGGTCTAGCCTGTGGTGCGGAGAGGTTGGTTCTTGGCAGTGCTGGGTTTTACTGCACTTTTGGTCCTTTGGTGGCACTGACTGTCTGTTGTGGGGCCCGAGGGTGCCTGTGTGGGGTGCGTAGTGCTGGCTCCGGGGCCTGTGGAGAGTAGGAGGCTGCAGAGTGACTCCCTGCAGTGGTGTTGCCACCCGAGGGGCCACCAAAACCGGAAGCCTCGAGGCTGGCAATGCGGCAGCTTCAGGCACGCAGGGAGGAGGCGTAATTTCCACTTTCCAGGTCCTGGATCTGGTTGGTGTCTCGTGCAGTGGCCCCAGCTTATGATCTCAAGGTATAAACCCAGGTCCGCATGAGACAAGCAGCCAGTGATGGCTTCGTATACTCACTAGTTAGTTTTTCATGGGAGAGATTTTATTTTGGTTTAAAAATTTGTTTTTAATTTTATAAATGTAATATGTTCACATTGGAAAATTTGGAAATTATGAACAATCCGAAAGAAGCAGCTTAAAAAAAAATTCCTTTTGTAATCCGCCGATAACATCAATTAACATTATGGCATATTTCCTTCCAGCCCCCTCCTCTTTTTAGTATTTTTAAGCATAATTGAGATTGTGTTTTACGTACGGTCTTACAGCCTGTACTTGGCAGCCTTGAGATAGGCTCATCTGCATGTTCTATATGGGCTGCAGGGAGAAGACCAGATTGCTGAGGTTTAGCCGAAGCTGTGGAAGAAGGAAATCCAAAAATATCCTTCTCATTGGCTTTGCACAAGGAGCACCACGGCCTCATGTTTTCCTTCTAGTAAAATAAAGGCCGAATTAGCCACTAAGAGTGATCCCCTCCCCGATGGGCGCTTGGTGATAACGCTCACAGAGTTGCGTGCTGTGCTCTCGGTCGAGACCATAGACGAGGAAGGGGCTGCCACGGGGGGAATGCCAAGCTCAGCCCCTTCCTGAGGAGCTCCTCGAGAGCTCTCCAGGGTCTTCTGGAAAGCAAACACTTTACAGGGAGCTGAGGGGTCTTCTGCCAGACACCCACTACTTCTTCGCCCTAGACCCACCCTGGTTACAAGAGAAAACAATGTAAACCACGAAAAGCACTTGGAGGGACTTCTGCTTCTGACAAGATGGAGTAGAAGTCCTTTCCCTATTCCTCCAGCTCAGTGCAACTGAAACCCTGGACATTAGCTGTGAAACAAACAATAGAAGACTCTGAAAGGTGGAGAGCAGAGGGCAGGCCGGCCAGGTACCGCGGGACCCAAGGAATGAAACCACGGTGGGTTCCCTGGGTTTCCTCTTTGCTTCGTAGACCCCAGACTTGGAAGTGAAGAGGCCAGCAACCCGGAAACACCAGTGGGCACAGAGGAAAAGCCCCCACAGAAGCCTGCCCTCTCAGGCAGCCTAGCAAGACAGAAACTTACAGACCATAGCCACTCTACACCAGCCAAATACCATAGAATCAACTGTGGTCTCCTCCCATCCATGCCAGCAAGGGCCCAGTGGGGAGCCTAGACTCCCACCTTTTTTATTTTATTTTATTTTTGGCTGCGTTGGGTCTTTGCTGCGTGCGGGCTTTCTCTAGTCGTTGTGAGCGGGGACCACTCCTCATTGCGGTGCACGGGCTTCTCATTGCAGTGGCTCCTCTTGTTGCGGAGGCTGGGCTCTAGGTGCGTGGGCTTCAGCAGTTGTGGCACGTGGGCTCAGTAGTTGTGGCACACGGGCTTAGTTGCTCCGCGGCATGTGGGATCTTCCCAGACCAGAGATCGAACCCGTGTCCCCTGCATTGGCAGGCAGATTCTTAACCACTGCCCCACCAGGGAAGCCCGACTTCCACCTTCTTGAGGCTGTAATGAGCCCCTCACCACTGGGGTGGGGGGGTGTCAGAGGAGGCCAGGTAGGTAGGGAGCCAGGGTGATAAAAGAGGGCTCCTCAGCTGGGGGGTCAGTGGTGACCACATGGAGATCCTGTGCTTCTACCCCAACCAGCAGTAAAAAGACCACCCCCACCCACTGCCACTCACAGTGTCGGTGGAGGCCATATGGGAAGCAATCATGAGGCATTCCTGGTCCTTCCAGCCAGGGTGGAACTTCCACCCTGGACCAGCAGCAACCAGTGCCCC
Organism: Phocoena phocoena; assembly: GCF_963924675.1. Classification (NCBI taxonomy): domain Eukaryota; kingdom Metazoa; phylum Chordata; class Mammalia; order Artiodactyla; family Phocoenidae; genus Phocoena; species Phocoena phocoena. The sequence goes on along the minus strand of NC_089234.1, from coordinate 7,525,740 downwards.
ACCCTCACTTCAGTGTCAACAGAGTCCCAGTGGGGAACCTGGATTTCTACCCCAACTGGCAGCTCTACCCTCTTTCAACTGCTGGAGTTGTGTGTTCCCCAAAAAGCCAGCCTAAAGAGAAGGTTTAAATAAGATCCAGAGTCTCATACCATAATACCCAAAATGTCCACATTTCAATACAACATCACTTGTCATACCAAGAACCAAGAAAATCTCAACCTGAATGAGAAAAGTCAATCAGTAGACACCAGCAATGAGATGACACAGATGTTAGGAAAAAGATTTTTTTGTTTTTTTTTTTGGCGGTACACAGGCCTCTCACTGTTGTGGCCTCTCCCGTTGCGGAGCACAGGCTCTGGACGCGCAGGCTCAGCGGCCATGGCTCACGGGCCCAGCCGCTCCATGTCATGTGGGATCTTCCCGGACCGGGGCACGAACCCGTGTCCCCCACGTCGGCAGGCGGACTCTCAACCGCTGCGCCACCAGGGAAGCCCAGGACAAAGATTTTAAAGCAGCTGCTTTAAAAGTGCTTCAACAAGCAATTGCAAATATGCTTGAAACAAATGACCAAGTAGAAAATTTCAACAAAAATGTAGAAAGTCTCAGCAGATAGAAGATACAAAGAAGAACCAACGAAAATTTTAGAACTGAAAAGTACAGTAGCCAAAATAAAAAACTCTTGAGTGGGCTTGATAGCCCCTTGGAGGGGACAGAGGAAACATCGGTGAACATGAAGATAGAAAAATAGAGGTTACACAGTGAGAAGAGAAAAAAATAGACTGAAAAAAAATGAATAGACATTTCACCAAGTAGACAGATAGCAAATAAACACATAACAACGGGGGTCCCCAACCCCCAAACTGTGGACCGGTACCGGTCCATGGCCTGTTAGGAACTGGGCTGCACAGAAGGCGGTGAGCGGCGGGTGGACAAGCGAAGCTTCATCTGCCGCTTCCCACCGCTCCCCATCGCTCCCCGTCGCTCCCCACCGCTCCCCGTCGCTCCCCGTCGCTCCCCGTCGCTCCCCGTCGTTCCCCACCGCTCCCCGTCGCTCCCCACCGCTCCCCACCGCTCCCCATCGCTCCCCGTCGCTCCCCGTCGCTCCCCACTGCTCCCGTCGCTCCCCGTCGCTCCCCGTCCCTCCCCGTCGCTCCCCACCGCTCCCCACCGCTCCCCGTCGCTCCCCGTCGCTCCCCGTCGCTCCCCACCGCTCCCCGTCGCTCCCCGTCGTTCCCCACCACTCCCCGTCGCTCCCCGTCGCTCCCCGTCGTTCCCCGTCGCTCCCCGTCGCTCCCCGTCGCTCCCCGTCCCTCCCCGTCGCTCCCCGTCGCTCCCCACCGCTCCCCGTCGCTCCCCACTGCTCCCGTCGCTCCCCGTCGCTCCCCATCGCTCCCCACCGCTCCCCGTCGCTCCCCGTCGCTCCCCGTCGTTCCCCGTCGCTCCCCGTCGCTCCCCGTCCCTCCCCGTCGCTCCCCGTCGCTCCCCACCGCTCCCCGTCGCTCCCCACTGCTCCCGTCGCTCCCCGTCGCTCCCCACCGCTCCCCATCGCTCCCCGTCGTTCCCCACCGCTCCCCGTCGCTCCCCACCGCTCCCCGTCGCTCCCCACTGCTCCCGTCGCTCCCCGTCGTTCCCCACCGCTCCCCGTCGCTCCCCGTCCCTCCCCGTCGCTCCCCGTCGCTCCCCGTCCCTCCCCGTCGCTCCCCGTCGCTCCCCGTCGCTCCCCGTCGTTCCCCACCGCTCCCCGTCGCTCCCCGTCGCTCCCCACCGCTCCCCGTCGCTCCCCGTCGCTCTCCGTCGCTCCCCACTGCTCCCGTCGCTCCCCGTCGCTCCCCGTCGCTCCCCTTCGCTCCCCTTCGCTCCCCGTCGCTTGCGTTAACTGCCTGAACCATCCCGCCCCCCTCCCCTGGTGGGTGGAAAAATTGTCTTCCACAGAACCAGTCCCTGGTGCCAAAAAGGTTGGGGACCGCTGCAAAAAAGATGTTCAATGTTATTAGTCATTAGGGAAATGCAAAACACCACAATGAGCTGTCACTACATACCTATCAGAATGGCTAAAATAATAATGACAACAGCTAACGCTGACGAGGATGCTGAGAATCTGATCACCTAGACGTTGTTGGTGGGAATATGAAATGGTGCAGCCACTTGGAAAAAGAGTTGGGCAGTTTCTTAAAAATCTAAACACGCAACTATCAGGAATCCCCTGTCAGTCCGATGGTTAGGATTCTGTGTTTTCACTGCCAAGGGCACCGGTTCAATCCCTGGTTGAGGAACTAAGATCCCACAAGCCACGTGGCATGGCCTAAATAAATAAATAAACATGCAACTGTCACAGGACTTGGCCGTGGCACTCCTGGGCATTTATCACAGAGAAATGAAAACTTACGTTCACACAAAAACCTGTACATGAATGTTCATAGCAGTTTTTCTCCAAGCCCCAAACTGGAAGCAGCTCAGATGTTCATCAGTGGATGAATAGTTAAACTATATATCCATTGCACAGAATACCATTCAGCAAGGAAAAGAAAGTATTGATACAGTAAATAGATCTCCAGTGAACAAAGCCTATCCCCAAAGATTATGTGCTGTCTAATCCATTGTATGTAACATTATTAAAATGATAAAATTATAGTGATGGAAACGGATTAGTGGCTGGCAAGGATTAAGGTGTGTGATGGGGTAGGAGGGAGGTGGGTGTGGTTATAAAGGGCAGCATGAGGGATCCTGGTGGTGATGAAAATCCTCTATATTTTGACTGTAAGTGTATCAGTACTTTGGTTTTGATATTGTTCTGTCGTTTTGCAAGATGTTATTATTAGGGGAAACCACATGTGAATCTACAGTTATCTCAAAATAAAAGTTTACTGAAAAAACAATGAAACTGGGGCGGGGTGGGGGAAACCCCTTTGTATGTAGCAACCCAGAAAAATGCCTATGATATAACCTGAAGTGACAGGAGCCGATGACAGACTTTCTTGTTTCAGAGTGATGACAATTCAGGAATAAGCATGCTTGTTGGGGGAGAGAGACTGGAAGGCAACGTACAAGTCAGAGGATTGAAATCAACCTGTTATTTATTGGTCTGTCTGTCTGTCTGTCTGTCTGAACACTGGTCTCCTTCGGTCCTTCTTGGTTCTCCAGTGGGAGACGGATGAGGAAGAGGGTGGTTGCAGTGTAGGGTGCTGAGTCTGGGGTGGGTCTGTGCACTATGCGTGGAATTATGGGTTATGTTTTCTTCTTATCTCCAAGTTCCAAACGTGATATGGCTATGTTAATTTTTTATGATGGAGGAAGTTATATATTAAAAAAGGAAACCACACGAGCAAAGTAAGGCCTTTCTTCTAGCCGTTCTTGGGGGAGCTCATAGGGTGCACGGGTCACTGCACAGTCGTCTGACAACAGCTCTGGTTTCCAGGGACTCGCGGGGTGGGGTGGAATTTGCTCTGAGCCCTTTGCGGCTAGGGCTTTCCCCTGCACTTCCCTGACACAAGCGCATCCCAGAACCAGATGGCTGGTGGTGGGCCTCACAGGCCAGACACCCCTGTTCTAGACTGTTCTCCCACAAAGCCATAAAGCAGAAGGAAATTCCCAGGCAGCAGTGGGGCAGCGGCTGTCACAGGAGCCCACGTCTCCGTTCAGCGGTGATGTCCTCACCCAAACATGTCCCATGCTAGGTTCTGTGATATTGAGGTTTATAATAAGAAACATATATTTGGTCTTCCTCTCTGTTTCTGGCACAGAGCCCCTAAAACCTTTGGAACTTCCTAACTGATAAAGAGCAATAAAGGTATCTCATGTTCATAACAAACTCCTTTCAACCACCTCTGAGTTTATGTTAATACGGTGACTTTTGGAAAGTCCCAAGGATGGGTCTGGTTGCCAGGGGAACCAACGTTGTGATTAGGGGGCTGGTACTTTCATTTCCCCCTAACACCCCAGTGGAGGGGAGAGGAGCTGGGGGGTGCGGTCAGTCACCAGTGGCCGATGATTTAGTCATTCATGCCTACGTAATGAAGACTCTGTAGAAACCCAGAAGGATGGGCTTCTGGAAGCTTCTGAGTTGGTGAACACGTGGAGGAGCTGGGAGAACGGTGTGCTGGGAGAGGCCGTGGAAGCTCCTTGCCCCTTTTTTCCTACCTCACTCTGTATCCTTTGTAATACCCTTTAAAATAAACTCGTAAACGTAGGCCAATGTTCCTCTGAGTTCTGTGAGCGGCCCTGGTGAATTAATTAATTGACCCTGAGGAGGTGGTTGTGTACACCTCTGATTTATAGCGGGTAGATCAGAGGCACAGGGAGCACTTGGACCTTGGTATCTGAAGTTGGGTGGGGGACAGTCTTGTGGGACTGAGCCCTTAACCGTGGGAGCTGACACTCTCTCCAGGTAGACAGTGTCAGAACTGACTTGGATTGTAGGACAGCCAGCTGGTGTGGGAGAATTGCTTGGCGTTGGAAGCTCCACGCATTCTTAAAGCACACTCTGCTCAGATGTGCACAAACGGCACACCGGGTGACGGGCGAGGCCCACCTGAGATGCTCAAGGCCTCCTCTGGGCGAGCTGCCCCTGCCTGCACCATCCCATGGCACTGAGAGGCAAGTGTGGATAAGGAGGGCATTTTTCTTCCCTTGGAAATACTTTTTGGTTGAGGTAGAGGGTTTTGTTTGTTTGCTTGTTCTTGGACCGAGTGCAGAAGTAAGACCTAGTAAGTAAGGCCTTGCATCCTTTACTGAAAGTCAGTAAAGAGCACAGGTCCTGCTGGCCGGCTTTGTAGGTCACTGTCCCCAAGAAGTCCCTTGTTGGCCTTTCTCTGCTGACATGCATTTAGATTTAGGGTTACGGTTTAGCTTGGGGGGAGTGGGACCCATCAAGCTGGGTTTCTGGGTTTTGCACCTATTTTTAGAAAGGGCACTATTTTTAAATTGAGAACCGCCAGCTGAGTCTCCATCTGTCCTTCAGAGTCAGCACTGGGAAGCGGCCCAGTGCTCAGAGACCTGACATGGAAGTGAGGCGGCCCCTTGCCTTGCTTCCTGGGTGGCCACCTTCATCCAAGAATTTCAAGGTCTTTTCTGGTATCAGTTCTTGGCACGTCTGGGTCCGTCGGGCGGGGAGGAAGCCCAGCTCCCACTGTCCGCGCATGCAGTCACAGACCTGGGGGCATCTGGCCTTGCTCAAAGTCACCGGGCAGCAGCTGAAGAGGTTGGCAAACAGAGCCTGGACTGTGCCTGCCAGCTCCCTGCTCCAGCCCAGGGACTGTGTTACAGCGGGTCCAGCTGGCTCGGAGGACCACTGCTGCCCCTCTGCGTTTGTGTGTGGTGGAGAAAATTGGACTTTATACCTTCAGAAACCTGACAAAACAAAGGTACCAGGTGGAGAGAACCCCTGCTGTCCTCAGAGGGCCTCTGCGGGGGTGGGCTCAGTGCGGCCCGCTCAGCCCCTGGGTGGCCGCAAAGCTGGGCCTGGCCACCATGCACTATTGGTTGTGGGCAGTCACCATGCTACACTCAGCGGGTGAGGCCCAGGGACAGGTGCGCTGAGCCCGGTGGTTCCCCAGCACACCTGGCCCGGGGTGGCACCTTCACCAGTGTCTCTTAGGGGCCAGATCCTGGAGACAGGACATGTCATCATATCCCCTCTGCACGCCCAGGTGCCCTCCCAGCACCCGGAGTCTAGTTAGCGTCATTGGGTCCCCCGGGACAGCACTCTCGGAAGCGTTGTCCTTGCACCCCAGGGGCACACTGCTACTTGTTTCCTGGTGGGGCAGTAAGCTGGGAGACCTTGGGTGCCAGCCACCACTTCGGGGCCGCTTTTCCCCGGTTTTCCCAACATTGACACTAAGCTGTTTGGCTTAGGTGATGTGTGTTGCTGGCATAACTATAATGTAGGCCTTTGGAGCGCTGGAGCAGCTGGGCCCAGCTTGCAAGAGTCAGGGGACTTCCCTGGTGGCGCAGTGGTTAAGAATCCACCTGCCAATGCAGGGGACACGGGTTCAATCCCTGGTCCCGGAAGATCACACGTGCCGCGGAGCAACTGAGCCCGCGAGCCACAACTACTGAGCCTGCGCGCCTAGAACCCGTGAGCCACAACAAGAGAAGCCACCGCAACAAAGAGTAGTCCCCGCTGGCCGCAACTAGAGAAAGCCCCTGCGCAGCACCGAAGACCCAACACGGCAATCAATCAATCAATAAGGTGGGTCTATCTTTAAAAAAAATAAAAGTCAGTTGTGCGCATCTCCCTGGCCCTGGCCAGCCGTGTCGTGTCGGTAGCTTGAATCAGCCGTGCTGGAAGTATGGACAGTCAGCAATGCTGCAAAGTAGGGATAATCCCCGACCCCACCAGGAGCCAGTTTACCAGCCGCCTCTACCTTTTGGGGTCTTTTGTGCAGAGTTAATGGGATCCAGCAGAAGCTTGGCCGGGTCACCGTGAGGCTGTTAGGGTGAGGGGTGGGTGGGCAGCCGAGCTCTTCACCTCGGCAAGGAGGCCAAGGGTCTGAGGGTCCGCAGCTGTGCCTGGAGGGCGGTTTGTTCATCTGGGCCCCCATACCCTTTCTGGTGGATGCCCCCAGGCAGCCTCGCTTTGCCCTGGAGCAGTGCCCTACCTCACGACCCCCAGTTCTAGGAGTGAGGGCCCCCAGGCTACACTGCCTTATCCTCCAGGCAGAGCTCCCAGCAGGGGAGGGGAAGGGGAGAGGGCAGTTCGCTGCGACTCCGGAAGCTCGAGCTGGGGCTCCTGCCCTGGTCTCAGAGTCCCAAAGGGCGTGGACCCTGCACCTCCACCCTCTGGACACCCCAGCCCTTTGTCCCAATCTCTGTTGGGGCTAAGTGTGCTTGGGTCTGTCCTCACAGTGGACTGCAAGCTCCCTGTGGGCCAGTCCTGCCTTGGTCAGCTCTGTGTCCACAGGCCTGGGTAGAGCAGGACGCAATAAATGTTCCTTAAATGAGGGAGAGGACACGCACCAGGGAGTTAGCATGTGCTCGTGGTGACCGGAGGCACAGATGGGTCAGATCCCAGCCCAGCCACTTGCCGCCCTCTGTGTGCCTTTGGCTGTCCTCCTCAGCCTTGGTCTCTTCTGCTCATAAATGGGTGTAAAATAATAGGATAGAAGACACAAGTAAAGTTCTTGGTCTACTGCCTGTCTCCTAGCAGTGCTTAATATGTAGTAACTAGTATTATTGTTATTAATGAAAACGTCCTTTATAGTCTCCTCTGTGGGCAGTTTTGAGTCTTTTAATATCCCCGGATGACCACAAAGCAGCAGTCTTGGTGACACAGGACAGTACTGTTGGTTAATATTCCGGGGCAGCCTCACGTGGCTACTCGTGTTACTAGCTGTGGCTCGTGGTCTCCTGTGGTTGAAGGAGTGATATTCTCCTGGGTTAGACACCTGTGCGCACACCCGTGCACACGCATGCACGCATTCAGGCACACCATGTACAAGCACACTCACACATGCACACACGTGTGGATGCCCTTGCACACCTGTGTACACACATGTCAACATGCACACAGCTGCTCCCTGTAACCTCTAACACATGGTTTCAGTAGCTGTATAATGTTCCATGGTTCTTCCTAAAGTTCCTTTAAATTAACCTTATTGGAAAATAACAGTGGAGAGAAGTGCACATATCCTAAGTGCACAACTTGATGTATTTTCACAGAGTGAAACACATCTCAGTAACCAGCCCCAGGCCGAGAATCAGGACATTTCCAGGCCCCCAGAAGTCCCCACGTTCCCCCTTCCTGTCACTCCCCCGTTACCAGGACGACCACTTTCCTGACTCCACGTGTTTACTTTATGAGATGGACCCACGCAGTGAGCTCTCTCTTGTGTCCTGGCTTCTTCTGCTCGGCACCGACTCTGACATCCTCCCGTGACTGTGTGTAGGCGTGGGTGGTCCATTCATTGCTGTTCAGTTTCTGCTGGTTCTCCATTATACTGATGTGGGCATTGGGGGCCATTTGGAATGGGGCACCGGAATATTCCTATGCGTCCTGTGCACACGTGAGATGCATTTCTGCTGGGTGTGTGCTTGGCACTGGGAGCCCTGCGTCTGCTGCTGTTCGTCATCAGAGTCCGGTGAGGGGGACACACCTGCCAGGTGAGAGCCTGGGTTTCCAGAGCAGGCGGGAATGTGGAGGGCAGGGCAGCCTGAAAGCACAGTTGTAGCACGTTTGAGAACTTAATTCCTTATTGTGACTGGCTGTTTCATCACATGCATGCATCAAGTAATGGACACTCGGGTTGTTTCCACTTCTTGGCTATTGTAAATAAGGCTGCTCTGAAATTCCAGGTACAAGTTTTTGTAGACATATATTTTCCATTGTCTTGGATATATACCTACTTGTGGAATTTCTGGGTCAAATGGTGATTCCATGTTTAACTTTTTGAGGAACAAGCAGTCATTTTTAAAGATTGGATAAGCCTGTGTAAGGAGAAGACCAAATGTATCCACTTCCATTCAAGAAACTTAACATAACATATGGTAAATGTGAGAACCTTTTGAGCCTCGGCCCAAACATCCCCAAAGGTCCACACGCATTACCTGGGAGCCGTGTCCCCACGTGCCTGGGAGGAGGACCTCGGAAGGTAGAGGGGCCGTCGTGGTGTTGGTGGTAACAGAGTCCAGCCCATCAGTGAGATCAAAGAAACTCATAAATGGAAGTATTTTCATGGTTTTTCCTCTGAGTTCACTCCTTTAACCAGCTCTCGTGGGATGGGTGTTCGGGAGCCGTCAGCATGCTGGGGAGACTGAAGTCCCTGCTGCGTGGGCTCGCGGGCTAGCAGGGGAGGATGGGCGATGGCGAGGGTAAATTGGCAGGTTATATTCTATGCGAGAAGACAAGAGGGGCTCTAGACCGTGAGCAGTGTGCAGGGATGCCGTCTGCCGTGGCTGCAGGTGCAGCGGTACAGGGAGTGAGAGGCATCGGGGCTTCTACTTTTATTCTGCCAGGGTGGCCCATGGTGGGGTTTGCACAGAGGACAGAGCTGACTTCAGGTTTGGAAGGGGTCCCTCTGGCCGCTGTGTTGAGAGATTACTGGGGGGTGAGGGCAGGAGCAGGGAGACCGGTTAGGAGGCTTCTGCAGAAGTCCACTGAGAGGTGGTGGTCCCTTTTCCATGTAGTGGAAGCACAGTGTAAAGAAAATACCTGTTCCAATAACACGGAAATACGTCCACTGGATCGTCGTTGTGCTCTGGAGATAATCATCACTGTTGCCGTTTGACATGGGTCCCCCTGGACTCTTTTACGTGTATATAAACACACACTTTTTTACTTTAATGGGATTATACCGTAAGTATAAAGTTCAGTAATCTTGTTTTCCCCCTTAATACACCCTGGGTGTCTGTGTCGATGTATATGGAGCCACCGTCCTTTTGCAGCTGCGAGGCACATATGACACAGTTGGGCTGTTATGTATTTAATAATTCCCAGACTCGAAGACATTGCTGTTTCTACTTTTTCACTATTTTAAACAATGTTGAGGTGAAAATTCTTATATAGACATATGTGTGGATGTTTCTAAAAATAAACTTCTGGGGACTTCCCTGGTGGCGCAGTGGTCAAGAATCCGCCTGCCAATGCAGGGGACAGGGGTTGGAGCCCTGGTGCGGGAAGATCCCACATGCCGCAGAGCAGCTGGGCCCGTGCACCACAACTACCGAAGCCCGGGCTCCTGGAGCCCGTGCTCTGCAGCGGGAGAGGCCACCGCAATGAGAAGCCCGTGCACCGCAACAAAGACCCAGGGCAGCCAAAAATAAATAAATAAATAAACTTTTCATGTTGGAATAATTTCACAGGCACAGAAAAGTTGCCGAGATGGCACAGAGGCTTCCTGTCCTCTCTCCACCCAGGTTCCTCTCTTGTTAGGAACTTACATTTCACGGTCCACTTGTCACAACTAAGAAACCGAATTTGGTACATACATTGTTAACTAAACTCCAAACTTGGTCTGGATTTCACCACAAACATATATTTCTGTATACTTGTTTGATTAGTACTTTAAAATAAATTCCCAGGGACTTCCCTGGCTGTCCAGCAGTTAAGACTCTGCGCGTCCACTGCAGGGGGCGTGGGTTTGGTCCCTGGTCAGGGAGTTGAGATCCCACATGCTGCGTGCCATAGCCAAAAAGTAAAAGAAGTAAAAATAAAATACAGTAAGTTTCCAGAAGTGGAATGGCCGGGCCAGAGGGAACGTGTCGTTTAAGTCCTGCCTCATTGCTTCCAGGAAAGATGATGCTGGTCGTCATCCCGCGGAGTGGAGGAGGGTCCCATTGTGTTGTCACCAGGGTGAGAGCATGCAGCTCTGGACTCTGGGTCGCCTGTGTCATCTCGGTCGTTTTGTAGACGAGGAAAGCGAGGCCCCGAGAGGGAAGGTCCCTGCTCCCAGTTATGGAGCGTTGAGTCTCAGAGCCAGGATGGAGCGGGGCAGCTTCGCACTCCTAGCCCGAAACACCGAAGATTCTACCTTCCCAAACAGTGATTTCATACGCCTGAGACTTGGACAGGTCCAGGTTCACATCTGAGACATGGGAAACGAAAAGCCACCCTCACAGCCTGCAGGCACACAGGCCCGGGTGCGGCGGTGCAGCTGCCCTGAGCCTGGGGTCGTCATGCTGTGACCGTGCACACACCAGGCTCAGGTCCGCCACCCCCGGCCCCGGTGCCCTGGGAGCTGTGTCCGTGGTCGCACCTGGTTCGGAGCAGGTGACTCAACACCCCAGTGCTGGCTCCTCTGTGAGTTACATCTTCCGTCGGACAGCGTGTGTTCTCTGTGTGCACGTGTGTGAAACCTGCAAGACAAGCAGATGAGACCCTCCTGCCCAAGTATTTGTTGTTGCACAGAATAGAAAGTCTTTTTTGACATATGGCTCTCAACACACAGCTACACCAAACCAGCAGAACGGTGCCGAGGGTTACAGGTTCCCCGGAAAGTGGGAGTCGGGAACCACGCCGGCTCATCTCCCTGCGGGAAAGTGCCCTTGGGATTGGTTCCCTCCCCCAGAGCAGCGCGCCCCAGGGGACTTTGTCATAGTCACCTCGGATCCCCAGAACTCCACACACGCAGAGCCTGACTCGGGGCTGTTGGGGGCATACCTTTGGCTTTAAACTTCACGAGGTGTCCTGTGTGCAGAAGTGGTGGGGGCATCAGGACTGTGGAAGATCAGACACGGGACCTGCATCCGAGGTCCAAGTTCACGGCGAGCGATACCTGGCCTCTGAGCTGTCCCAAGGGCACAACCAAAGTCCTGAGGAGTCTGGGCCAAGGGAAGGGAGTGGTCACATCCCACTGGGCACCTGATGCAGCGTCTGAGTTGGAGGTTGGGAGGGAGGGAGGCGGGCAGAGGTGCAGGGCTGGGGGGAGAAACTGCGGGCCTGTCATCTTGAAGAACTAAGGACGGATTCCAGGGTCTCGGCGCTGAGGCTACGCTGTCCTTTCGGCCCTCAGCACACGGTCATCCCTGGGGCTCCTTCTCAGCCCCTCTCCTTGGTCTTCAGATGCCGCAGGCTGCAGGCCGGCTTGGCTGAGGCCGCTTGCTCTCCTTCATTCTCCCCCCAGGCAACCCGCCCAGGCCTGTGGCCATAAACCCAGCCAGGGATGCTCCCCCAACCTCGGCCCGCAGCCGGCCCTCCCTGCCTCTGACGTCAGTAGCCTTGTGACCTCTGCCCTAGCCCATCATTCAACATCTCCAACCTGGCAGGTTCAAAACAGAGCCCTTTGGAAGTTTAAGCATAAACGGGATATTTGCATAGCCTTAAACTACCCCTCACCGAATATTCAGCAATTATAAAGGGGGAAATGGGGAGTTTACAGTGGAGGATTCTGGTAGACTCAACCTTAGCCAGGTGAGGAAAGTGGATGTCAGCTGCAGTAAGACATCACGCACTCCTGACACTGCGCTGAGGAGGGCACCGCAGCCCTGGGTGCCCTTCCCCATAAACATGGGGAGACTCTGTTGTACCACAGTGAGGAGGGAGTTGAAAGCAGGGAAGTGAACAGATCCTGTGCACGAATGTTCATAGCACACCGTTCTTCACAATGGCTGAAAGGCAGAAGCAACCCCAAATAAATGTCCATCAGCCAGTGAATGGGTAAAAAAAATGTGGTCTTTCTTTATGATGGAATTTTTTTTTCTTAACTTTTTATTTTATACTGGAGTATAGTTGATTAACAATGTTGTGTTAATTTCAGGTGTACAGCAAAGTGATGCAGTTATATGTACACATGTATCTATTCTTTTTCAAATTCTTTTCTCATTTCAGTTGTTACATAATATTGAGCAGAGTCCCCTGTGCTATACAGTAGGTCCTTGTTGGTTATCCATTTTAAATATAGGAGTGTATACATGTCAATCCCAAACTCCCTAAGTATCCTTTCCTCCCACCCTTCCCCTCTGGTAACCATTAAGTTCGTTCTCTAAGTCTGTGAGTCTGTTTCTGTTCTGTAAATAAGTTCATTTGTATCTCTTTTTTTTAGATTCTGCATTCCCTTTCTCCGTCTGACTTACTTTACTCACTATGACAATCTCTAGGTCCATGCATGTTGCTGCAAATGGCATTATTTCATTCATTTTAATGGCTGAGTAACATTCCGTTGTATTATATATATGTACCACATCTTCTTTATCCATTCCTCTGTCAGTGGACATTTAGGTTGCTTCCACGTCTTGCCTGTTGTAAGCAGCGCTGCGGTGAACATTGGGGTGCATGTATCCTTGCAGACCATGTTTTTCTCCAGCTATATGCCCAGGAGTGGGATTGTAGGATCATAAGGTAGCTCTATTTTTAGTTTTATAAGGAACCTCCAAACTGTTCTCCATGGTAGCTGTACCAATGTATATTCCCACCAACAGTGTAGGAGGGTTCCCTTCTCTCCACACCCTCTCCAGCATTTATTGTTTGTAGATTTTTTTGATGATGGCCATTCTGACTGGTCTGAGGTGATATCTCATTGTAGTTTTGATATGCATTTCTCTAATAATTAGCAGCGTTGCACAGCTTTTCACAAGCCTCTTGGCCGTCTGTGTGTCTTCTTCGGAGAAACGTCTATTTAGGTCTTCTGTCCATTTTTTGATTGGGTTGTTTGTTTTGATGATATTAAGCTGCATTGAGCTGTTTGTAAATTTTGGAGACTGATCCCTTGTTGGTCACACCTTATGATGGTATTATTCAGCCATAAAAAGGAATGAATTTCTGGCACATGTTACAACATGGATGAACCTTTGAGACATTACACTCAGTGAAGTAAGCGGACAGAAAAGGACAAATACTCTATGATTCTACTTACGTGAAATTCCCAGAAGGGGCAAATTCACAGAGACAGAAAGTCACATGGTGGTTGCCAGGGGCTGGGGGAGGGTGGGGATGGAGAGTTATTGCTTAATGGGAGCACGGTTTCTGTTGGGGTGTTTTTAAACCTGTGGGCGCTGGATAGTGGTGATGGTTGCACAACATTGCCACTGAACTGTGCTGTTCGAAATGTAAGTTGCTATGTAGAATAGCAGATTTTATGTTCTACATATTTTACCACGATTTAGAAAAATTAGAAATGCAATACACCGAAACCCATTGATTTGTACACTTTAAATAGGTGATTGATGTGGTATGTGAATACATCTGTTTAAAAAAACAAAAAAATCGAGGGATGTTCTACACAATGGTCACTGTTCTCCCAGGGGCGTGCCACGTGGCCTCCCTCCCTTCCTCTACTCAGATGCCATGTCTTAGTCTGCTCGGGCCGGACAGACTGGGGTGCTTACATAACAGACATGCATCTTCTCACAGTTCCGGAGGCTGGAAAGCCAAGATCGAGGTGTTGCATCCGTAGGAAGAATGATTAAGGAGGTGCCGGCTCTTGTGTTCCTCTTTCCCCTGAGTCCCTGGTCCCCTTTGTCCTCTCCTCCCCCTGCACCGGCTTCCCCCAGACTCACTGCCACCTGCGTCACCTGCTCTGCGGGGGGGCGGGCGGGGGCTGTGTCTTCTTTGTCCACAGCCTGGCCTCCAAAGCCGTCATGCGTGTGGATGAGTGAGTAAAATTCTCCCAGTAGTAGGTGTTCCATCCTGTTGGTGTAGTAGGGGTGTGAGCAGAGGAGGGGAGACGCATTTGGACAGCAGGGCCCAGGGCTGGACAGGGACTCCAGGCAGCCTCCTGGCCCACGGAGAGGCTCACAGCCCTTGTGCGTCTGCCGCGATGTTCAGCCATCAGCCGTTCGTAAAACGGAGGTACGAGCCAAAGGAAAACGTGGATCCCACCTGCACTGGTCATTTCCACGTTGTCCAGAGCACTCAGGCCTGGTTTTCTTAATCGCTTTGTTATCTGAACACCCAGCGTTTTGATTATGAGCTGCTGAGGATGACTTCGTGTGAGATTTTACTGCCTAAAGGAGTGCACACAAACCTGGCAGGACAAGAGTGAAAATACAGCTTTTCCAGAAATATATTTAAAGAAAAAAATGTTAAGAACCGGCAGAACATAAAGTGCTGGTACGAAGTGTGAGGCAGCGAGGAGATGCAGGAGGCCAGCCCCCCCGCCAACAGCCTGCCCCCAGGCCTGCCAGGAACGTGGGTGCAGGGGTCTCCCGGGCCCCCCTGCACATGCACACATAAACCTCCTTCCTGCCTGAGCAGGGCATGGCCAGAGGTCCGGGGAGAGCTTCTCCAGGCTGGGGTGCCGGTCCCAGGAAGGCCTGTCCCAGACGGGGCACCCATGGCTAGCGTCTGTGCGGCCTGGGGAGAGCCCTGCCATCCCCCACTCTCTCCTTCCACAGCCGACGAGCCCCCAGGCTCTGCCTGCCCGTACCCCCCAATCTGGCCTGTGCCCCAGGTGGGCTGCGGAACGCCAGACCAAGGCCAACTCTCCATCTGCCCGTGTCAAGGTGACGGCCAGCATTTGTCATCCTGAGCTCTCACGTGCGTGCGTGTCCTTTCGACCACTAAAGGAGACAAAGCAGGCACTATTATTTGCATTCTAATGATCGGGACATTGAATAATAATAATAGTCCCCTTTGAGTGCGTAAGAAGTAGGAACCGTTATCCTCCCCACTTTAGAGCTGGGGGAACGAGGACCAGAGAGGTGCCTGCCCGGTTTGTGGTTGACCAGGAGATGAGCCAGGTGGGCTGGCTGCTCCTGGCCCCCTTGGGCCCTGAGGCCCAAGGCCAGGGTGGCTCACCCAAGCTCTAGCCGGAGACGGGCCTGGCCCCTTGGCCACACCCCAGCGCCCTGGGCAGGGGGGTGCACTCCCACCCCAGCCCACCCACGCGGCTTTGTGCTCCGTCCAACCTTTTCTTTAAAGCAAGACGTCCTCTGGAATGAGCCCACCTGGAAACTTTATTGATCCAAAGAAAAAACTGAATTAGGTTCATAAACGGTCACTCTTGACACTCTCCGGGGGCCACCTCTGATTTCCAGGGCCCCGGGGAGCCCGAGTGCCTACGTCTGACCCTCGTCCCTCCCTCTTCAGGCAACACCAGGTGGCCTTCAAGGCTGGGCCTGGCCCTGCCGTACCCACCTCGAGACATGGTGCTGGGGTCACCTCTCTCCCCCCCTCCACGGTGAGGCTGTGACGGGCTCCTTCCCACCCTACACAGGTGCACGTGCATGCACACACCCACACACATGCCCACACACGCGCGTACACACACACACGTGCACACATGCACACACGGACACATTTACATGCACACGCCTTCCTTCACTCATCCTCTTCGCAGCAGTCGGCACTTCCCCTCTCACGGCCCCTCATGCTGGGATTAGCTACTCGAGCTCCTGTGACGGTCCGTTCATGCGTGTCTCCCCCCTACCCATGCATGAGCTCCCTAGGCGAGGCCACGTCATCGTTGTCGCCGAGGTCCCCAGCACCGGTCCAGCTGGAGAAGCCGGCTGAGGGAGTGATGACAGCAGGATTCAGAGGGTCAGGCCGCTTGTCTCTGCCCCAGTGCTCTTTCCAGAGGCTGGACGAAGCCATCCCCGGTGCCCCCTGGGGGGAGCTGAGGTGCCTGAAGGCCTTACTGCCCGGCCCCCAGCCCCCAGGCCCCAGGCCTCGGGGCAGGAGCTGATGCTCGCACACTGGGCCGTGCATCCAGTTTCCTTTCCCCTTCCATCACCCCTGCCCCTGCGACCAGGTGTGTCACCCCAGGAATCCTTGGCAGACCCGTCCCCGTCACCCGCCCTGGTTCCTGGGGCGCACCTCCACACGGGGCTGCCGGCTGTGTGCTGAGCGGGGGCCGAGGGCCTCACGCACGTTCTGCCAGGCCCTCCCCTGGCAGGTGAGCCGCGGGGCGCAGTCGTGGCCTGGGGTCCCGGGCAGGGGTGAGGAGAGAGGGGGTCAGGAAGGACACCTCCTGTGTGCCATGTATGAACTGCGCTCAGGTGCTGAGGGGGCATACACCCCGGGGGACCCAGGTAGGGCTGCCGGCCGCAGGAGCTTCACGCTCGGCTGCGTGTCTGAAGCTGGCGCGACCTGCGCTGCAGCTCTGAGCGCCCGGAGGGCTGGGCCTCTGCCCTCCGCCCTGGCGCTCCCAGCGCCTCCACCAGCCAGGCGGCCCGGCCGCCAGCGCCACCTGCTCATGGCGCACGCGCTTAGGTTCTGGCCTTTGGAAAAAGGCATCACTTATATTTGGTCCCACCCACGTCTGGCTGCTTGGAGGCCCCATCGAGGGCCAGAGGGATTTCTAGGAAAGGCGGTCCCGTGGAAAGGGTTCTGCAGGCGAGTAATCTGGGAGAAGCTGGGCTGCTTTAGGCTAATATACCCACGATTCCAGCCGCATCCCCGAAGGTGTCCCGACGCTGTCGCTGCGTCTGAGTCTCTGTAAGGCGGGTCTCCCGGTGCCTGCAGTAAGGAGACAGGCATTGTGAAGCTGAGGAGGGCGGGGCAGCCCGCATCTCCAGACACATCTGACCACAGAACCCTTCTTGTAGGAGCATCTTACGCACCAGGGTTTGGGGCCCCTCCTGCTCTAGGCGGCCCGCCGCCATCTTGGAGCTGGCGAGGGTGAGTCCCTCCGCCTCTTGATGGAAAGAGTCAGCTACTGGAAAGGTAGAAGAATCCCAGCACTGAAATCCTGCCCGTTTCCCTCAGCCGTGTTCATGCAACATGGCACCGACAGGGAAAATCACACGTAGGACATATTTATTTAGAGTCCTGGCCAGCCTCTGGAAATGAGCATTTCAGGGCTGGCCAGGAAAGAGGCTGGAGTTACGTGGGAGCATTTCAATGTATGGCTGTCCCACAATTTGTATTCCAGTCTCCTGTTGATGGACGTGTAAATGGTTTCCGGTTTTTTCACGATTATAAGTCATACTGTGGTGAGCCGTGTTGGCATGCCTCCTGTGAAAACGGGCTAGGTTTTCTTTAGAACAATTTTCCCCACACTTGCTGGGTAATAAGCATCACCTTGGAGAGCTTGTTAAATATACATATTACCAGGTCTGTCCCTGGTGGGTCTGAGGTTTAGACCCGGGGAATCTTTTCGTTCTTTCAACAGGATTTCAGTGATTACTGTCATCAGGGAAGTTTAGCCAAGCCCTGATTCCAAAGCAGGAGAACTGGCTCAGCAAACGTGGTTCACAGTTTACTAATTAGATATGCCAATCACGCCGAAGTGGATGCGCCCAGCTCTGTCCCCTCCAGCAGTGGAAAAGAATCCCATTTTCCCACATCCTTGCCAGTTCTTTGTACCATGAGGTATTTATTTTAAAAAAACTTTTTCCAAACCTGAAAAGTGTGTAATAATATCTTGTTTTAATATAATTTGCGTTCCCTGTACTTTCAGTGTGGTTGAGTGCTTTTTCAGTGTTTAATGACCATTCAAGTTTCCTTTTTGTGAATTACCTATTCATATCCTCTGTTCTCTTTACCATGGGATGCTTGTCTATCTAAAAGTAGTTTGTAATGATCTTTTGTACATTCTGCTCCTGCTTCTTTGTCAGTTACCTGTATTGCAGACATTTATTTCCAGTCTGTGGTCTGTCTTTTCACCTTGTTTATGGTGCCTTGTTGAACAAAAGTTTTAAATTGAATTATAATCAGATTTATTAATCTGATCCATTTTCCTTTTCATTTTGTTATGGTTTGTGCACTTTGTATCTTGTTTAAGACATCCTCCCCTCCCCATGGTTAGAAAACTGGTCTTCTACATTGTTCTCCAGAAGTTTTAAAGTTGTGGTTTGCACATTCAGATTCTAAATACACACACATTTGCTGTGTGTGCATGGCGTGAGGCGGGGGATTTAATTTTATTTTCTGTGTGGATAGCCAGCTGTTCCAACACCATCTTTTAATAGCCCACCCTTTCCCCTCTGATCTGTAATGCCACCTCTGTCATATGTCAGCTTTCCATATTAGCTTTTATCACTCTCTTTAAATGTGGTCTTTAAAAAGCAGCTTTCCTGAGATATAATCCACAACCGTACAATTCACCCATTTAAAGTGTACAATTCAAGGGGTTTTAGTGTATTCACACACCATCACCATCAGTCAATTTGAGAACATTTGCATCTCCTCTAGAAGAGACCGTGTACCTCCCTCACCATTTAGCTACCCTCCCCGCATCTCCCCAGCCCTGAGCAGCCCCTAACCGACTTTCTCTCTATACAGATTCCCCTATTCTGGAAATACATGAATGAAACCATATAATATGTGCTCTTTTGTGACTGGCTTTTTTCACTCGGGTATATACCTATGAGTGGAATTGCTGGGTCATATGGTAACTAGTTTTAATCATTTGAGGAACTGGCAGACTCTTTTCCAAAGCAGCTGTACCATTTTACATTCCCACCAGCATCGTGTGAGCGTTGGTTCTTCCACATCCTCTCCTACACTTGTTATTATCTGACTTTTAGATTCTGGCCATCTCAGCGGGTGATGAAGTAGTCATTATTGTCTTGATTTGCAGTTCCCTGGTGACTAACGACGTCAGGAGTCTTTTCATGTACTTGCCATTTGCGTATCTTCCTTGGAGAGATATATATCAGATCTGTTGCCTGTATTTAGATTGGGTTGTCTTTTTATCATTGAGTTGTAAGAGTTCTTTATTCTGGATATAAGGCCCTTATCAGATATATGATTTGCAGATGTTTTCTCTCATCTGTGGGTTGTCTTTGCATTTTCTTGATGGTGTCCTGTGAGGCACAAAAGCTTACTTTGGATGAAGTCTAAACTACCTATTTTTTCTTTTGTTGCTCATACTCTTGGTGTCATATCTAAGAATCCTTTGACAAATCTGAGGCCATGGAGATGTACCCCTATGTTTACTTCTGTGAGTTTTCTATTTTTAACTCTTGCCTTTGAGCCATTTTGATCGAGTTCATTTTTTGCCTGTGACGTGAGATAAGGGTACACCTTTATTCTTTTACACGTGGCTATCCAGTTGTCCCAGCACGATTTGCTGAAAAGATTATTCTTTCCCCTTTGAATGGTCCTGGCCCCCTCGTTGAAAATCAGTTAACCTACACACACAGTTTTATTTCTGTTAGAACCTTCAGTTCTATTCCATTGAGTTTTATATCCATCGTGTACCACACTGACTTGATCACTGTTGCGTTGTGGTAAGTTTTGAGAAAGGGAAGTGTGAATCCTACTTTGTTCTCTTTTTCAAGATTGTTTTTGGCTATTATGGGTCCTTCACAATTCTGTGTGAATTTTAGAGTCAACTTATCAGTTTCTACAAAGAAGTCAGCTGGGATCTGATAGCGATTTTGCCTTGAGTCTAGTTCTGGGGACTTTGCCATCTTAACCATGTTAAGTCTTCCATTCCATGAACGTGGGATACTTTTCCATTTATTTAGATCTTTAATTCCTTTAACAATATTTTGTAGTTTTCAGAGTATAAGTTTTGCATTTCTGTTGTTACATTTATTCCTAAATATTTTATTCTTTTTGATACTCCTGTAATTGGAATTGCATTCCTGTTAGATGTGGGTTTTTTTGTTTGTTTGGTTTTTTGCGGTACGCGGGCCTCTCACTGTTGTGGCCTCTCCCGTTGCGGAGCACAGGCTCCGGACGCGCAGGCTCAGCGGCCATGGCTCACGGGGCCCAGCCGCTCTGCGGCATGTGGGATCTTCCCGGACCGGGGCACGAACCCGTGTCCCCTGCATCGGCAGGCGGACTCTCAACCACTGTGCCACCAGGGAAGCCCTAGATGTGTTTTTAAGACAGCATTTTAGAGTAAATTTTTCTTAAGCTGAAGGCTGACATGCTAAAAGTCCCAGGTGGTGAAGCAGGTAAGTCCTGAAGGATCTTGCCCCTCCCCCTCCTAGCCCAGCAGCTGTTCCAGATGTTGTGGCTGGGTCTCTGCCTTGCTTCCTTTCTGTCTAAATGAGAGGCGGGGGGAGGGGGGAAATCAATGAGATTAATCAGTCCTCTCTCCAGAGGTGGGGCTGATGGAGAGAAAGGCCCAAAATATTCCCTCGGTATTCATCTCTCCTGGCAGGGGAGTAGAAGGTCAGGGGAGATTGCCCTCACCATCTAAACCTGATCTGGTGAGGACTGTGGTCAGTTATGAATGTGAGTGAGACAGGCCCCTGCCCTGGAGGATCCCCCCAGGTTTGTGAGGAAGAGAGACACAAACTCAACACAGAATGGTAAGGCTGCCTTGGGGACACCACACTGCCAAGGACTGAGTTTGCTTGTGAAGGGCACAGCCAGCAATGTCTGTGAAAGTCCAGGAAGCCTTCCTGGAGGAGATGACATTTGAGCCTAATCTTGAAGGAAAGGCAGATTCTCTGGCAGGCAGAGAGGTTAAGTCTTTCCAGCAGAGGAAAAGATCTACATGGAGGTCCACAGGTGAGAAAGAGGCCACAGCTCTCCTGTGGCCCCCGCCTCGCTAATATAATATTAAATGACTCAAAAAATGTTGTAAACTAAAGGTTTTCTCATCTCAAAAGACCTTCCCAGGGTTAACAGTAATTAAGTTTTATTGTCATTACCTTGGGAATTGCCCTACCATGCATCTGTGAACCCTGGCTTATTTATATATAAGCGTATAAATCATTATCTCATGCTGTTGTTTTTAACTATGAGGAAACATAGTTAACTTGGAGAATTAACAAGTTCAAGTGCTTTAAATGTAACAACTAGCTCTGTAGTGGTGGGGAGAAGTCCTGATTGGTAGCACTTGCCACTTGCCATGGTGTAAATTCTCCCATCATGGCTGATTTTGAGCCACCAGCATGATGTCACTGAACATGGAGTTGGAGAGACACGTGCACGGTCAGCATAGACCAGGGCAGCACACGGCTGTGTGCAACTCACTTAATTTATGTTCTCGTAAAGAAAATGGGACCCCACGACTCTCTCTGGGGTGAAACCAGTATCAGCAATGGAGACATCAGCTGATTTCATCCCCAGTGTGCCGTTATGGTTGTGTTGTTGTAGCCCCAGGAGAGAGGATGGATGGATGGATGGATGGATGGATGGATGGATGGATGGATGGGGATTACACAGAGAGGAGAATGTATGTCTCACCTTTGCAGAGCACAGAGCAGCCAGCAGTGAACAGAGCAAAGGGGTTTGGGGGGAGTTGTCGAGAAGGGAGGGGAGGGGAGGAGAAAGAGCTAAGAATTCCCAATTCTGTAAGAAATGCTGCCCAGCAAGAGCATTTGCTGGGCTCTGACCCCTGCACCATCCAAGTCTGATACTCTGGGCAGCACTCAGAGGGGGAGCCAGGTATCTGGAGAACAGCCACGCACCTCTGCTGCTGATGTCTGGACCCCGGTCCCAGCCAGCAGTGCCCCTAAGACATAGCTCCAGCTGGAGCCCGCATCGGAGCTGGCATGCAGAGTGCCCATTTCCGCTGTCTGTCCTCGAGCCTAGGCGCAGAGGGCCCTGAAGTGGCCCCTGTCAGTACCTTGGTGGCTTTACGAGGGCTCCCAGGCAGCCCTCGCCTCGGTCCTTCCCGAGTGTCGGCCACGCGGGATTCAGAATGGGGAGGTAGGTCCAGAATGTGTGGGAGCCAGGGATGGGGTGTGGGCCCCTGGGTGGCAGGGGACGGACCCCCCCAGAAGAGTGAGGCTCCCCTCACTCAACACGTCGTGGCAGGGGGAGACTTTCCCCGGGGGCACCCCCGCCCTGTTGTGTTGGCCACAGCCATCTTCTTTCTTTCACAGCAGCCCCAGTAACTTCACCTTCTGCTCCTGAGTTCGGTCTGCATGTTTGTTTCTCCCTTTCTGACCAGCTTTTCTTCTCCATCCCTTCCTTTAAGCCTGATGCAGGGTGACCCTGCTCATGTAGCAGCCAGTGCCCCAGCTGGTGCCCCTGTGGCACGAGATGTGCCCCAGCCCCACTGGGCCCTGCTCTGCCCCTTCCTCCACCGTCACCACTGTCCCCCACTCTGCTTCCAGGGCCTTTGCTCTAGCTGTTTGTTCTCTAGAGGGCGGAACCCACACTGAGTTAAAAAAAGAAAATCCCAGAGACACCTCGGGGTCTGGTGCTGACCTTGCACAGTCGAAGCCCTGGCTGAGCACAGGTGCGGGTTGGGGGCAGGGCTGCCAGGCTCTGTAGTGATGGGCCTCCCAGACCTACAGGTCCCACACCAACAATGCCACTCAGCCTGCCAGTCTTGAGGGGAAGCCCTGCCCCCACCCCCCACCTCCCCCTCAGTGAGCCACACCGCAACTGCTTCGTGTGGGGAGAGTCAAAGGCTGAGAAAATACGAGCCTCTGGACGGGCGTGTGTTAGAGTTCAGGGACTCTGCATTCCCAGCCCAGAGCAGCCAGGGACACGGCACCTGTCCCTTCGCCTCCAAGGTGACCACATCCCCAGCCAACCTGAAGCATTGCTCTCTAGGGCAGCAAGCTAGGCTGTTTAATTTTTTTTTTTTTGAATTTATTTTTGTCTGTGTTGGGTCTTCGTTGCTGCGCGTGGGCTTTCTCTAGTTGCGGCAAGCGGGGGCTACTCTTCGTTGAGGTGCACGGGCTTCTCATTGCGGTGGCTTCTCTTGTTGCGGAGCACGGGCTCTAGGCGTGCGGGCTCAGTAGTTGTGGCACGCAGGATCTAGAGCGTAGGCTCAGTAGTTGTGGCACACGGGCTTAGTTCCTCCGCAGCATGTGGGACCTTCCCAAACCAGGGCTCGAACCTGTGTCCCCTGCATTGGCAGGCAGATTCTTAACCACTGCGCCACCAGGGAAGCCCTAGGCTGTTTAATTTTTTAAAAGAGAAGTTTTTATAAATGTCTGCACAGAAACATCCGTATTGGTGGGTTCTTGCTCCTCAGGACCCGCCGTGACAATAGCTCGCAGGGGCTAAATCTGCCTTCCGAGGCGGGGGGAGACACACCGAGGCCTGCCGGGCCGGGCATCAGGGGGCAGCCCCCACCCAGGGCCCAGCCCACAGCTTGCGTTGTTCTCTGGGAGCCGAGGATGCAGGAGCAAAGGTTAGGGAAAGCCAGACGTCGCTTTCTGGACCGGCTGTGGTGCCAGCAGGGCGGTTATTTATGAGACGGTGGAGCGTGCACACATCAAGGCTTCCCCCAGCAGCGCAGCTGGTGAGGGCTCTGAAATGATCTCGTGGTGCCCCCTCTGCTGAACCACTGGAGAGAAAACGGGGCGTCACCCGCAAGGACCCAGGCTTCTCCCGAGCCTCATACAGACCTGGGCAAAACCTCGTCCCTGCGCTGCTGGGTTTCTGCACAGCCTCCGGGACGCTGTGTGCAGGAGTGTCTGTCCGGCCTTAACCAGGGCCGCTCCTCGCAGGCGGTCGGATGGGTGGGTTGTGTGTGGTGGCGCCTTCCCCCGCCTGAGGAAGGCGGCCCGGAGCTTAAAGACGGCGCCTCTGTGGCGGTGGCCAGACTTGTTCAGAGCATGCATCGCAGGTCCTAATTTTTTATCTGTTCCAAAAGCTGCCAACTGCTGGATCGAGCTGGGCCCACCCTTCTGGCTCCTAAGCCACCTCCAAAGACAAAGGCCAGTCAGCAAAAATTAAAATTCAGTTTCAAAATGGTGACGTGGGCTCAAGCCACAGCGTCACCATCCCATGGGCCCACGCAGGATGGCAGACGAGAGAAGGTGTGGGCAGTAGCCACGTGGGCTCAGCATGTCCCCTTTGTCCAGGGTCAAAGGAGCTGGACCGCTAAGGCACACGAGACCCCCTCCAAGGAAGGCCACGGTGCTGGGGGGCCCACCCCTCTAATGTTAATCACCAGTTAGGGATTGGCCCCTGTAATTTTCGTCCACTGGTACTTCCTTCCTGTGTTAACAGCACAGAACGATGGCTTCTCCTCTCCATCCCAACAGACCCATTGGCTCTCCTGCATCTGTGGGGTCAGATCTATGGGGTTCCCCACTGGGCAGCCTTGGCCGGCGGCTGCAGAGCTGAGGTCAGGCTCTCGGTTCAGACCCGGGGGTCCCTGGTGCCACAGCCCCTCTGATCTGCAGGCCCCCTGCGTGCACTGGCTCTCCAGCCCCTGCGCTCGGCTTTGAATGAGCTCATTATTCCCAAGCCTGACGCAGCGTGCTGGGCCGCCAGTTTCTCCAGGCTGGCAGTGCTCGGGAGCTGGCCACTGCCAAATCCAGTTGTTTGACTTAATGTTTCAAGGCCAAGTTCTTTCAGGAAAGTTCTCTCCATGCCCACCCCACCCCCCTTAGAAAAATAGATGTACAGTTGACTGGCTGTGCAAGTTTTTAATCCGTCATTCTTTCCGAAGAACAGCGCGAACCGCTCATTCGTTCACACACATAACTCTCTCTCTCTCCGTCTCTGTCTCTCTGTCTCTCTCCTCCCAAATGCACATGAGATGGAACTGGGAGAGTATGGACTCTGAGCATTTCGGGATGGGGGCGGCAGAGCAAGTGCTAGCTGTGGTCTGTGCGAAAGAAAGAGCCCTTGGCTGCCAGGAAATGGAGGTACTCATGGGTGGCCACGGGGAAATGCTGGAACCTTCCATGAGGGCTTTGCGGCAGCTGGATGTGCCTGTTGGCATCCCTCTTAATGCCTGTGATGTCTTAAAAACCTGACCTAGTTAATAATCCATCTATATATTTATACTCCCGCCTCTTCCCCACGGTGGGAGGGACGGCGCCCTGCAGGCTCTGGACTTGGCCTTGCCTTTCCTGGTGGCGAGGGCACACACAGTCAGAGGGGTCTTTCTTGTGCTCCGAGGGCACCATCAGAGCCAAGAGAACTTTTCCTGGCCCAGAATTCTGAATCAAGGTGTGACATGGGCCTTGGCAAAGGCGAGCATCTCCAGGCCTTCCTCAGACAGCCACTCCCACCCCTTTGCCACTGTGCTGAGACTGGGATGTAGCCCCAGGCTGGGAGCTGTAGGAGGGCGGGGTAGCATCCGTCCCATCTGCCCAGGGGGCCTGTCCCACGGGATGCACCCAGTGACTCAGCTGGAAAGGGAGACAGAGTTGGTCCATGGCCCAGCACTGCCACTTACCTGCTCTGGGACCAAGGGGTTCACAGCCCCTTTCTGAGCCTGCTTCCTCATCCACAGATCAAAGGCCAGATCATAATCCTGCACAAATTGAGGGGCAGAGTGGGCTTGTGATATTGGCTGTGCCCTGTAACGTCCAAGAAGGCCCTGTGGTTTTTAGCAAACACCGTCGCCCACCTCTTTGCAGGAAACGGGATTCCCTGTCCCAGACAGAAAAGATCTCTCCTGTCCTGAGGCCCAAGATCACTGTTCTTTTGCGAAGTTTCCACCTGACCTGAGCGTGAGGCCATCCGGTCTCCACGGCTCCCTGCGTGGGGACACAGCAGCCGCTAAAGGAGGATGTGGCGCTTGCAGAATACAAGGCCTCCAAAGGGAGGTCGAGGTGGGTGTTGTGTTCAGTGCTATTTCGGGGTCTGGACTTGTTAATTAAAGGGGAGGCAGGGCAGGAAGGATGGCCTGCCTGCCAGCAAGCATCCGGTTAGTGTCCTGGTGTACAAATGTGTCCTGAGTGTCCAGCCGGGGCAGCGGCTTACAGGGAGGAAGGAATGTGCACGGGGAAGGTCCATGCAGGATTGTGGCAGGAGATGGATTTGGCCACCACCAGGTGATCAGGGCCATTTAGGCCACCACAGCACCAGGTGGAGGCGCCTGACAGTGGGGCAGAGCTGGGGGGCCTCATTCACAGACCCGGGGCCCGGGGCACAGGGTGGGGTCCATCCCACCCCTGGTGGAAGATGGGAGGAGGCAGGGCTCCTGACTCCCACCCTGCTGCCCCCAGGGCCCTCCCGGGAGCCGGGGCTCCAAGCAGCGCAGACGGAGAATGTCAGGTCTAGCACAGAGTCTGGGGTGGAAACAGGCCCAGAGTGGGAAGCAGACTTGCCCAGAACAACATGGCCCGTGGCTGGCACTGTGCTGCCTCCCTCGTTTTACAGGGGTGGAAACTGAGGCAGCATTTGTGCAGGTTGCTCTTTCTTCCTGCTGGGCAGCCCCCAAGTGGTCTGCATGTAGCAGCAAGGTGGCCCTCACTGCCCATGAGACCAGCCAGCCCCTGGGCCAACCCCAGACCAACTAAGGGAGATCTCTGGGCGGGGGGTGGGTTCAGGCATCAGCATCCCTAATTGATCTTTTCAAAGACTAGCCCTTTGTTTCGGTGATTTTTCTCTGTTGTTTTTCTGTCTTCGATTTCATTGTTTTCTGCTCTGATCTTTATTATTTCCTTCCTCTGCTTGCCTTGGGCTTGTTTGGCTCTTCTTTTTCTGATTTCTTAAGGTGGGAGCTTAGATGATGGAGTTGAGAACTTTCCTCCTATGTAAGCATTTTTTAAAAAAATTAATTTATTTATTTTTGGCTGAGTTGGGTCTCCGTTGCTGTGCGTGGGCTTCTCATTGTGGTGGCTTCTCTTGTTGCGGAGCACGGGCTGTAGGGGCGTGGGCTTCAGTAGTTCTGGTGCATGGGCTCAGTAGTTGTGACTCGCGGGCTGTAGAGCGCAGGCTCGGTAGTTGTGGCGCATGGGCTTAGTTACGCCACGGCATGTGGGATCTTCGCGGATGAGGGCTCGAACCCACGTCCCCTGCATCGTCAGGCGGATTCTTAACCACTGCACCACCAGGGAAGTCCCCTACGTAAGTGTTTTTAGTGCTATAAATTTCCCTCTGGTTCCTGCTCTAGCTGCATCCCACAGCTTTGATACCGCACACGAGTCATTGTTCTAAGCTCCGCAGGTGGTTCCGATAAGCAGCTGGACCTGAGAACCAGCATTCTCATCTCCTGTCTGATCGTGGGCCTCTGGAAATGGAGCTGACAGCACTTCCCAGTCAACTCCCTAGCGTTCTGAGGAAGAAGTTAGGCTTTTCCTGCTGAAGAACCTTGTTTAGGGGGAACTTAAGACACCTTCCTCCGGCCTTGTAATGCACACTGGAAAAGTTAATTCTTAAGTTTGTATGGCAATAAGCAAGTAATTAGGAAACCGGGGGGCGGGGGGAGGTGGGAAGGAGGGGGAGGGGGGCAGGAGGGAGAGGGGCCCTATCAGATGTTAAGTATAGTGTAAAGCCTCAGTCCCTGGAACTGTATAGTCCTGACACACACCTGGGCTGAGGGACCAGTGAGGGACGGTGTTCCTGCAGTGCCAGGCCCTGTGCCCAGAATCGGGTGCCCAGGAAGGAATAGCATTTCAGACGGCACCTGGGGCCCTACTTTCCACGGGATCCTCAACCTACACAGCTTCCTTCTACCCATCGCCAGACCAGCCTGCCCATTCTCCAGTCCTGGCAACCTGAGCCCTTCAAATACACTGAGCCTAGGGCTCAAGTCCCAAAGGTCACTGGAGGGGAGCCAAGGCTGAGCGGGTTGAGAGAGAAGATGAGTCACTGGGGCTTCCCCGAACTTGGGGAATGTCCTGACCCCTGATTCCTGAGCCTAAACCACTGCCATCAGCCAGGTTCCCGCTTCTGCTCCTGCTTCCCCATCTGTAAAGAAGACAGCGCCCCCCTGAGGATCACTGAGCGAATGCATCTGAGGGTTGCTGCCACCATCCCCACCCGCAGCCAGATGGGAGCTGCTTCCAGGGCTTTCTGGAGGCCAGAGGGCCAGACTGTTCAGGGCTGGTTTATGGCTTCCCAGTGAGTCGTGGGGCAGGACCAGGGTCTGAGGAAAATCAGAGCAGTGTTGAGTGAATGTTCTGGAGGAGCAGCTGGTCCTCCTGGGCTGGAGACGAAACCGAAGAAAACAAGGTTCCGTCTAGGAATCGTCCAGGGCGCGGCGGCCCGCCAGGAGCCAGGGCAGCTTGGACGGGGTCCCTGCACACACAATCGGCCCAGTGTGGGGCACGCCGCCGGGATGAATGGCCCCTCACTGGGCGGCTTTGACCATTTACGAGGTGCTGTCTGGGCTGTGATGAATGAGGTGGCATCCGTCAGCTTTTCGGGGAACCCAGCCGGGGTGGAAGGTGCCAAGTAAATATGGGGGAGGGGCGCTGGTCTCCCCGCTGGTTCTCTCCAGGCCCTCCAGACCGTGCCTCAGTTTCCCCGTCTGCGCCCACTCCCCGATGCCCGGCCCTGTGTTGTAAGTGCAGGTGGTGAGAGTCCTGGCAAGAAGGGAGCCCAGGAACCCCATCTGCGCGGGCCTGTGCCCGGCAGGTGGCCGGCTCAGCTCTCTGGAAGGACAGACTCGTCCCATCTCTGTGCAGCCTCTGTGGGCTGCCTCGGGCCAGCATCTGCCCTCCCTGGGCCTCAGTTTTCTCACCTGAGAAATGAGGGGTTGTACCCTAAAGTCCCTCCAGCTCCTGGGTTTGGGGGCTCGTTTACCATGTTTGGGGCTTGTTCCAGCCGGTGGGTACAGGGAAGATGCCAGCATTGGAGTCCCAGCCCCACCACGTGCTGGCCAGGTGGCCCGAAGCAAACCGCCACTCCTGTGTTCCCCACTCCAGGGGCTGAGATGCAAAGCCTTGTCCAGGTGGACCTGAAGGAGGTGCCACCAAGGACGTGCTGGGTGGACCCCCAGTGTTCTCTGTCCCTCGGGTAAACTGGGGGTGGACCCCCAGTGTTCTCTGTCCCTCAGGCCTATCTGGCACTGTGGGTAGGTGGGCAGAGGGGACGGGGTGAAGGCCAGCCCTGGGTGGTCTCCAGGTGGCATTCGTTGGACGTGGCAGGTACCACCGGCCCCAAGGTTACCTCGGCTCACCTGGGGGTGCTCTGTAATTAACGGATATGCTCTGCAGAGCAGATGGCATTTGCCATGCCCGGCTGGGTCTCTGGCCCCAAGGTCTGGGCTGGCCTGGACTGTCCCTCCCCCGGCTGGTGAGCTGCGGGACCAAGGTGGAACCGCTGCGCCTCTTGTTTATCTGGCTGGGCTGGAGCATAACCTTGACTTTCCTTAATACCTCCGGTGAAGTGGTGGCAAAGCCAAGCTAGAAACTTTGCTGCTTTTATTGTGTACATTATTAAGACAGCTTTACTGCAGCCTCCAAGGGAACTTGGAGGAACGGTCTTACTCATTATCCCACCTCGCTTAGACCGCCGTTTATCTCCTCTGGGTTCCTGCCAGCCCCCCTCTGTAGCCATGGTCACGTGCATGTATAACTCTTGTCTCCCCCTGGTCGTTGTTCATAGCCGCATCTTATTTTATGGAGCAGATAAACCATACTCCCCTGTGGTTGGACTGGTTTGGACTGGTTCCTTTGCTGTCGTGAGCATCTGTATCGTACCTGTAGCTTTTGTCCTTCCGTTCAGCTCACTTTTGTTGAAAACCTCCCACATGCCAGGCTCTGTATGAGGTCTCTTTAGAATGAAGTCTTTAGGACAGATTTCCAGGAATGGGGCTGAAAAACTTGATTCTTTTAATGCATCTTAACATCTGCAGCCACATTACCCCCCAACCGAGTGTTTGCATCCCTGGGGAGGAGGACAGCAGGGTGTGTCTGCGCCCCAGGCATGGTACATCCTGGCAAACGGAGAAGCCGCACGGCTGCTGCAGTCACATGCAGGGGTCGGGAAGGCTGTCCCGGAGGCAGGGGTGCTGCCAACGAGACCCCCCCGCCGTGGGGGAACAGTCCTCGTGAACAGGTGCATCAGTCTCAGTGAGCAGCCCCTGGGAAGCCTTCTTGATGCCCACTTGGCACGATTTGGCCCTTTCTGTACTGCCGGCCTCTGGTCTGTGATAGCCGTCAGCACTGTCACCTCATCACCAGCCCGACCAGTGCACACTGTCCTGTTCATTCCTCACGGGGACAAGGGGAAGTCACCTGCTCCAGCGGGATTTGCACCCCAGCTACACCAGCCCAGGGCCCCTGTGCCAAGTGCTCCCTCCAGGCCCGCCCCACTGTGGCCCCTGCTGACCCCCGAGGGGCCGGGAGGGTCTCCTTCCCTCCCTTTGCATGGGAGGAGCCCATGCTCCGAGCTCAGTGGCATGTGGGGACCAGGCAGAGGTGCCAGGGGGCAGCTGACACCAGGAGCAGGTCCTGAGCCATCTGGCTGCGGGTCCTTTTCCTGCAGGGGCCCCGGGGGGGCTGAGAGAAGGAGGGGGGCGCATAGCAGGCTGTCAGGGAGGGAGGGACTGCCACCCCACCATGCAGGTGCCCTCTGAGACCTGTGATGTTGCAGGGTTGGAACTGAGCAGTAAAATCCCTCTGTGGGGCTCGTTAAACACAGGCTCTAAGACTTCACTTGGCTCCTGGGACCTTTGCCACTATGTGCACTGCACCGGCCCACCCATCCCCGCCCCCATCCCTACCCCGCATACCATCTGTCCGGGGTCAGCGTCCGCCTAGGTCTTCTGTTGGCCCCTGAGGTGGGAATGTCCACCCCCAGATGGGAGGAGGGAGCAGGAGAGCCAGGAAGGTCAGCTGAAGCCCCCGGGTTTATGAGTGGAGAATCTGAAGTCCAAAGAGGAGAGGGGACTTCTCTGACCTTGGCCTGTCCAGGCGGGAGCTTGGGAGCAAGTGGGAGCTAGTTTAGGAAAACCTTGGCTGAATAAGCCAGTGACCCACTGAGCCAGACCTTAGGGAGTCAGGGGAGTGGGTCAAGCCAGTCTTGGAGCCACGCAATAGCTACCTTGGGGTGAGAGGGCCCGAGGTCTGCTTGTAAGGGAAGAACACCTTCTGAGCTTCTGAGACCCCCTGCCGGGTCCTCGCCATGCATGAGCCATGCATACCCTCACATGGGCAGGGGCAAGACCTTCCTGGTCTGTGCTGCTGGGAAGGTTGTCCCTCATGAACAGTCATCTGCTTCTCTGTAACCTACAGAGTTTCCCTCTTTGCTTTGGCTGCCAGGGAACTCAAAGCTACGTTTTTGTTGTTGTTGCTGTTTAAACTCCTGGGCCTCTGGCACTGTCCTAAACGTCACTGTGTGCCTTTCTAGGCTACCTGGGTCATTAAAAAAACCCAACTCTTTATTTCATCCATGTCGTTCTACGTTGCAGGAGCCTGGTCTTTTTCGTTGGTGTGTGTTGTTTCATTGTATGACTGGATCACAATTATTGTTCACTCTGCTATTGATGGACACTTGCCTTGTTTCTTGTTCAGGGTCACTATGAACAGAGCTGGTGGAACATTCCTGTCCACGTCTCTTGGTGGACATGGCCTCACTTCTCTCAGACACACACCAGGGTGGAATCCCTGGGTCACGCGTATTCATGTGTTTAGCATTAGGAGATACTGTATCTGCCAAACGTTTTCTGGAACGCTGCACCCTCTCACACGCCCCCCGCCACCCTGTGGTGAGAGTTCCCATTGCTCATGTCCTGCCGGCCCTCGGTGCTGTACCTCTGGCCGTGCGGGTGGGTGTGCGGGGTGTACTGCTCTGAACTTGCCTATCCCCAGTGGCTCTTGATACTGAGCACCTTTGAGCTCCCTGTGGCCACGGGACCTCCTGGTTTGTGAAGTGCCGATGTTGACCCTTTTTAAGTGGCACATGCGTAGCGAAGTAGGTAAAGGCTGGTAGACCAGAAGTCCCACGTGAGCCCCCGGGATGAGAGCTCCACACGCTGGTCCCCAAACACACCAGGAGGCGCAGCCTGGCGCATCGCCTTAGGAGACATCCCTCCCGAGCTGACAGAGGTTCTGGGTGCGAGCCCTGCTCTGCCATGAGCTCTGGGCAGGTTCCTCACCCGTCCTGAGCCTTGGTTTCTTCACCTATTGGGAGCGGGGTATGGGTGCCACCTCCCAGGACA
The DNA here is from genome assembly GCF_963924675.1 of Phocoena phocoena. Lineage (NCBI taxonomy): Eukaryota > Metazoa > Chordata > Mammalia > Artiodactyla > Phocoenidae > Phocoena > Phocoena phocoena. The sequence goes on along the minus strand of NC_089234.1, from coordinate 7,493,710 downwards.
GCTTGGGCGGTGCCAGCGTGGTGCCCCACGTATAGGAACCCCCGTCGTCCACAAACTCCCCCGGCCTGGACACCCAGGTCTGCGCCTGGTGGAGATGACACCAGGCCTCCAATGAGTGGGACGGTCCGAACCCCCATCCCCAGGACTGGGAGGGGCACCACCTCTCCATGCCCTCCCTCTCTCCGGGGCCACCTCGTGAGAACCAGAGCTTGGGTGTGCAGGCCCAGGGCTGGCTGCGCTAACTAACCGCGGGGTCTCCCTGACCTGGTCTAGCCTCCAGAGGAGGGGGATGTGTGGCATTTGTGGAGGAGGCGGGGGAGAGTGCCCCGCCTTGTGCCCCTGTGGGCCCAGGTCGGGGTGCAGGTGGACCTCTCGGGGGATTTGGCCATTGGAGAGCACATCGAAAGGGTCTGGGCCAGCTTGTTTTAGTCTAAACACACACCAGGTGTTCAACATGTTTTTATCAAAATATTCTGAACAGCTGTCAGGGGCTCCTCTGCTGCGAGGCCAGATGCCCAGCCCCCAGCAGGCCCGTCCCTCTGCCTAAGTGAGCTTTTTAGGTGGACCCCTGCCCGCCGCCTGCTAGCCCAGCCCTCTGGCTCCCGGTGGGGTTTGGACAGTGCTTCCGGCAGGTTGGGAAGGCAGACAGGCCTGCCAGCCCTGCTCTGTGACCCCGGGCAGGCCACTTACCCTCTCTGAACCTGTTTTGTCAGCTGTGAGATGGGGGCAGTGGCACCTGTCTCCTGGGTTGTTGCACAAACCAGAGCAGCTGTAGCACGTATGTCCCCTCACCAGGTCCCTGAGGGGGGGGCGCTCAGTGACTGCCACTACTATGAATAATATCATGAATAGAGCATCCCGTCAGCTTGGAGAAGCGGGCCGCAAGGATGGATCAGCGTCCCCCAGAGGCTGCCCCTTCCCTCTCAGAGGAGTCCAGAGTCCCTGGGCCCAGCCATGCGGCGTCTCTGCAGGTCTCGCATCACCTGCTGCCCGCTCACCCCTCCCCCGCCGAGCAGGCGCACAGCACTTGTCCCGGGGCCTGGCCGTCCCCTGGGGAAGGCCTCCCTGAGATTCGTGGTCCTGAGGACCTCAGGACCTTCTCTGCAGGTGGTACGTGCTCTCCGGACACCGAGCCCGAGGTGAACTTCCCGTGCACAGATGAGGCCCTGCCCCTTCCCTCTGGCCAGAGAGGCCCACGAGGGCTCTTCATCCAGCCCTGTCCAGCGCCTGCCGCGCATCTGCGGTGGGCCCCAGCATGCGTCATCTCCCTGCGTCTCCACCACAGCCCTGGGAGGGGGGTCTTTTCAGCCCCACTTACAGACAGGAGACTCAAGTCTCCAAGTGTTTGCTCAAGGTCACACAGCAGTCAGGGCCAGCCCAGTCCGAACCCCTGGTCAGGCATCCCCGCCACGCCCAGCAGCCAGCCCACCGCCCTCCGCAGCGCTCCTTCCCGCGCCCTGGCCCGGGTGTGGCTGTCATCAGGGACCTCTGGGGTCAGGCCCGACATGCCTTCTGGGAATGGGAAAGGGGCAAGAAGGGAGAGACCGCCCTCGCTATTCGACAGCCTGTGGGAGCCACGGGGATGTGTGATGGCTGACCACTCAGGCCTGACCTGGGGTGCCCCGGGGGTTCCCTGCCTCCCAGGGAGCTATGTCTGCTCCATGGACAGAGCCACCCACTTTGGGGTGCTCTTCCCATGATACTGGAAGGTCCCAACTGGATTCCCAGCGTCCCTGAGGCCATGGGGGTGTTCATTCATTCATTCATTCAGGGGGTAGGACGGGTCCTGGAGACCATGGTGGGGCTGGTTCTTTCTGCGTCGGGCCTTGCTGAGGGGAGTGGGAGTGAGAGGATGTTCCAGGCCGTGGCACGGGCGGCTCGGGGAACACGACAGGACGAACACAAGAGCCGGGGGGTCGTGGGGAGGGGCGAAGGGGGCGGTGCTGGCGGGCTCTGGAGCCAGTTCATGGGCCATGTTAGGGAGACGGCATTTAGTCTTGGTGACGGTGGGGAACCGCAGGGTGACGGGCACCCTGCCCAGACCCCCTCAGACCCCTCGCGGCTGGTTTTGTGCAGCCCCAGCTGCCACGCGCTTCTGCTTCCGACACCCGCACCTCAGGTCTGCTTAGGACGCTGTCCTCGGACACTGGAGCCCGCTTAGCGCGAAGACGCAGAGCCCCGCAGGCCTGGGGTGTGGGGAGGAGGCTCGCCTCTTAGAGTTCAGTTACACTGGCCACGAACAGGGCCGGCCCAGGCTGGCTGTTGACATTTTCATGCTTCTAAGAGTCTGGGTTTGGGGGAGAGGGCGTTTTTCATTCTGGTAAGTGGTTCTCCAGAAGGTTCTCTGTGGCCTGGCGCTGCTACCCAGACTGAGAGCTCCGGCTCTTGGGGGCTGGGCAGCGGGGCCTCCCCAGGGAGGTGAGGATCCAGACTGCATGTGCCCTGCAGGCTGGGGCCTGGGCTCTAGGCAGGAACAGGATCGTGAGGCCAGGCGGGGGCTCCCTGGCCCTGAGCCTCAGACACCCGCCTTTCTCCCATCGCCCTTTGGCTATGGGGACGGACCGGCCCCACCCCCGCCTAGATTTCTAGGACAGCTCGGGCTCACAGGGAGCCAGATGCCTGGTGATGGCACACAGCTTCCGGACGGTCAGAAGGAAGGAGGCCACTTGCTCGTCTGCTCAGGCAGTTGGCTGACTTCCTGTCCTGCCAGCTCCCAGCATAAGGCCACCACAGGGATGCCCCTGACCTCAGGGGGCTCACAGTCTGGAGGGAGCGTCACACAGGTAACCAGACAACTACAGTAGAGTGACAGATGCTCCGATGGGGTCGACACGGGTGCCATGGAGCACAGAATGGGCACCTAACCGAGGTGAGGGCTGGGGAAAGGCTTCCTAGAGGAGGTGACTCGTTCCTTGGGAAATGAGTCCCAGAGAACCAGTGGTCGGTGCAGGGCAGCAAATTCAGAGGCCCGCAGGGGCAGGCAGGAAATGCAGGGGACTGACTGGTCCTGGTCTAAGAATCGGGAGGCAATAGAGAGTGCTGGGCGTGTGGTAAACTAGAAGCCGCGCTCAGGGGAGCGGCTACCACACCGCAGCAGCTCAGTTTTGCCTGCGGAATCCCGGCCCATTGTTACTGAATCTTTCAGATTTTCAGAAGAAGCGAAATTTCCAGCTCCTGTTCTTTAAAAACACTGTGTGGGCCCAACCACACATGTCCAGGGGCCCCCGGTTTGTGGCTCTGGCCTCACTGTGCATAGGACTTGGGCAAAGGCTGAGGCAGGGGCTCCAGCCAGGGCTGGGGGTTCAAGGGACCTCGTTTGTCAGTGTGAGGGAGTTTCTCGAGTCCGCCGACGTGCTGGTGGGCGGCCGTGCGGCACCACCCACGCATCTCTGCGTGTCCCACCTTTGTTCTCGGCACCTCAGGTGCCTGCAGCCGATGGGCAGTGAGAGCCGTGCAGGAAGCAGCTGGTGCGTCCGGTCAGTTCTGGTTAACAGGGTGTCACCAGGCTGAAACACGCCGTAAACAGGCCCGTTTCCTCCCTGCGGGCAGAGGGGCCCCAGGACGGGTGCCAGGGTCCACGGTGAAATCCCTCCCCGCTGGGCTCAGGCCCCCAGTGCCCTCTGCCCGGCTGCTCCCGGCCGGAGCAGGCCTGGCGCTGGGTGCTGGCGACCCCGAGGCCCAGGTAAGGAGTTCTGGCTTCTCCGCCGTTCTGCCCGGGCACGCCCAGCCACGGGAGGCTGTGCAGCTCCAGTGTGGACCGTTTCCTCGTTCATTTCCTCTTTCATTTTCCTCACTGGTTTTTCACAAACACCGCGCTGTCCTCTGGGCGTTAGTCAGAGCTGGCAAACACTTGCAAGGGCCCGCCTCTGGCCTGGAGCTGACCCAAAGGTGAGGTGCACCCCTGCCCGCAGGGCTCTCGGCCTGGCCGGAGGTTGACCAGAACATCAGTGATTCCCAGATGCAGAATATGTCCTGCGTGCCAAGGGAAGAATCCCTAAAATGAGCCCGGATTTAAATCCAGACACAGAGGATTGAAGTCCCAGCGCTGCCGTTTACTGCCTGTGGGACTTTGGGCAAGTTCCTCCCCATCTTGGGTCTGTGTCATCACCTCTAGAACAGGCCGGTCATGGTGCCCATCATGGGGCGTTGTACAGGGTACATGGGAAATGCTCCTCAAAGCCCTCCCTCAGCAGCTGTGGGGGCCAGTGCCCAGTTGTCCCCCTTGTGCTTCTGGTGCAGTGTCTGTGGCTCACCCATCCCCCAAGCCAGGTGAGCTCTGCCCGCATCCCAGAGCCTGCCTGCTGGCTGGGTGGGACCTCTAGTCTGCGGCAGGTTCCTTCCCCTGCCTCGGGTTACACACCAGGGTTCAGAGCCTCTGGGACTGGTCCAGCAAGTGCCTCCTTCTGGTGGGAGAGACTCCTGGTCCTCCCCAGCTGGAGGATGGGTCAGCCAGGGTGGGGTTCTGGGCCCTGGGGCGCCACCTGCCTGAAGGAAAGGGGCATCCCGGGCCCGCCCAGGCCGCGAGGTGGAACACACAGACGTGGGCCTCCCCTCTCTCTGGGTAGCACCCCTGGCCCACCCCAGGCCCCCATGTGCACTTGCAAGGAGAGTGTGTCTCCCAGGTGGGGGCACAGGAACCCTCCCCCATCTTTAGATCCCCCTCCCATCAGAGGCTGGAGGGAGGGGGAGGGGGAGGCAGCCAACCTGCAATGCCCTGTCCCCTCCCCGGCTGATGTCCACTGTTAGTTCGGTGAGGGGCCTGGCTCACCAGGGCACGCCTCTTTCTCATTTGCACAAAGACTCCCAGGGGTAGGGGGTGCTCTGGGGGAAGCTTACCTCTCCCCCTTCCCCACCCCTGCCCGTTACAGATGAGCAGACAGCCAGACGGACGGGAGAGGCCCAGGTGCCCACCAGGAAAGGGAGCTCTGGGGCGCGGCCACCTCCCCTGGCAGAGCTCTGACCTCAAGGGGGATCCCAGGCGACAGAAGCGTGTCCCCATCCCCTTTCCAGGCCAGGGAGCCGTGGTCCTCAGAGGGGCCCGAGGCGAGGACTGCCCTAGGCCTGGGTTTTTATCTCAGTATTTTTCCCCCTCTGTGATTTTAAAGCATCCCAAGAAGTGCCCGTCTGCCTGAGCCGGTTGGGCGGGGGGAGGGCAGGTCTCTCCCATCAGTGGCAGGAGGGGCCCCCGGGCTGCAGGGTCCCCAGGTGGGGCTCGGGGGCTCCAGGCTGGCCTGAACCAGGTGTTGGGCCGAGTCTGGGGCTCAGACCAGGCACGTGGTCTGAGGGTGGGCGGTGGGAGCCGAGGGTCTGGTGGGTGGGGCTGGGGGGACACAGGCCTGAGGCCTGAGCAGGTTTCTGGAGGACAGGGATCTGAGGCTGGAGCTGATGACCGGTCCAGGCAGGATGGCACAGGGCCTGGGTCCTCATCTCCGGGGTGGCCTCCCTGCAAGCAGGGATGGGTCAGAGTCCCCTCGCGAAGCAGGGCTCGGCGGACCTTGGCAGAATGGGGTGCGGCTCCGCGGGGAGCAGGTCCTGCGTAGGTTTCTGCGTCAGCAGCAGGCATAGCGGTTCCCGGAGGTGCCCGGGGTGTCTGCCCAGGCCTGGGCCTGCCCCGCCCTCCCTGCTCCGCCTCTGAGATCTGTGGCAGTGAGCACCCTCCTGGCCACCCCACTGCGACGTGGCACCTGCCAGCAGCCAGCTCAGGCCAGGGATCGCTGGCTGCCCCATTGGGTCCCAGCAAGCTGCCGTCTTGACGGTGAGCGTCCTGGGCCAGCAGGTGGATGGCAGGAAGCCCCGTGCCACAGGTCTCATGTTTGGGCCACGGCTGGTGGCAGGAATCCCATAATCAGCCTTCAGAAAAGCGTGGATGAGGGCGGGAGGCGGCAGATCCCAGGCACCCTCTCCCGGGCGTTTGCTGGAGGCCTGTACCGTCTTAGAAACAAGCACCCTGGCCCTGGCTCTGGGACTCCTGGGGCTCAGATGGAAAGATGCCCTCGGCCCAGCCGAGGTCACCTCCGGCCCCATGTGAATCCAAGCCCTCTGTCCTTTTTCTCCAACTTCGTCAGCACAGCCCGGAGTTGGCGTCAGTCTCGGTGGCGTCACCCTCCCAGAGCCACGGCCCGGTTCCCTGAATCCACGTGGCCAGCCCGCCCCAGTGCCCGGCCCTCAGCCACCAGGGGTGTGGCCGGCCCTTGGATAACAGTTGGGACAAGGCCGCATGCCCCCCCCTGTGCGGGCAGTGCAGTGGCCTCCGGTCTCAGGAGCCCCTGCCCGGCCCTGCCCTGGAGCACACCAGGTGGGGAGCTGGTGGTGGGCGGCGCTGTCTCCTCGAGAACTTCACGGGGAGAGGCTGCACCTCTGTCCCCTCGGTCGGCGGAACCAGGTGGGCACGGAGACGGTCCTTGCTGGGCGTCCAGCTGCCATTTTCCTTGGGCTGCTACAAAGATCGTCCCTGTGAGGCTGTCCAGGCCGACACAGATTGGCCTTGTTCTCTGCCTCTGTCATTCCCTCCTTCCCCCGGCTCAAGGGGCGTGAGGGGGCGGAATAACTAATGACAGGCGGCGCCCTGCTGGGTGGGGGCCTTTGTTCATTTACTGGTTGGCAGACACTTCCTGGGTGCCTGTGTGGGCCAGGCCTGTGTGGGTAGCCACTGGTGCAGGAAGCCTGGCCCCTCCCTCTAGGCAGCCCAGGTCAGTTGGTGCCCAGCCAGAATGGTACGAGGGTTTGGCGGGGGCAGGCAAGTTCTGGGTGCTCAGAAAAGAGAGCAGCTCGCCACGGAGCATAGAGTTGGAGATGGGAACAAGTGGGTGAGGCTTTGAAGGATGAATAGGAGTTTGCAGGTGGAGCAGGCCCTAGTGGTCATGCCATTCCAGGACGTAGCGTGGAATGTCTGAAGAGCAGTGGGCCCTGGACACTGGGTTACTGGGAGGACACCCAGTTGGGACGGATTTGTCTGCTCTGCTGAGGAGCTGGGCTGTGACATGGGTGATAGGGAGCCACAGCAGAGCTTACACAGGGAGAGGTGGGAGCTGTTGACAAGACGGGGAGGAGCCACACAGGTCCCCAGGCTCAGACTCGGCCGGAGACACCTGGACACCGCCCCCACACAGGAGCCCAGGAGAGCAGAGGCACCCGCTGCCCCTCAGCCATACAAGCACCCAGGGAACCTGCCTCTGCCTCCAACTTTGGGGAGGGACCTGAGGGCCATGCTCAAATGGATGGCGGGGGCAGGGATCCAGCCTCGTGCCCCCTTTTCCAGAAGCTTCCCTGACCCCCGCACATCCCCCCATAAATTCCCTCAGACCCCGCACCTTTTTCTTCCCTTCCCAGCCCTGGTCACGACTGTGTGGGGCTGGACAGTGAGCCCTGGGAGGGCCGAGGGCAGGAGGCCGAGCCTGGCGTCAGCTCGAGGGCTGGCACGTGCAGGCGAGGTGCCAGGTGCTTCATTCTCTGAGTGACCCTGAGAGCCAGGCCATATGTCCACCTTACAGATGGGGAAGATGAGGCTCAGGGAAGTGAAGAGACAGCTGGCTGGGGACAGAGCAGGGAGCCCACCCTGTGTGGGCCTTGGGCAGGGGAGGCGCAGCCATGACCCCCATGGGGGCCCTGGCCGAGCCTGAGCTGAGCCTGTGGGTGCAGGGAGAGGGGGCTTCTCCTAAGTCCCAGTGGGGCGGAGGGGCAATCAGGGCACAGCCCGCTCTCTGCTCCCCACCTTTATGTGCCCACTTTCTGTTTCTCTATCTCGCTTCCTTCCCTCCATCCCTCTCTCTGCTCCTCTCCCTCCGTGCGTCTCTCTGCCCCCTGCTCTCCCACCTTCTTTCCTCTGCTGCTGTGTTTTCTCCCCCTCTGTCTGCCTGTCTGACCCTCTCTCTTCCCTCCCTCCCTCCGTCTCTCTTCCTGAGTTGTGTGTCTCTCTGTGTCCTCTGTCTGCCTGTCTCTTCCCCACTCCCGTCTCAGCCCTCCCGGCCCAGCCGTGCCCGCCTCTCCCCTTCCTTCCCCACGCGGGCAGCCCTGTCCTGGCAGGGCCTGCTCAAAGCTAGGGGCGTCTCTTGGCCCCTTTGTCCATTATCCTCTGTTTCTGTTCCCACTGCCAAAGGGCGTGTCTTTGCTGGGTTTCTTGGTTCAGCTTCTGTAGTGTGACATCTTTGAGGCCCCGTGGGTTGCAGGTCACTGGCCAGCGTGCAGTGGAGGCCTCTCCTGCCCAGTTAGGCCATGCATAGCTGTCTCAGGGGCTTCGAGGGGGGCGGGCCCAGGATGAGTCCCCTCCATGTACCCCGGCTCCCTGAGAGCCACAGCCCACAGCAGCATCACGTAATTAAGACATGAAAGTCCACGATTTCCTCTGTTGGCAAACAGCGGCCGGCTGCTAATGCAATCCTTTCTTTTTTAATGGATTCTTGAGTTTAAATGATATGTAATTAAACGTAATTAGCCACGTACCCATTCGGCTTGGTACCGTACGCTGGGGCCGCCTTGAATCTCATTATGAAGCATCTTCTTTTTCTTTTTCTTTTTTTTTTTTTTTGCTGTACGCAGCCCTCTCACTGTTGTGGCCTCCCCCGTTGCGGAGCACAGGCTCCGGACGCGCAGGCTCAGCGGCCATGGCTCACGGGCCCAGCCGCTCCACGGCATGTGGGATCCTCCCGGACCGGGGCACGAACCCGCGTCCCCTGCATCGGCAGGCGCACTCCCAACCACTTGTGCCACCAGGGAAGCCCTATGAAGCATACTTTATGGGTGGATTTTTTCTTCCTTCTTGGGGTGGAGTTCGTTTGACTGGACAGTAAACCTGGCCCAAGGGCCAGTGAAGGTCCGAGGAGGACAGTCCTGGGCCAGCCGCCCAGGGGATGACGGAGATGACGAATCGGGGTTGGGGTGGGGGTGTTTGCTGGGAGAAGTTCCGGTTCTTTGAGCAGCCACTGGCCTCACTGTCCAGGAGAGAAAAGTCAGGAATCTGATGGGAACTGGTGGGAGGGGGCACAGAGCGGGGACAAGGGGTGTCAGCGCCTGGGAAGGTGCAGCCTGAAGATGTCCCCCTCCCCTGACAACCCCCTCCTGAGTGGTGGCTGGGGCACTGCCCCGTCGGGGAGCCGGGCCTCGGGGCTGCCCTCCAGCCCCAGGGGCAGCTGAGGGAGACCCATAAGGGCGCATCCCGGGCCATGCAGGGCTGCAACCTCACGCACACAGGCCAGCACGAGGCAAGACCGCGGGCCAGGGGGCCAGGGCGCTCGCTGGTACCGCCACTGGGACGTCCCCTAGGGTCCCGGCCTCCCTGCCCCTCCTGCTGGCAATGCCCGTGGTTACACTCGTCCACCCCACCCCCCACCCACCAAACTCACTGTCCTCCCTGCGCCTCGGATGCTGATGTGGATCCGCGTGTCCCTCTGTCTGTCCCCCCAGCAGCTTGTGTGCCCAGGGCAGGGCCCAAGGCCGGGTCCTGGCCAGTCTCCCTGCCCGGCACACAGTGCCCTCCCGACGGCTGACTGCGTCCTCACTGGTTGTGATCACCGTGCTGAATGCCCGCACGAGGCCTGCGGGGCCCCTCCAGCATCGCGTGTCTCCCGCGCTTCTCCCGGGGTTACCTTCATCTAGAGACAGGGATGCCGCGGCATGGAGGTGTGTGTGCTCACCCAAGGTCACCAGGTGGGTGAGGGGTGGAGCCTGTTACGCTCAGGGCACAGATGAGCAAACTGAGGCAGAGAGATGGTTTGCCCATTCAGGTGCTCCGTCTCCATTTCTCAGAGGGCGCCTCCTGCCCACCTGCCAGCCCAGCTCGCTGTGCCCTGGGCCAGGCCGGCCCCTCTCAGGTGGAGCCGCCCAGAGAATTATCCCCTCCCCCACCTGCTTTGGAAAGACCTGAGGGAGGGGGCACCCCTCAGTCTGTACAGGGGAGGAGTTGTCTGCACACCAGGAAGGCCTGGGTTCCCAAGGAGGAAGACCCTCCCGCAGGAAGGGCTGTCCACCGAGCACCTGGGTGGCCGGGAGGCCGTGAGCGCCCGCCGCGGGGAGGACCGAAAGGAAGGGGCCCACGGAGGGTGGACAGCCGGGACCAGGGCTCCCCAAGCCTTTGCCGCAGAGGCCCAAGAGGCAGCTGGTTGAGGCTCGCAGGCCACCTGTGGTCTCTGTCGCACATTTTCTTCTTTTTACAAAGTTTTAAAAATATGAAAACCATTCTTAGCTCAAGGGTTGTACGAAAACAGGCTGCCGGAGGAATGTGACCCATAGGCCATAGAGAATAGCCGCAGTGATGGGAGATAGACACCTTATATATGTGAGATTATATGCGACCTTTTTAATTAAATTCTCGAGGTATAACATATACCTCAAGTGTGTGTTCCGTATGCATGTTGATGTGCATATAAAGTGCACTGAAAGTGGAAAATGTGATGCATTTTCCGCCATGTGCCACCCCTGTAATCACCACCCAGGTCAAGATCTAGAACACTGCCAGCACCCCCACCCCGTTCCCCCAGGAAGGAACCGTCTTCTGGCCTCTGCACGGGAGGCTGGTCGTACCCGTTCCCGAACCTGATACAGACAGGTGGTCTGGTTTGGGTTCTTCGCGCCTGGTTCTCCTGCCCGTCGTGACGTCTGTGGGGGGGTGGGGGTGGGGAGACGCTGCAGCGTGTGGCGGGTGATTCACTGCGGGTGGTGCTGTCCCGTGCTGCTCTGACGTGTGCGCGTACCACCCTCTGTGTTGCATACCTAGGAGTGGAATTGTGTGTCACAAGTAGGTCCCCACATGGTGTTCCCGAGTGTGTGCCACATACAACCTTTCGCTATTAACAAGGGAGTGTTTCAGCACTGATGCAGAACAACGTGGATCTTAATTCCCATGTTCACTGTAGGCTGTCTGGATCTGGCAAGAACGAAATAATGATCCCTTAAAATACCTCCACTGCCACGAGAGAGCTGCTGATCCTGTGGGTGGTGGTGAGGGTCCCTGTGCACTCGTCCCCTTGTCTTGTCCCCAAGGCTCATGTTTGGGGCCTCACCTCTGGGGGAGTCGTGTGCCCTCCGCGGCACCTGTCTGTGAGTGTGTCGATCCCTGAGCCGCAGGGTGGCCCCGCTCGAGAAGACCAGAGGAGCGATGCCTGCCGGCCCTGGCGTCTGTAGGTGGCCTCTGCGTGGAGTGGGCGCTGCCCACTGTGACCTTCCTGGAGGGGGTGGGAGTGCCCAGTGGCAGCGCATGCCCTTGGAGGCTCTGGCACCCAGAGTACCGCTGGGAATCAGAGGAACCGGGTCAGATGCCCGGCTCTGCTCCCCCTGCGGCATGGCCTCGAGCAAGTCTCTGAACCTCGCTGAGCCCCCATTTCCTCACCTGTCAGAGGGGGGCACCTGCCTCCTCCCCGAGGATGGAAGGAGAAAATGATGGGAGACGTGGGAGGGCCGTGCCTGAGGACTACAGCAGGAAGGGGGACCGCGCAGAGTCAAAGGTGGGCCCTCCTCAGTCATAAGGAGTGTCCGCACTTCCCTCCCCCTGCACCCCTGCCCAGGTCCCAGGCCTCAGCAGCCCCTGGGGAGGGGGCCTCTAGGCTCCTGGGCTGAAAGCTCTTTAAAAGGAAAGGTGCCGTTGCCCAGGACAGCATTTTAGGGTCACGTGCTTCATAGATGCCAAACCCTTCAAAGGGGCAACTTGACTTTAATGATGGTGTCAGAGCCAACTTCAACCACTTCCTTCCAGGCCAGGGTCGGGGCTTCCGAGGTGAGGGCCCGGTGCTGGGAGGGCGCCGTGTGCTTTCCCAGGGCACTTGGGTCAGACCTTGGGGTAGTCGGAGTGGCCCCTACCCCCGCCGAGCTCCAGCCCGCGAGCAGCGGGACGGCCCTTCCTGTCGCCAGGACCCCACGCTCCGGTTCACAGCCCTCCAGGCTGCCCCCAGCCCCCGAGATGAGGTCCCATTTCCTCCCGCAATTGTCAAGACTCCGGGGGACGTGGCCTGGAGCCCAGCCCGCAGCCCCCACCATGGAGCACCCACACGGGGTCCCCTTGGTGCTGCACGGACCCCACAGGCCCCCACGCGCGCCGTGTGGTCTCGCTCCCCTTGTCCTCAGCATCGAGCAGGACCTCAGGGAATACAGCGGGGCCTGGATGAAGCCTTTGGGAGCTTCTAGCCCCCGAGATCTCAGCCAGAGAGCAGCTTTGCCAGGAGCCTTCCTCTGCTGGGTGGGAGCAGCCTCTGTGGGCGCTGAGCAGACGGTACATGAGCCCCCTGGGGTTTGGGCAGGAAACTCAGAGAAGGACCGAACTCAGGGCCCCGCTCTCAGAGGTGTGATCCTTCTGCTGGCAGCACGGACGGAGCAGGGGCCAGGGGTCACCGCCACGGGGCTCCGAGCAAGCTTCCAACGGGAGGGGCACAGGGAGGAGTCGAGGTGGACCGACAGTCAGGAGGGACGTGTGTGTGCTCTTGAGTTGCGGCGGCCGGGCCTGGGGCGGACAGGGACAGCTGTTGGCCAAGACCAGCCTGCCCGATGGGGCACAGGAGGGCCTGCAGGTCTCCCGAGGGCAAGGCCGGGCCCGTGCCAGATGCTGGGAGGCAGTGGCTTCGCAGGGGTCACCTTGGGGTTACTGATCCACTAACCTACGGTCCTGCTCTCCGCAGGCCCAGTGACGAGCACCACCCGGAAGTAAAGGCTGATGGGTATGTGGACAACCTGGCGGAGGCTGTGGACCTGCTGCTGCAGCACGCGGACAAGTGACAGGCCTTCTGGGAGGGCCCCTAGCCTCCTGCCGCCCTCCCCTGTGCCCACACCATCCGAGGCACTGCCCCCTGGCCTGGACGGGCAAACGAGAGGGTGCCAGCCAGGCAGTTCTGGGCTGCCCTGCCCCTGAGCCACCAGCCCCTCCTCTGTCTCCCTCTGCCGACCCCCCTTCCCTCCTCCTCTCCGGTCACATCTCCCAGCCTCCTAGGTGAAGTTTGATCCCCACCTGCTGGCCCATCCCCTGCCTGTGCTCCCCTAGTGGAACTCAAGAGGTGGGGCACATCTGTCGAATCCCCAAACCCATTCTCTCTCCAGTCGGCCAGTCCTTTCAATGCGCTACCGAATTGGACTCTGGCGTTTGCCCACTGCCTCTTTTCAAACAGCACTTGAGTTTTGGGGAGGCACCTGGAGAAAGCGGGGACTCCCAAGCAGAGTCCTTGCGGCCAGAGCTGAGCCAGCCTCCCCGGGACTGCCCAGCGGCCCCTGCCCTCACCTGGTGTCAGCGGGACCGCTCAGCGCTCCCCACGAACCCCCCAGACAATGCAGCCCGCCTTTCCTATCCCAAGTCACCTCTGGAACCCAAATGGAGCGGCTCCCAGGGGCACTTTAAAGACTGCCGTCCTTCAGAGTGAGAATTGTGAGCTCTGGAATCCAGGTGGCAGGTGGAGGGTACCTTCTGGAGCCTTAAGTCGATAGACTTGAATGTGTCACACCCAGGAAACTAACGGTTAAATCAACTGTCTGCCCTGACCCGCGGCGACTCCGGCTCTGACTGCGCGGGGCGGGCGGCAGGGAGGAGGCACCGTCCCTGATCCTGCCCTGGACTTGAGCCCCTGCACGTCAGGGGGCCAGGGCCCTGAGACACCTCACCTGCCTCAAACCCTTTGTTTAACAGAGGGGGAAACTGAGGCCCCAAGGGGACCGGGTGCACAGGGCAAGCGTGGGCCTTCCCTCACGCAGCAGCCCGAGGTGGCGGGCAGTGAGCCGCGGGCTGCCCAGAGTCACTCACGGCCCAAATTTCAGCATCAATCAGCAGAACAGATAACTTGAATGCTCTGTTTCTCCCCACATCCATCCAGAACCCACTGACAAATCTTGGGAGACCCCTCACGAAAGAAGTCGTGAGTCTTCCGTAACAGGATTTCCATTAAACGAAGGCAGATGGTGACAGAACGCTTCGCCCTGAACCTGAGTCCCCAGCACGGGAGCCCAGGGCCGGCGGGGGTCTGTGCGGTTCCCCAGGCCTTGCCCGCCAGGCCGGCCACCATTTAATCAGGATTAGGAAGAAATGGTGGTGGCTGAGTCTCTTCATCAAGATGAGAGGCCACCGGCCACGCTCGGGTCATTGGCTTGCAGGGGAGGAGGGGCGTTTGGCCTGTTAGCTGGCAGATATGCAGATGGCCTGCTCCTGGACGGAGTCCCCTAATTCCAGCTCGTTAGGTGACCAGCGCAGTGTGGGCAGCAGGCACCGGGGCTCGGAAGGCGACTGTGCGGGGACGGGCCTGCAGCCTTCTGTTGGGTTTGTTCCCTCTTTTCTTTCTTTCCTTTTTCGTGGGCTGCCCTTGCCTGCTGTCCTCAGCAGGGGCTTGCAGGCAGGGCAGTATGGTTCTGGAGGAAGGAGGCTGGGGGGGCCCCGCTCTCCATGGACAAGTGGAGCCTCCCCTTGCGAGCTGCTGCCCGCGAGTGAGGACGGAGAGGGACTCAGAGGGGCGGCAGGCGTAGACCCCTGCTTTGGGTGGAGAACACGCTGCCCCCCCCCCCGAGCTGTGGGTTCTGTGAAGTGGACACTGTCATCTCCCCATTTTACAGATAAGGAAACTGAGGTGCAGAGAAACTGACTTGCCTACGGGCTGACAGCTGGCAAGGATAAGAGCCGAGGCTCAAATCAAGGTCTGACCCTGCGTTCCATGCCCTTTCTAGTCCCGTCCACGATCCCTCCACAGGGGATGACCTGCGGTGGCCCCGGTGGCTGTCTTTCCAGGCGAGGAGCACCTTGGCATCCTCCCAGTGGAGATGAAACGTGCCTCGGGATTGAGGTCCAGCCCTACTCTGGGGGCGCCACGTACCCCCGAGCCTCAGCTATCTCATCCTTCCCTGAGCCCTGCCGGGGACCAGGCCCGGCCAGGCCAGGGTGCCCCGTCGCCCCACTGGGGATGCTGACCCCTCTCCTGCTGCGGCGCCGGGGGCTGCCTAGAAGTGAGGATGACCTGCCTCACCCCTGGGTCCTTCCAGCTGTCGGGCCCTGGCCTGATGCCCACCCTCCTTCCCCACCCCCAAGCAGGACAGTTCTCAGGCCAGAGATAGACGGAGCCACAGGCCACAGGTAGGGCTGGAGTTCAGAGCTGGCAGTGGCCTGAGGACCTGTCTGTGGTCAGGAGATGCGCCCCAGATCTGCCACAGGGCCAGCAGACACTCCAGGCTCTGGGGCCACCCAGCAGAGCTGCTGGAAGGGGGAGGGACGGGTGGGGCAAAGGAGAGGGCAGGACGGGGGCACAAGGGCCTCACCTACCCCCAGATCTCCCAACTCAAGCGTCCACATGGTACCAGCCCTGCGTGAAAACCCGATCCAAACTGGGTTAATCCAGCAGGAGTTTATCATCATCTACGAGGCTTCCAAATCCAGGCCTGGCTGGATCCGGGTCCCAAGAAAGTCCCAGGCTGACCCTGGGGCAGGGCAATGGCGGCTCCAGCCAAATTCGCAAGGGAGAGGAGGGGGGCGTGGCACCAGGAGGGCATCCACACCATCCTCTCGTTGCCCTGCAGGGAGCTGGGAGCCAGGCTGAGGGGTCCGAGTCCTCGCCGGCAGGTGTGTGCCCACTATGGGGCCCAGACAGCTGCGGCGCTTCTCTCCTCCTCAGATCAGGTGAACGAGGTCCCTGCAAAGCCCTGGCCTACACGCTGGGCCACACCTGCACCTCTCAGGGGAGCGGGCGGGCAGCGGCAGGAGGAAGGGGCACAGGGGTGGGGACGCTGGGAGGGACACGCGTGGGTGCCTGCTGGGCGCTCACGGTGCCACCTCCACCCAGCCTGAGTATCCACTAGGTCCCGCCTTCCCGCTCAGAACTGTCCCGCTTTAGATGAGAAACAAACTGAACACTTTGTATCATCTCATTTTTTCTTGTTTTGATTTTTTTTAAATAAGATTTTAAAAGCAATGTGTTACTATAGGAACATGAACAGAAAAGTTTACAAAGGAGCCACACGGGTCACTCAGAGCCTGACCACTGTTAATATCTGGATGCATTTCCTTTCACCCCTCTTTCCACATGGAGATAAATGTTTTAACACAGTCTGGACTGGACTGTCTGTCTAGTGTGGTACTGGGGGTTTTGGTGTTGATTCTCTCATTTAAGCCCCGAGAGTCACAAGCCCTGTCTGCATATGAGGAGGCTGCCTGGAGTCAGCGTATTTCCTGGTGGCCCGTGTCAGCTGCAGGCGGTCCACAGCGGGGCCAGGCCCAGAGACCTGCAGCTGGACCCAACGGCAGGGCGTTTGAGCTGCTGCCCAGTGAGCCCCAGAGCCTGTGCCCAAGACGGTGTCCTCCCCCTGCCACAGGGGAGGCACCACTGGGTGGGCTGAGCCAGGGAGATAACGCTCCACCCGGGCCGTGCCCTGACAGAAGGGCTGGCGCCAACCCCAGATCCAGACCCGAGCACAGCCAGGGCTGTCACCTGAGCGGGGCTGGTAAGGAGCTATCAGGGCTGTAGGTCCATCCAGGGCCACTCTGTGGAAGCCTCCCCTGCCAGTCGTGGGGGACGCAAGGCTGGGTGCCGGGGCCCCTGGGCTTTGGGGCTGCAAGGCTGCACCTCACACCCCCAGCCTCTGCCACAGCAGCCTTGCTTCACCTGCTTCGTAAACTAGACGTTCACGGACCATTTTGTTTGAAAAAGGAACGGCTGCTAAAGAGGAAACAAGAACAGTCTGCACGGGGTGCCCCTGTGTCTCGTTCGCAGAGGGGGCATCCCCTCAGGACCTAACAGATCTCCAGGCAGAACCTCTGCGGTCAGATGATGTGGGCCAACCTTGGGTTATAGAAGTGACAGAAGCCTCCCTCAGCCTGTCCTCGAGGCTGCAAACATCCTGGTCTCCTGAGCTTGGTTAGCGAGGGGTCCCTGACTTGGGGGCCAGGCACAGGGACCGTGTGCCCTGGAGCCCACTCTGAGCTACGCCGTGAGTGCTGGCGACCCCTCGGCCCGAGCAGCACAGATCTGAGCCGTGCTGCCCTCCGAGGAGCGTGGGGTCCCAGCCTGCGCCCCCTCCCTGGTGACCCTGGTGGGCAGGGGGCTCCGCAGGCCCACAGGGCTCCAGGCCAGGCGCCCTGCAGCAGTGCATCCCGGAGCAACTGCTGCGTGGCCTTGCATGGCAGGCATCTCCATCCGGAGCACACAGGTACTAACTGTCCCGGTGCTGGGGGCCCCCGGGATCACAGCCGTGGCAGTGGCCAGCACCCCCATCGTGGTCGCTCACAGCCTCCTGCACCTGAGCCTCTCGACAGCTCTGAGATGTCCACTCTCCCCGTCTTACAGACCTGACCCTGAGGCTCGGAGGGGATAGAAGGGCCCAGGCTCTGCCCATGCCAGTCCAGAGCGAAGGGTCCCATAGGCAGAGGGGGGACCCTCCGATCTGCCACACCCAACAGAAAGCACACAGCCGGCTCCCAGCAGCTGGGTATTGAACCAGGAAGCTTTATTTACACAGTAAAAGTAACAAGCAAATTCCTGAGAGACTAGAGCGGCTCTAGTGCAAGACAGTCACGGCCCGTGCGGAGGACAGGCTGCGGTGGGTGGAGGTGGGGGACAGACCCAGCGCCTCTGCACCCAGCGCTTCGCCCTGGGCAGGGGCCTGGCCCAACACTGCCCGTCCTGGCCGCCACACTTCCTGAGGCTCCCCAGTGCCCACGAGGTACAGCTGGGAAAGCGCACACGGCCCCAGAAACCGCCGACTCGCCGTCCCCGCGCCCCGGGGCATCGCCCACCCCCGCACTGAAACACAATTTCTTTGCCAAAGAGACTATGCTAGAAGGTCAGACTATCCTACCTAGGCTACAAGATCTCCGCTGCGGTCTGGGATTTTCTTTTTTTTTTTTTTTTAAATCTTTTTCTCTTCTTTTCTCTTTGAAGAGGAATGGTTTTTTCTGGCACCAGTGGGAGGGGTCTGGCCAACTGTGTGGCCGTGGCAAGACGCGGCACAACTGCCTACGCGGAGGCACCGCCCTGGCCGGGCTGCCGCCCCAGCGCCGGGGTGGGGGGGTTACCGCTCGCGCCCCAGGCCGCGGGGCCTGAAGCGGTCATCGTTCGGGTGACCGGCCCCGAGGCCAGAGCACACGCGACTTGAGCCCGTGGTGGGGCACCCAGGGCTTGCGGTGGGGCACCCAGGGCTTGCTCTGAGGCCCCCGGCAGTGCCAGCCGGAGCGCGGAAACGAACACGCCAACCCTGCCTGGAGACCCATTTGGATGTTGGGTTTGCTTTTTTTCTAAGGTGGACTTCTCCTTTATTTAAATTTTCTTTCCGCGTACAAATTCACAAGACTTTCCTGCTACAAAAATTTTGCTGAAAAGTAAGGCTTTCTGAGAATGAAAATTCATATGCATGATCAGAACAAGCTCTCCTGTGGCCTGGATGTCGTGTCTGCCTGTGGGCCCTGGGCTGGACCCCGGCCTCCACCGTAAGGCAAGAGGGTTTGCGGTAATGTAAACGGCGAGGCTGTGGCCCCGGCCCCCGGCCCGGCCCGGCCCTCACAGGGAGCAGCCCGTCAGTCCAGCGGCTCTAGCAGGCGCTCCCTCTGGAGTGAGCAGGGATGCCCCGGGACAGGAAGCCCCCACCCCACCCCACCCACGACCCCGTTCTAGTCCTTCAGGGCCCCCGGGGCCGGCGGACGGCCTGGCACGGCCCTCCCTCCCGGCTCTGAACTTCCTCAGAGGCAGGAGTTCATGGGCTGCAAGAGGCAGGGCCCCAGCAGAAGTGAGGCTTGCGGGGAGCCCACCAGGCCGCCTGCTGCCCCCCAGGGGCAGCCCGCTGGGGTCAGAGGCAGCCTCCCTCCAAGACCAAATTCCCGGTGCCAGAGAAGCAGAGCACAGATGGCCTCTGGCGGCGTGGCAGCACCTTCTAGATGAGGCCTGCTGCCTTCAATTAAGACCGACATGAAGCCACCGGAAGGCCGTCTCTTTCTCTGAGAGGGGTCACTGGCCATCCTCTCCCCTCCCTGCTGCTGTCGTGGGCTTTGGCGAGGAGCTTCGGTTGGGGCAGAACAGCCAAGAGAGGCCTGAGGTGGCTGGAAAGGGCCAAACCCTGCCTTGGGCTGGGATCCCTTCTGCCTTTTGGGTTGACAGGACCAGCCTGCGGGGAGGTGGGGACGATGGGGCCACTGCTTGTCCTTCCCTGCCACCAGGCCTGGGAAGGGGGGAGGTGACCGGCAGGGTCCAAGGGTGTCACCTGTGCCACAGGCCCGTGACACCCACCCACCGCCATGTGCCCTCCCTCTCAGCCCCGAGGAGAGGCCCATCCTGGCTGAGTCTCGCCCCTCTCGGTGGGTGAGGGAGGCGGGATCCTGCTTGTCCTTCCCCAGGAAGGACTGCTGTCCTGCATGCGCCCTCTATGGCCACTCTTGGTGCGGGCCAGGTGTCAACACCTCCCACCCCAGGCTTTCTGAGGCCGAGAGGCGCCAGCATGTACTCTGTGAATTCATACGTTGGTCGCTGGACGCCACCGAACAGCTGCCCCAGCCTCCTCTGGATCAGCTCTAAGACGACGAGCCACCAAGCAGGGACCAGGTGAGACGTCCTTCCCCACCCAGAGCCGCTGGCTGCCTCGTCCGACTCCCCAGGGGAACGTGCCTTTGGAGGGACCTGCCCAGCGCCCGCACACCCGTTACGCTCTACAACCTGAGGCTTTCGGCACAATCTTGGGGGGCCACGGAGTTGGGGTTTTCTGCAAGCATCTTATGGCTGACTTTTAAGAAAAGCCAAGTATAAATGAGAACTTGAGCCCCCTCGCTTTTGATGTAAAAAAGTAAAGGTTTAAGTAAAGTTTCCCAAATATTGTCTGTCTCCTCAGTGGAAAGAAAGCGAGAGCCACTTGTACTCGACCTGCAGCGGTGAGGCATCCGCCGTGAACACATGAGCAGGGGCAAAGTGACTCCGAGAGAGCCTCTGTCGCGGCAGCGAGCTCCAGAGAACGCACAGATGTGTTTAGCCTCACGGGAAAAAGACCCACTCGCTCACAAGCCGACCCAACTGCTATCGTCTGAGGAAGGTGCCAAGCTGCGAAAAGCCAGATTCCAAGGCAGCAGAGCCCAGGTGGCATGTGTGCAAGCGGGGCTGGAGAGGAGCTGTCTGGGAGGGAGATGTCGCGGGGTGGGGCTCCTCGGCAACCCCGGGGGGCGGGGGACGGGGGGGGGCCCGGAGCCGGGGAGGGTACGCGCGCGTCTCGCTCTACGCCTGCGGCGGGGAGAGGCACTCACCACCCTCTGCTCCCTGGCCCACCTGGCCCACCGAAGACGAGCCTGCGCGTGAAGGCCGCGGGGCCCCAGAGCGGCCAGCAGACGCCCTCCGTCCCGAAACGAGCGCAGGGCCTGGGGCTGTGCGCCTGCACAGAAGTCCTGCTTCCTGAGGACGTTTTCAAGAGGTCGCCCTTCTATGGTGACATCGCTCCACTCGCCTGACACTCCATGACAGGCTGGTCACGGAGAATGGCTGCCAACTGCCGACCCTGCCAGAGCAGCCCCCAGAGCAGCAGGGAGCCCGGGGCCAGGCCGTCCACGCCGCAGGAGGGGCTCGTGGCTCTGCCTTTGCGGACAACAGAGCCACCAAATGTCTCCCCAACTAGACGGCCTCTAACGAGCGCCCCGAGTTGTTCCCTGGACCCTGAGAGTCCAGATGTGGAGGCCGCCCGGCAGCCCAGGGCTGCTGTGCCCCGCACTTGGCATTAAGGCTAAACGGTTCTGGTGTCACCACGGAAGGAAGCCTCTCCCGACCCCGCCCAGGCCCCAAGTGGGAGACCTGGGAGAGAAGGCACGGAATACGACTGAGGGAGGGAGGCCGCTGTGGGCCGACTCCCCCCCTCCACTGAACCTGAGCAGGAGGCCGAGAAGGGCCGTGACCCCAGCGGAGGGACCCGAGCCCGGGCAGAAGCCCGGGCCGGGGGTCAGCACAAAGAGTGGGCCAGCCCTGCCGCAGCGCCACGGGACTGCCCAGCGGGGACGGTGGGACGCTTGCGCCGACATCCCACGGGAAAGAGGGGGAAGGAGACCGAAACCAAGAAGCTTCTCTCCCGGCCGTGGTAGCTCCACGGAGCGTGGGTGCGGTGCTGGTGAAAGGCTGAGACCCTGCACCGCAGGCCCGGCCAGGCGGCTGGTGCTGGGCCAGCACCCCGAGGGCGGGACGGCGTCTGGGGAGGTGGTGGGCTCGCTCCTGGGCCCCGAGACCGTCCAGGAAGCGCTGATCAGGCCCAGGCGTGGGGCTCCCCCGGGGGCCCTGCCCGGCGCCCGGCGGGAGAGGGGTGGGGGGAGAGGTGGCGGGAGGCCTATGGATTCTAGCGCACCCCCTGCCCTGCCCGCTCCGCCGCCAGCCGGGGCCTCTCAGTTGTTCTCTATCTGCTCAATGTCCAGCTCGCCGTCCAGGGAGCAGGGGCTATTGCGGACAGCCCCGCGGTCCCGCCAGGCCGTGCCCGGCTCCCCATGCCCACCACAGCCCTCGCCGAGGGCGCAGCCACCCGCCTCCTCGCAGCACGGCTCCTCCTGGCAGACGGGGTGGTCGTCCAGGGACGGGGGCAGAGGCTCGGGGATCGGGGTCCCGGCGGGGGTCCTGCCCCCCGTGCCGGAGGCCGAGAGCAAGGCGGTCCAGGACCTGGTGCTGCTGACGTGGAGGGCGAAGGGGCTGTGAGGGCCGCGGTCCTCCGTCCCTGCGCTCAGACAGCTGAGGCTGCTGAAGGTCTGACAGTTCTGTGGGGGAGACAGACACACACGTCACTCAGGGTCACGTTCCTGGAACCGAAGGCCCGCACGCCCCAGCCAGCCAGGCCCAGGCCCCTGGGGCTATCTGCTGGTGGGCCCACCGGGCAGCAGAAGACCACCCAAGTCCCGGCCTCTTCCCCGACCTGGACAAGGACAAGGATAATGTATGAAGAAATACCCCTGGCCGGTGAACACCATGCTAATAAAGAAAACGCGAGGTGCAGTTATTCGTCTGCAAATGGGCAAAGAGGACGAGCTTGCTAACACCCAGTTCTGGGGGCACTGTGGTGCGGGGGGGGGCAGGGGCATGCCCAGAGCCCCTCACACACAGCCTTCCTGAAAACGATCTGAACCCTTCATCAGGCAATTTCACTTCTAGAATTTCTATCTGAAGGAAACAATCCGGACGCATGCAGAAATTCAGTGACATGAACGTTCCTCGTCACGCTGTTAAATTGAAAAGAAGTGACCCAGATTCCCTGCGATAAGGGTTCCATAAAGCATGTCTTTTCAGACAAGGGAAGCCTCTTTAGCCATTAGAAGAACACGGCAGGAGTGGATTTACTGACGCAAACGGAAACACCGCCAGGCCGCACTGCTGCACAAAGCGGGCACGGTGCCCATGCCACCCTGTCGCCGTGATAGGAGGGGACATGGGCCAGGAGGGTTGGCTTGACGTCCGCGTGGTGCACATCACAGCCACCCAGGGGGCCGGTTTCCACGTGAGCCCTGGGCTCCTGTGCCCTCGACAGGCACTCAGGTGACGGATGCTGTAGCCCTGCTGGGGAAGGGGCCGGGCTCACAGCTGGGGGCTGCGGAGACACCCCTCAGCCTCCCTAGGCCTCGGCTGCCTCATCTGTAAGAGGCGAGTGATGGTC
Organism: Phocoena phocoena; assembly: GCF_963924675.1. Classification (NCBI taxonomy): domain Eukaryota; kingdom Metazoa; phylum Chordata; class Mammalia; order Artiodactyla; family Phocoenidae; genus Phocoena; species Phocoena phocoena. Next base: position 7,471,183 of record NC_089234.1, on the reverse strand, counting down.
CCTGCCTGTCCCACAGGGCCCTTTGAGGCCCCCGTGAGAAAATGTGGCTGCCCAGGGCTCCGCACCCGTAGGCTCTGCCTCTGCAAGGGGCCAGCCTGGAGGAGGCAGCCTAGGGTCTGCCCGTGGCGGGCAGAGCTTGAACACGGCCCAAGGGTGCTTGGGGCCACCCACTCACAAAAGGGGGCAGGCCCGGCACTGCGCACCGACGGGTTCAGCTACACACCGGCTCTCCTGGCTGAGCACAGAGTCGGGACGGAGAGCTATGCAGACGAGGGTGCCCACGGCCCAGCCCCACCGGTCCCCAACAGGACCAGCAGCAATGCTGTGCCTTCTCGGGACAAGACAGGAGAGACGTGTGTCGAAGGCAGCAGGAGGGAGTCTGGGCTCTGGCTTCCTCCCTGCACACGCTGGGGACTTGGGGGCGTGGGGAGCACCACACGTCTGCCAATGCCAAGGTCACAGGCCTGTCCTGAGGGCCCCGGTCCTTTCACAGGCGGCAGTGTCCGTATGTCACTTTGAAATAAAGGTGACCACCGGCTGTCACAGCGAGCAAGCTGCTGCATCAGGCTTGGCAGATGGAAAACGAAAGGCGCTCTCTCTAGAGGGAAGTGTCCGGGCCTGCCGTGCGCGCGCTCACCGTCCCCACTGGCGCCACGGCGGAAACCGCTCTGATGGGTTTGCTCGTCTTGGAATCCTTCGATTAACTGAGAAAGGGAGGCTGGGGTACTGGCGGAGTGGGGGGCTCTGGGATTGAGGAAAGAAGGGCTGGGCCACCAATCAGACCTGAGATGCTGGCCCAGGTCGTGGTGGGAGCCAGACTGGGGACCCTCGCGGTGCCCCTCCTGGGCCACGTGGGGCTCGCTGAGGCCCCAGGCCTCACAGGGCACGTTCCCTCCGCTGCCACAGCAGAGCGCCGGAGGCAGGTCCTCGTGCAAAACGGCCCCCAAGAGCCTCTGTGTCCTCAGGTCAGAACACAAACCTAACGCTGTGTGTGGGCAGAGGCCCCAGATGCCTGCGCTGGGAGGGTCCCTGGGGCCCCTTCTGCCTCCCAGCCACTCTCCTGACTGGCCTAGACCTGAGCCAGGACGAAAGGAGAACTGGGTAGAGAGACAAGAAAGAGGGAGGATGGCTCAGCCCGGGCCTATAGAAGCAGCGGTGTGTAAGGGATTTCCGCGAATGGCAGTGTGACCCGTTACAAATAATAGCGCCCAGCGTAAACCCAACGTGCTGTGAATGGGTCACAGGGGATGCCGAGACCCTGATGCCCTCAGCCCCACGAACATGTGTTAACTAAGGTGCAGGCGGGTGCCTGACTTCATGGCAAACGTGACAGCGTGTGTCTGGGCACTAGTCATGTTAAACAGCAGCCAGCCAGCAGCAGGGTACCGGGGACCCCAGTTTGCGGGAACCTTTCAGAGATGCAGCTTTTGCCTCAAGTGTGCCCTGGCGAGGGCTGAGGTCAGAGAGGCTGTTACAGTCCTGGGTTCCGCCACACACAGGCCTGATGGCTTCAGACAAGACCTTCCAACCTCTGACAAATAAGGGCTGGGTCAAGGGCACGCGGGCGACCGCCGTTCTGAATGTCTGGAATAACTGGGTCCTTTTTGCTTTGCAGCAGGGCAAGAAGCTGCAAGGTTTGGTTGGTGAATGTTGTCACAAGCAAACCCCAGGATGCCACTGAACCCCACCCTCTGACAGTCCTCAAAGGCACCTACTCCTTGGCTACAAAGCCAGTGTCACGTTGAAAACGTTGTTGACTCAAAACTCAGCTGTTTCAGCCACAGTGAAAACCTGCTGAATGTCCCAGCCGGTGGCACGCCCCACCTGCCGGGGAGGAATGTGACCTGCACAAAGGGGCAGTGTGTGTGTCCTGCCCAGGCTCCATCCCAGGAGGGCCCATCCTGTGTTGGCATCCAGGGCGCAGCCCTGGGGGCAGGGTCCCGCCCAGCCTCTCCTGGCGGCTCGCGCTCCCCAAAGCCCAGCTCCCATGCAAGAATGCTGCACAGGCCTGCTGGAGGCCTGGAGGCCTGTGTGCCCTCAAAAATGTCTGGGCAAAGCTGCAAAGCTTCGAACAAGTTCAAAGCACTGTGTGAACATCTTTCCAGGGTGAAATGGCTGCTTTGGGACAGACAGTCCCCCCTATGCCAGACCCGGCCTTGGCCCAGGGATGGGCTGCCTACTTGGGCACGAGCCTGCCCAGGTAACAAATCTCAGAGAGGACCATCCATGTGGCCTCAGGCTAGTGGCTGGAGACACTGCTCAGCACCCCAGTCCTAGAGTCTGGAGCGACTTTGGAATGGAGCCCCTGAAAGTCAAGTTGCTTCCATCAGAACTGCCAGGCCTCAGGTACAGGCAGCAGTGTCTCAGCCCACCCACCCAGCCTCCCCAAGTCAGGAGCAACGGCCCCTTCTCTGCACAGCCCTTCTGTGCAGATATCTGCTCCCATCCCCTCCTTCTGGGTGGCAGGCCCCTGGCCAGACCCTGGGCTCAGCCCGGCTGGAACTCTGTGCAGCCCTCATTGCAGACAGAGGCCCACAAGACCCGGGTAGTGAGAGCACCCCGAGGGCCGGGCCCGGCTCCCGTCCACACCCGCTGTCCACACCCAGCCCCAAGCGCCCACACTGTGAAGAGGCCGAGGACGCAGCCCCTTGCCAGCTGAGGGCACCTCTGCCTTGAGCTGCAATCTGAAAACCAAATCCCCCCTCGGGAACCTCACATTAACTTAACGGACTTGGCCCCGTCCTTCTGTGCACGCCGGCCAACAGCCACCCCGCCGAGCCTTGGGCCATGAGCTCCGTCCCCTCCCCAAGTGCCAGCCCGGGGCAGGCAGCCCGGGGCCAAGGGCAAGGCAGACTGTGGGGTGCCGTGGCCGAGAGCAGGCAGCGGCAGCCCCCTTTCTCCTGGTCGTCTTGCCCTCAGGAGGACAGGCTGTTTTCCTCACTCCCGTCTCCCTGGGCCACATCCTGCCCTTGAACCGGGAAGGCCCAGGGAGCGTGGTGCGCGTGGCATAGGGTAGGAGCGCGGGACGCAGGGTCTGGGGTCAGAGGAACTCGCCCAAGACTGGCTCCTCCACCGACAAGAGTCGCCTCATTTGGGAAATGAACAGTCGTCACTGGCCTGGCTGCCTCCCTGGGCCATTGCAAGGGTCCCACGAGAAAATGGATGCGAAGCGGGGCTGCTGGGGCCCCACCCATGGAAGCCTGTTCCCCAGCGCCTGGCACAGCTCCCCTGCCCCTTCCTCCTGGGGCAACCCACAGCCAGTGACTGGCTGATACGGGTTCCGGAGCTGACCCGGGCCTGGGGGGGTCAAATCCCAGGTGCTCTTCACACTGCTGGGCCCCCCTGGGTTAGGCTGAGGGCTCCTTCCCTGGCCTGCTTCCCTCACTTCCTACAGGTTTCTCCCAAGGGCCTCCTAATCTCTGGGCCCCGATTCCCGGCTGAAGCTCTGCTTCCAAGGAACCGACCTAAGACGGGAGATGAAAGCACTCTGTGTCACCTGCTCATCGGTACTGCTGTTCCTTCCAGAAGAGGAACGCCAGGTGCCGCTCAGAGGCTGACCGTCAGATCCCGTCAGACGGAGTCCACCTGTCAGGACCAGCCTGCCTTGCGTTTACTGGGGATCAGTGGTTGCTGGGGACCTCTCCTCGCTCAGCCCGGGGCCTCATCGTCGTGCCCACGTGAAACTTCCTCTCAACATCGTGCTGGGACAGAACACGTCTCCCCAAGGCACACGTGTGCTTCCCCTTCTAGGACAAGAGGTGTGACAGAGTCCCCCAGCTCCCCTCTTCTGGCACCATCCTTCGAGGCTGGCTCATTTGCTTCTCCTCTTCCTAATGCTATCTCCCTCTTTGTAATCCAATTCATGGATCTCTCTGTGTTACTGATTTTTAGGGAACCACCTCAGATCCCTCTAGAAAGAGGGGCATAAACAAGCCCAACCAGCCAGGGAGAACGTGCAGACCGGGGTCCACGCCTGGCCCAGGCTTCTGGAGCCTTGCAGCCACTCTGCAAGCTGCTGGGCTAGGGCCCTGGCTAAGAGGAGGCACTTCCTCCCCCAAGCAGACACTTTCATGAGAACAGAATTCTCCAAGTATCAAGAAAACAGCAGGCCATGAGAGTGGCGAGGGGCCTGGAAATTTTCTAAGTCTCGCTTGTGCTGGAAGCTGGCACAGAGACAACCAGGGCGGTGAGGCGTGTGGTTTCCTGGGGTGGCGGTTCTGTTTTGTTTTTTAAACTATCTCAGGAAAGAGAAAAAGGCACCGGCTTATTTGGGGCCTATCTTTAATCCATCTTTGGTAAATCGGAGTTTCCCATGAAGGCTGGACTGTCTCTCATAGGAAGCCCCAGAGCCCAAGGGGTCAGGTGGTGGGCTGCCCCGGCTCGGAGCTGCGGGTCTGGTGGCGGGTGTCAGGCAGGTGCTGGAGGTGGCCCCTCGCCCCCGGCATCCCATCACCGTGCTCAGGCCCTGCCCAGCTTCACTTCCTGCTCGCTCGGCTCTGTGTCGGGCCCAGCCCGTTTCTGTGACATGCTCATTACCTTTGGACCCCACAAGACGCAGCCCTTTTAAGCCCGGACTGCTTCCCTACCTCAGGAAGAAGGGCAACGCTGGCCACTTACAACCCAGATAGGGAAGCTGGGTCGCCGAGGCCTGAAAGCAGAAAATGAAGTTGCCTGAAGGGAGGAGCCTCTGGGGCCCAGGGAGCACCTCGGACTTGGCACCGGACACTTGAGGTTCTTCCCAGATCACAGGTGCTAGAATCAAACAGCCAGGGGAGGGCAGGACGTATCTGAGGGGTGGAAGGATGGCCCTGGCAGTTACTAGGAAGCCCCTGCCTTCCTGGGCCTTTTCCCTCAGCTCACTGCTGCAGAGGCCACAACTGCTTCCTGAGCACCCGTCACCTGGCAGGCGTCACCTCATCCACTAGACCCCTGCAGGAGCATCATCCCCTGCAGAAGCAAGCCTGAGCCCAGGTGTCCCCTGCTGGTGCCCTGCGGCCCCGACCCCGCACCCCACCACCTGGCTCAGGGGCCGGCTCACGGAGGGCGCTAGTGCAGCCCGGTGGGGTGGGAAGGAAGGACCCACTGGGTTAGCCCCCGGGGGCTAGACTGTGTGTCCGCACCCTAAGGTCCCGGGACGCTGTGGGCATGTGCTCTGAATGGTGGCCAACCCCGTGGTCTGGAGCCCCCCTCTGCCCAGGCCACGCTGTGGCAAATGCTGTTTCTGCACCAGGCCCCGGGTGGCAGACGGCCCGCCTGGACACAGAAGGTGCGGAAGCCGATGAATGGCAGGGGGCCTCCCGGCAAGCTCACAGTTAGAAAACAAACATTTTCTTTCTGCAGCGTGCATCCTGGCCAGCACACACTCAGGACAGGGCTTGGAAGAACACCTCGCTCTCAGCTTGCCGTGGAGGGAATTCTCTGCCTGACAGAAGTCGAGGGACCTTTCCAAAGCACACAGGGCGCTGGCGGGGGGACCAAGGCTAACGCACTGCCGGGACGCATAGGGACCCTGGGGGCGGCTTCTGCACCAGGACTGGGGGCACTGAAGGTGGCTCCAAGGCCCCAGAGGGGACAGCGGGCCCTGGGTTTTGTTCAGCTGGCTGGAGCTGGGTGCTCCAAGGGCCATGTCAAGGCACAGGGAGACAGGATTGCAGAGTATTGGGACCCTCTCAGCCCAGCCCTCCATTCTCTGTTCGGATATTGGCTTCCAGAGAGAGGGGATGCTTTTTGGAAAAACGGGCAAATTGCCAATCAGTCTAACAGCCTTAACTGCAGATAGGCAGACGGAGGCCGAGAGAAGGGAAGAGACTTGCCACAAATCCCACAGCTGGTTGATGTGCAACCATTCCTCTTGACTTCCGGGTCGAGCTCAGGAGAACATTCGATCCTCAGGCAGGATAGCGGCCTAGAAGAGGCTGGACAAGCCTGGGCTGGAACCCTGGCCCTCTGGGGGCCCTGGGAAGTCCTGAAATTTCTCAGCCTCAGTTTCTCATTTGTACAATGAGGCTAATATGAGCCCCAAATGAAGCCACAGAATTGTTTGGAGGGTTAATTGCATTGGGACCATGTAGGAGGCCAAGGAGGCGCTTGGCTAACCTGAGCTCCCTCCTCCCCCCTGCGCCCACCCCGCCGTGCTCAGGCTAAGGTGGGGGGCCCGTGGCTCTCCGTGGACAGCGCTGCACAGCCAAGGGGTCAGGGGCTCGGCTTTGGGAACAGAATCTATACCCTAGATGGTCAAACCCACTGTCCTTTTTAACCAAAACCTGCTTTCAAAGGAGCCAGAAGACATGCCAGCAACACGAAAGGTGAAATCTCTAGGAATAAAAGTATAAGAGCTAGAGAAAAGAGATAGGAAGAAAACCTTACAGAGCACAAATGTGGGCTTGAACAAAGAGAGAGACATCCTGTCTGTGGACAGGAAGACTCAACCTCAAAAAGGTGTGAATTCTCCCCAAGTTAATTCAGAAGTCTAACACAATCCCAATCTACAATGTCTACAGCAGCCCTCCCCCATCTCCAGACAAGCTGATTCTCAAGTTTTCATTGGAAAAATAAACAGGTGAGAATAATCAGGAAGCCTCTGTGAAGAACAATTAGGACAGACTAGTCTTACCAGATGCTAAAACATACTACAAAGCCTCAAAATTAGGAGTATACTACTATATGAGGACACACAGAGACTAATGAAATAGAAGAGAATGTTCTGAAATAGCCTCAGGTTAGCATATGATAAAGGTGGAATCTCAAAGCAGAGAGAAAAAGATGGAATTTTCAATAGCTGGTAGAGAGACCAGTGGGTAGACATATTAAAAAAAGAAAAAAAGGGCTTCCCTGGTGGCGCAGTGGTTGAGAGTCCGCCCGCCGATGCAGGGGACACGGGTTCGTGCCCCGGTCCGGGAAGATCCCACATGCCGTGGAGCGGCTGGGCCCATCAGCCATGGCCGCCGAACCTGCGCATCCAGAGCCTGTGCTCCGCAACGGGAGAGGCCACAACAGTGAGAGCCCCGCGTACCACAAAAAAAAAAGAAAAAAAAATGTTGGCTCCATATTCATACCACATACAGGATAAGCTCCACATAAACCAAATACTGCAATATAAAACCATAAAAACACTAGAAGGAAACATAGGAGAATTCCTTTATAGCCTTTCTAAAATCCAACATTCAGAGCCATAAGAGAAAGAATTAATAAATTTGATAAAAAATGTATACACGTCAAAAAACGCTAAAAGCACTGGTGGGATTGTAAAATTGTGCAGTCGGTTTGGAGAACAGACTGGCAGTTTCTCAAAATGTTAAACACAGAGTTACCACAGGACCCAGCAATTCCACCCCTAGCTATGTACCCAAGAGAAATGGAAACACATGCCCATACAAAAACATGCACATCAACGTTCACAGCAGTATTATTCGTAATATCCAAAAAGAGGGAACAACCCAAATGTCTACCAATTAGCAAATGGATAAATAAAATATGGCAGGATTATTTTTCGGCCATTAAAAGGAATGGAGGGACTTCCCTGGTGGCGCGGTGGTTAAGAATCCTCCTGCCAATGCAGGGGACACAGGTTCAATTCCTGGTCCAGGAAGATCCCACATGCCGCGGAGCAACTGGGCCCGTGCGCCACAACTACTGAGCCTGAGCTCTAGAGCCCGTGAGCCACAACTACTGAGCCCACGTGCCACAACTACTGAGGCCCGTACGCCTAGAGCCCATGTTCCGCAACAAGAGAAGCCACCGCAGTGAGAAGCAGGCGTACTGCAAAGAAGGGTAGCCCCCGCTCGCCGCAACTAAAGAAAGCCCACGCGCAGCAACAAAGACCCAATGCCACCAAAAATATAAAATAAATTAAAAAAAAAAAAAAGGAACGGAGTTACTGACACATGCTACAACATGGACGAACCTTGAAAACATTACACTGCTCAGTGAAAGAAGCCAGTCAACGAGAGACCACATTACTGTATGACTCCATTTATATGAAATACCCAGGACAGGCAGATCCAGAGAGACAGAAAGTAGATTAGTGGCTGCCTGAGGCTGGGGTGGCTAAGGGTGAATAGTGACGGGCAATGGGTATGAGGTTTTTTTGGGGGGATGATGAAAATATTCCAAAATTGACTGTGGTGATGATTGCACAGTTCCGTGAACATACTAAAAACCACGAAAATTGTTTGCTTTCAATGGGTGAATTGCATATAGCATGTGAATTACAAAGCTGTTGAAGAACGCCAAAAGCAAAGTCAAAACACAAAGAACAAATTAGAAATAAACATTTGCAACTCATAGCAAGGCAAAAACGAATCTAATATAGAATCGAGAAAAAGAGTGACACCTCAATTTTTTTTTAAGGGCAAATGAATACAGCAGAGGACATACGAATGACCTTTAACTATGAGATGCTCAACTGACTAGAAAAATGCTAACTAAGATGACACAGAGAAACCATCCTTCACCTTCTGGTTGGCGAAATCCACATTTGACCAGAATCTGTCGAGGCGGCGGTGGGGAACCGGACTGCCTGAGGCACCCGTCGGTGGTGTGGGGCCCCCTCAGTGTCACCTGGGCAACATCCTCCAAGACGACAAGTGCGTACAACCTGCATGCAACCCGCCACCCTAGTGGCAGGATGTGCCCACAGAGGGTACACCTGCAAGTCTGAAAGGATCCACAGGCAACACAGTTCATAGCTGAGAGGACTGCCCCCGGCTTGGGAGTCCGCAGCCGGGGCCTGGGAATGAAAGTGGGCACGTCCACACAACAGACCCTCCTGGTGCTGGAAAAAAGGCGGCAGTGGCTCGGCTCTGACACAGAAACACTTCCAGGGTCTGTTATTTAAGGCAGCAAGTTTCAGAAAACTAGACGTTAACATGCTATCTTTCATATACGAAAGGTGAATAAAAGAAGAACCTTCTTATTTGCTTGTATTTTTATAAAGGATTTCTAGAAGGATCACAGGAAACAAATAAGGAGTTAACCTGAGGCCACAGGGGATGGGAGGGATGGGAGCAACACTTTCCCTGTATACTGTTTTAATTTTTGAACATGTGAATGTACTATCAAAAAATATGTGTGTGTGTTTATTTTAAAAGGAAAGGACACTCTAAGTTAGGAATGAAGAGGATGACTCACAGGCCAAAAACTCTTACTCAAATGGTCACTCAGATTTTCAAAAAGAGAAGTCCCCCTCCCACACCATCTGCATATTAAAATCATTGTAATGTTTCTCCACCAAAGTCCTTTTTGACTTCCCTTTTCTCCTATTGGCAGGAACAAGGCTTATGCATCACACAAAAAATGGCACTTTGCAAAACTGTGCAGACCAAAAAAAAAACCCCTCTACCGGGTTCCTGCATTTAATAATCACCAAATTAAATCTGAGTTACACACGAGCACAAGACGTGAAAATACCAGGCAGGGCCAACCCTTGAACGGCAAACAGGCCACACATGTGCCAGACATCTGCCTGTGGGCAGTCGGCTGTTCGGGCCTTTTCCCGGGGCTGGTAGGCGGGCTTATAAACACAGGCAGGGGGAAATCCCTGGGAAACATCTCGCTGTTCTAAAGGTTTGCAGGGCTCCCCGCCTGCCTGGTGGAGGCTGGCCTGGGGTCCTCGCTCCATGGGAGAACACTGCCGGGCCTTGTGGGTGACCCAAGGCGGGGCCGGGGCTGCTTTGCACCCAAAACCCCAGCTTTCCCCAAACAAGGCCCGTCTCTTGGAACGCACCCACCTTGCCCAAATGGGCCGGTGCCCGTCATTCAGAGCCGCTGCCCGGCCCTGCCCCAAGGCAGGGCAAGGTGGCTGCTTGTTTGTCAGAAACAGTCTGGGGGAACGGCCCCCCGCGTGTCTGCGAGAGGCTCGGTGCTGAGGACGGGCGTGTGGGCCAGGTGTCTGCAGTTGTGGTGCGTGTGGACACAGAGTCCCCACCTCCACCTGTCAGCATATTTCCACACCTGGTGAACACACGAAAAGCAGAGAATAAGCTCAAAGTGTCAGATTCAGCTGGATTTCCTTTCTATTTGGTGCGGGGGTGGGGAGGGGAGGATCTCTTCTCCCCTCCTTAACGATAAAATATAAATCATAAAGAAAGGCAGGCAAACACTGTGGAAACACGACTGATTTCTCTGCTCCAACAGGCCTCAGCACGGAAAACCCCTACATCTCCCAGTCCCCAGGCCCCTTACAGACTGACCCTCTTCATGGACAAAGTGCTCCCCTCCCGCTGGAAAGGACCACCCGGTGCCCTGGCCTCACTCCCACCCTCTCTGGTTTGCTTCCACCCCTTCCAAGCTCTGGACCTCCAGGCCCCCAGTCCCTGACTTCAGGGAGGACCGTGTCCGAGCAGGGCCCAGAGGCCAACTGCATAGCCGGGATCCAACCCACATCACTGGCTCCTGCGTCCACATTGACATCAACGCCACTGGAGGAGTGGGCTTCACGGCCAACGGCCACTTGGCACTGATTCCCAGCTAACCGGCCCAGGCCAGAGGGCCGGAGAGGAGAAAGAAACGCACGACGTCCCCATGTCTGCTGTCTGGAACCTCGGCCGTCTCCCAAGGCCAAATGCTGGAAAATCCAAGTAGAACTTGCCACAATCAGGCTGAACTCCAGGCAAACCCAAGGCCAAGAGAGCCTACACCAACCATCTTAGGATAATCCCAGCACCCCTCAGCTCCTGGGAGCCAGGACCCTGGCCGGTCCCAGACAGCACTCGCGCTCGGAGCCTGAGGACGTAGCCAGACTGGGAGGGCAGGCTCGGGGAACAGGGATGGGCTGGAGGCCCCAAGCGCGGGGGCCTGTCCCCACCGACTGGACCACCCACAGGGCACCCTGGTCTGTCCAGATCCGCTGAGAGGGATATGGCAGGGCCACTGGGACGAGGCCCCAGAGGGCCAGTACACAATGTCTGGCTGCCCTCACTTCCACAGCATCAAGGGGGGTTCCCCTGCCAATCCACAGGGGCTCCTCATTGGGCTACAAAGCTGGCCACGTCACAAGCCACAAGCCCCACTCCCTTGCTCTGTGACTTGGTCCAAGGGCGACGGCTCCCCCAGGGAGGCACTGGGCCCACGTGGGAGAGCGAGCCCCGCTGGGACATCAAACACAGGGTCTGGGTGCAGCTCCAGGGCCTCAGGCAAACCCTGCTCCCCTCGCGGCCTCCATCTGTCCTCTGTCCTGAGACAGGGTGGTCCCCAAGGACCCCGCAGCAGCCTCAAGCAGAAGGTGGGAGACGACAGGCAAGCCCCAAGGACAGTGTGGTATCCAGGACACCCCTGAGGGGGTGTGGTCACCTGGCTCCAGGCTCCAGCCTGTCACGTACTGGGTGTGTCCTAGGAAAGTCCTGGGTCCACGTACACAACGAGGGAGTTGTTAGTCCTGCATGAGCCTGGCTGTCCCTGCCCTGCCCTGCCCTGCCTGCGCCCTCCCTGCCCACTCAGCCTCCCTGGACGCACTAAGCTCTCCTGGGGGTGCCCTCCCTCAGCCAGGATTATCACCCCCTCGATAAGCCTCTCTCCCCTCACAGCCCAGCTAAAACCACTCCCCGCCCCTACAAAGCCCTCCTGGAGCCTCCCTGCTGCACAGGCTGGCTGGCAGGGTTCTGGAGGGCTCGGCCAGGGGAGAAGTCTGCTGGCCGCACCTCTGATGCCTGGAGGAACGGGGTTGGGTGGCTGAATGAAGGGTTGAAAATGGTGATCCATTTGGGGTGGAATCCTGCATCTGCCACTACGTGTTCCCTCGGCCTCCTTGTGCAACCTGAGTTTCTCTTTCCCCATCTGTAAAATGGAGAAATAAAACTGCCCTTGTGGGGCTGTAACGGGGCTGAAATGAGATCATAACAGGGCCCAGCTCAGCGGGATCTCCACACCACATTACAGCGTCCAGCTGTACCAAGACGAAGGAGGAGGGCCGGCCCTGCCCCGAGGGGCTCAGGCAGAAGACACAGAGGGAGAGCCCTTCACCCACAGCTGTCCCAAGCGGAAGTGACCCGTGAGAGCAGAAATCCCAGGCGTGCTGGGGAAAACAGAGGCCGCACTGGCCTGTCCTGGACACCAGAGTTCTGCGGGGGCGAGGAGGGGCGGCTGGACCCCGCCAGCGTGTCCCAGCGTGCCTGGGCAGGGCAGGTGGCCACGGACGTGCCCGCTGGCAGAGGGTGTGGCAGGACATTCCTGGGCACATTCCACCTCTGTGGGTTCGGCTGTCCCTCCTGCAGAACCAGGGCTGAGTGGCAGGGACACCATGTGGGGCTCTGGTGGTCCTGAGCCCCAGAGGCCCCATTAGAGGACTGCCTCTCCTGAGGCTCGATCTCGCCTGGGGCAGCCCGGACACTCAGTTACAGGACAGGGTGGGGGGCTCACCCCGGACTCTTGCCCACCAGGCACTTTTCCTGGGATGGCCTGTCCTCTCACCCGTCTAAGTCACGTCTCTCCAGCCAAATCCGTCACTGCAGCAGGGCAGGGGCCTAGCAGAGGCCCAGGATCCCTGGATGGAGTCCCAGCTCTGTCCAGAGCCCCAGGGGTGACCTGAGGTCTCATCCCCCTTGGAGCCCGGTTCCTCCAAGCTGCAGTGAGGGACGACAGGGGACAACCATGGGAGCCAGGGAGGTTGCAAAGACCTGGGAGCTTGCATGGTGCTTGCGAAGTTCTCTGGATGCTTGTGGCCACCAGCCCAAGACTCCTCAGTCTCTGCTGCCCAGGGAAACCCTGTCAGGGAACCCCTAGTGCAGGGGCTCTTGGGCTGAGGGGTAGGGGGAGCAGGCTCGGCATTCTCCACCAGGACCAGGACAAGCCCACCCCAGCAGGAGATCCAGATTCCAGGCCAGGAGCAGGCACCCAGGAGACTTTTTTTTTTTTTGCAGTACGTGGGCCTCTCACTGTTGTGGCCTCTCCCGTCGCGGAGCACAGGCTCCGGACGCGCAGGCTCAGCGGCCATGGCTCATGGGCTCAGCCGCTCCGCGGCACGTGGGATCCTCCCGGACCGGGGCACGAACCCGCGTCCCCTGCATCAGCCGGCGGACTCTCAACCACTGCGCCACCGGGGAAGCCCCCAGGAGACTTTTTAAAAAAATATATTTATTTATTCGTCTTTACCTGGTCTTAGTTGCGGCATGCAGGCTCTTAGTTGCGGCATGCTTGATCTAGTTCCCGGACCAGGGATCGAACCCAGGCCCCCTGCATTGGGAGCGCGGAGTCTTAGCCACTGGACCGCCAGGGAAATCCCTGGGAGACATTTTCACAAAGCGCACTGGAGATGCCAAAGAGGCTGTGCAGGGCACGTCCTGAGCGGCACAGGTGTGGCCCGGAGCATCACGCCCTGTGCCACCAGACAGACACAGGAGCGGAGTGTGTGCTGCTCTGAGTGAGTCTGGATAAGCCATTGCCACTTAGAGGCGTGATGGAATCACGATGCCTACCTCGTGGAAGACCCAGCTCAGGGCCTCAGTGTGCTGACAGAATGCACTTCCCACTTGGAGGCCTGACCGCAGGCTCCGGAAGGGCTGGCCAGGGTGGGTCCCTGTTTCTTTGACTTTCCCAGGGACACACCTCAACATAACCGAATTTCCCGACAGGCTTATTTTTTCCCTTTTGTTCGTTACTGTTTAAGTGCTTGACAGGACGTGCAAATACAGCACTGGCACCCTGAAGCGTCTAGAAGCCCTCGCAGTCACCTGCCAAGTGACTACACCTGAGGTGGATGCCCGGGGCCAAGCTGGGGGAGACTCTCGCTCCATTATCTCGTCATCTAATCCTGAGAGGCGGGCTCTGCCAGCACCTCTGCGTACAGGCAGAGAGACCCAGGTAACTGGGCAGAGTCCCACGGGGCCGGGGGTGGGCCAGGCTCAACCCCGGCTCTGTCTGTGCCCTTACCCGTCACTCTGCACCTCGTGGCTGTCAGAAACGCCTGAATCCGGGGTGGAAACCCAACCTAATTTCTACCCCCCAAGTACCCCAGCAAGGCTTGCCTACTACTTGGTGAGAATTCCCAACTACAAAAGCCAAAGGCCCTTATGACAGCAAGGGCTCCGAGATGGCCCCGAGGAATGTGCAGGGCCCAGAGAAGCCCTAAAGCATTCTTCCATCCAGACATTTCTTCACATAAAGAGAAAACCGACCCACAAGGTTGCGCTACCGTAAATTCCACCTGTCATCCCCTGGAATCCTGCCTTGTCCCAGGAACGAAGTCAAGGCATTTCTGGGGGTACTCATGTCCTAGCAGCCGTGGAGCCTCTGATGGTAGTAGAACTAACGTCTACTAAGCATGTTCCCTGAGCTTCCCGGGGTTATCCCACTGAACCCACACGACACCCCCGAATGGGAACGGGGGCACTCCTGTCACTGGAGGCTCAGGAACTTGCCAAGGCCACACAGGGAGTAAGTGGGGAGGATATGAACCCCGGCAGTCTGACCCTGAGACCAAGGGCCCGAGTGCCGGAAGGCGAGGCAGCGGGAAAGGACGCGGCCTCCCCGGTGCACACGCCAGCAAGGCAGCAGCCCCGCCAGGGGCCAGAGGGAGGGTGTGCCCAGCCTGGCCTCACACGGGCCAGGCCCTCAGCCAGATGGGAGAAAGGGGCAAAGGCCGCAAGTGTATAACTGCTGCCTGGAGTCACCCCCGTGATGACGTGTCAGGGGAAATGCTGAAAGTGCCAAGGAGGCAGACCCACGAGAGAAACCAGCCAGGGCCCAGTGACAGTGCCTGGGTGCATATAGAACCTGGCATCTTCCCAAGGGTCCCAGCTCAGCCCTTGCTCCCTTCTTCCCCTTAGATGTAAATTAGTTCACGTGTGTGTGCGTGCACACCGCACCCACAGACACACACAGCTCCGCCATCTTGCAATCACTTCAAGGTGCTGCTGTTCCGACAACGTCCGACGATCGCGTGGTCGATCTGACTCCGACCCCTTCGTGGCCGTCCTCGTCCAGACGGGTGAGGCGAGCTGTGATGGTGCCGAGATGGCAAATGAGGTGCCCACCGCCAGGAGACCAGCTTCCGGGCCTGGGCCCCAGCCTCTAGCTTCAGACCATCACTGGCTGAGCCCAAGCCAGGGGATGAGCCTACTTCTCTCTCGTAAAAGTGTCTGATGATTTGGGAAACGCATAGAACCCACGAGGAAGTCCTTCACTTTCCATCTGCAAGTGGCTACCACAAAAAGGAGCCGCCAGACTCTGTGTGTCAACAGCTGAAGCCCGGGTCCACTCAGAAAGGGGAGCCTCGGGAGAGAAGGTTCTAAAATCCCCATGGGAGCCACCACCAGGCCCTTAGGAGAAAAGCAGGCCCAGAGCCGGCCCACCCCCGGCAGGCTGGGTCACTGCCCCTCGGACCACAGGAAGAGGGCCCCGTCTCTACCCTCTGTCTTCCAAGCAGATAGGCAGGTCTTATTATGAAAAAGAGAGCTGATAACATACTCCCCTGACCTGGGCGCCTACCATGTGCAGGTTCCTCCAGAACCCCTAGGAGGCAAGTGTCAGGGCTCCTACCGTACAGATGAGGAAACTGAGGCCCGAGGAGCCTGCCAAGGTCACCGAGCGAGAGTGGGAACCTCAGGCCACGCTCTGCACAAAATGGCACAGGCACACAGGCATGCACACGTGCGTGCAACGTGCTCACGTACACACACACTGCCCTGCAAACCTGGAGGGAAAATGAGGCGTGGAGGCCCTCCTGGCGGGTCACTGCAGCCGCAGCCAGGGGTTGCTCCGAGCGGGCTCAGGGCAGAGAGCAGTCCTTCTTCTGTCCACCTCGAGGACACTGACGCTGCCTGGGCTTGTTAGCAATCGGCCGCGCAAGCAGGTCAGGGGATCTTAACGAGGCTGGGACTCCAGATGAGAGGAGATGAAAGCCGGAGCCACACTTGTGGACAAATCCACAGTGACGGGTCCCCCTCTCGTGCCAATGCCTCTCCTGGCTGTTGTGGCCAAAGCAGGCCAGCTTCAAGGGGCGGGGTGGGGGGGGGGTGGACGGGCAGAGTGATTCTGCCGCGACAGAAGGGCTGCCTGGCAGAACCCAGACAGCCCCAGATGCCACCTTCTCAAGCCTGGCACGTCCTCTCTGCAGGAGAACCGGCCTGGGGTAGTGGCCCCACCCTGGCAGCCCAGCAGGCTTGCAGGCATCCCCCGCAGTGCGACAGCAGCCAGGCTGACGCCCTGTGGTCGCAAAGTCCCCAGAGGGAACAAGGGCCCTGAGGCCCTGTGGGTCAGCAGCCCCCCCAAACACACCCACCCACACATACACACACTCACAGAAACCTGGGAGGAGGGCGGCCTTCTCTCTCCTCTGCACTTAAAATGGGTTCTCACTCCAAAACTAAGTATGAGCTACGAATTTTCCCCCAAATTGTTCTGGCAGGATCGGAGAACCCAGAACAAAACTCCCTTAAGGTGCGGCACAAAGCTCTCGGGCAGTCGGCGGAACTGCTTTTCTACTTCCCGCTTTCCCTCGCGCTGTCTCCCTCTTTCATCTCCGCCATTGTCCCCTCTAAGTGAGACCTCATGGTGTTTTCATGAAAGCAAGAAAAATTGACATTCCTGAAGGTATTGTGGGACCTGTCGAGGCAGAATCACTCACATATGCTTTTTTCTCACTGATCTTAGAGAAAGAGAGAGAGAGAGACACACACACACACACACACAAACAAAAAAGTCCGTTCCTCCACTGGCCAATGAGAAAGAAAGCCGCACTCTGTCTCTCAAGGGAGAGACATCAATGGTCGGAGGGCTCAGGTTAACGGAGACGCACAGAACTAAGCACCCCACTCACCCAGCTGAAAACAAGAGAGCAACTTCCAACCGATTGGGGGAAAAAATTAATTGCAGCTTTAGAAATATCCTTTCTCTCCCGTAGGACCCCGGAGCCATGGGAGGCCATGGGAGGCCCAGGCGCTCTGCAGGGCTCCCAGTGGTTACTGCTATTCACCACTCGCAGGTGGCTGATCAATTTCCCAGGGTTTATCAGCGTGGCGATGGTGCCGTGCTCTTTCAGCGAGGGCTG
Source organism: Phocoena phocoena (assembly GCF_963924675.1). Lineage (NCBI taxonomy): Eukaryota > Metazoa > Chordata > Mammalia > Artiodactyla > Phocoenidae > Phocoena > Phocoena phocoena. Next base: position 7,454,202 of record NC_089234.1, on the reverse strand, counting down.
CGGGAACCCATACAGGGCCACTTAAATCAGTCTGAAGCTGTGAAAGGCTCCATCACTTGAAGCCCGGGCCTGGCCGCCCAAACAGAGCCCCGGGAGGGCTGGCGGGCGGGCGCAGGGCCGGGAGGATGGTGCCAATTAAAAACCCAAGCCGATGGGCCTTTCTCTTCCTCGTTTTCATTCCTACAGCTACATTGTGTCCACTGGCAGCAGATTCCAAAAGCAAGGCAGGGGCATTCACCTCCCAGGGCTTTAGAGCTTCCATTCCCAAACTAGGCTAATTAAAAGCACAGTCCCTCCCAGGCTGCTGCTCCTGGGGAGGAGTGAAGACGGAGGCCTCAGAAGACAAGGCCTGACTGTGAATGCTGGACTCTTCCGGGGACGGCTAGCAGTCTTGGGAGGATGGGTCCCCTTCAGACCGTCACCCCATCCTCAGAGGCAGAGGGCCTCTGGAAGGAAAGGGCCCACTCCGGCATCAGTCCCCAGAAGAGCCTGGCCCCTGGGGTCTCTGGAACATTCCAGCATTCCCTGCGTGTGCCAGAGGCTCCCAAACCTGCTCAGGAAGACAGGGCAAACCTGGTGTGGGTGGGACTGGGCCGGTCTGCAGCTTTCACAGCCCTGCTACAGGGCTGACGTGCCTCTGGGATAAATTCACCATCCCATGCCTGCTCCCAGGACGCCCAGCGGACAGCAAGCTGGCCAGCCAGGGGTCACTGACTATGGAGACAGTCGTAGTCTAGGGAAGATGGGGCCCAGGCCTCGCCACTTTCTAGCTGTTTATCCAAGGCTCAGCCACTCTGCCCCTCTGGGCCTGTTTCAACTGGAAAGCGGTGACAATGAAAGTGCCCTTGCAGAGTTGCTGGGCTAGCACAGTGCATGGCATACACACAGCCTCACCCAGGGACAGCCAGCACTGCGACCACTAACCACAGCACTACCAAGTGGCCACCACCCCTCAGAAGCTCTGCCAGCAAACCCAGGAGCTTTGGCTCCATGGGGGCAAGTCAGAACCCCCAGAAATGGGACAGAGGGTCCTCCGTGCCCCCCGCCCACCCCCCACCTCCAGTGCCCTTTAGAATTCCAGGACAGCTCCTAGCCCAGCAGTGGATGAAGATGTGGGTGGCAACTCTGTTCTTTGAACAAAGTGCACGTTAATTCCAGCTGACCTACGCAGCATTCAGCAGCCCTTCTCCAAATTACCCGGGTATGTGAGCTACTGAACGAGGTCCTCCCCCAAGAACGTCTCAGAAAGGCACCGCTCAAAGGTTGCTGCCGCAGAGGGAGGCCAGAGGCGACCTCCCTGGGCTGCTCAGAGAAGCTGCGGATGCCGGTTTCCCAGATGGCGGTGGGAGGGGACATCTGGAGAGCTCCGAGAGGCCCAAGAATTTGACCTGAGAGGGCAGGCGGCCGTGATGGGAAAGGGGGAGGGACGCAGAGGAAGGTAGCCTGGGCCGGCCTTTCCAGCCAGAGCCTCCCCTGGTCGGGAGGCCGGGAGACAGAGGGGATGGTGTGTGCGGCCCCTCTGCCGTGGGATCCGACACAGCCCGGAGCATCTGCCCCTGAATGGGGTGAAGGTGGCTCCCGCTGTACCCGGAACCCATGGGGCCTGCCCCTCACTTTCTTCCTCGAATGAGAGGAAAAGGAGCCGCGTGGGTGGGAGAAGCGGCCAGCCCTGCGAGGCAAGGACCCCAGCAGTGGTCCCCTGCCTCAGGGGCGGCAGCAGAACAAGGACCAGGCTTGGGTCTCACCAGGGGAGCCCCAGGGCGCGCTGTGGCCCTGCAAGGAGCTGGGCCGAGGCCGCCGTGCAGAAAGAGACGGCCAGCCCAGGGCTCCCTGGACACCTCCGCGCAATGTGGCTCTGTGGCCTCACCTCTCCAGCGCTCAACGTCTCCCTCAAGGGAATATCTGGGACTCTGGTCCAGCTTCCTTTTTCTCTTTCAAGTTTAAAAGAAATTGAGCATTGAGAATTATAATAAAAATAACACTAATTCCAAGCCAGTGCCCCCTCAGGCCCTGCTGAGAGATGCAGTCTTAGCTCCTGAGACAGGCTCTGAGGCCAGGGCTGGCCCTGGTGTGGCAGTGTGCTCTCCAGTCTCGCTCCCAGGAGGGGCAGAGGACGGGGCCAGCTCTGAGGGCCGACAGGTGATGGTAAATCAAGTCGGGCTCGTGCCAGGCAGTTGCTAAGATCTTCCCCGAGAACCCTGAAATACTGATTAATGGGGGAGATGGCTCTGGGCTTTGGCAGGGGACTCAGGCGCCTTTTCTGATGAAAAGCAGTGGCGCACACTGCTGGCGGCTGTCTGGCAAAATGCCTGTTTGCCTGGCCTCCCTGGAGGGGATCAGGAGAGACCCTGGCACTGCCCGGGAGACAGCAGGAGCAGTGGGCCAAGAAGCCATCAGCCAGTGTCACCATCCTTCGTAGCTCCTGGGGTCTCTCCCCGGGAATGGGGAGAACAAAACTAACAAACCCGTCTCAGGGGCGCAGGCCCCGCGCTGCCTGTGTCTTCAGGTAACAGGATGTCCCGCCACCCAGCCCTACCCAGCCTGCGTGGCACTTGAGCTGAGTAGGCACTGAGAAGGCACCTCTCCTTTGCCACTGCCCAGTTCCGAAGAATAAGATTTCCTGTCCGAGGCCAGACATGTAACAGGGCCCCAGGGGCGGCAGCCACCAGGGAGGTCAAGATCTTTCTTTCACTCCAGTCTGTAGCCTCACCTATACAGTGTCGCCTCTAGGTGACTGTCATGACCTGGGGGAGGGGGAACTTTGGGCAGCTGTGGGTAGAGGCAGGGATCCTCCAGTGCAGGGCAGCTCCTCTCCCTCCAGTCCCAGATGTAATGCAGCCAGAGCTGAGAAACTGCCCTGTCTCAACAGCACATCGTTTCTCCCTGTTCTGGAAGCTCGGTTTTCCTTCTCTTAGGCATTTGCTCAGTGCCTTAGAGAGTGTTCCCACTGCGGCTTCAGTGCTGACAATGGCCCTGCAGCAGGTTCAAACATCTTCCCCAGGTCTCCAGTGCCTGACAGGACAGGGGAGGAAAAACACGCAACTCTCCAGCCAAGCGGAGAAGAAATCCTGGAACGAACGGAACCTTTCTGACTGGCTACCCCAAAGCGGGGCTCTCCCACCGTCATGCCACCAACTCCATGTCCTTCCTCGGTTCTTTTCCTCCCAGCCCTGGGCCTGCCTTTGGGACCTTAGGCCAAGGGCTGAAGGCATAAGGTTGGGTTCGCCATGGACGCAGGGGTTTATGGTGACCCAACATCCCTTCCCTCCAGCCCAGGTGGCGATGGTTAGTCCCTCTCTATGGCTCATTTCCGCAAGTCTCCTCCTGCTACAGCGAGACCAGTCTGCACCCACCCCCCTCACGTGAACTCCGACTTCCCTTCCTTCTGAGTCGTCAGCCTGCAATACCGGGGTGACTCATATGCTTACAGAAGGCGGAAGCAGGCACGGTGGACGCCCAGGGGTTTGGGGAGATCTGCGGGCGTCTTTTCCCCACTGCAGGAGGAGGGCCTGTGACAAGCGAAGAGCCAAAGTGTGAAAGCACAGACGCCGTGCTCTCTGGGTCTAAAGGGAGGCCCCATCCACGGGATGCAAGGTGCCCAGGCACCCTTGGAATCAGCCCCAGGGGCCATGACAGGGCGACACGGCCCATCTGGCAGGCACCGAGCCCCACCTGGGGGCCCAGAGCAGGAGGAGACCAGCCCGGCCTCTGAGGAGTCCAGTCGGGAAGGGCTGAGGCTGCTGAAGGGGGCTCGGGGCCAGGTCTCGGGCCAGCGTTTGCTGAGCACTTGGCTGGGATACCATTTCATTTAACGTACACTTCGCTAAGAGACTCGACTTTACTATTAGAAATGGGGAATCTGAGCCCCGGTGACGGGAATGAATGGCTGGCAGAAAGCCACTGCAGGTCCCCCTCCAAGCAGCTGTCCAGGCCCCCAGGCCTCGGCCGTTTCTCCTACTCCCAGACCCGCACCGCGACAACCCAGTGCTCAGGGCCTCGAGCTGGATGCTGATTTGTCCGTCTCGAGGCCCCTGATTCACGGGGTGCCCTTCGGATGGACAGGCGAGAGAAGGAAGGGAAGGCAGCCTGCTGAGGGCCCACCAGGTGCTGGGTCCTGACTCCCGAGCCGGCTGTGAGAGGATGAGCGTGTCCCCACACACTGTCGTGGGCCGAGGGTATGTGCCCAGTGTCCCAGCTGGGGTGTGGCAGAGCCCCGGCACCCGGCTGCGCCTCCCGAGAGATGCAGAGCAAGAGCTTTTGAACTCTGATGGGACCGTACTGGGGTCAAGGTTCCCTGCAGCACCCGGACTGCCAGGGAGGCCAACACCGAGCGCATTGGTAGCTGCACTCAGCTACTTGCCAGCAGGGCATCAGGGTGGGGCGAGGGATGGAGAGGAAGTGGGTGTGGGTGAGAGAGCATCAACAGGAAATGCACGGGACGTGCCTGTGAGCCGGCTGCCACCCCCCGGACTCCTGCCTTGTCGGTTTTCCCTCAGATGCTGAAATCCACTTGCCTCTGCAGGGCAAAATGGCGCACTCCCCCTCCTTGGGAAGGCCCTCTCTCTGGGGTGGCCGGGGGCATTGAGGCTTCTGGAAAGCAGATACTGAAGGCTCTGGAAACGTTTGCAGGAAACCCCCGCGTGTGAGAGGGATGGATGGGCACGGCTGCCCACAGACCAGCGTGCCCAGCACCCACGAGCCCACACTGTCCATGGAGAGGAAAGCCTGGGGGAGTGGGTACCAGGGGGAGGGTGGATGAGCACCAGCCTGCTGGGTCCTGGCTGGGCTCCACACCACCTGCTGTAGAGTCATCAACCATCTCCATCCGCCCTCAACACCTCCATCTCCCCATCTGTGAAATGGCAATAATGGTCTCTGGCCAGCTCACCTGGCAGCACGACCGCGAGACCTCAAGGATCATTGTCACGAGGCTTTGGAAAAGAGAACCCACTGAAACAGCGGCGGCAGAGCCCTCGACTGAACCCCAAGCAGCAGCGAGCCCGGAAGTGCTCCTCTCATCCTCACTGTGCAGAGGAGCAAGCAGGCGTAGAGAGGCTCAGTACTGCCCGAGGTCCCAGAGCTGAAAGTCGCACCGCCAGAGCTTGGGTGCCCGCCCTGCCTGCTCAGGGCTCCTCTTGCCACTGAGAGCCTGGCCGGGGTTAGCGATCGTGGGCAGCTGCCCTGGGAAGAGAGGGCAGCATCCCAGCCCTTGAGGAATGCCACCGGAGGCCGGTGGGAAGTGCCTGCCACAGGAGAGGCACTTGGAGGCACAGGGTGTGGGCCAGGGCGGCAGGAGGAAACCAGTGGGAGAGGAGAGCCCCGTCCTGCCAACTTGCAGGAACAGCTGCAGGCCTGCTGGGGAAGGTGCCAAGCAGGGAGGGCAGGCGACAGAGTGCTAGAGGGCCAGGGGCTAGTTGCCGCCCTGTTGCCAACTGACTCACTGTGTGACCCTGGGCAAAGGGCCTCGCCTCTCTGGGCCTCAGTTTCCCCAGACGCGCAAGGACGGGATTAGATGAAGGTCCCTTCAAGCCCTGAGAATTATGGGTGCCAGCTAACACCTTTGGCATCTCTTCATCCTCAAAACTGGGAGCGAGGAATCCAGCCCTGATTACTGGAAGTTCCCATGTTGTCATCCTAGAAGAAAACAGTGTCGTCTCAGGAGACACCGGCACACCGACCTCGGCAGAGGCCCCCGCGTTGTTCTTGGACTGGCCTGGTACCCTCTGACCACCCACCTGACCAACCAAGATAGGGGGACGGGTGGAGAGGGCGCTGCCCGGCACGCTGGCCCAGGCATCAAAGGCAGCGGTGGGAAGCAGGACGTGCAGTCCCGGCAGCCCCGCCTCCACGGGAGTCAGCAGCTCTCTCCCAACACACTTCTGCTCCACAGCGCACCACAGGGCACTGCCAAACCCCCAACAACTGCACAGACGTGGACAATGCCAGTTCTAAACAAACTTCCACAGTTTAAGCCTGGGTCCGTGTTCACACAACTGTGTGCAGGACGCCTGCTGTGAGCGGCGCCCAGCTGGAAGACGGCAGGATTCAGGACCAGAGAGCTGCCCCCCACACCCCCAAACGTGGCCTGACGGCATCGCGCTCTCCCCGGCACGTGCTGGGAAGGGTGCGCTTCATCCCTCCCATTCCTTCAGGCTCCAAAAGCAACGAACACTTACTGGATGTATATTCGTCCCACAAACGATGCTACATATCTCCAGTCCTCACGCTGCCTCCACAAGGCAGGTATTGTTAGCCCCATTTTTCAGGAAAAACAAACCAAAACCAAAATCAATCCAAAAAAACCCCTGAGGCCCAAAGAAGTAACCTGCCCAGGATCATGCGGCTAGTGAACGACAGAGGTGGGGCTGACCCCCAGGCCTCTCCCCGGGCTACCTCCCTCTCCGCGTGTGCTCGGATCTCTAGTCACCTACTGAGGTATTTATAGCATCAAGAGCTAAAGTCATAACAAGATGATTTGGTGACACGCACAGATGACATAATTATCTACCAGACGACTTTTCTCCCTAATGGAGCCAGAATATTTTATTCTTAGTAATAGAATTAAGTACAGGGTAATTTTAAGGTACTGTAGGCTCTGGCTTGCTCCCAGAGTAGTGCTAAGAAGCCAGCAACTGAGAAGACCTCTCTCTACAAGGAAGAACTTTCTACCAGTTGGAAGAGGCCAAAGGTGAAAGAGCCTTCTTGAAGAGGCGGAAGCCCAGGTCACACTGCAGTACACAAGAGAGGATAGGTGTATTCCACTTAGATTCAGAGATCTAGGCATGAGACAATCTTCTAAGTGTTCTCATTGGGCTCTGTATGCTAGATAATGATGAAGAAGCTGACGGTGGTGGTGATGACAGAGGTGATACTGAAGGCAATGATGGTAGCAGTCGTGATGGAGACGGTGATGACATTAGTGGTGGTGACGACAGTAACAACGATGGTGGCGATACTGATGACAGTAGCTACCATTTGTTGAGCATCCCCAGTGTGGCCGGATGTGCTAGATGCTCTACACCCTTTGGCCCACTCCATACCCTCTGGTGTGTGATCCTCACACCAACCCTGTGAAGTAAGCTATCAACCCCGTTTGCCAAACGAAGAGCCTGAGGCTCAGGGTGGTGACCTGGCTACAGTGGTGAGGCCGGGATTCAAACACCAGTCCACTGAGTTCCCAAGGCATTGCTCCTCTACGTCATGCCTCCCCAAGGGACCTATTCCAGATAAGAAACCATTGCTCCTACTGATAACCAGTTTCCAGCCTCTATCTCCCCAGTATAAATGTCCCCAATCCCCCAATCAAGCTAACCTCCCTTAGCCGTTGGTGTTTGTTTTAAGAGGGGGAGGCTGATCTGAAAGGAAAAGGCTCACCCTAGAGTGGACCTTGTGTGTTCCAGACTCTGAGCCCTCTCCTGCCCTCAGCACTGAGTGCCGAGGAAGGAAGGACAGTGGGGACTGCTGAGGGCTGGGAGGGCGCTGAGGGGTGCTGCTGGGCTGCGTGCGCCTCCCTTCCCCGAGGGCTCCCCAACCTCCCTTCAGAGGCCGCTTCCCGCCCTTTTAGCCTCAGCTAAAAGGAGCCTTGGGGGCTGCCTGTCTGCACCTCAAGTACCCCAAACACTGTCCTGCTTTGCTCCTCGAAACTACAAAGCCAAAGCCGCAGCAGCGAAGGGGGCCGTGAGGCAGGGCGGCGAAGAGGCCAGGGCCAGGCACGTAGGCCAAGCAAAGGCTCTGTCCTGCCCAGCCAGCTTCTGCTGCTGCGCCACAGGGAGAGGAGACGAGGTCGCCCCTCAGCCCACACCCGGAGCCTCTGATGGCCTCGGTCAGCCTGAAACCAGGAGTCAAGGCCCAAGCGCCCGGCTCAGAGCCCCGAACTCCATCTCCCTCGGGCACTGAAGGGCAGGAGGCTTGAGGGCAGAGCTGCCAGAGGGCGCTGCCTGGAGTCCTGCTGGGTCTGCTGCAGCCTCCACGCTGCACGGGACAGGCAGGGGTGGAGCTGAGGAGGGTGGCCGAGGGGAGAAGTACAAGACCACGGCTGCGGCCCAGGCTTGCTCCTGACCCACAAGTACCTCGACAAAAGTCCAGCTGCTGAACAACAGCACAGGACCCCAGACAGGCCCCGGGGCCCAGAACGAGCACCCCACTCTCCCGCTGCCTCCTCTACCGGCCTCCCAGCCCGGCAGCTCCCTGGCTTCTTCCTCCGGGCAGTTCGGCGCAGTCAGCTAGCTGACTTCCTGCCCTGGGGCATGACCGCTCTGGAGAAGCGAGGCCACAGAGCCAGCTGGTGAGCCCCGCCGTGGACACGTGGCTCCGGCCCCTGGTCAGCAGACCCCGCGACCCAGCTCCTCCAACACCGACCCACAGTCCCTCAAGCAGCCCCTGCCGACCGAACCCAGAATGTGCCAGCCCCAGCGTCAGGATGACCTAAGCCTGGGGGCCATTCTCAACCCAGGGAGCCTTCACTCACTGGCTCCATTATTCACCCCCATCCGTGAAGCCCCCACTGTGTGCCGGGTGCTGTCCTGAGCTCCAGGGGCTCAGGGACCAGCAAGACAGGTCCCTGCCCTCCAGGATCCCCCTCCCAAAGGACATGGCTGGGAACTGCAAACCCAGCACAATTCAAAATACGGTAAGAATGAGAACTTTTCCTAAGCTTGGAACAGTTTCCCCAGTTTCTTCATTTCCAGGCCTCTTTTCCATTTAGGTTCCGAGACTTACCCAAGTTTGTCCCTACAGAGGGGAAAAGCATCCACTTCCCAAATGTTCCTACTCAGTAGGTCTGAGCCAAAACAGTGCTTAGAGGGCTCACCACTCACACAGCACATCCGCATCCAGCCCCGGGGGCCCTGGGCGGCACGAGGACGCGCCCTGCGCACACTGCTGCCCAGTGGCAGAGGCTGTGGCCATGCCCTCTCTGCCATGGGCTCTGGAGAGTTCTCAGAAGGTGCCTGGTCCAAAGCTGCCCTCAAATCTGGTCCCAGCCTGCCAGCCCTGGTGACAAGCTGCCGGGTGACTGCGGCACAGCCGCTTCCCTCCCCTGGGCCTCAGCGGCTTCGCCTGCAGTTAAGGGATTGAAGGCGGCGAGCGAGGTTTGTTGTCTCCGGGTGCCGACACGCCAGGCTTAACACCAGGAGTCTAGTGCTAGTGGGAAAGAGGGGTGTGTGTTCCCAGGGCCACGGGGAAGCACGGTGGTGCAGGGCTGGAGCTGCTGATTCCCAGCTCCGGGCCCCAAGTCCTTCAGCGTGGGGAGCAGCAGGACTCCCAGAGGAAGGCTCTGGAAGGACACATGCTCTTTCTAGATGAGACTTGCAGCCGAGTCCCCAGGACACAGGCCCCGCCTGTCTCCCCCCAGCCCACGGCTGCACACAGGCTCAGATGCCCTACGTGGGCACGGGCTCCACCAACCAAATACTTCAAGGGTCTGCAGACAGAAGGGCTCATCCTCCCTGGGGCGCCCAGTGCCCTGGCCACGAGCAGACTCTGACGACAGCCCTAAGAGGGAAGAGCTGCGTGCTCTTGAGGCCAGGACAGCACTTTCCAGTCAGGTCCCTCCGGGGGCCCTGCAGAGCACTCAGCTAAAAGGAGCCTTGGGGGCTGCCTGTCTGCACCTCAAGTACCCCAAACACTGTCCTGCTTTGCTCCTCGAAACTACTTAGGTCGATGATTTCTATGCCCACTTTGGGGAGCAGAGCCCCCTTCTAGCTCACACAGGCTTTGATGAGTTTCTCTGAGGAAGCCCCATACTCAAGGCCAGGAAGTGATGTCTTCTGGATTTCGGGAAGAGCTGTACCTGCGGCCGGGGCGGCTGGCTTCCTCTGCACCAGGAAGGTTGGGTACGGCAAGAAGGGCCCTGCTTGGGGCCTCTGATGCCCTCTAAACAGGGGCATCTACGGAGCCAAAAGCAGATGGGCACTGCCAGGGGTCCCGGCAGCCAGGCCTCCCTCTCCGCCCTCTACTTTCAAGCGGTTCTGCCAACAGCCAAGGAGGGATGGGCTGCTGGTCCGTCGCTAGGGTCCCAGTGGGGCGGCGGCATCAGGCTAGGGGACAGGCAGACCTGGGCGCTCAAGGTCCTCTCTGCAGCCACGTCCTTCCTGTGTGGCCTTGGGCAGGCCCTCCACCTGAGCCTCACTCTCCTCATCGGTAAGCTGGGCGAGCAGAGCCCATCTCAGAGGGGTCCCACGAGGAAGAAACAGGCAAGGCGTGCGAACGTACTTTGTGACTCTAATGTGCTGGTTGGATGGGAGGGGTCCACATCAGGCCAGGTCTGGGACACCTGTCGTCCAGTTCAGGGCCGGTGCCAGTTGGATTCTCCAGCTTATGTTTTTACATTAACCAGCACTGGCCAGAGGCTCAGGTGGCAAACCGCAGGGGCAGGGTTCCCCCTGGCAGGCTTCTGGTGGTTCCAGTCAGCACCCTTCCCAGGCTGAAGCCTGCCAGGTCACTCTGTGGACTCAGGAAGGATGGATGCTCAGAACCATTAAAGAAGCCACAGGAGGGGCTTCCCTGGTGGTGCAGTGGTTGAGAATCTGCCTTCCGATGCAGGGGACACGGGTGCGAGCCCTGGTCTGGGAGGATCCCACATGCCGCGGAGCAACTGGGCCCGTGAGCCACAACTACTGAGCCTGCGCGTCTGGAGCCTGTGCTCCGCAACAAGAGAGGCCGCGACAAGTGAGGCCCACGCACCGCGATGAAGAGTGGCCCCCGCTTGCTGCAACTAGAGAAAGCCCACGCGCAGAAACGAAGACCCAACATAGCCAAAAATAAAAAATAATTAAAAGAAGAGAAAAGAACCCACAGGACACCAGGCACCAGCTAGGCTGCCACACCTTCCTTATTTGGAAAGGATGGAAACTCTTGGGTGTAATCCTAAATAAAAAGGCTCATATCATCACTAAAGGAAATAATTACAAAGCATTAAATGATAAAAACACGCTGTGAGCTCAATGCTGTGCCTGTCACCCAACACTAAGGGGCTCAGAAAAAGATCTTAGAACAAAGGACCTTAAGCCTTGGGCCCGCCTGGCCCTCCCAACCCCTGGGTCTGAGCACTGATGTTCCCTCCACACTGGGACAAAACAGGACTGCAGTGGAACTTGGTCTCTGGGCGAGGGGCATTTCTGATCAGCTGCCACACAGGGACGATGGGAAGGAAGGGATGCTCCTGCAGACAGGGCTTCTGGTTCCCGGCAGCCATAAGGATGGTGGCCGGGGCGGCAGGGTGGTGAGGGCTCATTTTCCACTTAGAGCAGAACAAACAGAAGTGAGTTACTGGAAGGCAGACTCTCCCTGATTCATCTCCCCGAGGCCCCCCTCCAGGGCCGGGGCGGCGCAGCACATGCCTGGGGGAGAAAGCTCATCCTGTTACGTGCACGAGTGCCCTTCCCAACCGGGCACCGGAGCGATGGCAGGAACTCGCTCCCTTCCGTTACCGGCATGATCAGGGCTGACGAGGCACCGCATTTTGGGTGGGGCGGCAGGTGGCCCTGACGAGATGCTCTCCGCTCTGGAGGTCCTGGGTCTGCGAGCCAGCCACTTTGTAGGAGCCCTGTGGGCCTACCCACCCATCTACGTTTGGCCCAAGAAGCCCTGAGGGCAGGTTCACACCGGATCACCCTGGCTTCTTTTAAAAGCAAGACACACAGGAAGGGCACAGAGATCACTCTGACAACAGTCAAGACTGACGTGAGCCACAGGTCCCAAAACAGAGCCCAGGTTACATGAGCCCAAGGCACACAGGTCACAGGCTTCTGGGAAATCCCATGGTCACGGAGGGTGACATGGAATCTGAGCTCCAGGGCCTGGGACTGCTTCCCCAGTCCCTTAGTCCAGCAGCCCATTCATAACTTCAATGCCACACTGGACACTCCCAGCCAGACAGGCCACTGCGTCCTGCCACATTTAGGTGACAGGGCTGTTGAGAAGCTCAAGGGCACAGTCAGCCCCCATCTCCCACCCACACCCAACGACCATCCCATGATGACGCCCCCTCCCACACGGCAGACAGCCCATTCTGAGTTCAGCGTTTGGAGCAAGACCCGCTGGGCTGGTGGGGAGCCCGAAACTCACAGACCTCTTGGATGGCAACAGGAAAACCAGGGGCTCCGTGGACTTGACACATTTCCCCTCCCGTGCACTTTGAGGCCAACACCATGGGACAGCAGATGCTGAGGAAAGGGGAATGGCGAGAACCAGCCAGCGCTGGGATTCTCAGCGACAGCCCCCTCCGTGGGGGCACCTGGCCCTCCAGGTGATGACCCATCGCCAGCCAGGGCACCACTTAGCGGCAGAGCTGGGGCTGGGCCAGGTGCGAGCCACCCCCGGCCGCAGCCCCATCAGCTACTGCCCACACAGCCAGCTGCTGGGGTCGCTCAGGCCGCCTCCCCACGGAAGGCCCTTCTGCTTCTCTGCCCACCATCTCTGCCCTGCTACCCGTGCTTCTGAGCACTGACTGTGATGTGGTTTCTTCACCCCTGCTGACTGCCCACACGAGGGGAAGCTTCTGGAGAACAGGGCCACCTGCCCCATGCTGTATGCTCAGTGCTGAGAGCAGGGCCAGGAGATAGTAGGTACACAGCGAACAGCAACGGCCCCGGAATGAATGGGATCCATCTGAAGGGAACGGGGTCCCGCCTCTATTCTTCCTACTCTGCAGCACCAGCACGCTGCCCAGCGCACAACAGGTCCCCAGAGAGAGGTGCTGGACTGAACGGATGGTGAGAGAGATACCCTTGAACATGGATCCTACGTGGGAACAAACCAGCCCGAGACCCAGAGAAGCAGACACGACGGAGGCGGCACTTTTGGGTTTTCTCACATCAGACGCACACCCTGGCTCTACTGGGCCAGCGTGGAAGCAAAAGAGGCCCCACAAACAAGCAAGTCCTGAATGAGCGCAGGGGCCGGGGGCTCCAGGGAGCACGCTGTGGTGGGTGTGCAGGCGTTCCTGGGCACCGCGGCCCTGAAATGGAATGGTTCACTTAGAGAAAATTACACGGTCAAACCAGCTCCCCGGACTCATGTGCAAGCCATTCGTAAAGAACAAAACCGCAAGAGCAGCAGGGCCCTGCCCCGTCGGCAGCCCCGCTCCAAGTCCACGGTACTGGGCTCACACTGGAAATGATTCTTGAGCTTGGATGGGCTGGAGACATCTGGCCAAGTTATGCTCGGTGCAGCCAGGCCAGCTCAGCTCCTGCACTCAGGCCAACGAGCCCCCGGAATGGATGACAGGATTGATTAAATCCCATGAGGCGCGGTGTCCAAGCTGATGGAGAGCGTTCTGTGATGCCAAAGGGAGAACAGCATCATCACAAACTCATGGTACAAGAGAATCAACACGTTCACCACAGAGGTTGGACCGAACAACCCAAAAGAATTCCATTCCATTTTGCACAGGGCCAAGAATTTTGTGGTCACCTTTTTTTTTAAACCATGTCTGCTTCTCTTATTGGGTAGAGTGAAAAACCAGTACTAGGCTCGTATGTTTCCTGTCTTAGTAAGTGGTATTTCTTTCATTATTTCTCGTCATCATTCCCCACACGGTATATGTGAACCCGTGGAATCAATGGACTCCTGGGCTGGAAGGGGCATCAAGGGTCTCCATTCAGTGTTACAGCTGTTTAGAAAAAAGACTGCAAGGATCTACACCAAACACTCAGTGACGGTATGCCTGCGGGTGGATGTCAGAGGAATTTCACTTTCTGTGTTTTTATATTTCTGAACTGTAATTTTTTTACCTTCTGAACTTCAAATCTTTTACATGTATGCATTAACTTTGTAACCAGAAGAAACAATAAATAATGAATCTGGAAATTACCTGAGTTGATATGCAAGTGTTTGCCCCCATTCCAACAAGAATATTGCTGTATGCCATGAATTGACTGTTATGTGCCATTATGTCCTCAAAGTGAGACACACATCATCTAACTCCCTATCATCATACCTATTTTACAGATGAGGAAACTGAGGCTCAGGGTCCCACAGCCAGAGCCGCACCCGGCTCTGCCTGCTTCCAAAGGCCTTGCTCTCAGCCAGCCTGCTCCACAGCCTCCTGGCAGACTTGAGGGCTCCTGTCTCCCTGCCCCCTTTTCTACCAGGCCACTAAAAGCAGCTGCCATTCTAATCACAAATGATACAGAGACCACAGGACTGGCGGGGGGCACTCCGGAGGTGTCTTGGCCATGACTGGTGACTTCTCTCCCACAGGCGAAGAACCAGGTCAATCCCTGCCCTCATCCTCAGACTGTCCAGTGCAGGGGAAAGGGGCAGGCTGGCGGGAGCCAGGGGAGAGAGCTTTGCCAGATAGTAAACTGCAGAAAACACTGGTGTGTTTAGAGATGGAGCTCCTACGGGGCAAGCACGGAGACCTGGCCATCTTCTGTGCTACCCAGCACTGTGCCACCCCAGGAGGTCTCAGGACCAGAAGCCTGGGGTCACCTCTGCAAGGGTCCTGGGCCACAGATCCCAGAACAGATGTCAGCGGGTCCCCTCCTGCCCACTGCCACAGGCCCGGCCCTGATAACACGCTGATGGTGTTACCCTCTACAGAGGGTCGGCCCCACGCGGGCACGTATGTTCAGGCTCTGAGAAGCGCGCCTCAGCGAGACCTCCTCAACCGTGCAGGACCTTTGAAACCCTTCTGCACAAGCCCGGCAGGACAAGGGTCCACGCAGCCTACCTACCTCAGGAGAGAGGCACGAAGGTGCACGCGAGGCCCCAAGAGTGGGCCAGGGGCAGGGCTACGGGGCAGGGAGGCGAGAGGCGCAGGCTGCCTGCAGCGGGGCTCCAGGGCTGCGTCCCTCCCCTCTGCACCCACTCCCTGGCAGCACCCAAGACACCTCCAGCCTTCGGAGCCCGCTCCCTGCACCTCCTGAGTCTGCGTGCGCTGGCTCAGCACACACGCCCAGCCAAACCACCTGGGCTCAGATCCCACCCCCGCCAGGGCCTGGCTCTGCGGCAAGTTACTCATCAAGCCTTTGCTTCCGTGCCCGCAGCTGCAACGCGGTGTGAGCTAGCAGCACCTGTCTCCCGGGGCTGATGCGTTAGGTGAGCTCATACACGGACGGCATTTCGAGAGGTGCCCGGAGCACAGCGAGGGTCGGTGAAGTGCCGGCAATTTCATTATCATCACCCAGTGCCTCCTAGGGGCCCCAGAACGTTCCTGGGTCGTCAGCTGAGCACGTGCCTCATCCCAGCTAACTGCTGAGATGTCTGTCTCTCCCAGGCGGGCGCCGTCTGATGCCCACACGCTCACCCCCAGCAACCTATACACGGTGGGAGCGTAGCTTAGGTTGCGAAGACTTACAGACTCTGTACGGTCTGTGAAGCTGAACGCTTCTTTGGAAAATCGTGGCCCCGCACCCCAACCCCGGTCTTCCTGCTTCTCGGACATGGATACCCTTCAAGCGTGAGCAGAGTCGCCCACTGCACGGCCGCCCCTGTGGACGAGGTGGGGACGAGAGGCCTGCACGGAGCAGCTTCTTTAAGGAAGACGCATATCTTCTCATCCTCCTCCAGGCCTCATCTTCTCCTCGACGGCTTCACAGCAAGGCTGACGCCAACAGTGATGGTGGAAGTGGCTCCTGGTTGTACTAAGAACTTTCCGACCACATTCCTGGTCCCCGAAGGTGCTCCAGCCCTGGCCGCAGCCTCCTGGCTCCAGTTGCCTGTGGATTTCTTAGGCGTGGGGCGGCTCGGCCCTGGGATAGGCCGGCCTCTGTTGACTGAGACTGAGGCGGAGCGCAGGCTAGGAACCGCGGCCGTCTGAGGCTCTTAAACGTCAGAGCCAACCTTCCCACCCTTATTTTCACAATACTGTTCCAAACCCACCTCCCCGGGCCAAGTTCTATTACCACAAAGTTAATATCCTCTAGCAACTTCCGAGTTGGTTGTCTGCCTCGGGGGCCAGAACACATCTGGCCAGCAGAGAGATTTCTGGATCCCCACCAGGGTGAACTTTCTAGGCGTTTGTCTTGAGTGACGAGAACCTCTGCTGTCTGCATCTGAGTTTTGTTCTACCATCCTGGGTGGAACAGCCTCACCAAAATTCTTCGAGGGACGGGAGAAAATCGAGGGAGGGAGTGAAAGCAGGAGGAAATGAACAAGCCTCACTTTGGTCCACACTCTCCAAGCACGGCAGCGACAGAAGGGCAGCCTGGGAAAGACGGGAGTGCCGGGAGTGCACAGGCAACCCGGCCAACACTTCCAGAGCAAGGCTGCTGGGAGAACGCAGCCTTTTCATTTTTAAGAAGGAATCGTGATTTTGTGCGCTGACACAGGAGGAACAACTTGTTCTGACGCCAGCGCCCCAGTTAGCCAGAGCTCACCAGCTCCCGCAGCTCCTCTCTGAAGCTCCCTTGCCAGCGCCTCCTGCTTTTTTGTTTTGTTTTGGTTTTTTGGCCACGTGGCTTGCAGGATCTTAGTTCCCCAACCAGGGATTGAACGAGGGCCCTTGGTAGTGAAAGCGCAGAGTCCTAACCACTGGACCGCCAGGGAATTTCCAGCACCTCCTTCTTAGTTTCCACTTGAGGAGCACGGGAAAGGGCCGCGCAGGGGCCAAGTGTGGACCCAGCAGAGCCCGAGACAATTGGGTGGCCCACGTGACATGACTGCTGGGATCATGGTGCTGGGCCCCTTCTAGGACTTGCTCTCCTTGAGAAATCGCCAAACGAATTCCAGTCGCTTTCCCGATGGGGAAACTGAGGCACTGGGTCATCTACATTAGGGGCTGGTAAAATTCTCTTGAAGGGCCAGAGAGTAAACATTTTTGGCTTTGAGAACCATGCGGTCTTTCTTGGAACATGAAAGCAGCCACAGGCAATAGTAAGAAACCGGCATGGCTGTGTGCCATTCAGACTTTATTTGCAAAAACGCATAATGGTGGTTTGCTGACTCTGATCCACATGGTTTGAGGGGACGGCTGTCACCACTCCTGGAAGGCACTGGCCATAATTGCAGAGCACCGCTGAAGCCCACTTGGGAGGCCCCAGGGGTCCACTTGGTGGAGCTCTAATTAGAATATGACATCTATTATTATAAAATATTAAGTCACACATCCCATACAGAACTCAACAGGTCTCCGTCCCCTGGGGTCCTGATCTGTCACAAGGGTGGACCCTACAGCCCCTCCTGGCACAGGCTCAAGGGCTGAGGGTCAGGGGAGGCCCAGGCGCAGAGGGGCTCACGGCTGCCCTCTGTCCCACCTAACACCTCAAGGAAGAAGAGAAGGCACCAGCAGACTGGAACAGAGGCAGATCCAGCTGCTCTGGACACCCGGCCTCCAAAGAGGCTCAGCAGGGATTCTGAAAGCTGGGGTGAGGACCACATTCTGCCTGTGTCCTTCCTTCTCCCCACTGGCCAGCTCTGGGACAAGCCTCGTGGCCACCAGCCTGCACTGCAGGGTCTCTCTAGGGCCCGGGCAGTCAGGAAGGTCCGTGGAGGGAGGGGCCCTGCTTTTCCTCCACGCCAGCCCCTCATGCTGAGCCTCAGGTGCTGCTTCAGAAGCCCAGGGCTCTTTGTGTAGGTCCCTGGGCTTCATCAAGGCCACCACTGGTGCCCCAGCTCGGGCACTTACTCAGTGCCACCACTTCGATCTTAAGTTTCAGATTTCGGTAATAATTCAATTTGATCCTACTTCATCGAGAATGGTGACAACTGTCACCTTAGACCGTCTAGACAGCTCCAACAGCTGGCACAGTGGGGACCAGATCAGGCTTCCCTGGAGATGTCACGTGAGATCCCAGCTGCCACCCCGAGACTGGGCACTGACTCCTCAGCCTGGCCACTGTATCGTGCTCAAACAGAGCCCCAGGTGCCCAGGGCCGACGTGTCCCACCAAGGGCCCACCACAGCCGAGGAGGGAAGGCTCACTCCTAGCCGACCCTCAGCTCCTGACTCTGGCCTCCGCTGGCCCTGACCCCCCACTGTGGACACCTGAGATGATGGCATGGGCCTGGTGCCCCGAGCCCTGCCTGGCCCCCTGACGAGGAATGCAACAAGCCTGGATCGCACAGCCTTGCCACACCCAGCCTTGTGAGCCTGGCTGCCACTCGGAACCTCGGTTTCTTCTTCTGCAAAATGGGAACAGCAATTCTCACTTTCCGGGACTGTAATCAAGACAACATGTAACTACGTGAACGCAAGACTCATCTCTGTTCCACAGGGCGCAGTGGAGCACGAGGACACATGGGCACAGTGCAAGCACGCTGTCGCACATGGCAAGAGTCATCTGTGTTATCTTATCATTTACGTGTTGACCAAAGTTTCCAGGGGTGGGGCCCAGGCCACACAAGGTGCAGGGCTCCGGCTAAAGGTTCTCCACATGAACCAGGCTGTCCTCATTCCTGGGGAGAAGGATCAGCGTGGGCAGGAGAATGACTAGGCAGACGACCCAAGCCAAGGCAGAAGGCCCCGCTGCCTCACTCGCTCTGCGCAGGGGTGTTATCGCTGGCCTTCTCGGCTCCTAGGAGGAAAAGGAAGCCCTTTCTGACTCAGTTCATTTCCCTAAGGACAAACTTGGTCATCTTCCTTTTCCCCTGATGAACTTCCGTGTCTGGTGGGGGAGAGGAAGAACTCACCTGAGTGGCCTGGCAGAGGTCAACTCAGCCAGCTGCCCCCCGCTTCTGCACCAGGCCCTTGACCCTCAGGCCTAGAGGAACCAGGCAAGGAATTCCCCGAAGGCTCTGGGCCCAAGCCGCTCAGCCTGCATGGGTGGGACTCCTACAGCCCCCCTTCTCCACCGAGGACCACCGAATACATGGGCACAGCCTTCTCTCTCTGTCCTGGGGGTGGGGGGCCCCCTGCAAACCTACCCCCAGCCCGACTGGGGTTCAAAACCCCACCATCATGTTCAAAACTATCCTTGGCTCCCCACGGCACACAGAATAAGGTCCCAACTCTCCGGACGGCTCTCGAGCCCCTCCACGCTGCATTCCAACCATTGCTCCAGCCCAACGGGCTGGTTTCCGGTCTGGGGAGCATCTCTGTGCCATGTCTCTCCTCTCCACTCCAGCTGAGGCGCAGCCTGAGTGGCAGCTGGGGCACCATGCCTGGGCCCACCAGAGAGCACCTCTCCCTTTCCAAGGAGCTGAGCCCTGCACACGTCACGGTGAACCCGCCATGTGCCCCTGGTCCCTCCTGCTGATTCCCGGAGCGCTCTCGTGAGTGTACCAACTGCCGGTAAGTGTCTGTCCTGCAGTCATCGTCTTATGTAACCCCGACAACAGCCACTATGGATCCTATGGAACAGGTAAAAAGACCAAGGCTCAGAGGGAAGAGCTGCGAGCGCTGGTCATACTCTCCGGGTTTCCGCGTGATGATGTGTTTGCTGCTGTGACCTCCAGAAGGTTGGGGCCGAGTGTCCTGTCTACTGCCGCACCCCTGGAGCCTACAGGGACCCGACACACAGCAGCTGCTTGCTAAGTGATGGCTGAATGAAGGGATGAGTCCAGAACTTGAATCCAAACCCTCAGAGGACACGGCTACCTCAGCAGCTCGCAGCTGGCTGCAGAGACACAGCTGCTCCCACCCGACCCCTCTGCAGCCTGCAAACTCCTTAAAGGTAAGGCCGGGGTCTTAAGCATGCTGGTCTCCCCTGAGCCCCTGGTCCAGGCACTCGTACATAGCTGGCATTCAGTCAATGCATGCTGGTTTGAACCAGCTCACGGGGTTGTTGCTGCTTGGAGTCGGAGGGCCCAGAAGGTTCCCATGGAGGGCGGGGCCGTGTCTGAAGTTCCCAGGCTGCTGAAACTGTAGACCCCACCTTCCTGTAAGTCCCTCCTGGCAGGGGGTGCAAACTAGAACCACAGATACAATTTCCAGGAAAACTGTGGTCAGGAGGCTGCCAAGCCCCAGGGACAGGACTGCTCGGGAACCACATTCTACCCCTGGGCCATTTCCCACCTGCCCTTGCACCCGCTGCTTGAGTGCTGGGGGCTGTGCAGCCCGCCCCCAGGGACAGGCCTAGAGCTGGTCAGCTGTGCAGAGCCTGGCTCGTGCTGTGCTCGGGGGGGCGGGGGGAGCAAATACACAGCCCAGCCCGGTCATCAGAGAGCAGGACGGCAGCACAGAGACGTGACCCAGGGCGGGTGGCACCGCAAAGCCTACCTCGGCATTCCCACCCGGACCCCACGGGAAGGGCCCGCCTGGCCAGCCCGTCAGGCCCCGTCTGCTGCCGTTCCCCAGCTCTCCCCCAGCTCTGCCCTGGCCACGTATCAGACCGAGCGGGGCTGCACAGGCACGATAACTCCAACAGAAAAAACACCTCGGAGAAGAAGGCAGGATCTCCCCCTCCCCACAGACCTGCTCCACGGGGCACAGCACGGGAGCCTATGATGTCCCTGGGCCATGACGGAGTGGTACCTCGAGCATCCGAATGCTCCGTGGCTCCGGGTCCCCTGGTAGAGAGAGCACAGCCCCAGGGAACTTGCACGTCAGAGCAGGGCCTCTTGCCAGCCCTTCCTTTACCAGCTGGTGCCTGGGGCCTCGCGAAGGACAGGGTTTCTGAGTGGGTGGCAGAGCCGAGCCCCTTAAACCACGGCTGAGTCCCAGTCGCATCCCTCACGTCCCCATCCCAAAGCCTTCCTGCCTACCTAGGCCATGAGCTCCGGAGGCTGACGGCTCGGCCACCTACTTTGGTGTGGCCTTGAGCAAATGCATGGTCCGCTACAGGAGCCACCTTCTGCCTGTGGCCGCTGAGCACTGGACAAGCGGCCAGTCCGAGTTGAGATGTACTGTAAACGTGACACACATCCTGAGCTTGGAAACTCGGTGTTAGAAAAAGGAAAGAAAAGCACACATCTCCACTAACGACTGATTCCTATCGACTGCACGCTGTTTTGGATATACTGGGTTAAATAAAATGTATTATTAAGTTAATTTCACCTGTTCCTTTTTTCTTTTTAACTGTGGTTCCTAGAAGATTTAAAATCATCTCTGTGGCTCCTGTTCTGTTTCTGCTGTGCGGAGCTGAGACTCAGTTACGGCCCTTAAACCGGATAAGATGCGTCGACCGCACAGGGCTATTCTGAGGAGAAAGTTCGATGGGTGAGTCTCCTCTGCAAACCCGCTCCCACCCCACTGGCCAGCAGTCAGCAGCCCCGCAGCTGCTGCCTCTCACTCCACCTGTGTGGTCACAGGCTGCCCTCTGAGGTCCCTGCGGCCCCATCCTCCGCCCCAGCCTCCCGGCCCCTCTCAGGCCTCCGGGCGGCGGGCTAGGCGGCCTGCTGCTTCCTTCACTGGGCTGCCCATCCAGCTAGTGACAATGACTTCAAGGCCACAAGAAGTAATAAGTCAAAGAAATAATAACGATGACAGTGGTGACGACACTGATCCCAGGGTCAACATTTCCTGAGGGCGTCTGTGCACCAGGCCTGCTGCAGGCGCTCCCACAAGCTCAAACCCCACATCACACAGAAGAGGACACGAGGGCCCAGAGCGGGACAGTGACTCGCCCAGGGCCACCTGGCTGGCGAGTGGTACACCAACACTCCACGCCAGGCCCAACTGGCCCCGGAGCCCAGAACCCACCCTTCCTCTCCTGCCATCCTAGGTGAGGGGCAGATGCGGGCGGGGGTACTTGCTCACAGCTTCCCCACGTGCGTCAGGCTGAAGCTCTGGTGTCTCTGCCGAGGGACAGCTAACATCACACCAGTGCACATGCCATCTCCCTTCTCTTGCCAAATACTTAATGCTGCACCATCGGCCCACGTCTGCTGAAATGCTCGCCCAAAACCCACTGCATCGTGCCGCTCCTCTTCTGGCCGTTTCTGAGCGCAACGAAAAGGGGTCTTTTCTGCCGCTGGTCCCCGGCCTGCATACTTGTTCCCATTTTTACTTGCCACCAATTCTTGGAAAATTCCATTGTCCAAGGCTGTTCCAGATTAAAGTGAGATGGAATCCCTCTAGGTGGATTAGACTTGTTTAAAGCTGGTCCCTGCTATCAAGGGGCTACGGGAGGGTGCGCTGGCCCAGAGTTGGAATGCAGTTAGGACCCTCTGCAAGACTGGACCATGGCACTGAGTCCCAGGCAGGATCCGTCCTTCCACAGGGGACACATGACGCTCCAAGACAGAACGGCATGACGGGGGAGACCACCCAGATGGCCCACGAGGGCCCTCCCTCGGTCTCAGTATCTTCCTGGGGAACCCACATGAGAAAGGGGCAGACAAGAAATTTGGGGTGATAGGGTGAGAAGAGCCCCTCGTGTGAGTGTGATCACAGCCCCCGGCCTGGCTGAGCCACTGGCACAGCAAACCCTCAACGCCCCCTTGCGCCTTGTTTGCCAAGTCAGCTCAGTAAGGGGTTTGCTAGGATTTTTTTTTTTTTTTTTTTTTTTTTTTAGGATTTTTCCTTGTGGTACACAGAAGGCCCATTTCTCATGCCTCTTTTCCCCATGTCCAGCCGTGCCCACCATTTCAGAGGGAGAGCAGGACTCCAGGAGGGAAGGGAGACGAGTGCCCGAGGGCTGCACCCAGAACAGCCTGGCTGGGGGTCAGAGGGGAGGCCGAGCAGGCCCTGGGCTCGGGCAAGTGCAGGACTGGCTGCGACCCCCTTCCCTCCCACAAGACGAGCCACTCTGGGGATGAGGCAGATGGCAGCGGCCAAGGGCTTAAGAGATCTTCTGGCAAATCACAAAAATGGGTAACGAAGGCTCTGCTTTGGGGGCTAAGAGGATTATTAGACTGTGATGTGTCCACCTGCAGGACAACTGACGTTTTCTGGGCGCCTCCCCTCGGTATGGCAGAGCCAGACTGCAGGGCCAGTCTCCCTTGTGCTCCAGCCTTGTACTATGGAAGGACCTGGAACAGGACAGCTGGGCCGCACTGCTTGGGCAGAGCGGAAACACCTTCCTAGGGAGGCCCTGGTGCCGAAACACGGGACCTCTTCAAGTCTCCGGTGCCCTGGTTTACCAACCAGAAAACTCACAGCTCAAGAAATGCAAAGCCTGCCCAGGGGCTGGGAGGATGAGTCTGTTAGATGGTCTGATATTAGAATTTCGATGCTACTTCATCAGTGCATGGGCCTAGTGGATATGATAAATAACAGTCATGCTTCCTGACAACGTCCCGAGGCCCTGGGCCAAAGCAGTCTGTGGTGAGAATGTCACCACCTCCACCTGACCTTCAGGAAACCCGAAGCCTAGTCCCAGCCTCGCCCAGGCCCATGGTTCCCCGGTGGTGGCAGGACCCACCCCAGCAGGGGTCCTCTGGAGAGGCCGTGGCCCATGGGCCGTGGGCGGCTGAAGAGTGGCTGGGGCTCCTGTCACTGCTCTGTCACTCGGCAAGCGAGCAGGCAGCCCACACTCAATTTTTCCCCCTGAAGAGGGAGGGGAGGAGCCCTCCCAGGGTGGATGAGGGAGACGGCACCCTGGAGGGGTGCCCAGAACAACCAATTCCCTCCCACCCGGGCTGCAAACACAGGCTAGTACTGTTAGGAGTGAGGACCCCGCTCCCCAGGGCCTGAGCGAGGCTGATGTGTGAAGATGTGGCAGCTGAACGCATCCCCCTCAGGGAGGCCTCTCTATCCCTCCAGTCTGAAGCCGGCCACCTCCATCTCCTGTCCCCCACCCGGCGTTACAAACCACACCAGCCTGCTTTAGTTTCCTTATGGCACACAAATCGCCGTTGGAAATTATCTGGTCTGTGGTCTGCTTGCTCATTAACCCCCCTTTCTAGAAAGTAGCGGCGATTGTGTGTGTCTTGCAGAAATACCTCTGGGCCTGCGTGCGTGCCACCCAGCAGTCACCAGGGAAGTACCTCTGAGTGCAGACGAGGTGGTGGGGAGTGGAGAGGAGAGCAGAGCGGGCCCCTAGCGTCCTGGCCCAGGACACCAGATGGTACCGAGAGCAGCGGGCTCGCCTCGGTCTGCACAGCGTGGCCCACGGCCAGGGCCTAGGACGCGGGAGCTGCGTGGAGGTGGGAGGGCAGGGGTTCCCCCAGGTGGCGAGGGTCAGCTCAGAGCGCGGAGCTGCCCATCGGCTCGGCTCCAGGCCACTCCCGCTCTGCACTCTGCTCTGGAACCAGGGCTCTGCCATCTGCCCACTGCAAGGCTATGTCCATGGGAGGGCTGGAGGAGGGGGCACGGCCGGGCATCGTCCTGTCAGCTTCCCGCGTCACTGCCCCCCAGCCCCGCTCCTCGCCCGCGGGAGCAGTGTGGTCCCTTCACAGACTTGCTGCTGGTCTGTGGCTTTTCCAGCATCCACAGAGCCAACTTCTTCGCCCTCCCTCTCCTCAGCCCCACGGGCCTGCGGACTCCCAGCTGCCGGGCCTTCCAAAGGGCAGCCTCTTCCCGGGCGGGAGCAGCTGCCGGCCGTAGCTGCCTCCGTGATACCCGGCGTTCACGCCTCGGCTTCTCGGTTCTTCAGGAACCTGGTCAACAACCGTCCACGGCGACCTCTCTGGACACACGGGCTGGTTTCTGGCCCCGCCAGGAAGGCCCTGGCTAACCCAGGCAGCCGGCCCCACTCTCCACGCACGGGCTCTGTCAAGGGAACCGCTGCGGCACGGCCACCACCCTCTCCACCAAGATGAAACGCGTTACAGGCCCCTGCGCTGTTTCAGGGAAGGCTCTGGGCCTGGTGGCCTCAGTGACATATTATGATGTGAGCTCACTGCTACTGCTCACAAATGAAGCTTCTGGTGGTTGCCTTGTATTTCAGAACCAACCATTTCTTTTGTTCTCCAAGACAGAAAAAAAAGCCGCCCCTCGCCCTCCCCAAAAGGAATTATCCAAGAGTTCTACTACGCCCAACTTTCAAAGGAGGCCTTGTTAATCTTCTCGCCATAAATAGGCAATTAACACCCACTCCGAGTCCAGTCAAACCAAGTTCCTGCCGGCTTGGGGACGTGGCAAAGGGCTCGCTGGCCCTCCTGCATGGCATTTGCTTTCTTTAGTTCTCGACTGTGGCCTGAAGCTGCAAGAAAAAGGCCAGGAATTCAGGACGGCTGATTCCGCAAAAATTTTACAGATAAATGGCTCATGTCAACGGGGATTCTATGTCGATGCCACGCCTGGGACAACGGAGGACTATGTTACAAAAGGCAAAACGGGCATAATTTCACCCTGTGCGGGTCCCCATGAAAGCCAGCGGCCTGTACAGGATAAAAGCACAGGTGCGTCACCTCAGGCCCGGCTCATAATTAGTCACACGTCCGTTCTCAGCGACCCCGCTCCGTGCTTCCCTGTCTCCGACCCTCCCAGGGGCAGACCCACAGGCTCACCGAGGGCTTGGAGCTCCTTCCGGGGAGGCGTTATCCCGCCAGCCCCAGTAAGGACGCAGGGATAAGACAGGGAGCGCTGAAATCCTTCCGGGTTTCTCTCAAGCGGCCCCTTGCCCTGCATCCTTCCAGGCTGGACTGAGGTCACTGCGCTCTGTTAGTGGATTCACAAAGGCCACCGCAGGCCCCTCGTTTTCCAGAGACTCTGCCTCAGCTGATGTAAACAGACCAGATGCGGCACAGCTTCGACGCGACCCAGTGTGACGAGCCTTCAGAGCTGTGAGGGCATCCTCCTGCGGCCCGGAGCTGCCCCGCATTCTCCAGCCAAGTCCAGAAGAGGGGACCCAGTTTCAAGCGGACAAGGACGGAGAAGCTTCAGCAAAGGAGTCGGAGGCCTGGAGGCAGGCGTGACGAGAAAGGGTAGGAATCGGTTTCCTCAGGGTGGGAAAGGGCAGCCTGGGCTGGCAAAGCACTGATACATAAGGGTTCGGGGGCGGGATGGTCTCAAGGACACTTGTGGAAACAAAATGAATCATGGTGATCAGCTACACTTCACTTCTACTGAGAACAGATCATGAAGAAATACAGCCAAAGTGAGGGCTGCAGGTGAGATAACAAAAGGGACTTATGATCAGCAAACTCTAAACACGATAGCTTAAAGACAGTTATCTCTGGGGATTAGGGTGACTGATTCTCGGCCCAGTGAGGTCTGTGACTTGGAAGCTTAATGACAAGATCAACGCCCTGGCTGGGCCTGTTGGTCGCGCCTCCAGAACATTTCAGCCCCTAACCGGAATCAGCGTGGCCCCTGCCCTGGTCTAGCCCACGGTCCTATCTGCCAACAGCTCCCTGCCTCCCCCACCCCTCAGTCCACGCTGCTCCCCGCAGCCAGGAGCGTGAGGGCGGGGCTGTCACTCCCCTGCTTAAAACTCTCGGACGCTTCCCCCTGCGCTCAGAATAAAAGACAAACATCTTCAGAGGACCTACAGAGAAGGCCCTGCACTCGGGTCCCCTGCCCCCATCATCCGCTCTGCTCCAGCCACACGGGGCTCCTCCCAGCCCCCTCCTGACTCCGACCTTGGCGCACACACTCGTGCCAGCCCCCGTAGCCACCCCACCTGCACTCTTCCAGGGCCGCCTCAGGGCTTATTTCCATGGTCACACGATTCTAAGGCACTATGAGAACACTCTGGAAGCCTGGCCTCTTTTAAATGCTACCGGGGACCACAGATGCCCAATGCACACAGCAGGTGGACAGGGCACTGACAGCCACACCGAGTTCCTGGCCATTCACTCTGCCGCCCAACACAAGACTTCAGCAGGGACGCGGAACCACCATGCGTGGGGACTTGCCTTGGAAACATCCAACACAACACAGTAGACGTTTTCCAGACGTTCCGCACAAAGCAGGGCCGGAGATGTCCTCAGATGTGCCTCCCACAGGCCCACAGGCTGTGGGCTCCTGGGGCAGGGCGTCCGCCTCCTGCCTCCATGTCTGGCACGGGAGAGCAGGGCCTAGCCAGTCGAGGGTGCCCCAAGCTCATGCGGGGAGCTGGAGGGGCTCCCACCTGGGCACCTGGGTTATGAAGCAGAGGCCCCATCCAGAAAGCCCCGGGCACCCCCAGAGCTCTGTTGCCTCAAGCACCCTTCGGCTCAGAGAGGCTCTCAATTAAAGCATGGAAAATCACCAAGTGGCGTTAAAAGCTGCCTCCCTGGCATGTCCCCAGTTGAACTCCTTCTATTTTTCTTTTCCCCAGGAGATCAAAGCTATTGTGTCAACACTCGGCCCTGATCCGAGTGACCTTAAGCAGATTGCTTATGCAACCTGGTGGCTGTGCCTGGGACACAAGGAAGGATCCAGGGGTCTGAATAGGGGTTTCCTCAAATTATGAGACCCCCATCAGGAGAGGAAGGAAGGACTAGAGAGAGCTGAAACTATTCTCCCGCCCCGGCCCTGCCCTGCTCCACGGCGGCAGGATCACGACGCCCCTGTGCCAGAAGCAGCAAGCCCAGCTGGCCGGCTGGAGCCCATGAGACAGGCCGCAGGGTGCGGCTCTGACGTGAAGGCATCATCCCTGGCTGGATGCACGCCACGTGAGTCCTGCCCACACCCATGAGAAACAGGAACTGTCATTCCCATTTTACAGACAAGAACATGGAGGCTTACAGAGGGTGACCTGCCCAAGGGCACACAGCTCAAAACAGTAGCAGAGTGGGGAACTGAGCCCCACCTGACACCAGAGCTCACACTTTCTCCTCTACGCCGCCCTCTGTGTCCCGCGAGCGTCAGCTACCTGGAAGGGGCACCTGGGGGCAGATCACAGCACAGGAAGAGCACTGAACCCGGTCTTCCCAGCCTCCTCAGGAGCCGCGTGGCTCTGCGCACATCACCAACTGTCCCGGACTCTCGAGTGAGGGGTGAACGAGAGCAGAGGTGGCAGATCACTTAGCAGTGGCTGCCAAGGTCACGGAGGGGAAGATTCTAGACTTCCTCTGAGTTCAACCAGAAGGACCACCGCAACTGACCAGCAATGTCTGTCAAGAGCATGGAAGGAGCTGCCACCCTTGGCATCCACTGCTCTGATGGCCTGGGTCTTAAAGGCTCTCTTCCTTTGTTCAAGCCCATCCTGTTTCCTCACAGGAAGCAACTATTCCCATGTGCCCACAGTGGTTCTGCCTTTACTTTCATTTAGCATTTATGTCATCCCAGTTGGAATCCCAGGGCTTTCCACGACTATTCCTCAAAGAGCTTAACACCCATCTGCATTCTGTGCTGTGAAGGGCGACCCACCTCTCAACTCCTCTGCTTGCTGTCAGCGCAGTTCCCCAGGCCAGCAGGAAGGATGCTAAGGGTGCAAAGGGGCAGGAAACTGGAGCCAGTGAGGTGGCCGGCCGCTGGCAGAGGGGACAGAAGGCCACAGAGGCTCAGGCAAGCCAGGCCTGAGCCCAGGACTCCGCCAAGAGAAAGCACAGCTGGCCTGCAGCTGCCAGGGTGTGAGGGCCACCCCTCGTTACAGGCAGGCCCCGCCAGCACACAGGCCAGAGCGGGCCTCTCCCAGGGACGACCCTGCCAGCAAAGAGGCACGAGTTACCGATGAGTGTCACCCTTCAGAGCCCACGCGGCCCTGGCCAACCTCCTCTCCTGGACTCATCCGCAGGACCACGGCTCTCAGCGTAGTTTCTACCTCACGCTTCTTTCCTACCCCAAACTGCCCCCGGCCAGCTTTCACCGGCCCCTCCAACATCTGCTAACACAACAGTTGCTGCCTGTTCTGAGGCCTGCTCTGGGAGCTTCGGGGGCTCAGTGTGTGGGCAGCTGCAGTCAATCAAACCTCTGTTCCAGCATCCTGACCCCTCCTCACAAACGTCTCCCTTCTGCTGGAAGCACTGCTGAGAAATACAATTTGTTGCTCTTTCAAGCTGACCAGCTCAGAGTTAAAAATACAGCAGGGCCTATGACAGCCCGGGCATGGCGTTCAGCGGGTAATCCTTGATTGTCGCTTTTTTGCTGAAATCTTTGCTCACACACACGCGATCCGTGTCTAAATGGCCACGCACAGCCCGGGTCGCACTGGGAGTCAACCAATGCTTGGTGGTCAAACCAGGTCTCAAAAAAGCAGTAATAAATAATGTCAGCACAAGTCCCGCTAATAAACAACTCACAGGCTCAGGCTGGGCCCTGCCCTCAATGGCACACACTGTCATTTTGCAAAGAGGAGGCTGCAGCTTCACACAGAACACCGGGCAGAAGGCGCCTCGACAGACCACGTGAGGAAAGCTGCGTGCGGAGGTCAGCAGGACCGGCCCTGGCATGCACGAGGCAAGACTGACCCCCGGGCCACCTCTGAGCACCTGGCTCTGTGGAACGAGTGGCTGCAGTCACGGTTACAGGGAGGGAGGGCCTTTCGGGGCCAGGTCCTTGCGCCATCCCTCCCCGAGGGGGCCTCCTCTCTACAGTCGCCCTCCCTCACTCAGGACCCAGCTCCCTGCCTGAGAGCCGGGCACTCAGGCTTTAAGAAGCGAAGACAATCTGAACGCAATTCTCACCAACCCCCTCCCCCACTGCTGCGAAGGACAAGAGCCACCGCTGCTGCCAGCTGGGAGCTGTGCCCGGAGACCTGGCTGGGAGGGCAGGGCACCTGCAGGGGCGTCGGGTGGGCTCCTGGGGTCCCTTCCATCCTGGTACCATGGGTGACAGACATGAGACAAGAACGCTCACACATGCCAGCCTCCTCTGGCAGGTGGCGATTCTGATTCTCTCCCCATTTCACAACCCCCAGCTCCAAAACATGGAGTTTACCGCAGGCTGCGCAGGGCTGCAGGGCAGGCCTCCTTCCCATTTTCAAAAGAGAAGGATGAGGCAAGAAGAGGAACCAGCAAGAAGAAATAAGTGGCAAGGACAGAGAAGGGAGGGTAAAATCAGAAGGAAGGAGACGTCAGATAAAGAAAAGGGGAGTCTTCAGAACGTCACCCTCCAGGCCTAGTTCTGCCTCTGGAGATGCCCAGAACGAGCCCACGCCTTCCCTCCCAAGCCCTGCCATCCAACAACCAGTATCTGTCAGCGCTCCCTGGGCCCACATGCAGGTGATGTGTGTGCAGATAAAGACTCACACGTGTATCAAAAGATATCGCAGATACACACATTTATACACAGACATCCATACATAGCTACACACGTGCACACACACTGACACATTTACACAGCATACACACACACACGCACACATGCGCACATATGTGACTTCCCCTATTCCTCCCAACAGTCCTGTGTTGGTGGTGGTGGCAGTGCCGGTATTACCTGCTGCACAGAGATATTAAGCAATCTGCCCAGGGCTGCCAGCCTCCTGCCCATCCCTGAGGCCTTCTGATTTGTCAATGCCCCGCCCCCCCAAGTGAGGCCCTAAAGGTGAACACCGTGTTCCGGAAGGGTCTGGGAAGGACACAGCCCAAGGTCACATCTACCTCTCAAGGCCTCAGCTTCTAGCTCAGAGCCCGTACCTCAGAGCGGTGCCCACCCCAGGGCCTCCCTGTGTGCACGAGGACCTCAGGGCGCTTGGCCTCTCCGGCCCGCCTGACTCTCCCGGGGTCCCTCCCCGGCCCCTTTTCTGTGGCAGCCTGGAGAGGCTCTGGCTACCATCCTTGCTCTGGGCACTGCTGGTGCTCACACAGACCCCAGGGAGGTCCCAGCCCCGGTCAGCGCCTCTGGTGGCCGGGCTTTATCAGAGCTGCCCGTTGCTCCAAAGGTCTGACCGCAATGCACTCCCTCTGTACCTTCAGCCCGAGTCTCTCATGCACCTGGGCCCAGAGCCCACTCACACAGGGGCTCCTTGACAATGGTGCTCACGCGGAACCCCTCCCGCCGGGGAGGCGAACGTATAAAGCAAGATCAAAAGACCCACGAGACAGAGTCTGCGATCCGGCTGCAGGAAAGGGTAGCAGGACACAGAGAGCAGCGCTGACCCTCGGCACAAGCCAGCTTTCCCACGGTCGTGCAGACCCGCTCGCTTCCCGGCAGCTACAGATGTGGGTAAGAGCACGCGGAGGCCAGCGTGTGGGGGCAGTAAGTCCTGCACCAACCACTGCCTGGCTGCGAGCAGGTTCCCCCCCACCCCCACCCCTGCACCCTCCTGCCCAGCAACACCACCACTCACAGGGCGCCGGCTGCAGGGCCCTACATGCTCCAGGCTGCATCCAGGGCTCTTCAAATGCATAGAGGGGGCCCTAGGCCTGGCTTTCAAGGCTCCGGGAGGAGGAAGGCCCACCTCCCGAGGCCATGAATCACCTGGTGGGGGAGCCCAAGCAGGCGGCGCCCCAGGGGAAGAGGGCTGGCTGGGTCTAGAGGCTTGGTGGGGGGCGGCTCAGGGCCCATCCATCCCCAGGGCTCTGGCCGCAGCCCCTCGGCCCACACGCTTCCCAGGGGCCCCTTCTCCGCTTTTCCGGGACCCTGCCCTCTCCAGGCCTTGGCTGGGGAAAGACAGGCAGAATGAGGGCAGACTCCTCAGGACCTTGGAGGGCTGCCTGGAGCCAGTGAAGCAGTCCATACATCTGGGCACAGTCCCACGGGGCAAAATAGCTTCAAATGGTTTCTACCCAAGTGAGGACGGGAAATGTCTCCAGTGATGCCAGTGGTGGTATTCCAACTTGTGGCTAGTAAAATACAATTACACCTGCACGTTGTTTTTATTACCTATCTAGCTTATTAGCTAATAAAATAAGCTCGGCATTGAAAATTTAACTGAAGCCATTTATCGTACCCATAACTCAGGGCTCTGGGTTTCCTTCAGCAGTCACCCAAATCTGTTACCTTTCCAGCCTTTTTGCCTATTTACATTTCTCCAGGAAGGAAAATTCCACCTGCCTGTCCAACGTGAATGAATGTGTTCGATCGTTGTCTAGCTTGGACACCCCTGGAGAGGCACTGGGAGGAAGGGAAACTGACCACGAGGGCAGGGCCTGGGATCTTGGACAAAGGTGACCAGAAAGGCTGGACTCAGGGGTCAGGTGGGTGGTCTAGACCAGAGATACCTGCACTTCTTCTTTTGGGGGGACCTCTAGGCTTAGAGGGAGAACTAGAGGAGAAGGAAACGCCATAAACAGAAGCTGTATTTTCATTCTGAAATGAAAGGAGGCCCGGCTGAAAAAGCAGCACTGGCCACTGAAGGAAGGCAGTGGTGCCCGCCTGGGAAGGGGTGGACACGACGAGCCTGCCTGCACAGACGTGGCCGTACGCTCACGAGAGAGGCCAACCTCTCAGCGCCAAGCTAGTCCCCACTCCCTCAAGCCCAGCCGTGACAGATGCTCACATAACAAGACTAGAAAAGATAATGCTCAAACCGTGGCTCTGAGCACCCGAGGAACCCCTGGACACAGAAGCTAGAGCGCCGCGTTCTACCTACCACATCCATCTGTCCTCGAGTGGACAGGTGGTCACAAGGACCAGGGCCTGCTCCCTGGGCCTCACTGTCACGCTCTGATCCTTGGGACTCTGCAGTGAGAACCAAACGCAGGCAGCCCTCAGGCTTGGAGACTGTCCTGATGATGGTGTATTACCTCCAAGTTCATCTCATTCAAACCCATACCCAAGATCGGTGCTAGCACGAGGCAGGGCTCTGAGACTCGGAGGATAAAGCACAAGCGACGGGGTGTCGCCTACAGCGAACAGAGGCCTCGCCTACAGCGAACAGCAAGGATGATTACACAGGTGGCACAGAGCAGAGTGATCACAATTTCTGGATGGTCTCACACTGTTGGCAGTTTAATCAAAAGAGTAAGTGCCTCCCCCCATTTCTCGTTCTTTAAAACTAACACCCACGGCCCTGATCTCAGGATCAACATGATCTGAGTGACTCTGAATCCCGGCCTGTGCCAGCAGTTCCTACGGCGGCTGCAGGGATGGGCCCCTGGGAGAGGCTCCAGAGAAGTGCCAGGAGGGGGACCACCAGTGTCTGGTGACGCTGGACTGCCCGATGCCCTGCCTCTCGCCATCTGTCTGCTCCTGTACCGCTAGCACGTGTGCAGAGGGAAAGAGCATTTCTGATTTTAAATGGAAAGAAATAGATGTTTAAAAACAACAAAAAAGGGAGGCTTGA
Organism: Phocoena phocoena; assembly: GCF_963924675.1. NCBI lineage: Eukaryota > Metazoa > Chordata > Mammalia > Artiodactyla > Phocoenidae > Phocoena > Phocoena phocoena. The sequence continues at coordinate 7,421,402 of NC_089234.1, read as the reverse complement.
TTTCATCTTTCACTGTATAGAATTTTTAAAATGAGGAAATTAACCCACTTCCTGGGCATTTCTGACACTGGCACCCTGCAGGTGCCCGGGACGGGCCAGGAGCCGTGGAGGCTCCGATGAGCACCTGGGTGATTCTGCAGCATCTTCCAGCACCTTCCGGGGCTCTTACCTGCGCCATCTTGGCCAGGTCCAGGGAGGGCCTCTGCTCCTGCGCCTCCTCGGGGCGACGCCGCTTAACGCCGACCTTCTTGTCGTTAAGGACACACGGCTGGGAGCGGCTGCGGGAGAGCCCACTGGAGCGTCTGGCCAGCTCCGGCGTCGAGGCAGGGGTGCTGCTGGCTGAAGGCGGACAGTACTCCGCAAAGGAGAACTGCTCGTGCGAGCAGGAGAGGGACCGCTGCATGTCCAGTCGGGCCCCGCCCACGGGGCTCGGGTCGGGGCCCCAGATGTCGCCTGCCTGTCTGCAGGTGGCCGAGCCCGGCGCCCCCTGGCAGGGCTGACCGCCAAATCGGTGGTGAAGTCCCGCCTGGTCGTAGGGCGAGGAGAGCACGTTGGCGCGGGACGGGAGGCTGAAGCTGGAGCTCCTCTGCATGGTGCTGAAGCCGTTGGAGTAGCGCTGGACGCTGCCCCCGCTGTAACAGCGCCTCTTTTCAACAGGAGTCCAGACTTTGGACCCCAAGGGCCTCCACGATGTTCGGCAGCTGGACATCTCGTCGGAGAAGGACAGCGACCGGCACTGGCGCTTGCTGGGGGGCGCTGAGGGGTTCCCGTTGTGGTCACTGAGGCTGAGGTCTTTGATCAGGTTGGTGACCGCGCAGGCAGTCGCGGCCTCCCGGTGCCACAGAGCGCTGTCCTGACACTTGTCGGGCAGGCACTCCCAGATGCTGGCGCTCGGCTGGTCGATCTGAAGAGGGCACTTCCTGTCCAGGTCTCGCCATCTGTCATTTTCTGGTTCGTAAATGACAAAGAGAAACAGGATTTGAGAAGGCCTTCGCGCCAGCCCTCTATCTCCTCACCAAGAACCCGTCTTGAACAGGATGTTAGAGCCAGAAAGGCCCTTAAAAGCCATCCAGTCCAACCTCGCTTTACAGATGAGAAACTGAGGCTCAGAGAGGGGACATGAGTCCCACGGTGCTGAGTCAGAAGCAGGGCAAGGTCTAGGATCCAGGCAGCCCCCAGGACTCCTGAGACGGTTTCCTTTCCAACATACCGTACTGCCTCCCAGGGAAGTCCAAAGCACTACTGTTCACCCCAAAGGCTTCTCATTTTCTAGAAGGGAAACTGACTTGCCTCACCCCTGCCCTGGCCGGCAGCAGAGTGGGGGCAACGTGTCTGTTACGTCCCATCTTAGGGCTCTGCTGCTCTGGGGCTGGGACTCGACGCCCTGGCGGGAAGACCACAACCAAAGATGAGTCTATCAGAACTTCAGAGGGGCTGGAGGTGCTGCCAGGTTAGTGCATCTGAATTCCACCTTCAAAATACTTGCCGACAATAGAAACTGGGTATTTCACGGATTTACATCCCCTCCACCAAAATGTTCCACAACCAACATTAGCTGCCAATCACTGAGGACTTTCCTTGTGTTCACTCGCTCTCTGGCTGAAATCGAGGACAAAGTGGCTAAAATCTATAGAAGTCAGTCTCGGGCTGCAGAGACGTAAGGGTACAGTTTCAACTTACACATTCGGGTCTCTCCACGAATGCATGGATAAACAAGCTAACCCTGCTAGGAAATGCGGACTTTTGCACTTGAACCCTTACTTTAGAGAAATATTCAAGAACTATTTGTTATTTTTCTACTACGGAAACAGGCACTGTGCGGAGAATTTTAGGAGAACAAACTTGACACAGTTCTTGTATTCAAGTTCACGATACAAAAGCAAAGTTAAGAAATACGCTGTCAAACATGCTACCACGTTTCTATGTTTTTCTAATCTACACATATTTACAAACTGTGCAAATGTGAATATGGAGAAAAGTACGACCGAGTCAGTCAGTAGAAGGAGAGAAGTAAAACCTGAAACGACTTTCAGTAGCTATTTCACACACACAGATTCTCAGCACTGCAATCAGTTACTGCGCATCCACGTGGGTGGTGTAACCCGGCACAGTGCCCTGCACGGCTACCACGGCTGCCCAGATGGGGAGACCCAGCTTGGCGGGGGCTGAGTAAGTGGCCCCGAGCCACACACCTAACAAGTAACGAGATGCAAGCCCAGGCTGACCCAACCCAAAGCCCTTTGCTCTTTTCGCTACACTGCAGCACTGAGGGAACCACAAGGCAGTCTGACCTTGGCCCTGCCCTCAAGGAGTTTACTAGTCGTTCAGGATGAGCCATCACTCAGAAAATTGTGACGTCCTTGCTCCAGGCAGCAAGGACTGTAGGACCATCTTCTCTACCAGTGGCCACTTCTCAAAGGGCCCCGAGAGACACACCTGAGGGACTCACTCCATGCTGAGTGCCACAAGCAGCAACTACTGGACAGGTTCAAAGGGAAAGACCAGTGAGGCCCAAAGGGAGCTTCACGAGCCAAAGGAAAAGCCAAATCAGGGCTAAATGTGACGCTCCTTCCTCCAGGGCACCCTGTGCACCCATAAGACGCAGAGCCTGAGGCGCTGGGACCCTGGACAGGGGACATGGCAGGAATCGTCCAGAGGCTGTTCCCACAGGAGGGCTTAGAAGCTGGAGAGACAGGAGAGAGATCTGCCAAGTTAGGCCAGCTGGGAACAAAGCAGGACTGACGTTAAACGTCCAGTTCATCCCATCCCTGAAATCTGCCCGGGCCCTGATACGTGGCAAGTCTCGATAAGTGTTCCTGTAACTTAATCATTACTAAAAACTGACAAATCATTACCAAAAATTACTTTTTGCAAATAGCATTTATGTTGTTCAAAATAGGTCCTCACTACCTACCACTCCTCAAATATTCACCATTCTTTTTTTTTTTGGCCACACCGTGCAGTACGTGGGATCTTAGTTCCCCAACCAGGGATCAAACCCACGCCCCCTGCAGCGGAACCACAGAATCTTACGCACTGGACCGCCAGGGAAGTCCCTCACCATTCTTTTAAAAGAGTTTCAATTTGACATTTGTCAGCAGTTGAAAGTTCAGTAAACTAATACTGGAGTCAAATTTTTAAAAATACAAACTAACCTTGACTGAATCACGACCATCTCTGATTTAGAAGAAGAAAAGTTATCCTCAGAAACAAGTGAAGATTTATGTATGACGATGTTCTTCAAAATGATATGAGTGATGATGGCAAAATGGTAAACACACCTAAAACGTCCTACAGTAGGGGGCTGGTTAAATAAAGTACCGAGGAATACCATGGAGCATGAAAAAATCAGTTTCAAAGAATACTAATGATGTGGAAAAATGTTAATGATGCAATACTAAACATAAAGAAAGGATACAAAACTGTAGAGACAGCGTGATTCCTATTTAGTAAAATACCTATGTTATATATATATATATGGGAAGATAAAAAGGAAATAAACGAAAACGTTCACAGTTGATTGGCAGAGAGCTAGCTGATTTTTCTCATTTTTGTCTCCCTGGAGCTTCTACGTTTTCTATAAGGACAAATACATGGAGGACCAGGGCCTATGACCCCACCCTCCTCTGGGTTTGCTCCTTTGGTCTTTTAGGAAGTTCCCATCAAACGACGCTCGCCACCGACTCCCCTTTTGGGACAAGGCATTGAGGCGCCACATGGGCCACAAATGTGGTCGATGAGGAAGGAACCAAGGACCCAACCGAGGGCAGTGAGGGCCCCAAGATGGCGCCATAGTGGTCCCAACTTAAGGAGCCTAGAGCCCACTGGAGACGGTCTCTGTCCCAGGCCGTGGGAAACCTGGGAAATTTAAAAGAGATTGGTCCTATCCTCAGAAGATACCACTTTCTGTTCCATTTTTCTTTCACTGCCCTGGAGTTTTCCCCATCTCTAGGGAGATCATGAGACAAAGGGCAAGTGGGAGCCAGTTAAGCATGAACGTCCTGTCTCTCCAGTGGCTACCTTGTGATCTTGGTGCTTCCTGACTCGGGCCTCCCTACTCCAGTCCCATTTCCTTTCTGCCCCCAGAGAACTTTCTGAGGCCCACACACGTCGTGGGCCCCGTCTACTTGTGGTCTCCCCAGTAGGCCCTGTGCTTCCAGGCACGCCGGACTTCCTGTGACAGCAGAAGTCAGACAAGAGTCAGGGAGAGCCAAGATCATCCTTGAAAACCCCTGAAACAGCCCATAAAGCCCACTCCTCCTGCTTTTGTGTACAAAGCCCTGAAGAGCACATAAAACTGAAGTTTAATCAGTCGACTGCAGGAACGGGCACAGGCGACATCTCTGTGCAGAGGGCTGTGCATTCTACTTGCTTTGCGGTTTAACTATCAAATCCCCAGTGGGAACTGGGGTTGGATGGCTAACTCTCGCGTGCTCCTACCTGCCTACGGGAACTACCTGTCTCTGTTTTGAAGAGTAAGCCTCTATTGACCTTAATACATAGATGTCTTTGTTGTAGGGAGGAGTAAAAAGAGTCAGCTCTCAACTCAATCCACCGGTTAAATGCGGGTACAGCATGACCGACCGCCATGGACCTGCAGCTTCCCCTCCCACGTGAGTTCTTCCATGTTTTCACACCTTTGCAGAGACCTGCACCAGTCTCTTACTTCCCATTGCAGAGCCAACTCAAACATCACCTCCTCTGCAGATACGCCCTCTCATACAAGCCCTTGGGCACCTGCAGCTCTCTGCCTAGACTTTCAATCACGTGGCTCATGTTAACTGAACTTTAATGATCTGTTTACGGGTCTACATCATCTATGGAGCTAGAAGTTCTGGAGCACAGTCCCAGCATGACTCTCCCGTGCCCAGTACACAGCGTGGCACACAGCAGACCTCAGCCGGTGGTGGGTGGAAGAAGGAGGGTATGACAAAATGCAGATAAAAACTACAGAGCAGACCATGGTGTTCACTTGGTCTCGCTTATCCTCTGTCCCTGGCACAGGTAACCGTTCCTTGGCCAGGCAGGTCCAACCTGGGCTATGCCTTGAACTCCCCACCCCACCGCGGCCAGGGATGGTTGTGTATGAACTAGCCAGGGCCCTGGCTGGCACCGCAACAGCTAAGATACTTTGAAAACACGAAGCCCTGCCCGATACCGAGCACTGCTGCTGTGTGTCAACACCAGCCAGGTGGCCACTTGTCCTGTCTGCGGAGCAGATAATATTTTAATTGTTTCTATCTTTATCGCTTCAAGAAGTACAATATAAGAAAAGTAAAAACAATCGAGGCTATGTTTAGCCCTTGTGTTTTCCCCCTTCGCTCGGGGAACAGAAGGCGATTTGTTGGGTCAGGTCACCAGACAAAAGAAACAAGAATAGAAGCTAATTTTTCATGGCAAACCGCCCTGAGCGTTAGGCCCAACGTCATGGTGTACAAAAGGCCTCGGTTCGGCTCCAAGGAGAGGATACCGGACACCCCCGCCCTCCATTCAATACCACTTCTGCACAAACAACTATAACTCTTCCAGAGGTGACAATGGCCGTGGACGTGGGGATTCCACTGAGCAGGGCTCACTTGGTGTGGTGGGAAGGGTGTGGACTTGGGTTCGAGCCTCAGCTCTGCAAGTGACTTAATTAATCTCTCAGAGCCTCAGTTTCTTCATCTATAAAACGAGGGGACTGGTGATAACCACCCTGCAGAGCTATTCTGAGAGCCGAACAGTTGCCTCGCACAGGGCCTGCGAGGACGGAACAGGCTCTCGAGACGGCAGCCGTGACTGTGACCACACCGCAGAAGGCTCGGGCAGTGGAGCCTCGGCCCTTCTGCAACCGGGGACCCATCTCTGTGGGGTCTGGTTGGAACGGGAACCTGGACGCTCTGCACGAGGAGGTCTCAAAGTGTGGTTGCAGGACCACCTGCAGGGGCATCCTCTGGGCTGTTAAAATGCAGATTCCCAGGCCCAGATTCTGATACACAGAAGCTCTAGGGGTAGAAGCCTGCATTTTAATAAACTCCCCAGGTTATTTTCACACGAAGTTGTTGAGAACCGCTGCTCCGGACTGCAGGCTACACAGGGGCCTGGGTTCTCAAACACCTCTGCGGCAGCCCAGTCAGACCATCCAGACACACCAGGAAGCTTCTGCAGGGCTGACCATCCCAGTCTCCAAAAATCTGCATTTAGAACGTCACTGAACACTGGTGTTCTGGTGTTTGTTTTGTTTGGGGCCAACAACAGAAGGTAGAATTACGGAGAAGGGTGACTCTGCCCTTCAAGTTCCTCAAGGTCCCTTTTCACAGGAGGGGGTGGGGATCCCAAGCTGCACGGCATGTTCTGGATGGAGGGCCAGTGGGAAAGGCCTGAGAGGCCCACCATTCACGTGAAGGGGATAGCGTGAGCCCCCCTCCCGCCGAGACACACCGTGGCCTAGAGCTTCTCAGGGAGGTTCCCGGCACCACGCCTCCAGCAGATGGGGCACAGCCCCGGGACACAGGCACCGGCCACTCAGGCTCTCGGCGAAACCCCTGCCTTCAACCCTCAGGGGCAGCTCCAGTTCCTTCACTTCCCTGCTGAGCTTGCCCTCACAAGGCTGAGGTCGCACCCAGGAGCGGCGTAAGCGCACACGGCGCTCCTCCTACGGATGTGGGGCAAACTACGCAAAACACATGAGCCACGTAAGCATCTAGCTCTCTCGCAGATGGCCTGACTAGGTGGCCTCCACGGTGTCTGTCCAAGCTGAGGCGCCACGACCGAGCCGGACACTCCCCGAGGCACAGAGGCCGACGGGCACACACGCGGGGACAGGAGCTCAGATCCCCAGCCGCATTACAGGCTTTGGTCCCGAAACCACCCCGTGACTAAGGAGAGCAGAAGGCTGCTGCGTGCACAGATCCAGGGCTCAAAGAAAGAAAACACCCGGAGGAACACAAATAGCATCTGACCTCAGATGTTCTTGTTTCCATTTCTGCCCTTAAACTTGAAGGGAGATTCCCAGGGGCCCAGGTTCTGAGCGGACTACAAGCCTTCTTGCGTCCAAAAGACAGAAGAGATTTACCGCCTTGGATATCTTCATCCTGTGTTTGGAGGCTACCTTACGGTGACATGGTTAAACACTGAAGCAGATCCGAGGGACGGAAGGCTCTTGCCGCCGCCCAGGCTGGGGCAGCAGGCCTCAGTCAGATCGAGGTTGGCTGACTCATTCCTGGATTTCACACCTGTCTATTGTGCTGACATCAGTCTCCTGCCCTGCCCTGCCCTGTGGGTTGGGCTGTGCTAACTTGGTCTCGGGGCTGCAAGGACTCTATGCTTGATTTGGGGGTAGAAGTTCACCAACCCTTTCAAGGGGAAACTCAAGAGAATTGAGGTGTCTCTCTGAAACCGGCTTTATTAAACCGGTCTCATGAAAAGAACACAGGTGGAAAGACATAAAGGGCAATGACATGAGCTATCCGTCAATGGCGGCATCTACTTTTAAATGAACTTTTAGAGGCCCCGGCCCACGGGTGCGCCTCTTTCCCTGTATCACCAGAATGAAGACTCAATTCAGAGCTGTGTCAGAAAGAAAAGGTTCCTGGGCTCTGCCCACCTAAGCTTCAGCCTCTGGTTGTGGCCCCTCACCTGCAATAAATCATAAAATGTCAGTGGCATTTTGGGCTCAGGGACAACAACAACACAGGATGCCAAGCTCCTCAGCCAAGGCCTGAGGACAAGGGACAAGGATGGCTGGAGATAACTAACGCTCCACTGGTCCCACCACGTGGCAGGCTGGCTCAAGGGGCACTGGGAGATGCCCGAGAGGCTGGTGGGTTCGGAGTGGTTACCGGGGGCCCTGCCGTCACCAGCCAGGTTGGGGTGGCGCATGGCAGCTGCCACTGCTTCTGGGAAGTCTTTGCTCTCGCAAAAAGAGGCCCAGTGGGATCCCCAGACAGTACAGAGGTGTAAATAAAACCCCCCAGACTGGCCACTGGGAGCCACTGGGCCTCAGCCTCCCCATCTGTAGGAGGAAGTGCGGACGAGGGCCCTGTGACGGCCCCTTTCAGCTCTGAATGGACCTCCTGCTCCACCCCCGACCTCTAGAAATATGCTGGGAAAAGCTAATGGCAACAAAAACTCTGAAGAGACAGAAAGGCTGGTTTCATCCCTCTCCGTCAGATTCCCACCCCGGCTGTGGGTATGCACGGAGCATGGGATGTACAGCAAAGCTGGGCGCCGCTATACAGACAGAAAACTGACAGCTGGCAGAAATTTTCAGGAAACTGTCGATAAACTCACATTCACTGTTAATTAGCTGACTCCCCACTGGGACCCTTGCTGAAGCTGGGAAAAAGCGTGAGCGCATATCCCAAGCACAATGCTCATCCCGCGGGGTGCCACAGCACTGCCCGTGTGACGGCGGGGACACTGAACTTCAAGGCGGCATCACGTCTCACCTATGGACACAGAGCCAGCAAACAGCGGCCGTGCTCTTGCAGTTGGGCCAGGCTGCCTCCTAACGACCATTTCTGCACGTGGAAGGCAACCTGGCGATGCACCACACTGCGGGTGCCCAAGGCCGGTCCGGCAGCTGCCAGCCCCTGTCCTCTGGGGCTCCTCTCCAGCCCATGTCAGACCAGCACGGGTGAGAAGGCAGCCTGGGAGGCTCCCTTTTCACTGTAAACAGCCACCATGTGCCAACTACACTTCGCACCTACTTCCATTCTGTACGTTATTCCAGAAACACTGTCTGAAACCAATAAACGGTGCAAGGAAAAACTGAAAGCACTCTGTATGGACAAACCTTACACTATTTTAGAGATGGAAAGGTCACACCCATGACCACAATAAATAAAAATAGTCATTAAAAGTAAGTTTTAAAAAATCACGCATAGGGGCTTCCCCGGTGGCGCAGTGGTTAAGAATCCACCTGCCAATGCAGGGGACACGGGTTCAAGCCCTGGTCCGGGAAGATCCCACATGCCGCGGAGCAACTAAGCCCGTGCGCCACAACTACTGAGCCTGCGCTCTAGAGCCCGCACGCAGCAATGAAGACCTAACGCGGCCAAAAAAAAAATCATGCATATGCACTTTTGTATATGGATATACTAGCCTATTTTGGTTAATAATCAGTTTCTTATAGGAGACCCTGGTCCAGTGATGATATGCAGCATGGCCATCTCTGAGAGACGGAAAAAGCCACAGAGACCAGAAATTCTGGCTTTGTTATCACTGTTGTTCATTTTGTTTCAGTCATGTGTGTGTTTGTTCTCGGAAACCTGAAATGCTCAGCCTCTGAATGCTGGCTTTTTCCTGCATGGTGCAATCACATCCCACTTTCAGTGACAAACAGTGGTGGAGTGAAAAGACCAAAAGCGACCAAATCTCGAAGGGATATCTTTTCAACCTGCACAGCTCAACACAGCCAAATGATTTACCCTGTAGAAATTAGTACAGAGGGTGCCCCAGGGAGAAACCCTTTTATGCACAGAGCAGACTTTAACAGCCACGTAATTAAACAAAGAAAATAAGGGCTTATAATTAAAATGCTGCAAACGTGAACCGGAGTGGCACAAGCGGGGCTGCTATGATATTTTTACAATTCCTTTTTATACATCATGTATGATCCTTCTGCTCAAGTTTCCTCTATGTTCTTTGCCTGTGAAGTAATTTACATTAATAAATAATTTATTACCGTAACTCCTAAAGTAATTACGGGTTTCCGCCCAATTTTCTTTTTTTTTTTTTTAGCATCTGAATTGTTTTGTTTTCTGTCCACTGACTTGTATTTACACAACTTTTCCCAGTGGCCTTTCGGATAATTGGTGTCTCATGCACTTTCTCACGTTATTTGATTTCCGGTCTTCTCCTGGCCTGAGCGAGGAGGAAAATGGAGTGTGTAGTGTCCAGTGTCCCTGCAACACGGAACTCGTTCAAGGGGTGCAATTAGCCAAGGCGAGGGTGGTGAGTGGAGGCCCCTCTCACCCCACCCCCAGCCACTTGCCCTGTTTCACCAAAAGAGATTCAACTAGTACACGGGTGACCCTGGGTTAGCGTGAAGAAGCATCTCCCACGGCAAACGCTGGAGGAGCCGGAGGGAGGGAGCCAGCCGCGCCCTGAGGCTGCCCGGGCAGCCCCCGCCTTCCCCAGCACTGAAAGGTTCTCTCGGGAGCAGCCAGGGCCCTGTCCACACCCACTAGAAATCACGGCCAGGAATGGGGGCTGGCTCGCCGCTCAGGCCAGCTAACCAGTGGGCGGGCCACACCCAAGAAACTGCCACCTGACCAAGGTTTCCTGTGTCAAGAACGCAATAACCGGGCAGACATGGCTCTTCCTCAGAGAAGCTCGTTGCAGAGGAAATTCCAGTTCAGCACAGGTGTGCTGAGGACGGTCTGGGAGGTGAGAAAAGAAACCAAGAGGCACAGCACCGTCTCTGCTAGAAGGGGCCCTGAGGTAACCAGGCTAGGCGGGCAGCCTGATGATGGGCACCCAGCCCCGGCCTGCCGGTGGCCTGGCTCCACTCTGCCCTGCTTCTCTCATCCACACGTCACACTGCCTCTGTCCCCCCACAGCCCCACTTTGGAAAAGAACAAAACCACTTCTTTGTATGAAGTCCCCAAACTTGGGGCAAGGGGTGGGGGCGGGGCAGACAAAGTTGGGGAGGGGCCTGTAATCCAGCTCACAGTAACTGAGCATGAAGTACTTCAAAACAAAACATTGTTGTGAGGGCCGATTATATTAGTAAAGCATTTTATCTCAGTGGGTGCAGAGGAGGCTGAGCTACTTGCAAGGGTGGTTTTTTAAGAGGAAGCAAACAGGCACTCCCTACCCGAATACACTTGCCTGGTTTTTCTTAAGAACATTTATGAAACTCTAACTCATCCTGGTGTCCAGCTAGGACCCTTGCATGGGGGCTTAGGAGGGAAATGCCCCGAGTCACAGGGCCAAGCTGTCCCCAGCTCCTACGGGAGAATTCCACTGATCAGGGCCAGAATGTGAGTCCTTTTTCTTCAGGAGACAGGCAGGGGGGTTTGGTGATTATAATACTATGATTTTTTTTTTTTTTTTTTGGCTGCATTGGGTCTTCATTGCTGTTCACAGGCTTTCTCTAGTTACAGCAAGCAGGGGCTACTCTTCTCCGTGGTACGCGGGCTTCTCAACGCAGTGGCTTCTCTTCTCTGTGGTACGCGGGCTTCTCATCGCAGTGGCTTCTCTTGTTGCAGAGCATGGGCTCTAGGCGCGTGGACTCAGTAGCTGTGGCTCATGGGCACAGTAGTTGCCGCACGTGGGCCCTTGAGTGCACAGGCTTTGGCAGTTGTGGTGCGTGGACTCAGCAGTTGTGGCTCGCAGGCTCTAGAGCGCAGTAGTTGTGGGGCACGGGCTCAGCTGCTCCGCGGCATGTGGGATCTTCCCCGACCAGGGCTCGAACCCATGTCCCCTGCATTGGCCGGCGGATTCTTAACCGCTGCGCCACCAGGGAAGTCCCAGTGCTATGATGTGTTATCTTTGCTGAGCATTGACCATCCCAGGAAGGGCCCAAAACCCTCTGGAGAAGTCTGGTTCAACCCACTGGGTGTCCTCTTCCCTGCTACGGAAAAGCAGGCACAGCTAGGATGAAGTCTCACTGCTACTCAGGTCACAGGGCGAGGCCACACCTCGAGTCCCAGGTTCACTGGGCTGGAGCAGCCACCGGAGTCTCCACGAGTACACAGCCAGGAAGGCCTTGGACCGCTGACTTTCCCGCCTCAGCAAGTGCAGAAAAGGGATGGAGGTGGGAGGGGCTGAGCCGGCACCTCCTGGGTGCCACTGTCTCTTTAAATCCCACAAACACCTGCCACGTACCCGATGAGGAAAGTGAGGCTCAGGAAGACGCGCTACCCGCCTACAGTGCCGAAGGCCCACTTCAGGCGCGAATCGTGGAAGTCGGCCTAATCCATGGGAATCCACTGCTCCCTGGCCTTCCTCCTCCGCCGGATAGAAACCCCCTTGAGGGCAGGGGCTGATTCGCTCTATCCCCGCCCCAAGCGCCTGACACAGAGTAGGTATTCAATAAATACCTACCAGACAAGCCACTGAAACGAACTGTGGTGAACTTTTCTAAAAAGCCCTGGTAGTGCGTGCTGTCAGGTGGGTCGGGGTCTCCCGAACCAAGAAGGGGCTGAGAACAGAAAGACGAGCATGTGGGAGAGAGAGAAACTGAGGAGAGGGTGGGGGTAACTGCGCAGACCCCACAGAGTGGCTGCCCCACTGCCCCTCCACTGCCTGGCAGTGCCCTAGTGCCAGCCAGCAGAGCAGGAGGGGGAGAGACCCCACGGAAGGGAAGAGCCCGAGGGCGAGGGGAGCACTGCAAAGCCCTTCCTGAAGAGCCACCCGACAACAAGAGCCCGGAGGAGCAGTGGCACAGGCCATCCTGGAAACCCCGGCCAGAGACGCCCCCCCCCCACCGCCCGCCAGCGAAAAGCAGGCCTCTGGGCTCTGCGGGCTCAGACCAGCTCTGCTGCGAATCTGGGAAAAGGCCTCTCCCCACACGCCTCTGCCTTGGTCCCTGGGCCTGAGCATCTTCCCCCGCAAGGGCGACTCTCACTCACACACCCTCCCCAAGGAGACCAAGGCGGTCCCTTGGGCATGGAGGCCCCCTGCAGGAGCAGGATTCTCACTTTAGGCCTCAGCCTCTCCACCTACTGTGTATGGAGCTCACGCTGTGCCAACCTCCTTACAAACGTCTCCGAGTGCTCGAGGCGCACCCACGAGGCAAGTGCTGTCCTAACAGCCATTTTACAGATGAAGGAAACTGAGGCTTAGAAAAGGTAAATAGTTCAGAGTGACTATGTGAGTGCCAACACCACCATCACGAACCCACAGGAGCTCCAACTTATTCTGACGCACTTGGAGCAAAGGCCAAGGAAGCCCGACGCACGACACGGCCTTGAAATAAAGTCCAACATCTCCACAGTCCAGGTCACTAGTCTGGCCCAATTCAGAGCTGACGTCCTGGCTGGGCTGAGGGGCTGGCGTACCCAGGAGCCCCTCTCTCCTTCCTGGACACGACAGAGGAAGGCAGCCCAGCCACAGCTCAACTGTGAGTCTGACCAGGAAGCAGGCAATGAGGCAGGCTTCTGGGCCACGTGGATGGGTCGCTGAGGGTTTGTCGAAAGCCGTTAACCACCACCACCGAGGTGTTCAGTCAAGCCCCATGTGGGGACAGGCCTCAGAAGCGTGTCACGCGGGTAAACCAAGGCCAGGTGAGCTCCCTGTTTCCACTTCCTCTGGGCGGCAGCACCAAGAGGGCGGCCCAGGGCTCTCCCACAGAGCTGTGGCTCGTGAGTGAGAAGAAAACAATCCTCACCCGCTCCGGGTCCAACTCTACCCACCTCATGAGGCCTCCGTTTCCCCAGATGTGAGTGGGCGCCCCTGCCCGCCCCCCGAAGCAGCTGCAGAGTCCAGGAGGTCCTGCACGTGAGGCGCGTGGCACAGCACCATGCTCACTGTGACACCCCCAGCACCGCCCCCATCACCCACCTATGGGAACTGAGTCTAAAGAAGAAACCGCCGTGCCCAGAGGCAAAGGGCCGAGACAAAAGGCAACGGAGACTTTACACAGTCCCGCGGAGACAAACTTGAAACCCCAAAGAGAGGACCCATCGTGCAAGCCTGGTTTACAGAAACTCATCTGGCGAGGTGTCTCCGCAGGGGGCAGGAGCCCAGGGGAGAGCACGCAAGGAGAGACTGCCCAATCAACCGGAGCAGAGAGAAATCAATACAGTCGATACAGTCCTCTTTTTGGCCCCCTTATACAAACGGTAATTAACACTCGCGTGGGAACGGGGTACCGAGGCAACCTTTCTGGAAAGCATGTCAGAAATATGAAGCAAGAGCCTTAAAAATGAAAATGTTCCCGCTCTCCAGCCACTCTGCTCCATACCTGGGAACGATCCTAAGGAACAATCCAAACGGCAGAGCGAGATTCAGACGCTGAGCCACTGTTAAACAGAAAACAGAACGGTCCTTCTACCCAACTACCAAGAAACAGTTACATCGTTAGATACATTTTGAATCATCCACACAGTGCAGTACCATAGCCTCATTAAAATGCATGGAATGGGCAATTGTAGCGCTGCGGGGAAACGGTGGTAATTATTACTAAGCGAGAAAAGCGGAAAAAACATTTTGTAAATAATTTTGTACAATCGTATGTTCGTCATGGACTTGGCTATGTAAAAAATGCAATGGACATAAACTACACCAAAATATTAACAGTAGTTGTAACTGTGTATCGGGGCTGTGAGAGATTTTTATTTTATACGTTACACTATGGTGCATTTTCTGAATTAAAATAAAATGAACATGATTACTTTAATAATCAGACAGAAACTCTGAGTATCACTGTTGGAGATTAGATTCGTAAACCACACACCAGCGCCCGGCCCCTCAGTCAGCCGCAGCAGCCCCTGCACCACTCGAGCACAGCTGAGACCGGAACAGTTCAAACACACAGAAGAGAGTCCCCACGGCTGCTCCTTGTGCCTGTGTCCCGCAAGTGCTTTTAGCGTCTCACCTGGAGCACTCAGGCCCTGGTGGAAGGGCTAGAGAAGGACTGACCGTTCACAGCCACCTTGGTTACTCACCCATAATTCCACAAGAGAAAAGTGTCGGTCCTTGACTCATCTTCTTTGGCGTGTGCTGAAAACAACCAGAAAAGCTATCACTCTTCAAGTCATAAGAAGCACGTTTGCACATGACCCTGCACTGATCCCTCGCTAAAGGCACAATCAAAGGGGCAACGTCAGACTAGGGAAAGGAGAAAAAAAGTATTAAAAGAGACATTTGCCCGTAATTAGGTCTGGGCTCTCTGTCCGGAGCCTTCGGTGAGTTATGGAGTCCATCAAGTTAATGGGCTTTAAAAACACACAAGAGAGACCCGTGACTTCTGACACTAGGGGATTTTTCCATGTGAGTGATAGGGAGGAGGGTGCAGGAGGAGCTGTGATGTGAACGGTTCACCCAGCTGAGCTGGAGACGGGCCTCCCCACAACCCAGGCTAGGAGGACAGGGGACCTCTTCCTGTCCATGGTGACAGGAAGAACCTTGAGTGAAGGGCCACCTCCAGAGCCCTCCCTTCGAGACACAAGGAGGACAGCTCTTCCGTCTCTGTGAAGAAGCAACGGGTAAAGCTCAGGAGTGTGGCCCTGGCTCTGCAGGCTGCTAGGCAGCCAGGAGGCCCCCCGAGGCATCCTGACGAACTGAAACAGAAACTCAAAGGTTATGTTTGGCCTCAACACACAGCTACGGCTTTGGACTCCTCGGCACCGCATTTCCACAGTGGTGTCCCTGTCTACCGTGAACACTGCACATCTGCTCTCTCACCCCACACCTAGCCTCAGCCGAACACTATGATGACTGGGTGAAAAGCCAGTGAGGCCTAGAAGAACCCCAAGCCCAGGCACTTGCCCCACGGCTACACAGTAACCCGAGCGTGGACCCTTCCAGGGGTTCCTTGTGCTGGCCGAGGCCCAGGTCAAGAGGCCTGTTCTGACCTCTGATGAGGAGGACACCATCTATGCCCGTCGGGGCCCCGGGAAGAAGGGTCTCACTCATTCCTGCCTTCCTTCCTTCCTTCCTCCACTCATTCAGCAAATATGTACCGGTAATTCGTTACGTGCAGGCTGTGCTGGGGTTGAGCGTGCGATGGTGAAAGAAGCTCTCAGCTCCAGGGGGGTCAGCGGTCACAGAGGGCTCTAGCCTCTGAGAGGAGCCCCAAGTGACAGGGACGCGCAAGGCTACCAGTCCAAGAAGTGGGCAGAGAGCCAGGCCCTGGCTCTTTCAGGCCTGGAAGGAGGATGGGGTGCTGACCAGGAACACCCGGCCCACCCAGATAGGAGGGTAGCCAGTGTCTGGCAGCAGCTGCCCCAGCGAGTCAGGGACCTTTGCCCTCGGTCAGCAATGTGCTCATCCATCAGGTTATCAAGGGTCCGTCCTGACCAGTCTGGAACACGGAGGTGAAGGACGCCCACCTCAGCCCTAAGGAAGCTCACACGTCACAGATGCCACAGTCACACAAACCCCTGAGCTACAGAGAGTGGGACTGGAGGGAGATGGGCCAGGCCGTGGGTGCTGGGGTGCTGGAGGTCAGGGCTGGCTTCCGGGGGGGCAAACAGAGCTGCTTCTAAAGGACCAGAAGGAACTTAACGGGCCGGGGGGGAAGGCGGGCGGGGCCGCCCTCCTCCAGTCCCCCATCTTGGGTTTAAAACAATCCTTATGTGTTCAGGATAGGTCCCCCTCCTGGAGTCCACCCGGGGAAATATCTGGAAAATGTTACAGACGGCTGCCCCTGCCTCCCTCCCAGCTCACACCAAAGTCACTGACGGGAGAGCAGGTGACAGACACTCAGAGCCCTGCCTCCGGGCAGCGCCACCTGCGGAAGCCAGACAGGCCCCACGGCCCAGAGAAGGTTCGGAGAGAGAGAAGCTGGGCCTGGCTGGTGCCACAGGCTCGGCTGTTCGAGGGAAGCGGCCCCGACGCTGCAGGAGCCCCAGCACAAAGCAGACACCCCCCGGGAAGCAAAGACCCCTCCCCTCCCCACCCCACCACCGCGCCTGGTGGCGAGGGCAGCCACCCAGGCTGGGAGCCCACAGACGCCCAAACCAGGACCGGGCCAGGGCAAGCAGGAGGGCGCGAGGCACAGGGGCCGCGTGTCGCTGCACTGGGGCCACCGAGGAAGGCCTGGGTTTACAGACACGGCGGGAAGCGAACTGACTGCTGATGGTCAGGGGGGCACTGCTCACCGGCCCCTCCTCCCCCGCAAGCCGCCGTGCTCCAGACAGAGGGGCAGCTGGGAGCCCTCCCAGGAATGGGGGCCGGCGAGTGGGCGCCAGAGATGCTGGGAGGGTCTGTGCCCAGGGACGGGAGCCACCGGGCCAGCGCGCAGGACTCCCCCGCCCTCACTCACTCACTCATTCATTCACTTAGCGAGGACCTGTCCGTGTTTGCCGCAGACGCGCTCGCCAGGCTGGAGAACACACGCTCGGAACGACTGCTTCTCATGCCCCACGCCGCCCGGCTCGAGCCTCCGCCGAGGGACCAAACGAACCCCCGACCTGGTCCCCACCCTGCGCCCCGGCCCGTCCTCCATCCTCCATCCTCCACACAGACCCACGGGGACCAGGCCACGTGGCTGCTCTGCTCACAACCCTCCAACCGCTCCCCACGGCAACCGGGATGAAACCCGGCTGCGCCCCCCCCTCCGCAGCCCACCAGAGCCAAACCTCCGTCCATCCCGGCCTCACTCACGCAGCTTGGGACCGGCCCAGCTCGCTGCCGCCTCAGGGTTTTCGCTCTGTGGCTGGTTCCCGTCACGTGGCCTCCCTGGCGGCCTCCCCCCACCATCCCGGCCGAAGGCTGGGGCTTTCTGGGGCTTCGTTCACCAACTCCTCTCCCATACTTCTCTCAATCGCTCCAGGGAATTCTCTTCTGGTGTAAATCAGTGGGAGACAGTCTCAGCTGCTTACAACTGAGGAACGCTGGCCAATTCCACGCCTGACTTCACGAGGCTAACGGTGAAGTAGGCCGTGGCTCGGCTACTTGAAGGAATACCATGCAACTGCTCAAAGTG